>NW_024104454.1:677909-1355818 GCF_003945595.2 Pipra filicauda | reverse complement strand
CAAGGGTGGTGAACTGACATGTTTTATGACCTACTTATGCAGGATAAGCACAAAAGTATCCTTCCCGAGGGATCTTCTGAGATTAAGATTTCTCCCCTCTGGCTCTGATTTTCTTTCTCCAATTTGGAGATTGTGGGGAAGGTCAACCCCTTCCTATACCCCTTACGCCTAGGAAAACCTAGTTCCCTCTATTATCTCCTCTGTCTTTCAAAAACATGACTCCCAGCATCCCCTATGATTTGGTCCAGTTTTTAGCTTGGAGGGAAGGAAGATGATGAAAGAAGGAAGAGGGCCATTTGACATACAGCCCAGTTATTTATACCAAGCCCTATTCACAATGGGATATCTGTTGGCACCTTTTGCCGTGTCAGCAGAACCTCTCTAAGAGAGAGGAAGAAAAAACAAGGTCAATAAAACCGGAAATGTCATTCATAAAATTTCCTGTTTATGTGGATGCTGCTATATAGGGTATTTCAATCCCTTCAAAATCAATCAGAAAACTATTCAAAACAATAAAGGAATATGGCTCAATTTCTGGCTGTAAGATAAATGACATGAAAAAATGTTCTGAAGCTAAGTGGAAGGAATAGAGACAGTATTGGTAATCTGGATAGATTTGAACAGAAAGAAAAGGGACTGAGGTATACAGTTATCCCTCACAGACCGATTTTAAGGCAGTTGAAGGGATCGAGTAAAAAAAATATTTACCTAAAGCAGTTTCTCTTTTTCATAGCAGACAAAATAGAGATAATTGAAACAAAAGTTCATGAAATAAAGTTTTATTCTAGTATTTTTCACTATCATTCCTATAGAAAAATAAAGAACTGATGGGAAACTACATCTCAAAATTCACATGGACCAAAAATTTTGGAATAAATACTATGCAGGCCTAGAGTGCAATTATGCTATTGTACATAATGATTCAGTTTATAATAGACATAGTAAAACATTAGAAGATCAAAAGTTTACACATCAGAAAATCAGCAGAATTAATAAAGTATATAATTTATTGATAATTAAATTAGGAAAAATCACAATATGTTTACTGAGTAGAAGATAAAAGAAACTAGCATTTCTCCTCGCTGTTAACCTCACCTCTATGAACTACATCTTTTTGACAAAACATGTAAGAAGACAAAGAATACCAAAACCAAAAAGTGTAACTATATAACCAAACCCAGAGGCTGTTCCAAAATTTACTGAGAAGAAATGCCTAATTTGTCTTTAAATTGCACCTGTTAAGCTCTCTCTTAGCTCATTAATGCAGATATGAATCCCATACATAGCTGGGTTCATTTGTACATCTCTGTAGCCTTGTTGTGAAGAGTAGCTACTTGATCCAGATGGCTCTCTTCCCCCTCAACTCACCTGTGTGCCAAGGGAGAGCTAAAGAAACAGCCCATCATCCCCTGAGGCTGAACATAAGGCCTTTGGGTGCACCAGCAGGCAGGCTCTCTGGCTGAGAAGCAAGCCAGTTTTGAAAGTCCTCAAGAGAAACCTGAAAAAAAAAGTGTAGCAACTGTAAGAATGCAGTATAATTAAAAATTACAGGATTCAGTGTGCCAAATTGGTTTGACGAAATTGAACAAAGAACAGAATATCAATAGACATGAATCAATAAAGGATATATTATGGATTTTCATCCTTAAATATATATACCTCAAATCCCTTTAGATATTTTTTCCCAGAGTGAGTGAGAAGTAGATTCCTTGAAGAGCCTTCTGTATCCTAAATATACAGAATAATAACTGAGAAGAGTTTAGATGCAGGTTAAGAGTAATTCCAAGGAGAAGGAGAAAAGAAATAATGAGGTAAACAGGCCTAACTTATAAAGTAGGTATTATTGGATGCTTTTCTTTTGAGAACTGTCAGGCAGCATGGATACTCATGAGGATACTGTTGGGAAAAGAAATGAACCAACAAATCTCTGCAGATTGCCGGAAGCAAACAACACTTAGCACTATTGTCAGTACAGTTTCTCCCTTGTTGCTTGAACAATAGTTCAAAATTATGATTAGATACACTTGAAACAGCCAGTGTACACAACAAAAGGTGTGAGAGAATGCATTGTTAAGAAAAAAAAAGTAATTAATTTTATAACAGTGAGAAGGCCTACAAAAGGCAGCCTTCAGAGTGTATTTAAGGTGAATATGACCTTATTTTCTAACATGCACAGAAACTTTTGAGATACGTTAACTTAGTGACAACTGTGAGTGCAGGATATGTAGAATTCTTTAACTCATGAGGGGAGGAAAAAATTCATTAATGACTTTTACTCAAGGGATTTCCTTGAATCTTGAGTCCAAAAAGGAGCTGATTATAAACTTCAGACCCACTATTTGACATGAGCCAAGGTGACTTTTGTTCCTGTTCATCCACATGCAAACTGGTTTAGTAGCTACTGTTCTTCCTTACTAATGTCAACTAAGTCCCCAAAGCAAAGACAGAGCAGAAGATATGGGGGGTTTCATGTGTTTTTCATGTGTTCTTTTTCTTTTTTACCATATTAACCAACAAGCTATTTAAGGAAATTATGAATAAGCTAGTTAAAAAGTAGATCACACATATTCTTAGTGACTGAGAAATACATAATTGTAGTTAATTGTTTCCAAGGTATGTTTTGCTAAAAGCATAGAATTTCCAGTCTGCAATACACTTCTATTCCATATGCAGCACTTACTTTTCTGCTAGTGATGCAGAAAATAGTTCCTGTTGTCATCAGTTCTAGCTATTGTCAGTTAAAATAAGGAATTGAAATAGGAAATATTTCTATTTCTTAGTATTTTTTTTTAAATTATGCATACAAAAGTTTAAAACTGTATCCTTTCCTGAAACATGAATAATCTGTATAAGTGATTAGTGAGATTTAATACTTTTACTTTTGCATATTCAAAAGCATCTTAATTTTATCACAGCCATTGTGATAACCTTTTCCATAAGGGGTTTTTGAGAATATTATCTGAAAAGGGAGCCTATATCTGAATAGCTGAGTATAAGATTTCACTCTAAATAGCAACTGTGGAAATAAAAAAAAACAAAGACCATGTGAGGAAATCTTTTTTGGCTTCCTCTGGTTGCAGCTTTATGATTTCTGCTCCAAATTCAAATTAAATCAGTCAAATAAGATTGTGTTATATTTTTCCTTGCCCCTAACATTAGAGTATATTTTCCATATATATGATTTATTTCAGATTTAAATGAACTACAAAGACTTTCAGAACAAGTTACTGTGCATTTCAATGTAGCAGGCAGCATATGTTCAGTCTCATAGAATGGCAGCTACCTCTGTAGACTGCCTAGTCCCATAAATTTAATGGTTCAGCCTACAGAAAATAGGATCCTAATGGTTATATATCTATAGACAGAGATTCATGGTGCTAGAAAGGCTCATTCAATCATCTAGGTGGACTTTCTGTATATTGAGGGGCTCTTAAATTTCACACTGTAGCCCCCAAATGCAGGAGCAAATATATAGCTAATCATCTTTATCACCTATGGCAATTTGTAATGAGCTTCAGAAACCACACCAGCAGAGCCTGCCGTGTACACGGGGGAGGACTGCCACGGCTTCTAAGACAGAAGAATTGTATCAACCAGAATGGATGCTTCTCTCTAAACCTGTTTCTTCAACCTCACTTTCTTTTATGCCTTTGCTTCTCTCATGTAAAAGTCTGGATGTTGTGGACCTGCAACCATGAGAAGTTACTGACATACAGACTAGCTTCTTCTGTAGTCTAACAAGCCATAGCACTTGAGGCCAGAAGTAGGGGTGGGGTGTGGGGGGGAAGAGAGTCAGGCACTATAGGAAGAGAGGAAGATGGCAGGTCCATGTTCCTAATGGTGCGATTTTTTGAGATTCAGATGGCCTTCATTAAGCCTAAACTTACTCATGTCTGCAAAGGTTGAAATTAGCTAATCACAGTAAATAGTAAGGCAAGTAGTGTCAACACAGAAGAGGTCAGGGAAAGCTCCTGACTTGAAGGTCAGGAGCTTTACAGTGTAAATTCTGGAGTTGGCACAGAAAACATGCCAGGTTTAGAGTGCAACCAAGAAACCTAGAGTCTTTTGTAGATAACTTGGGGATGGACCACAGATAAGTATTGAAACAATTTGTGCTCGTGGCTTTATGTGTGTGCCTGAGGGTATAAGCATACCATTCCCAAAGATCACAGCATGCAGCAATTCATTAGAAATGCACTGGCTTGAAGAAAATGAGTCCTCTTACCTTTTCTGCTAACATGCACTGCAGAAATGGGACTTAGCAGAATAAGACATGAATATTTTCTTTAAAATGTTGTAGAAAGGTTTTAGAAACACATACCTAGATGTGTGACACCCTAGAACAGACTAAGATTTGCTAAACTCAGCCTCCAGTACTTTTTCTGATTTTCAGGCATAACTGGCCCATTCTGATTTATACGACTGTCCCTATTGAGACAAGTATCTGTGTATTTGACTCAGAGATGAGACATTAATTCATAAGGTCCCTATATTAAATACATATGCTATATAGTGTTTCCTGTCACTATAATGCCTTTTTCTTCCTATTTTGCATTCATTTCCCTCTTTCATTTATCTTGCTTTCCAGATAGTTGGTTAAGTTAATGTATTTGCACTTGGCTCATGCATTAATCTCTGCAAACTATATGACATTTTGCCTACTGCACACCTTGTCATAAATTATTACTTACTTCATAGTACGTATAACTCTGCATTTCCAACCACTCTAAATAAAGGTAAAGCAATGCCTCAGCGACTGGTAACTCACAAAATAACACTGACAGAAGGAAGCCATTCACAAATAGGGAAGTAATGAAGATTTCTTTTCAATCTAATGGGCATTAGGGAAAATATTTTAAAGTTCAGCAAGTAGTTTTGAATTTTAATATGTAAGTTTACTAACACAACTCCTAGAGCTGGCCATGAATTCTAAGAAGGATAAGAAAATGTCACTGCGCTATGAGATAAGGAGTCACTTAATCTTCTCTGTCTTATTCCTTCCTTTGTTCAATTTTCTTTTATTAACACAAGAACAACGGGTTTCTTTAGGTCTGGAAGTATTCTTATTTATCTGTCTTTGCTGAAGTTCAGTTCTGTAGTGAAAAACTAACTAGCTGGGGGTTCACGCAGTGTCTGTCATTCCTTGCTGTGATATGAAACAAAACGAGGAGCTTTTAATATACGCAGTGAGGAAGGTTAGATAGACCTCCTCTACTCTTCAAATAGGAGGCACCGTGCACCACTCCCTGGATACAAATTACCCCAGCGTAACTGAACATCCCTCTGGAATTGTGGGTTCTCACAGTTTGTCCTCATCAGCAAGACATATTTTCTAGAATCACACCATGTTCCAGTGGGGAAAATAAATAAATCAACAAAAGTAATTTTATAACTAATTTAAAACCCTTCATTCATCGAGCAAACAGAAAATTGTATTCATCCTCACAGTCTTTTATCCAGGCACACAGTGGTAAAAGCCAAAAGTTGCAAGTAAAGCCATGAAGCTTTCAGGACAAAAACAAAAGCCTTTCCTTCTCATCATAGCTGCAATAAGATCTGAAATATTCCTAATGCTCAAATGACTACTCTCCTGTCTGATTTCTTGTGCGCTATGCTTGCACCATTGTCTGGAGGTTGCTGTTTCTGTTTTCCATTTTGTTGAATTCCCACAAAAAAGCTGTTGAGTGAATATAGCTCTTGTAGAAATCTGCAGTTGTAAGCCCAGAGATGTTCAGGTGGTTATAAAGCAAGTTTGCTAGGAGGAGTGCTCAAAGCTTTAATTTTGGAATTAATTTGTAGTAACAGTAACAAAAACCCATTCAACACATCAGCTAGTAAAAGAATGTCATATGAGATCTGCAATTTCAGTTGCAAGTTTGTTGATGTGCACACCCACTGTCTATTTTAGAGTCTTTTTTTTAATACCGGGAATACATCCAGATACAAGGCAGGTGTATTAAGACAGATGTAGTGTAGGTCGATACCAGTAAGGTTAATACTTGAGCAGTGAAAGTCTAGTTCAAAAAATAAGTACAAGTCAGTCCTTCCTGAGAGCAGAAGACTGCTTGAAAAGTTGAAGCATGCTCCTTACCTGCTCTGACTTCCTGAATGTATGTTCTGTGTTTTCCTGTATTCTCTGTGATACGCTGAGACAGATACACTGCCAAGGTGTGGGATAAATTTGTCATGCCCTTGCTCCTCACCATATTGATGCAGTGGCTTTTCTTACACTTGCTTCCCTGAAGGAATGGCTGTCCTCACGAAAGGTCTATTTCCTCCTTTTCTTAGTTCAACTTTCGAATACAATTGTAACTTTGTTTTATTCTGTGGATTCTCCCACATAAATTTCTTTTTATCTCAGAAGTCAGTTACATCAGTTAATCATAAAGAATCTGGCAACATTATGTGATGCATGTGTGGGGCAATATATAAATATCAAATCTTGTTGCTACAGACTAGAAGGGAAATGCTGCTTATGAAATATGTTTTAGGAACTGAAAAGGCCAGAGTATTCCTAGGCTGGAGTTTACTGGCAACTTAAGTGCCCTTATCCCTGAAAGTCAGGTGACACATATGCTTGAATCAGAGTTGTGACATTTGCAATTATTTTCAAGCAAATACATGTGCCTTCAGGGTTAACACTCAGAGAAAACAAAAACTTAGACAATAGACTTTTCTTTCTCTCTGTCTTTCAAATGTTTGGAACAGCAAAAATCTATTGCAAACACACCAATGAGCCATTAATAAACTAAATTAACAGATCCATGCTCTTATAATATCGTAGAGGAAAATACATTAAGTCCTCGTTATTGTCCAAGATGTTATTTGTTAAGGAAGATGATATTTTAAAGGGCCAGAATAGAAGACGACACTGAGCTGGGCTGAATATCTCTTATGTTGATAATGTCAAAGTCCCCTTCCCATTCCTCTTAACAGGAGTCTGGTGAGATCCCAGGAGGGCTGATTATTGGCAAATTTCTCCTCACGTGAATTTCCTTTCACTATATATTACTGGATTTCATCTAATTCAAGTTGCTTCTATTGTGGTGTTCTGGCCCTTTTCTATATTTAAAGCACTTCCCAGCATACCCACTGGTAAATTTTGTTATCAGACACATTCTTTTGTATCACAGATCTTAATCACAGAATAAGTTAGATCATCATGCAGTGGGCAAGGAGTCTGGCAGGGAGATCAAAAACACTCTTTTTATACTCCACAGATTAAAACCCAGTATTTTTTTCAGTAGCAACAACAATGTTGAACATGAGGGCAAAAGCATGATTGCTCATGGAACTGAGGATCTCAAAATAACGATTTCTGGGGAAGAAACAAACCCCCAGTGATCTCAAAAAAGTGAACCAGATACACTTAATCCCACAACAGCAAGAAACCAAACAGACTGAGTCATAAATAGTAAGGATTTATTTTTAATAAATTTTCAATTTGGAAAATATTATATGACCAAAAAAAGAAAGATAATACCTTTATGGAAGGGGTAAAAATTACTGCATGCTGCTGCTGGTTCACTACTCTGATCTCAATAATGCAGTAGAACAGATTTTTGAAGTAAAGAAAAGGGGGGAAAACTAGGTCTGCATTTTCTTTAATAGGAACTTATTTTCAAGATAATAGAGTAATATGACTGGACAAAACATCTGTCATAGAAGAGCATGGAAAATGTTGGAATATTTTAAGCATCTTACAGGAGGTCTCTTATACTGTTGCAGATGCTCAGACCACCCAAAACAAATAGCTTCCACTGAGAAGTAATAAAGCATGAAAAGGAAGTTTCCCAAAGACAGTGCGATCTCAAATGGTGTTTGCTACAAAACAGATTGCCCAGTGATCACAGGATAGTAGAGAAGAATAAAGTGAGATAATCAGGATAGCAGAGCCATTGTCTCCACTAACCATTTTCTAGACTGTGTCACTTCCTATGAGGACAAACTAGTTTTAGTTGCGGGGCAGGCTGGACAATTGCATTTCCATGGTCCTGTCTGAACTACTCGTGCTTTTATGATCCACTCTTGCAGAACTGAATGGGGAATCTCACCCTCTGCCTCTAAAAGAGCTTATATTACATCTGAAACCCACACAGTAAATCCTTTCTTTGATGTACTTCATGAAAGCAGGACTGTTCATTCAACAACTACATGTGATGTTCACACTTTTTCCATGTGCCGTTCCTGCAGAAAAGAAAATGTATGTGATACTATGGATTTTATTGTTTGTTACCATCAAACCTTGACCAGGTAAAATATTATCAGGGTAGGAGAGTAAAGATACATCAGCTGTGAACTAGTGATGAGAGTTAAATATCACAGCCTCTGTAATTTTCTAGCCCTCAGTCAGTACTCTACAGTGTCTGATGTTACTATTTATACCTACTATATTTCTTTTCAGCATCTTTCCCTTGCTGAAATACTTCTAGCTGCTCAGTGGAAATAAATCTGCACACCAATGACACCTTGCTGGGCATCCCAGGGACTTAAGACCTTGACTATGAAAATGACACTGGTACTGTCTTTTAAAAAAAGATTGGCGGAAAATGCCTCAGATCATCATGCCATCAATATGAAGTGCCAAAAGCATATGTTTTTTAGAGCAACTGGCAGATGTTTGGGCCTTTAGCACTTGTTTGAGATTAGCAAACTAATATTTTACATATGTATGAGGGGAGAAAACAAGAAAAAGCCAGCAAGAATTTTTTTGAGGGTCTTATTAATGTCCTTCTCTCTAAATTACAAATGTTTAGCTATTTCTCTGCACTTCACAGATGACAATTTTTACAAAAGAGATTTATCATTTTCTTACTAGCAGTGTTTTATTTTATTTCTGTCAGTTTCAAACTCAGGTTTAAAATAAAAACAGAAAGATAGAGGTGAGCTAAATCACTGAGGCATAAGGGTGGTGCATTTCTTTGCCTTGTGACTGTAAGCAGCTGGGCCAAGGGCTTACAGCCTTGTGACTGTAAGCCAAGGGCTCCTGATGAAATTCATCTGGATTGTTAATCTCCAGCAGTGTGGGCTGTAAAGCAAAGAGCACAGAAAGTTACACACAGTAGTGCAATCCCGATGCACTATTGACAGGTGTTGGGCAACGGGGGACTTGGCAGAGGCTAAATAGGGTGAAATGAAAGAAAAACAGCACTGAGTATGGGAGCTATCATAGCATTTCTGAGGCAGGGAAGATGGCAAGTTGGGAGAAGTTTCACCAGCAACACAGAAAGGCTGCTCTTAGGGTGGGTAATATGATTGAAAGATTAGTAACTGTGTCAGTCTGCCCCGCGGAGACAGTGGTACGGATGGCAGGTTTGGCTCACGTGCAGGGGTTGAAATGGGTTCTTTACAGTTCCAGCTGAATTGCTCAAGGATGACACATTTCAGAAAACTCATTACCATGGCCATTTCTTCTTATTTATTTCTCTTTTTAAAAAATACTGATAGTAGAAATAATGATCTAACCTTTGAGCTGTTACACACCTGAAAAATAATTGTATGGCACTTAAGTTTCCTCTCTCAATACATTTTTGAAGGCCTCCAGCTTGGTTTTTGGATGCAAGGAGAGGTAAGAACGACCAAGGTACCAAACTCCTGATTATCAGTTGTTGGCCAGTTTCCATTCCAATTTTTTCCACTTAAGCTAGGCCTCCTGTGAATTAAAAAAGAAGACATGGAATTGTAGGGCTCTTGATTTTCACCCTGGAAGTATACACCTAAAAAGGGCTTTAGACACAGAAAAAAAAACCATTCCATTCTCTGTTATTTCCGCATCAATTACTTCAACATATTTTCAGCAGATTTAGATGGCTTTTATTTACAGTAACCTTACCAGCAACATGATCAAAATACTTGTTTAATTCCTTATATTTATTTTTTGCTGACCTTTGTGAGCATGTGTTGCTCATAAAAATCAACCTATACCAACCATTTTGAATGTACTTGCCTGTACTTAGCATGAATCTAAGCAGATGGTTGAGTGTTGCTTACTTGGAGTGCTTGCTCTCACACTCTGGCGTTTGTTTTTTTTCATTTTAGTTTACATTTGTGTCTGATAGAATTAGGAGAAGGGAACAAAGACAGCATAGCATTGTTTGTTAGATGAAATAACCTGTATTTTCCTTCTTGCTCTATAAGAAGACAAGATGTAGAGTTGAATCCAAACTCTTTAGGGAGAATCAGAATAACCAGGCAGCAGCTGATAACATGTCTAGACCTAAAATGCTCAAAAAAAAGCCAGAAGGAAAGAAAACTCAATTCATTTTGTGTTGGTGAAATGGAAATCAGATGAGCCATGACAGAGGCACAGAGAAGGATTTGTCTGCCTGGGCACAGAGATCATTGAAAGCAGAGGAAAAACCATGGAAGACCGTGGCTTGGGAACTGAGCTGGTGGAGCTGCAACAGCACACCAAAAGCAGGACAAATATGAAAGGCAACAGCCTCAGAGACCTGAAATACTCAGCAGTGTTGCCTTTGTAATGTAAGTACTCTGCTACTCAGTCTGCCTCTGAAGGGCCTTCCTGTCATGCTGAACAGAGAAGAAAGCCAGAGGTGACCACAACAGCTCTGAGGGGTTTTGCACTGAGAGATGTCCACGGCCACTGAACCTGGGAACTCACCCTTACATGTGCCTGAAACTTTTCCTGCCAAGGAAAAGTTTCCTTCTATTTCTCTGTAGACATTTAGGGAAGCTTACATTTAGGCTAGAGATGTTTTTGAAAGAGAGAGTTCATGGCTACCTTGTTTAAATAGTAAAGCTTTCTTTTGAGAGGGAGAAACCTTCACGGTTCCCAATTTCTCTCTGTATGTGATGGGTAGAGGTTTTTATGATCCTAAGTGCTCCTCTAAGGCAGGTGTATTTGAGTTTATGGAACAAAACTAAATAGTCATATCTTTTTCCAATACCAGCTACATTATTTCTGCAAAACTTAAACTGTATCTGTGCTTAGGATGCATGCAAATAATACAAAAGTGGTAAAAAGAAAGGAAGAAAAATTATTTTTCCTATACCTTTCTCTCTATTTTAAGAGAAAACATAATCAGTGCTACCATGTACAAGTATAATATTCCCTGGGTAAAGCAGCACTCTACTCCATCTATCTATTTATTGCTCAGTAAATGAATTTGGGTTGGGTAAGTGCCGCAGGAGAGCTGCCCAGGAGTGGTGCAACATTGCCACCGTGTGCTCTGCACCGAGAATTGGTTTTACGGTGTCAATACAATGACCCTCCTTTTCGTGTTATTTTAGAGAAATAGAAAAAGATTAAGGATAAGTAATTTCTCCCCAACAATATTTTTTTTTTTTATTGTGTATTTAGATACTGGGAAACAATGTCTGGAGCAGTGCCATTAGTCTCTTAAGGGAGTCAGCCAGCAAACAGCACATTTGGGAGTCTCCCATTGGTCTGTTGTGGGGCACAGGAACTGAGTTAGGAATTAATGATCCCAGAGCTAAATTCAGGAATTGAAATAGATCAGAGGTGGGAGTTTTTTTCTAAATATACCGTATTTCTTTAATATTTTTGCTGAAACTGTCAAGAAGCATCTTTCCTCGAGTAATCCAATGGAAATCCAATGGAAATCACATTCTAGTCACAGTGGAAACAATTAGCTATACATGCTTGCCCTTAAGGATCAGTGACATTTTCAATTACCTTTGACACAATCTTTCATTTTTTTTAGAGAGGTTAGGTCTTGGCTAAGTGTGATGCTGATCTCAGCACTAGCAGAGTTCTTAAACGACCTATCTTTGCCTTTCAACAGGGCAAGAATGTATTTTTCCCTCTTGATGAAGAAGGCTAAACATTAAACACAGAACCTTAATGCAATCAAAATAAAACTCTGTGAAGGCATACTGTATTTTTAGTAGTTTTCAACTGGGAGAACTAAAAAAGTACATAAATGTATGGCATCTGTGATGATAGAAAAGACAAATTTAAATAACAAAAAAAGGAAAAATATTTAATTTTTTTTTTATAATCTCTATTGACAGGAAGGTGGAGGGCTACATTGGACCACTCTCATGATGCAAAAAGCAAGTATGTGTTTGTACCAGCAGTGTGGATACATTTACTGACTACACACAGTTAATTAAGCCTGATCATCACGGTCAAGGTCACAGTCCCCAGCTGGTCCAAATGACTGGCAGCAACCAGCTGGATTCAGGGAGGGGCAGGTACTGAGTTGGCCCCTTCACCCTATTGACACCCTTGGTGAACCACAAGTAGATTTTAAACCTATCCTTGAGGAAATCAATCTTTACTGAATTAACTGGTGCAAATTGCACCTCTCTATCTAATGCTAGGCAATGTCATGCAGCCATTCTGGTTCCCAGCTTTGCCATTCTGGTCAAAATAAATATTTTTTTTGGTATGCAAGCCTAGAGAGTGCATCTGACAGCACTTCTTGCATACTGATGTTTTTCAGCCCAATTTTGTCACAATTCAAAATGATAATTATGAAGCCTAAGACCTCTAATTAAATTAAATCTCTAAATAATGCAGAACATTATAATAACGCTAGCTTGGGGCATACCAGTCCTGTGGTACAGTGCTCACAGCCATGACTTTGAACCTCTGAAATTCATTTTTAGTACACACTCGCCTTCACACTGATGCTAGAAAACTTCCTATCCCATCTCAAGTCTTTCCATAACCACATTTACTAGCTTCCTTTTGTAAACAAACCCCTCACCAGCTGGCCCTTCTCTAAGAAATCAGAAAGAACAGAGAGCAATCAGAGTATTGTTCCTCACTTGTACAGGTTTTAATTTTTCATTGTGTATGGCCTTGAGATAGTAGAAAAATGTGTGATAATATTTTATTTGAGTTTAGACAGCTATGAGTGAATTCATAAGACATTCTCTGGTGGTGGAGTCTTTTCTTTATTACTCAGCTCTTGGATATTTGATTCTATAGCTCACCAGAAAAGACCCAGCACACCTCAGTATGAAAAGCATGGTGCAGGCAAACATATTCCCAGCACACAAGATCCATCAGGGAAAGAGACGTGACCCAGTTGTGCTAGTTTAGCAAGACAAGAACACGTACTATATCAAACAGACCTATCAAGAAGATCCTTAATATTATTTTCTTTCAATAATATAATGTAACATCATTATAAGAACATGCATTATTTGTTAAAAAAATTGAATGTGTTGTTTCTCATATTTAGAACATTTGAATTAAAATTGTAATTTAATTGTAATAAATTGTAAATAAAATTGTAATTTAAAAATCCTATTCTCAGCAAACACAACAAATGTAGTTGTTTTCAGCTTGAGGCAAAAATTGGTTTAAGAAGCAGCTAGTGCAGCAACTACCGGAGATGCTACTACAAATTTGCTATCAATAGTTCATAGCTGCACATGAGTTTGAGGATTGTGTCAGTACATGGCTAACAGCAAATCACTTCCAATCCTCATTTCAGGACAAAACCAATAGAAAACACATCTGAAGCCTGAATATTCCCAAAGTAGGGGCTGTCTTAGGGTTTGGGTTCAGTCCCAGGGGGGTTACAGGCTCTGAAATTTAGCTTTGATTTTTCCAAATTTTTGACAAGAGACATTTTAGACTCTTCACTGAAATCGGTTTTTTGTTTATTCCACTTAGCCTCTCCTATTTTCATGTCACATGCTCTGCAATCAATGGATAATTGCATCAACCCAGCAAGAGCATGAATCGCTAAGTGAGCAATATCCATTTTCAACGGGGCAAAAATATTGGTGTAGGTCCACTCAATTGTTCCATGATACAATTTAGCACTGCTGTATCATGTACTAAATTAATTTAAAGACTTTCCTTCCCGTCAAAAGTATAATCAAGACAATTTGCTTCCAAACATAATCAGAAAACTATGCAAGGAAAGCTTTGCAATATGAGCTATTTTTTCATGTGGAAAGTTAATTGATTTTCTATCACTTTTCCCCTCTGGGATTCAAATGAAGCTTTACAAAAATTGTTTCTCTTTTATGTGTAATTGGTCCACTTGAACTTTTAGAGCTTACTTGAAACTAGGCCAACAAAGTACTTCTTTTCTCCCCTTCTTCTGAGAGATTGTATCAACAATCATTTTAAAAAAAAATTACCTAGAGGTCACAGAAAACTCCAGAGTACTTAAAACAATTAAATTTGTAACAGAGAAACTTTACTGTGAGGTAGAATCAGTTTCCTCTCCTACTGAATATATCAGCAATATATCAGCAAACAATGTTAATAAGATGGAGGTGGTTTGAAGAAACACATTTTTGCTTCCTCAGTGCTTGGTACCAAAGGAAAAATTCCACCCGGAAAAGAAAGGTTAGGGAAAGTGAACTGAAAAGCAAAACTGAACACTCAGTTATACCAACAAGTGCTAACCAGCCTAGGTGTTGGTATTCTCCCCTAGACATTCCTTTGGGGAGGACAGGGTGAAGCAGGATTACATGGAGGTGTGTTTTGGAACAGAAAATAAATAAAAATTACATTCTCCTCTGGGGAGCCTCTTGGTAAGCTACAGCTCCCTGGAAGTGTCCCAGAGAATTGGCAGCATTATACAAGAGCCCAGCTAGAACAGACAGTGTGTGTCCTGTGTTTGCTATGTTGATTCTGATAGAGCTACAGTGAGACAGGAGCATCCAGAGGAATTCATAGTCATCAAAAGACAGACTACTTTGAAGTTGACTGAACTGAGTTTTCCTCTGAATTATTTCAACAAGCAGCACCTCCCTGATTTGGGTAGTACAAATACTTCATAAAAATAACAGCTTAACTCAATATCCATCTATTCAAATTGACAGATGGCCAGACAAAAAGGTTTCAATGGCCTCTTTATCTCTCAGTACGGAGAAGGTTCCCTTTTCCTGCTGAAAAATGTAGCAATGCCATACCTTGTTCTCTGTGTATTACCCTATGTTATATTGATTGCTGTATAGTAGCAGTTGAGACAAATAAAGGCAAGGAGAAAAAACAGTAAAAGAAGCATGCCCTGAAAATATAAATTAGACAATGCTTTTGGATTCTGAAAAAAAATAGCTTCATTATTCCAAAGTAAGATCAAACTGATGTCATTTACTTCAGCAAAGAGATCAAGGCTGAGCAATGCAGTCATGAGCCAAAGATCTACATATAGAACACAGGTTTTCTCAAAGCCCTGATGTGGTTCTGATCCAATATTCCACTTCAAAATTCTAAGCTAAATTGCCTTCTTAAGAGCAGGGGGGAAAAAAGCCATCTCTCCTATCTTACTGTGCAATTGTAATGCAATGAGGCTGTTCAAAAAAAGCAGAATATTTAAATAATATATCACTTCTCATTTTTGCAAATGCTGGCAGTGATGCTTCACAAATGGAATGCCAGCCTGTGTACAAATCAAGAGTTGATAGAGATGCTGTGGAACTAAAACGATCAGACTGAACCTGCAACAATAGTAACCATCCTTTCTTCCAGTATAAGAATTGGAACTCATGACAGTGACAATCTTAACAAGAAAAATTCTTCAAACCTCAACCATTCATTCTCTTGTACCTTAATCTTAAAGAGAAAACATTAAAGAAGTCCAGCTCCTGACTGATGCACTATTCTGTTCCTGTAGCATATTCTCCAATTTTGTTTTCAGATTTCTTTTAATTGACCTCTGCAAATCAGCTCCACCAGCCTCCCTTTGTGGCACTTGCAGAGTCTAGTGTATTTAAATTTCAGCAAGTTGTTTTTCCTAAATTTAACATTACTTAATTTTATATCATTCCTAATTTAATCGCTTCTGTTCAGAGCACTCCAAGTCATGTTTTTTTAGTATCATCTTCGAAGGATGACTTTGATCTGTTGATTCTGGGGCAGCGAGTGAAAAATATCAAAAGAATATACATTACAAAATTACATTTTGGGAAGTATAGGATTACAAGCAATACCAGACAAACACTTATTTGAACACTCGTGATCAGAGCCTAAGCCTGTCAGTAAATGTTATCAGTTGCAAGCACCTTGTAAAACACACCCTGTAATGAACACTAACTATACCCTTGAAATAGTAGCGAATTGAATTTGATTAGCTTGTTTGCCAGCACGTTCATACACGTGGGTTGGGGGCTGCAATGGGGAGGGGTGTTATTCAGCTAGCTCTTTTGACAACCAAGATTCTCATAACAAATATTGCAAAAGAATCAAAAGCAAGACATCAAGCATCACATTTGGAGCACAAGTAATGTTAGGCTGCTCAGCCAACCACTTTTCCCACTAGCTCTCTTCTTCCTCCTCTCAGCAGAGAGATACCCACTGGGCCATTGTTTTTTGCACAGTTGACATTACTAATGTTCATGAATGGCAAATAAATCTGTGGAATTCAGGAAATGTGTCACGACCCAAAACAAAGAGCCTTAAATAGATCACAATTTTGTTGCGGGAAATGCTGTTCAGCTAATGCAAGCTGTCAGTATTTTTGACAGTTTGGATTTTGAAATATGTTAGTTAACAGAATCCTTGATGGGCAGCGGAGTTGAAGTGTAAGCAGCTGATTTAAACAAAGGATATTTGGAATTAAATTTTCGTTCAATAAGAAGGCTGACCATTATTTGTATTTTCCTGATTGATTGGTTTTGACAGCTTTGCAAATGCTAAGCTTGAGCATGAAATGCTTTGATGTTTCATGGCCCAAACAACAGCCTTCCATATTTTTTACTTTAAAATTTTATCCAGCAGGAAAGTAGCTCATGAGATTAATGTAGTGTCTTGTCAAGTTCTAGGAAGCTAGTTGCAAAAGTGACGTAAGAAAGACAAAAACAAAAATAAGGAAAAGAGGATGAAAAATGCATTTCAACATTTCTCTCTCAAAGAACAAATGTGCAATCTGCAGCAAATCTAAATGGCAGAATCAACACTTCTAAGTAATTGGTAGAATTTGTCCTCTTGCTAAGTTATTCTGAGGAGCATAAGCAACATAATAAATGACACTTGCTTCTTTCTAAGAATTATGCATATCATACAAGTTTTTATACATATGGACAGAAAAGTAGATGGATTCAAGAAAACTTATTAAACTTAGGGCTTACTTGCTACAAGTACACACCTGCTCTCCAGAAACTGCCACCAGAATCCTCAACCACAAAAACCACATAAGAACAAACTCTGTTGAAACATATGAGAGAATGAGGCTAAAGCCTTAATTTAAGGTGTTAGCACTGCCACAAAATATACTGAAGAATCTCACACAAGTTTTAATGTCATTTTAATGGCTCAAGAGATAACTGTGTTGTAAATCCACATGAATTACAAAATCATTACACATAATTTTTCAGTTGGGCATTCAAAGACTCTCTAGAATTGCATGAAGTCAACAGAATATTTTAGTATGGTTCATTCTCTAGAAAAATATAATTTTCTATATAAAATATAATACTACTCTATCTTTAGAGTCCTTTTATCCATTATCTTCCTATAGAGTGTAGTTATTTCAATTGTCACATTCCATTGGTTCTTTTTATATAGGTAAGTCCCTGACTGCTTTGGTTTTTTAGTCCAGATTGGTACTACATGGTTGCTATGGAAATGTTTGGTTAGAGATCTTTAAAGTAAAGTATCTAGTTCCCCAAAGTTTGGGAATATTCAGATCAAAGAGGGCTTTGAATGTATAGAGAGAGTTTCCACAACCTGAAATTCAGTGTGAAGTTAGATTTGCGGATTTTGTTCAGATCTATCTTTGCTTATTATTTTGAAATATTTATGCAGAGATGTACTGAACAGGGCACCACAGAGTATATAAAATTTAGATCGTTTATCAGGGAAATTTTACTATCTGTCCTTTTTGGAAGTGCTGTAAATGAGACAAATATTTCTGCATTTTCATAAGGCATTAGAATTGATTTCCATTCTAACTGTGAGGTACTGCAATTGCAAATAAAGTAGCTTGTCTATAAAAATGACAGTACCTTTTAACACTTGCTTTTCTTCTTGCAAATTTGTTGTAGACAAGCACTGAAACCATCTCCAGTCTAACTTGTGGTATTGCTCAGATCATACACCTGCAGTATTGGTTTACAATATCTTGCCAGCAAAACACAAGGTGTCACCTCCAACAGCCAGCAATCACAAATTTACCAAACTCATCATCTTTTGAGATGTCCCACTACTTAATATGATTACAGGGAAAACTGTCTGCCTTGTGTTCCCAAGGGATGGGCAGACATTTAGCACCTGGGAGAACTGCATGCTCCCATGACTGGCAAAGACAGGCACCTTGCTGCGAGAGGAGCTCCGGACACAAGCCCTCGTAGCCACCTGTGCTAACTGACACCCGGCCACAAGAAAGTGCTCTGCGGTGGGAACCTCTCCGCTACCACAGGTGCCTGGCTCCGCAGTGCAGGAGCTCACCTCCTGAGGCCAGCAGGAGCCCTTCTCAGGGGTTTCCTCGCTTTACTGGGAGGCTTGAAAACGCCGAGGTTGACTTGCAGCCCGTGAGGGAGGGCAGTGAGTTGCCTCTTCAGCAAGGTCCCAGAAAGTGAACAGAGTCTAACAAATCTCTGGCCCAGCCCTTGTCAGTCACCACTTTTTCCACTGCACATCTTCAGGAGAATCACATTCATGATGGTTGTAACACAAATCTCTGCTGAACAGAGGTGAATGGCCACACTCAGCTAAACTATTCAGCAGGCTGGACTATGCCTGGAGCACTAGTACAGCACTGCTGGTTCAGCTTCTTTGGTCGGTGTAACTGCACCGTCTCACAGCCTCTTTGTAGGGCTTTGAAAATTCATACCCTGGTAGGAGCAAGCTACTGCTCAGACTCCCAAGTAAAATTGAAGGTAGAGGACAGCAGGATACAAATCAGCCTGCTATCCAAGAAGACACTTTCATACTAAATATATGTTTACCCACACTATGATGTACATGAAGTTGCTGAGCAACTAGGAATTTGGTCCTATTTACTTCTGCATTTAGTGTTGCATCACAAAGTGACAGCCTACCTTTATAAGGAAGTGTATGTTTTTACAAAGGATGCCAGATCTTTTTAAAACAATTCCAAGATAAAGCGAAGTCCACTTCCAATCCTTGGCAAGATGCAGAGGGAAAAAGAAAACACTTTAAAGGAGGTCAGAATCCTTAGTAGTTATGTATGTAATCAAGTTTTGTGCTTTGAACAGGACTTGCAAATGTATGTGGTATTTTTCATAAAGCAAAAAGCAATGTTCTAAGCATACATTACTACAGAAACTCCAAAATGACCTGTGCAAAATTAGCATCTGAACAGTTATAAGATATGTTTTTTACATTTCATTTGCACTGGCTCTTCATTGAAATCCTTCCCCATAATGATAATGGGCCATACACATAACTATATATTCAGTGAAGTTAAATCAGGAATTGATTTGGCTCCATATTCTTTCAGCTAAGACTGTAAATACCAGGCTCCTGTCTGCTCTGTATGAATACAAATGGCCTCAGTGGAGTTCTGCCAGTTTATAGCAGCAAAAACTGAAGGCCAGAGGATCAAAGGGCCTTTTCCGTAAGAGCAGGAATTTGTTTCTGGGCCATCTTCTTCAAAAGGTTCTGAATTATCGGGTGAGTACTCTCCATACTAAATCATTTTCTTTCAGTGGCACTGTGTGTATGCAAGTGTATAAAAGGATACCTTTGTTCATTAATTGAAATATATTTAGAACCATAACAATGTCTGAGTCAGACTTGTCTGCATCTCTTTTCACTTCTTCAATTTTTATCTTACTCTTTCACAACCATTATCTCACCAAATAATTACTGTTACTTTTACACCCACAAGGAGTATCTCTGTGTATTAACAATATTCAAGCTTTCACAGGAACCAGCCAAGGAAACAACCCTTCAAATTCCTGCCCTGATGGAAGGACTATTTTACTTCCCATAAAACTCAAAGAGTTTCCCCCAATACCTGAGGATCCATCAAGACTGTGGAGAGAAGCAGTCAATATCCTTCTGGTAACACCAAAGTAAGCAACAAGTTTAATAAAAAAAAAACAAAAACATTTTCTGTAGATAACATCTACCATAACCAGTCAGATAAGCTCCCTGACTGACATGGATGCACATCTCTACTGCACTTTAGACATCAATGAAGTCATGAATACAAAGGGATTAGAGAGATGCATCACATAGCCTTCACTTCCAATGGGTTCACCCAATGTCACAGATTTTGCAGTTCCTCATCAGTGTGGTAGGGAGAAAACTGTTCCCTACTGCAGCGCCCCCTAAATCTATCCCAAGAATCACTCCAAGTTTCCTGTTCAGTGAAAGAGTTTTACCTTTAATGCTTCTGCAAAACAGGAAAAATGTGCAGAAAAACCATAAATACAAATGACAAATGTCCCTTGCCAACCCCTGCTGGAAATATTAAAAATTAAAGAGAACAGAAGCTACAAAAGGAAAAGATATATATTATTCAGATTTCAAATCACCTCACAAACACTGAAACAATTCCAGGTAACTAACTCCATGTGCAAGTATAAAATTTAACATGCACATAAAGTATGTTCTTAAAAATGACAGCCTGGTAATGGAGAAGAGGAAAATATGCCTCCTCTGTGAAGGATAATCAAATGAAAGGTATAAGCCAAAAACAACCACAGGGGCAGGCCAATAAAATGTCATGTTCAGAAAATGTAGCCTGCATTGCCTAATCTTCACTGTGATATTCATGTCTGTTAACAAAGAGCAAAAATCTAACTCATGAGTGGTGTAAATGTAAGTGAATTATCCCCATTTCTCTGTGTAAGATGAATGTCACTAAAGAGTTCCAATTTTGTTGGGTATTCTGCAGCAAAGTGCTTCTTTATATCAAACGAAACCATATAATGACTATACTGAATGACGCTTATGGAGCATAATAGGTACTCTGAACATTTGGTGAGAATCATCTGCCTATGAGAGAAGGAACTGAATGGCTGGATGTATCCCTAATGTACAGGGAAAACTGATAACGAAACGAATAGAAAATTCACTTAAGAGATTCCAGAGCCGATTTGGCCTGAAGAACATTATGAACCCCTAGACAAGTCTTCTCATTGACTCTGCTGGGAATAGGATTCCCACAGGACCGATCTATTCTTTGTGTGTCTCACACCTTTCTAAAAAAGAACCCCACACAAGAAGCACCTAATTCATCAGTCCACAAAAACACAAAAGTTCACTTTTATGGCTGATTCTTTGCCTGTAGGATAGTAAATTCTGTACACAGAGGTCTCTCAGACTGAAGGTTCCTTACATTATCTTTGCTATACATATACATTTTAATGAGGTTGTCTCCCTTATTTTTCTGTTGAGGCTTTCAAAGGCTGTTCTCGCTATCATTATACAGCACTGCTCAATTTCTTTCTCACAGATTTGCTCATGGAGCTCTTCCAGAACTTACTTCTTCTCCTTCCCATTTATACACACATTACATGTGTCTTTCAGATGAATTAGTAATTAGATCTGTTCCAAAAATTTTAACTGAATGTTTCACTGGAAAATTCCATTTGGATCTAAAGCACTTAATTTAAAATATCTTGGGTTCAACAAAACACTTCATTGAGTTCTAATAAATTCACATAAAACAAAATAAAAAAAAAAAAAAAAAAAGTTTCAAAAAACCAAGCAGAATCTGCTACACAGCCAATTACATTTTAAAAAGCATTTTAACTACGGCACAGCCATCTTTTTGAGTGTAGATGTTAAAAAAAAAAAAAACCTCATTACCTTCTACCAGCAAGGTCCTGTACAGACCAGTTTTTCTATACAACGTACTTGTAATTTTATATCAGTCTCCTTAAACATCTTCTGTGAGACCTCTTTCTTTTCTGTTTTTTCTTTGTTAATCTCACTTTTAAATTATATCACTCTAATTGAGGTAAATGTCATTCCTCAAAAGAAATGCTATTCAGAGCATAATTGTGGTCTACAAAATTACTGATCCAGCAAATCTCTCCCTTGGAACACCAAAACACCTTTCTTTGCTTTTATAAATTGATGCCAATGAAGCAGCCAACTGGCCACAGAGATTTCATCCACAGCCTTTAAACAACTTATGGTTTGTTGTCTTGTCTGTCTGCTCAGACACTCTTCCCATATTTATCATCATATTTATCACTTCAGAAATAATGGAAATAGGCCAAGGACAAAATGTTGGTCAGTATATTATAGTGAATGCAGTTGTACCAGAAAACGACCAATAATACAATGCAGTGCTGTGATGTTAAACCAACCTCTACAGCAAAGCTTCTACAGTTAGCTGAAAAAAAAAGAATTCTAAACTTTTCATAGAAACTGTACATACTACCTTGCATCAGAGATGCACACTCTTCTTTCCCACCCATGTAGCTGACCTTTACTGAACTCCAGTTTGCTGGCTTTCAGTGATGCAGAGTATAAGCTATAAGCTGGTATTTAAAATCATCTGCCGTAAAAAACAGTAAAATCTTACAGCCTTTCAATGCCAATTCCTTTAATGGATGAGATTGCTATTTTTTTCTCTGTGTGGAAGTGTTTTTTTGAGCAGTTACTGTTTTCATTTTAGGAGTTGTACCATGTCAATGTTGATCGACACAAAAAGTTTATTGGAAACAGGAATATCTATTTCTTTACAGAGGAAAAAAAAATTTCCCAGATTTATTCACTCCTGTAATTCTGTATATTTAAGAGAAAGAGCTCAAGGACTGATTTGTCAGCTGCAAAAGAGCTCTTAATTGCATTACTGAAAGAATTAGGTAAAAGGCAGCTTTAGGAGCAGCTTTGCACTAGTCAGGAACCAAGTCAGTACAGATATAAGCAACAGTAGCCATCGTGCTAGTCTGAAATCCACCATCTTGTTTTGGTCACTCCAGCATACCTATCCTGAGCCAATACAGACTCCAAGGCATGCTGGTAAAATAAACAAAAAATCTCAGGGATGTCATTTACCGACCACGGAGGTAAGAATGTTAAATAGGGGTACAATGAAGAGCTATATTTATCCCATAAAAATGTCACTTCAACAGCCTGCACAGAACGCCTTTGACTCAGTCTTCAGCTCATGCTGAATCCGTTTTCTTCTCTTTAGACAATTCTTTAATGGTCTTCAGCTCAGCTTCAGAGAACTTAGGGGTGACTGCCACATTGTCATAGTCAAATTCTTCATCAAGTGAGAATGGTTGAACATCATCCCCCAGTAGCTGTAATGAGAAAAACCAGATACATAAATAATATTGCTGCAAGTGATAATAAGGTAGCTTAAAATATAAACTTCTAATTAATATTTAATTAAACTATTTTTTCTGACTCTAACACTCTCAGCTGATTAAGCTCTTTTTAAGTAAAAGAATAAATTCAATTATTCAATTTGACCTAATTTAAGCCATTTAATGTGCCCCATTTGTACTGTATTGTATCTGAATGAATATCATTAACTAATTTTGCTCAAGGCAAGGAATCTAAAAACCACCCTAGCATACATCTATTATATTCCTGCCACTTGTAGCAGCAAGGCTGAGGGGATATGGACATGTTATGTGCAGCTATGTTAAATTTCAAAGACAGATTCCATATCCTTAAAATTTGGGCTAGTATTACGTAAAGCTTCAGCATACATGCATCTGATACTAATGTAACATCATTTCCAGAACACAGTTTCAGCGAAGGAAAGATCTGAAATGAGCAAAATGACACATAATCAATTTTCAGATTCCAATAATTTCTTTTCACCATCTCATAGATATGCAATTGGCTGGTTTGTATTTCTTGCATGATGAACATAAGGATCTTACTGCATTTGCCAATATGTGCTTTGTTGACATATTGTATAGCATTTTATTGCTTCTGGTTGAAATATCTTAGAATCAACACCCTGCCTATAAAATAAAATAATGAAAATGAATAACTATGGCAGGCCCTATGCTGATAAGAAACTGCAGGGGGCCACAACACAAAAGGTTTATGGTAAGCAGTTACATAAAATGAATTTCAGGGTAACACAGGAGACACATCCTCACTACTAAAACTGTACAGGAATGCTCCCTATCCCATGAGAAGTCAATATAACATGTCTAGAAATGTGTTTCAAAGATTTAAGTACTTCAGCACTAAATCAGCAAAAGATTTAAACATATGCTTATTTTTTCAAGCTTCTGATGAATCCTTGGTGAAGCCAGTGACTAATGACGTATTGAAATTCAGAATACACATTTTTTGTTTGCTGACAGGCAGGAAGAACAGTCAGCATCTTATGGTGACTGCTCAGTATCCTGCACAATTTGATGTGACATTTTGTAAGAATTGGCATTGACACAGCTAATGCCACAGTCAGAGAAGTGGTAGCTGGATTCCTCTCTGGTGGCCAGGCACCTGATAGACATGGCAGAGAGCATCTGGGTAATATCTACCTCCTTTATTAATAAATTTTAATGTTGCCTGAATGATCAGGAAACAATTTTTTGGGTTTGTATCATTTTATTAATCATCTGTATTGCTTAATTTTCTAGGGACCTGTCTTACACTGGCTTAAACAGATGATGGAGCATATGAATCAGCCTAGATGCAGACCTGTAGACCATGGGCATTTATAATGGAAAAAACTGTAGATAGAGTTGGTCTGGAAAACAGCATTCATTCTGCTTGCAAAGATTATCTTGTTTATGTCCGTGGACTATCCCAGGTAAACCATCATTAACTTTTATAAATAGCACATTTGAAATATGTTTACATGAGATAAAGCCTGCACACAAGCTTTCATTCCCATTAAATCGAAGGTCAGCTCCTTGACCTCCACACCATATTCAAGTCCATTTTCATCTTTTTCACAGGCAGACACTCCTGGAATTCTTTGTAAAGTCAGTAAGGTCACCAGTAAGCAGGTAAAAAGTGGTACCACCAATAAGGGTTCTACTACCTGTCTTTCATTTGCAGAAATCCAAAACACTCTTCTAAAATACAATGCAAGGCACAAAGACTTTTCATTTAGTTTGGTTTTAACAATATTTGTTACCACACTGTGCTGGTTTTGGTCGGGGTAGAGTTAATTTTCTTCACAGTGGATGGTATGGGGCTGTGTTATGGATTTGTGTTGAACACGGGGTTGATAATACTGAGATGATTTTGTTATTGCTGAGCAGGGCTTACACAGAGCCAAGGCCTCTTCTGCTTTTGGTACTGCCACACTGGTGAGGAAGCTGGGGGAGCGTGGGAGATTGAGAGGAGACACAGCAGGGACAGCTGACTCCAACTGACCAAAGGGATACTCCAGACCATATGGCATCACACTCAGTATATAAAGTGGGGGGAAGAAGAAGAAGGGAGGACGTTTGGAGCGATGCCATTTGTCTTCTCAGGTAACTGATACATCTGATGGGGCCATACTCTCCTGGAGGTGGCTGAACACCTGCATGCCCATGGGAAGCAGTGAATTAATTCTTTGTTTTGCTTTGCTTGTGTGCACAAGCTTTTGGTTTCCCTATTGAAGTGTCTTTAACTCAAACCATGAGTTTTCTACCTTATCCCCTTCTGATTCTCTACCCCATCCTACTGGTGTGAGAGTGAGTGAGTGGCTGCTTGGGGCTTGGTGTCTGCCTGAGGTTAAACCACGACACATATCTATAGGTAACTAAGCTAAGAAGAGTTTAGACTACAGAAAGCCTTCATAGGGATTCTACAAAAGCAACTCTATTTTCCTCTACCAACATAGTTATGGAAAGTATGCACACATTCCCTATGACCTTGTGCTGACCTTCATGTAATTCCAGGAAACATTTTATGTAGACATAGCAAAATAGTGGAAAAACTTTTGTTTACAAAACTCGACCCCAAAATCCTAACTGAAATTAGATGCCAAAACAGAACATACTCAACTTCACCCCATTAACAATATTTCTGTTATCCACTCACTGCACATTTGAAAAGTTTGTCCACACTGCATATTTATCAGTATGCTCCATCTCTCAAATGAATACTCAAAGCAGTAGGGATTCTTTTTTTGCTTCTTCTCCTAAGAAGCCATTGACTTCAACCTTCCTTGTAGACGAGTAATCTAAAACTTTTATACTACAAACTGGAATTTTTATGTATTTCAAAAGGAAGACATCTTACAATAGAACACCAAATCCTCTGAGCTGATCAAGTTATTATCTGGTTATTATGCCTAAGGAGCTGAGAGAAATATGTGAATTTCAGGTGTCTAATTTAACATCTAATTGAAATCTTTTTGAGAGCTCTCTGGGAATAGAATCCTGCTCTAATAGAAAACTGCCAGTTTGCTTAAGATTGCTTCTGTGATTTACTCTCCGAAGAAAAAATCATTTTCATTTACCGTTCCTGCATTTCCAAATTAAAGGGGGGAAAGAATGTAATAATTATATTAATAACTGAAGTATTTTGCTAGTGGCTGTTTTATGAAGTAATATCATAAATAAAATACCTTAAAGTTGACATTTTCAAAAGTCTATTAATAACTGGCAACTCAGTTCTTTTATTAATCTGAGTGGAGTTACAGTTAACTGAACAGCCTGTCTCTGTCCTTCTAAAACTTGTATTTCTGCGTAATTATGGCACCTATGATTCACTTGGTCAAATTATGCAAAGTATGCACATACACTCAGCAGTGATTTCATTGCATACTCATAGGAAAACTCACTAGTTCACTGACAACAAATTTAAAAAAAGCTGGGGGGAAGACGTACGCTATGATCTCATATAAGCTTAACATATACTGGGGTACGCAGGAGAAAAAAAGTTTGTCTTGAGCTTGGGGCACTGGACTGGAAGTCAATAAATCTTGTCCAGTTTTCCACTTCTGCTTCATCATTCTGGACAAGTCATTCAATCTTTGTGTCTTTACTGGCCTCTGAGAAGACATAACTCTTCCATCTTCTTTCACTTAGTCGATCCTGTCTTTAAGTTCTTCCATGTTCTTGTTGCATTTATGCACAGCACGTAGCAGAAACAAACCTCAGTTGAGGCCTATCAGTAAGACCTTAAACCAAAGAAACTCAATGGAAGCCGTATTTTAGGTGATAGATGCTGCCATGCCACAGATAAAGATAAAATGACAGGCATGGTAAATACTTTTTTGAATGCTGAAACTACAGACAAAAAAAAAGGGAGAATAGAAGGGTAGAATTCTTCTTTCCTAATCCCAGCCATATAAAAACTAGGTTTCTAGATTAAGGTAGTTAATTAGCAAAAAATGGCCCAGCCAGAGCTTGTGGATGGAGATATATTACATCTTATGACAAATGCCTATAGCAAATGGGATGAATCACTTTATGGAGTTGCTTATCTCTGCCTCTTGATGACTGAAGGACTAAATTAGACTGCATCTAAAGCTGAAGTTAGGTGAGATGAATCCCACTTTGAATGCAAGTTTATATTGAGTGGATGGAAAATATGCATCAACTGCACTCATGTGTATGCAGGGAGGGAAATAAGAACAAATAAAGACCCTAGGAAGCAGGCATTAAGACATAAAAAAAGCTATGATGTCTTTCATGAAAGACAGTTTTTAGTAGAAATAAAGGAGAGAATAAATTCCTGGGTAGAGAAGGAAAATGTTCTATGATAATGTACTTCAACCATCGAGTGCATGCTGGTTCAAACTGCAGTGGCCTGTGGGAGGTCATGTATGCTGCTCTGTCGATACTAAAATCCTGTAATACGTGTATGTCTAAAGTGAGGAAAGAAAGATGAAGGAACTTTGGAGGACAACACAAATAATTTGCTGGGTCATTCACCAAGCCACTTCCCAACAGCTTTTGACAGAAAAACATTTTCAGGTAGACAAGTTGTTCTTTAACAATTAGCCAGGTTATAAACTGGGTCTTAGCAGAGCTTCATTTTTCAAACTTTGCCCAGCAATACATTCAGAGATACATACCTTACCCTGAAGTGCCTCACAAGTATTTCCACAGCATAGACATTTGACATGCTGCTATTTTTCATAAGGAATAGTCTTCCATTCTCTAAGAAAATCAATTAGGCAGCCACATTCTGTTGCCCTTCCCTAACAGAGTTGTTTTGATGGACAGAGAACAGTCTCATTTCAAAGCAGAGATGTCTCCAGGGAAAATATTTTTCCCTCTCTAAACTAGTTCTGCCATGAGCAACGAAAGACTTAATTTTCAAGGCAATGACAATTTGAAGCACTGAGGGATTTTCAAATGGACCAGTTCAGTCTTGACAGTTCTAAAAATCAGGCCACAGTTATATTATCTAAATGAAGACACAAATATGTTTATAATTTAGGGGAAAAACTGCCTTCATCTTAAGTAGCCTGGCACCAACCAAATGGTTGTGAAAATTGTAAATCCTTCTTCTTGAAAAATGTAGCAACTCTTAACCAATGTAATAATACTCAGTTTCTTTCATAACCTAACTTTTCCTCAAATGGACATGAATTTTGCATGCAGTGGGATCTTCATCTATTTTTCATGAGATATAGTTTAAAGAATCATATGCAGTCCTTTATGAACACTGCAGGCTGCTACAACCCTCCTTCCTCTTTGGTTTTATACAGAAGTTATCAAATGAGAAAGCTATAAAACCTCATTCTAGTTTTTTTTGTTGTTCTTTTTTTTATTTTGTGTGCCAATGGATATATCTCGAGGCAAAAACCTTGAATTATGTCAATCCTTAGAGAAAAGAGTGAGTATTTTTATTCACAGAATGGTGGGCATCAGAGCTTGAGAGGTCATTTTAGTACATCTACTTTTTCCCAAAGCAGACTTGTTCCTTATAGTGAAGGGTTTATTGCAAGGAACTAAACACAGCTGAGCTCAGGACAGGAGGCACCATATGCACTGCTACAACACCAAACCTTCATTGGTCGTGCATCATTTATAAACTTGATTTAAGCCTCATGGGAACATTAATAAGCATATGAAACTATCAAAACTGGCCCATTTTAGCCAGAAGCTAACTTCAGCTTCTATCACAATGATCAGGCAGGGGAAAGGAGTGGTGAAGAATTCTCTGCAATAGAAACATCCCCAAAAGTTAATGCTCACACTGACTATTTGGATAGGAAGCTTAATGACTTAAAATAAGCCTGTGAGCAATCCACACCTTCTGTTGCAGTTTGAAAAGAATTGAAATTCTGAAGGAAAATGGCAATTCTAAATTAAAGCTTGTATTGACTGTGTCTCATTAAAACGCTCACAGTCCATAAAGCAAACCTCTCCACACCAGACCTAGACAATGCAGACTCTCAGCGGCATCTTGCTGCTACTCATTTCCAAGGGAACAAATCTCAATTCTGACCACAATATCTTTTAAACCCTTTTTTTTTTCTGAACTGTCATGTTAAAGGGACCATTCACTACCTCCTTGTTGCAGAAAATGGTTCCTATATTAAGCCATGAGATCACTGAAAAATTAAATGGCCCATTACTCTGCATAAGTAAGGATTTGTTAAAAGGTCGGGAAGTGCAAGAGTTTACTTGAATATTCTGTGAGTTAAATAAATTAAATATTAAAAAGCCCATATAGCATTTGAAGTATTGAAGTACACATTTTGAAAATGTAGGATTATATAGTAGCAGTGTGAGAGATAGTTTATCTCAATTCTTAATGTATTTAAGAATTCATTATCAATTTAAAAGTCACTAATATGACATGTTAACTCACAGCAGTTCCACACACTCCATCGAGATCCCTCTGTTCTTGTGGAAATAACATTAGAAGCTAAAAGGAAAAAAAAAATACCCCAAGCCCCTAGTGTTTAAACAAATAAATCTGACCTCATACCTCTTGGGGTTTGCTGTCCAGTGGCTGTGGAACTGACAAGTTTCTGAACTTCAGTTGAATAGGCTTATCAAAAACGGGTGTACAATAAGTCACTGTCTGTTCCACCTCTCCTGGAAGAACTGAATAAAAAATAGTCAACATTAACCTTCCAGTCAACGTATAAATTAGCAAAATCTTGTTAAAATCTTGTACTGCTCAGAACACAAGCAGAATCTTGTTAGTCAAAGTGTGCTGTACTCATTGTTGCATAAGCTATCATTAAAACAGATCTATGCAGTCCTAAGCTACGATCTAAATAGTAATACTATACTAAGCAAAAATCAAGGTAGGTCTTCTTTCTTGAGGATGCTGCATAAAAAAATCTGGATGTAGATGCTCTTAAGCTCAGAGAACACCTGGGATTACACCCATTTTATTCATAACAAAGATGGAAGGTCCTGAGCAGAGATGTCTCCAGTAGAAGTTATAAAATGCCTCATTTGCCATTGACTAGCCGGGTAGGCTCATTCATTTCTCATCACCTGTACACTGGGCATTAAGAATCATTGTAAAGCATCCTAATATGACTCTCCCAAAACATGAAGTAAAAATACCTGGTAGAAGTACTAATATTCCCCACTACAGTGCCAGATGACTCTCTCGTCCAAGGATATTTCATGGATGTTTTTTCCTCCCTGAACTTTCCAAAAAGAGGTACTTGAGAGGACTTCCCCATATCTGGGATAGAGCAACATGTGACCTGTCCATGCGGGCAGGATTTGGCCTACAGTTCACAAATGCACAGCCTTTTTGAATCGCTCTTCCTTTACAAACTTAAGCAAAACACTGGGAACAGTGGGTTTGCATTCTGTGACAGATCAGAAGGATATGCCTTAGGTTGAAAAATATCTTTTAACATGAATCAATCTCAGCTCTGCTACAGCACAGATGCGTCCATCTTGTCTCAGTAATGTTTTTATGAAAGAACTTAAGGGGACCATATGTCTTGCAATTTAGTCAAAGAATTATGTAAATCTACCTGCTATTTTTTTCCATCTGATACACAAGTATCTTTACAGTTTTACACTACATTTACATTCCTCTTGAAATTTCAGAATAAATTTTCAAAGCATTGCTTAAATGTTAGTTAATGGAACCAATAAGAGTATACAGAGATGCAGGGTGGAAAGGATGAAGTTACTATTTAACTCTACCTGCATAATTTTACCAAAGTAGTGGAGTTATGGACCTCTCATTCTTCTGTGAATCTGCATTTGAAAATAATGATTTCCTAGCTAGGCCTTTGTAAAAAAAGCCATGATCAAATTCTTCATTTAGCTTTCTTCTGGGAATAGTGTACTATTTCAAAGCCAACAGGGTTTGGAGTTGCAAAGTAAAATGTTCTTTTAAAAGGAGTTGAATTAATTCCCTTGAGTATTTCATTCCTGGATTTTTGTTTCTTGGTTCATATTCACACATAAGTGGTTTCATTTTCATACCTATTCTCTTGGTTGTGTATGTCAATCTCTAGCCACCTATGCGCTTTCAGTACTTGTTCTCAGCATAGCATCTGTTCTGATTCTGCACCAGTTATATGAGAAAGCTTCCTGAAAAGGACAGCACAGTCCACGGGTATCTATGTCTTCACATGCTCTGCACCTCCTTTTTTCATAATTTGGGTCAAAACTATTTGTAGGACAGAAGGAAGATGAGAATGCTTATTTAAAGACAATGGTATCTTCCAGTATTGTTTCAAACATGCACCCTAAATCCAGACTCTCACTAAAGTAAGGGAAGTCTGGACATAAAGAGGTTTGTATCACCTCCTGATATAAACACTGATTATTTCTGCACTAAGAGCTTCTCCCCCTCAACAGCCCAATCCAGAGAGAGAAGATGAGGAGGAAGCACTGTTATACAACAGTCTGGCAATGGCTCAGAAAGATAACTCTTAAGAATTAGGACAACAGAAGGAAACTTATTTTTGCTTTTAGCGAGAAGTGCTTGTCATACTCAGAATGTCAATTCCACTTTTTAAGGCTTGTTAGAAATGCAAATAATGTTTCAAATTCCCTTCAATCACCCCATAAGAATGTAATCAACCTTTGTTTGCCAGTAGACATGCCAGAAATGAGCTTTGCCTCTCTCTATCCTGGCTGTGTGACAGCATATGAAAGTCTAATTGGTAAATGCTGCTTTCCCTGATAATGTTTAATAAAGAAACTCCTTCAGAGAGAAAAATTAGAGAGTTTTGACAGTCCTTCTCAGTGGGAGAACCCAAAGGAACTCCAGGCTATTGTAAGTTCTAGCCAGTACCTCACAGCTTGTTTAGGCTGCTGCTACAGCACTACTGGATGATGATCCTAATTAAGCTGCTAATTATGTTCTCTGTGGAGGTGATTAATTAGCAACAGGAAAGCCTTGGATACTGCCAACGGCACCATATATAGAAATAACTGAACAGGCAGTGATATCAAAAAAACTGAGAAGACATTTTGAAATGCACCTCTCATATCATAAAGAATCAACTCCCTGGATGATATAGCAGTGAACACCAATGATTTTACTCAAGTCCAGCATACTTTAGTGAGGGCACATTTGGAAACTGAACAATTCTCTTTAGTCCCTCCCCTCTCAAAACCCAGAAAGTGATTACTTAATCTGTCAACAGTGCTGAGTTGGACTTTTTGCTTATTGTGTACCATTAATTATAGGTGTAGAAAAAAAATCTACTGGCACAGGTCTGCTTCGAACTTTCAAAAGTAAAGAACTTCAAAGTCCTGTCTATATCTTTAACTTTATGGTAGCCAAATAATGCCCAAATATATATGCACTGACACAGATTTTACCACTTTCAGACACTACATTTCACAAAAATGCTGCTGATGGGGAGCTGAGAAGGGAGGCAATGATAACAAAAAAAGCTTAAAAGCTAAATTTTGCAGTCTCCTCTGATTCTCATGCTTCAGGCTGTTAGTCCCAAAGAGCTGCCGAGTGTGAAATCATCTCAAGGCAGTGCTAAATGGATTGCAGAGACTGGAGGAGAAAAACAAGAAAGGGATTCACCAGCTGGGGGGAGCCCCGTACTTAGAAAAATCCACCTAATTTAACTCTGAATCCTCTTCCTCAATCTGACTTTTCTGGAGGTAAGCATAGACTCAAAATATAAATGAAAAAGGCACAGATTATGAAAAATAACAGATATTGATATAATTTGCCTAAAGAATTATTTAATTAATCAATAGTTATGCTTCGCCTCAGCTTCAAAGTAACTGAGTCAATTGGGTTCTCCTCAGCCTCTGTAGGGTTACAGACAACCAGGACCTTGAAAAGATAAATTTGCAGTAACTCAGTGTTCCAAGCTGGACTAGGATGAGACTGCCATCCTTGCCTATATAGTCTCAACCATATATTTAATTAGTCCTGTTGTAATTTTAATTAATTTAATTTTAATTTTCTCTTGTATTTAAAAAATAGCACACTCCAGGTCACTAGATATGCTTTTTACATATTTTGTACTTTATACAAATATTACCTATTATTACCTAACTACCCTTCAAGCCCTGAAGCAAGAGATTTGTAACCAGAGCTGGAAAGGAATTCTGTTGATCAAACACAGGGCAACACAAGCACTAGGTATTCTCCATCTATCCCTGGAGAAAGCCTGATCATCTCTATTGTTGCCTTAAGCAACTTACAGTTACAGATTAAATGCAGTCAGAAAGAGCGATTAAACAGTTCACCATACACACGCTGTCTCTACACAAAGCATTAAAGTTATGGTTTATAGTTTAGGGCAACAATTTTACTTTGCCAATCATGGTTTACTGTGCCAAAGTCCCACAATGCAAAGCATTGCCCTGGTTTCAGGCTTTCAGCCCAGTGATGTCAAAGAAAAACAGCCACAATGAATTTGCATATTGGCCAACTCCATGGGCTGTTTTTTATTTGTAAGAAGCAGCTGCATGCATTCACACCTTAAAAGACATTGAACTTTGCAAAATACATCAGAAAAAGAAAAAAAAACACTAGAATGACTCTTCCAGGACATTTCCCAAAAAGCACTAGTTTATATGAGATATTTTAACACCTATTTTCTATCATGCTTTTCACACTTGTCAACTTTGAGCCACTTGCCCCTAGGTGCGAATATTTATTATATTAATGTACAGTTGCTAACTTAGCTAACTGATCTGCCCTTTACAGCTAAATGAAGCACAGAGATAAAAGCTTGTGGCAATTACACTAGCAAGGTATGATATTTTTTACTGTGTAAAAAAAGATACAATATTTTTAGCTTGTTTTGTCAATATGAAGTCTTAAATCAATCATTTGTTCTGACATATAGGTGGCAGCATTTACAAATGCCAACAAAAGAATGTCTTTCAAATTTGTGTCACACTTTGCCTCATTTATAAACTAACTAGAATTCTTCAGAATTAATCCTTATTAAGGTGGTCAATAGGGATATTATTTTAGATTACTTTATTATTGCAAACAATAGAAGTGACACCATTTTATATTTTAAATTGCATTTTGTTGCTATGGCTTCTAATTTTACCTCTCTTATTATGAAGCCTTTCAAGTGGATTTTGACATGTAAGACAACCATCAAGCTATAAGTGCTATTTTCTGCACGTAGGAGTCAAGGGGAAATTTTTTACCCTGACTTAACAATGATCTCCACTGAAGAAGCCCCAGGCAAAATTCAGGCTGTGCGTTTCCCAGGTATAAATTTCGATGCTGTTCGCTTTCCTTACAGAGTTTAAAAGGAATAATAAGTTTCTGGCTCAGCAGTGTTTCCATGCTGTAAAATGCAATCTAAATGCTTAACGTTGTGATGAGTCTTGTTGATACAGTTTCTTTTTGCACTAAGGCAAGTCTGCCTCAAATGAAGTGTGTTTTACTAGGGGTTTCTAAACGTATGTGATTGATATTTACTCTTGCACACACACAAATACACAGAAATGACCCAAAAGCTGGATAAAGGCAAGGTCTGTCATCATTCCGAATGTGACGAGCTAACCCCAAGCACTAGCAGAGCTCTTCTTTCCTCACAGTTCCACTCAGTATTTTAGTGTTGAGCTTAATTCTCAGCAATCAATTTGGGGCCTGTTTGGAACTCGCAATATCTAACCATACTTTAATGAACTAGATATAGACAATTATCATTTCATTATGACACAAGTGAATTTTTTATGCTTACACCAGTAAGCTCCAGGGTCTTTTTAACAGATATTACTAGAATTTAAGGCATAAACACAGAACAATGGTCTATGAAGGGAAAAACGGGCACATATGAGCACTGCACTCAAGAGAAATCTTTGATGTCTGTACCTGATACAGCACTGCTGTCTTCCTACCTCCTTTCTGAAATGTCCAGGTTGAAGTAAGAATATTTGCCGTAAACTTGACTTATGTTTATTAGGTTTATTATTCTCTTATGAGAAACTAGAAGTCTCTAAGCCCTCTGACTTCATAGGAATTCTGCATATACAGAAAGACTAATCAAATCTTTACTGTAAGAGTGGACAGACCAATCAAACGGCAACGAGTAAGAAACCAAGGATCAAAGTCCTGCTCGGTAGCAGCTTCTGTCAGTGACCTCAGGCAAATCCCTTAATCTGTGTGGCTTGGTTTCTTTACACAATCACACGTATAGATGAGGAAAATTAATTTAAACACAAAAGAGTATCAATTCTGGTGGCAATAAAAAACACACAAGGACTAATGATAGACAAACAACTATAGACATTAACATTTCATTTATTTTTCAGAGGTGGGAGAGTTAAAATTATTATAGACATATTCAACAATTCAACACAACTCAAAATGCTCATAATTGGAACTCTTAAAGAACTTCACTGTGAATTCAAAGTTAGTCTCAACTATTTTAAGCCCAGGATGGAATCATTTTAATAGGTAGGGACAACATTTTCATTAAATACTTCCACTTTACAGAACTGTCTCTTAGCACCCAAACGCTGTGTAAAAATCTTCTTTAATCAAAATAATTTCAATACAAAACAGAAGTGCAGAAAAATGCAGAAATGTTGCTAACAAGAAGTGCTCTGCACTTCTAAAAATCTTGACAAAAATAACTGTTCACAAGGACACAGTTTAATAAATATTCCTTTTTATTTATTTTCTCATTACCTCTTAAGAGTGAGGAAATGAGTACTTTAATTTGGGGAATTGGGGCAATGTGGGGAATTTTCTGGCAATAGAAGAACTGAGGAATATCATCGCTTTTAGAGAAGACACAGTTCTTTAATTAATGTTCATACTCTTGCATTCAAAGAAACATGTTCATGTTCATACTCTTTAATCATGTTCATACACTTGCATTCAAAGACAGAAAATGACAGTGAATATGGAGAGAGGAAACCTACCACTGCATGTCTCTTCATCTGAGTCTATATCTTCCCAATCTAAGTACTTGTCCACTTGCTGTAAAAAACCCAAATTCCAAAATAGATTAAAATGTATTAATTCCATTCCTTTTAGTACAACCTAGAGCAAAGCAAAAACGCACTAAATTGTCTGCTTCATCTTCTCTATTCTCCCCTGCATTTTTCTAAGAAAGAATATGTATTTTCTTTGAAATGTGTAAACCAAAGGAAATACTTTTAGGTATAGGCAAAGAATTGCTGCCAAAATTGCCGCATATCAATGTAAGTGATGGGAAAGAAGCTCAAGCTCTACAGCAACTTTTTCAGGAACTCAGTGGAAAGATGGAGAAGTAAAATATTTTCAAAGGAAAAAGATAAATGATAAGTTACTATGCAATTTTGCAAGTTCACATCATATGGCACAGAGACAGTACACACTGTAGGCAAACTAGAGCTTGATCCTTCTGTTTTGACATTAATGGTGAACTGATTGGGAAGTAAAAAAGCTAAGAATAATTAAGTTTCTAGTATTTCATCTGGGACATTGCTCTACTGTTTTTTTAGACTGATGTTCCTTGAAAACAGGCTAAACCATCTAAAAGGTACCACAAGAAAAGGCATTTGTCATTTCAAGTATCACTTTGAATAGACACACAGGGTGAAAGGCCTTTGCCAGCCTATATGTAAGTAGTGTTACCATGGAGGATTTACTATATGCACTGAGTTGTCTGCTGTGTTTCTATGAAGTATTTAGAAATGCTCTTTGATAACTTTTTCCAACCTGGTTTGACAACATTCTCATCAAGAGTTACATAACCTTTACACTCTAAAAGTACATACTCACTAATATTTGAAAAATTTTTGGATTTCTCTCATTGTTCTTTCCCACAGATGGGAAATAAATACATCAACAAATGGCAAGTAATTTATAAGTTAATAAAGCAAAAATCAGTCATGTTCTGATCATAATCTCCACTCTGAAAAAAATCAAAGAAAACCCCACCTTCACTCTTTCAGACAGACTGAGATTCTTTCCCTCTGATCTACCAGCTTTCCATCTCTCATTCATCATTGTCTGCAGGTAGATAGGCAGAAATACCTACATGCACAAACCAAAACCAAAGTAAGTCAAAGCTTGTACTGATTTACACATACAGTTCACAGAATCACAGAATAGGTAAGGTTGGAAGGGACCACTGGAGGTCATCTTGTCTAACTTCCCTACTCAAGCAGTGTCCCCTAGAACACATTACTCAGGATTGTGTTCAGACAGCTTTATATATGTTGTATATAAAAATTTTTAAGAAGTGAATGCAATGCTTTTGAAAATAAAACGGATGCAGGTATTTCCCTGAAAACCTACACAGGACCAGACTGAATCAATTGGAACAACAATGCAAGTAACCATAACATGCCTAAAAAGCAGCATTTAGAGGAGTAGCACTGTTTCCAATAGCAGTTTTTTCCCCTCTTTCCTTTCCTCAGGGCAGGCTTAAAGATCACAGTGGTCAATTTACCCCATTACAGCCTCCTCCTGCTACTACACTAGCAATTTTTCTAATGCATTCTACTATCATTGTATTTGTTTCTTAAACTGCAAATGTGGCAAAAATGTGCAGCCATGTCTGAAGCTTTTTTCCTTAGATACAAAGACAAGCATTAAGATGTTCTATTAGAAAAAGGATACTGGAATTCACACATTGCTTTATGGGGCAGAAAGACAATTCAAGAGAAAGACAGACTATCCCAATGAAGCAACACTATTCTTCACAAAAAAAAATGTTAAAAAGAATCTTGTCATTATTATTACACAATTAACTGACAGAATGTGATTGTTTTAAAAGCCTTGCTTGATTCCACCTCAAGTGGAATAGTCCTAGTGGGGAGGAAAATGGCATTTTGTGCTCTGACTGAGGCCTGGCAGGCCCACCATTTGAAGACCCCTAAGTGTGTTGCTCTGTGTATTGCACAAAAGGACCTGCTACTTCTATTTTAATAAAAACTTTAATGAAGGGAAATTTTGAGTACAGACTAGATCCCAGCTTTGTCACTTTGTTCAGGTAGGAGGGCAGAAGTTCTTAACAAGTTGACTCAGATTTCCATCTCACTCTCTCCAGAAGATGTCTGTTGTTTTCCTGTCTCTACACGTTAAATCCCTAATCTCATATGTTTCAGAAGACTAAAAATGCCTCTGGCCTGCCTACTGTTTACTTAGGCATTACTTCAGGCACCTGAAGTAATCCAGCTTCGGTAACACAGAACTCCATACTTCCTAAAATCTACAAGAAACAAAATAAATCTCTAGGTGCTGGCATCCATACTCTCAAGATTTCTTTTCCTTTTTGCCAACCTCTACTGCTAACTGCAGTCTTCGGCAAAAGCATCACATGGCTCATTGCAGGGCACCTTATTTAATAGTCGGATTATGGCAGCTCTTCAGCAAGGCAAATGCCACTGCCAAACACGATCCCTGCAGGTGCCTCTCTAAGCATTAAACACTTACATAGTATTTTAAATATTTGCCTCGAATCAGATAAATACCACTAGCCTCTAACATTTGAACAGTGTATCTCTTCATATTTTCATCTCTTTGAATGTGGTGCCTGTGCACTTGGACAGTTGTAACTCCTTACCTTATTCTCATTTGGCATCTGTGATGGAAGAGATACCCACATTTCTTTGCTTCTTTCAGGTGAGCCATTCTGTTTATTTCTGTTTGATAATTCAGAAGTAGAAAATATTTTTCTTAAGTAGTCCACTTTATTTCCTTGAATTGTCTTCTCCTCTTTCTCTGCAAGGAGAATCACACCAGGTCAGATAACATAAAGCACTACCCAAGAAAAAGAAAAACATGTATTTCCTTAGATCTAATATTGACTTATTTTGCACATTCACTTTTCCTCTCATGCTCAGAGCTTCCATGTGCAACATAAACAAGTATTTTGCAGCCCTTATCATAAAACCGAATATTCAAGTGCATATTCCTCCATACTGAAGACTTAATTCTCTCAAAAGCTTATGCAATGTACAGAAAAATTTATAAAACCAACCAAGAGCTGAAATACCCAAAAAAGCAAGACAGTAGAATTATACCTTAGCTTTTTTTCTAAAACTTTACTTAAATTCTCTCTCAATTCTGGACAAAATGGCACACAACATGTGTGCCCATGTCTTCATCTGACACTGTAAACACCAATATATATGAAGAGTCTCTTCTTTGAGACGCTACTATACACCAGTCCAATGGCAACTGCACTCCCAACACTTATATCTCTAATTGTAAAAGTCCATCAATGATGCTTACATGGGATCTGTGCTTACAAAATCACTTGACTTGTCAAGGAGATAACTAATCAATGATGTATCTTCTGACCAAGCACAAGAAAGAGCTCTGATGTTGATCACAGTACAGAGATGATCTGGGCCACAAATGGAGTAATTCTTACACTTTCTACATCAGTATCTTGGTTCACATGTGAACCTCACAACCACTAAAACAAATGCCATGTTGTCTAGCACAGAAGTGAGCTTTGGCAGTTCTTCTCAGAGCTGGTACTGATACTGGCTGGTCCAGGGTCAGCATTCACAGAGCTCCTGGGTGTCCACGGACACCACCACTAGAACCTCCACCACTCCTCCACCAGTCCAGAGCTGTGTGATGAGATGAACTGACAGGTCCTATAATTCAACTCCTGTGTCTTTAGTTAGTAAAACACCTCATTTCTTTACACAGTGTTGCTTTCAGTGTTTAACAGCTATAGAATGCTCAGCAATCTGAGGGGAAAATTTTGCAACTAAATACTTTTTTATTGGGATCAGACTAACAAACAGCAGTATGCCAGTGATACTTCATTGCCAAAAGTTTAGGCCCAGAAATTAAAGAACAAATATAGATGTTCAAGCAGGGTTTGTTCCCTTAAGAAATTCCTTTGGTCTTGAAAGACAGACTGGAAAAATGTTTTGACAGTGTATTTACAGAAGATCAGAATAACTTCTCTTGGGCTTATTTTATACATCAACAGTGGCTAATTGAGCCCTCATTGAAAATAAGGAAGTATTCAGAAACAGAACTGAGTATTTCAATGATAATTTTTGACATCTTTCAGACCTTTAACAACTCCTTGGACAACAACAGCAAAGTTAAGACAACTATAAGAGCTTCTGACTGTCCAACCAGCCAGGGCCCCAAGGCACAAAGACTTAGGCTACATCTAGGTGATCATCAAATGAAATGTCAACAGTACTGACTGGATCTAGGAGCTGCTTACAGACAAGTATGTGCATGGATGTATGGATTTCCAAATCCATGCTGTATAGTTGGGTTTTTTCCCTTCAACATGGCAAAAAATATAGTAATCATGGCAAAAATAAAAAAGCAGTACTTTTTCTTTTAAAAGTCCCATTATCAAATATGAAGCAGCTACAGGACAATCAGTTCAAAAAAACTTCACACCATATTCTCTTAATGAAAAACAAAATGCTCATTCAATGAAGTTTTTTGGGTTTAGTTTAAAAAATCCGCTTTGCAACAACAAGAAACACTGTAGTGCATTTCTAAAGCATAATTATATGTTACAAGCATTGAAGTAATTCTTGTGGAGAGTACTAATGATGCCCTTGGGGTTACTACACTGAGCCATACGGCAGAATTCTTAATACCCTGGGACAGCTCTGTGCTGCCGTTATTGTGACACACAGAAAGGACTGGCAGACTGGGTATAACCTGAAGTCCACACTCTTATATAAAGTAAGGTTCATAGAAAGAAAATTGCACCAGACCAGAGCAACCTAGCAAACAGATTTTAATGTTCACATCACAGATGGATTCTCTGAATAAATCCCAGGACTCTGTGACATGTGGCTTCTCCCCACTTTTTTAGCAAGTACTTTCCTAAAACAATATTTGGATACAGCAGTACATATGAGCAATCTCTTCCTCCTACACACTCTCTTTTTCAAGCCATGGAAATGAAGCAGCATTAGACAAGAAACCCTCTTCTAAATTCTTGACTGCTAAAATCATTACCCACTATTTGAAGAGACTTTTACAGTCACCCTACTTCATAGGAAGAACTAGATGGCTATCTCAAAAAGCTTCAAGTTTTTGTTACTGTAGTAGTAAAGCATGGATGGACATCCTGTTTTATACAAAGAACTTGCAAGTTTTATCTTAAAGACTGACAAGACACGAAAGGATATTAGTGTATTTTAAGGTAAGTGTATATTGGTGAATTACTGCAGCCAAACATCTGCAGACCTATAGAGTAACGAGGGACTGAGGACCCAGTATCCTCCCTGTCCACACCAGGAGCATTTATGTATGAGAAGTGATAAAAAGCTTCCAGAAGCCATACAATTTTGTCAGCCAGACCAACAGAGAGACAAAAGAAATCATCACTGGAATGATCAGCAACATAATTCATACAGATGACAGACTCTAAACAAACATGATATTCCTGTACTAGCCTGTGCTTATTTTGGATACCACTGTGGTCATTCTTCTGGGATATAAATCAGATCATTCTTCTTCAAAATACAGGTTCTGAATTTTCCAAAGAAAAATATCATTTTTAGCATCAAAAGACCTATGACACATAGTTGGGCAGTTATAATTAGGCAGTACATATGAGCTGACAAACTTCCTTTATTAGGTTATATATTTTCTGGACAGCTGAGCTATTGTCACAGCTAAAAAGCTAGATAGATTAAATGAGCTGGTAAGAAATCAAGTGCATTCATAGTCTTTATGTGCCATTTACCAACTCCCAGACTACAGCTAGAAGCATTATCCCTTTTCCGAAGAGATCAGTCATAAACTTTTGTCAGAAACCTTTTTCTGGTTAAGACCATTGCAGAGTTATTGGGTTACAGAATATTAAACATTACTTTTGATGAAACATTCCAACTGCAATGTGATACTAGATTAATGACCGCAAGTGAAGAAAAATTCAGAAAAAAAATGCCTAAGCAACCCAAAGCAGTTGTTAAAAGCAAGTCTGCAGACAGAATATCAACTATGCAACCATGAGCATAATGAGGCCATGCCATATAAATTAAAGGGGGGAAGGTAAATTAAACATTATGTTGCTAGCCTCAAGCACGGTGCCTCAGGACCAGTGAGATCCACCTTCAGATGTCCAAAGTAATTACCTACACCTACAGCTTCCCAATGCATGTATCACTTAACTGGCTCCCTTGAAACAGATAACAGTCATGATCTTACAAAATATTATTAAAAACAACACACATAAGTTATTATAAAGTTAAGGAAACTACAATCTGTAGTAGCAGACAAATATCACACGTGTATTTCTTTGCTAGTGTTCTGAATTTCAACCATTTCTGTTCCTGTTTCTGAAAAAGGGGAAAAAGGAAGGATCACATTCAAGCCAGCAAGCAAATCACTCTGCCTTTCCCCTGACTAAGTGATAATTGACTCATTATTCACAGTCACAGCTCTCAACCTGCCAAGATCCTTTTGTAGAACACCGGCCTTCACAACATGTGACTTAAATCAAAAATAAGGGATACAAACACAACAGAATGTAGCAGAGGAAGAAAGTTGAAATGATGGAAAGATTCACATATTCATCCTGCAGACAGATTTTGTCTCACTTTTTAGACAATTTACTGTCTGTACCTTAAAAATGAAGTAAGAAGCCAACTTAGGTCTCTAGAAAAGTATATCTGAGTCTCTCAAGAGAAGTATCCATCATAATGGAGTGTCACCAAAGAGTATGGTGAACACTTCAGAAACATGTTTGTATCAGAAAGTATATGAAGCTTGATAAATTATTTTCTCTCCTGCTATCTATCCTCGATATTGCTTAAAATTGTCTTCCAATTTGGAAGGGAATCTTTTGAAAATGTCCACTGATCACTCACATCTTTCAAAGAATATTGGATTCACTTATCACAAAAGCAGAGAAGAGAGCTACCTGTATTATCAGGAAAAACTTACTGTCAGTGTAATCTGTTAGATGACATAGTAGTCCCAGAAGAATGATAAAAGTCTCATGGTCTGAAACATGTCAAAACCAGACCAGACAGAGCAATCAGTAACATAATATAGAAAATCTGGCTTGGGATAACACACTGCACAAAACAATACAAACTACTAAATATTTCCCACCTTTTTTTCAATTGGATTAATTCATTCCAAAAACAAAAACTGGCTGAGAATTATAAACAGACCCCTTAACTATAAAACAACAACAAAAAAAAACATACAGGAAAGCTACTACTATAAGTTCCAACTTACTTTTTTATCTTCAAATCCTGGACTGAGGGCCAGCAGAAGGCCTGTGAATCCCTTAAATCCTTTCCAAGTTATGCTTTGATGAAAAACCTGGGATTCAAATACTACAGTGACTTTGTACAGGACTCCTGAACAAACAACAATTTTAATCAGAGTAGCATAATAACTGTCTTGAACAGAGGTCACAAGTACAAATTTCATGTTCATTCACTATCTCCATTCTTCAAACCCATCATCAGCAAACAAGCACATTTTAAAACAAGAACAAAGACTGTCACTGAAATGTTTCCATAAAATATCACTTTGACATGTTCTCAAGGTGGTAAAATACTGTAGAAGTACCTGTATTTACCTATTTGTAACTATGTAAACTGTTGTACCGCGCTGAGTCCATCTACCCTAAAAGACAAGCTGTAAGAGGTAAAAAACCGAAATTTCAAGGCTTAAAATCCAATTTGCTGGGAAGATAATTTTTAAAGCCTTCTATCAATTTTTGATAACACAGTCAAAGCAGCCCCCAGATTTTCTGCAGTAATCCAACCAAAACTTCCAGCCTCCCTCTGCTTGTATGTTCTCCTGCTGAGAATAGAACAAAGTGTTTTGAAGTTACTTAGCCTAAAAAAGCCATTCTACGTTCTCCAGATATCTTACTGTTTCTGTGTATTTATATGCATAAATCTCTGTAAATCAATGCAGTTTGTCCAAGTTTTCATCCCAAAAACTCGAAGTATCCCATACAGTAAGAACCTGGAGGATTTCAGTATTAGGGTTCTATATGTCTGTCCATAAGTAAGAGCAATTCATGGGCAATTCAGGCACCTAAATTTCATCACATAGTCCTGTTTTAAGAGTCTTAGGGCACAGCCTCCTGCTGCCACCCAAAGAAGCAGGCAATGCATTATAGATACTGTGTCATATCTGTCCACCCTCAGCACTTGAATTGGCTATCCCCTAACTACCTGCATTCCTGTAAATCCCATTCCAATCTTACTCCACCAAAATCCTCACTAATTTCAATGACAGTGATCTCACAGTAGCACTGAGGAAGCAGAACTCCTCTGTCAAACTTGATCTATACAGCAAAGAAAATAACTTGACTAAAATACTTGCCTAAGTGTGCAAGTTAATGTTTGTAGCACAAAAATTCAGCTGGTGCAGCCTTTTTGTCTAAGCTCTTTGATCTTATCCTGATTAAATAACAAATTAAATAACAAATAATTCCCAGAAAGTATTGTTTAGGTTTTTTTCCTTCAAAAAAGGTTATTTTTACTATAATCAGTAATATGGTCTTGAATTTTATTCTAAATTATGCCAATTTTTAAGGATATCTCACTACACCATGTCCTCAGCTAGGATAAGTCCATGGAGTGGGACAAATAATTTCAGTGGGACTATTTCTCATCTAAAAGGGTCCCAATTGTTACTTTTGGTTGTTATTTTTGAATACTTACTATGTTTAAAAATCAGTTAGGAAAGGACTTTTCTTGTGTGTGCTCCTTCAGGGGAAAGATGAATGACTGCTACTCTCAAGTATATTTCAGCCATGCTCACATGCCTCTCTAACTTAACGTACTATAGTAATACTTCTCTAAAACCAACTGAACTCCTAATTTTCAAAAGTTTAACTGTTCTTTTACTGTATCAGTCTCTCTCCCGTTTTACTAAATGGAACCTATGTTCTGGTTTTATATAGTGTTTATCTGTATCAATATCTATGTCTCTGTTGTGCTTTAAATAGTCTCAGTGTTAGAAAAGGGGCAATATTTCTTGTTTATACCGCATTCACACCAACTGATCATTTAAAAATAAGTATGATTCTTCCACAGTTCAACAGTGTTTTTGCCGGATACCTTCTCCATTTGAACACTAATGTAGTCAGTTACTTGATAATTTCAGTAGCCTTCATGAGCAAAATCCCGCTTCTTCCAACAGAGGAAGATGAAAAATAATCTTAAAAAGAATTCAGAAAACCATGAGAGAAACACTAGAACAGATCCTCAGTGGATATTAACCAGTACAGTCCTATTAAGGGAGCTACACCTCTTAGTATACACCAGGGATCAAGTGATATCTATCACCACCAAGCAATGCCAACATACTAGAGCAGATTTCTAGTTCTAACAATAAAGAGTGTTTATGTGGTAGGGGGAAAAGCACAGCTTTGTAAAGGCAGAGGCTGTACAACTGATAGTATTTTGTAACTATAATTTGAGACAGTATCAGGATATAAAAGCTATAACATTTTTTCCAGTTGATAAAGGTAGGCCTGCTTCCAATAGCTTCAGAAAATCTACACTGTATTTTGCAGAATGAAAATACTGCTATATTTCATAAATTCCATTTCAGGGACAGTTTAAGAAGAGCTTTAAATTAGACAGTAACTAATTGGAGAATACTATTTCAATGTATAAGAGCTCCAGACTTCTGAGTTTTGGCTACACTAAGCCATACTTTGAAGCTTAGCTAAGAAAAACAAAATGTATTTGAGTTTATTTCTTAAATAAGCACTGCATTTGTTACACTTGCTTTTTTTATTTTTTTTATAGTCAAAGAAACCACAAATGTGCTTAAAGTCATTCTCAGCACAAGGAAACTACATTAAATACATATGTGGGTAGCATTTTAAAAGAGCAGGAGATATACTAAGAAATCAGGGCAGAATCAATTATGAAAACTTTCTGTGTACTTGCATCCTAGAAGAATTCAGCACTAGTAGGCAAGTAGACAAGCGCTGTAAGAAACAAGTGAATTGCATATAATTAAAAGCATCTGACATCTCCATACAAATTATTCCTTTCTTAACAAATAATATCATAAAAAGATTATAGCAGGTGGGAACAAAATAATAAAATGTCAGAGAGTCCAGGAAAAGGCTTGATTTTAGACATAATAATGACAACATTAAAGCATCCTTAAAAGGTCTAGTTTTGGTTGTTTCTTTTTTTAAAGGCAAATACCTACTTTCTTGAAATTAGGCAATTGTATTTGATTTTATACTGAACACAGAAAAGCACTCAATTCTATAAAGAGTTCAGCACTAAACTGGAAGCGAAGTCACTTGATTTCTGTTTCCTGATTGTCCTGTTAAGTCACTATATATAGCTCTGATCTCTGACATTATTTGCTCTGTGTCATTTCCACATCTGTAAAAGACAGCTTCCTCATCTCATTGCAATGACATGAAACTAAGCCAACAGCTGCATTTAGCACACTTCGATGCCTTTCAAGACAAGGTGACGAGGTACAGCAAGAGTTTACTCTGTGTTACTGCTTTTTATAGTACTACAGAATTCAATCACTGCCAATATGTCACTATATGATGGAACCTCTATCAAGCTATCAACAGCAAAATCACAAAATATTTCCCCTTCCTATATTCTAGAAAATCTAAGTTATACAAGAGAATGAAAATGCTTTTTTTCTTTTATCTGAAACAATCTTTAGAAATTGTTTAGTAATAAAGACATCACAGAAAAAAAACCAAAACTGCTATCAGGGAAGCACTATTATTGAAGGGCTGACCAAGTCTCCAGGAGTCTGAGTGCCTCTGTCCTTATCTGTTGCTGCCAGTGAGCTACTGTGCAATGAACACAAGTCATTTCCCTTTTTTATGCATATTTTTTTTTCTGTCTATACAATGAAGTATCTTGCACAGCAAACACCAGGACAAAAAATATCCATAAAACAGATCAGCCATTATTATTTCAAAAATAATCTATTACATTTGCATCTCTACATCTGGGTTTTTTCCGACATTTAGGGGCTCTGTATGATGTTTGATTTTATACTATATTGAATAAAGGTTACACTGAGATAGGTACTGAATTTATGATCAATAGAAAATTGCAAATTTTGTCTCCCAACCAATTCTATCAAATGCTCCAACACAACACATCAATAAAAAGCTCTGAATTGACGCTGTTCCCCTATTTCATGCCCTGTTTAAGTTCCGTGGGGATGACAGATTAATTTAATTAGTTTTATTGAACTGTCTAGTTGCTTTTATTGGAAAATACACTCATAGGCTGAAATTTCTCTTGGGGTTAGCATTGTCCTATTGGTCCATTTTTAAAATTAAAGTGAATTTACTGTCATTTCTTATACAGTTTTCTGCTATGCTTTCTGCTGTGAAGACTCACATTTGTAAAGTGCCTCCACTGACACTTATACGGGAAGTTGAAAGCTTTTGTTTTTCCTGAATGTGGTTAAAGAAAAAAAGCAGCAGACAGCTACCATCAAATGGACTGTGAACTGAATACAGCTCCCAGCTTTCACTGTATGTTGATCACAACACAGAAGATGGCTCTTGCAGGCCACCTGGAAGCAGGGAAGTGGTCAGTCACTTTCAAACTTCCTCCACTTGACAGTTTGTTTGGCATAGAAGCACCAAAACAACAGCACTGAAGCTATGAAGTTTATATCCAAGGTTTCGTTTGCTTAGATGGGTCTGATCAAAGCCCTTGGACTTCAGTGCACTGCCAGGCAGTGTGAGGTATATGAAACAGAGTAAAATGAACAGCAGGAATGGAATTAATTTAATTTCAGTGGTCAACTGCCCAAGACTATGGAAAAAAATACAAATTTAAACTTGGGTTTGGGTAAGAATTTTATTAATGGCAGCATTTTTCTACGCAGCTGACTGATCCAGAAACCTGTATTTTCAGAAGTGGGAGAGGAGTAACTTAAAATCTAGATGAAGAATTTGAAGCCTGGAGGATTTGGGGTTTTTTTTCTGTAGTTTTTTTTCAGATGGTCAAATGAGATATTTTATGCTCCAGTTAATTTCCCATTCTTCCTCTGAGTTTACAAAAATGAGCAGATGCTGCCTTCTAATTTTGGACATCATAGTTCTCTCCACCAGATTTCAAACACTCTTCCTATGATTTGAACTCTTTTGTACTCTGTGGGAATTTTTTTGAAAGTAGGGTTGGGTGTATTTTCATGAGATGTTCTCCAAAGTTGTTCTAGGAAATGTGTAGTTCTGAAGATACCACTCATTGACCACATCTACAGAAATCTGAATCATCCATTTTTTTGTAAATCCAGCTCTTCTGAGGTTTCTTCAACTGCACAATCAATAAATCAGTCTTAAAATTTTTCTCCGTACTTAAAAAACATAGTGGAGTTGTGCAATCTCAAGACAAAAGCCAATTGACTGTTTTATCTTCAGGTTATTTTTATACTCAAAGCTAAAAGAATAAACTAACAAAAGTAAATATATAACTTGGCATAAGCATAAGGGGGTTTAGGGATTCTAAGAACAGCACAAATGAATGTATTAAAATAAATAACTAAAACACTTATTCCTCTTACCAGTATCTTTGCTCTGACTTCCCACAAGAGGAGGTCTTTTTTTTTCCAGATGCAAAACTTCTGCAAAGCTTGAAAAATGCGAGCATGAAAAATTTCATCTTTCTGAATCTGTGCTTTAATTGCTAAATTATATTCCCAAGGATTCACCAGCCCTTTCACCTATCTATTCACCTTGTTATTATCCAAATGACAAAAAGCACACTTTGGATGGTATGAGTAGGAAAAATAAGAGACTTAACTAGAATCTTAACCTAGCCCTCAACTGTCCATCCATTATAGAATCAATAAAAAGAGGGTTAAAAATTTTCCACTTACGGAGGAAGTGCTTTTTAAATATTATGTATTCAAGATATATAGGTCATGTTCTGTTGGAGCATATATGTTTTAAATGCTGAGGTCAGACTTTTAAAAATACATTTATGTATGTTTATCCATGTTCCATCAGATCTGTAGATGTAAAAGTCTTACTATAGGATTTACTTGTCAATTAGTCTATGAACTCTCATTCTCTCACTGCAGCAAGCACAATTTAAGGAACAAAATCACTGGGATTTTTTGGAATTTTAATCAAGAAGATTAAATTCCCATATCAAAGATATAATTTTATGGTCCAACTAAGTTACAACTTATCTGTGTGATAATTACACCATACACATGTCATGATATCTATTATACAGATTTTAGAAGGACTTATTTTGACTCCAGATCTTGTTCTATATGAACTAAGAGAATATCTTTTCAAATATAGCACAAGGAAGAATGGAAGTAGTCAAGGGTCATGCATTCAGATACCAAAAAAACATTCTAAAACTGTGATTTTCTTGATTAGGATATTAGCAATTCATGAAAAGTCAAATGGAAGTCAGGAATGTAAAAATTCATTAACACTCTTTCCCATATTTATAAGAATGAAACTATTCTCTAAGTAGAAGATCCTAATGTGTTCACAGCAGGTCACTCCAGGCTATTTAGTTCTTTTAAGCTAGGCCAGAACAGTCAAGGATGCTTGGGTCTTTATATCAAGATATATTCTTTACAGTTTTACTGTGTGCAAATGTAATTTATGAAGAAAAATTAAACAATCGTTAGGGTATCACATTCTTAGGAGATGTTGGGGAAAATATCCTTGCAATCCCAAATACAGACCTAGGACAAATTCATAAGCAAGTGAAAATCACCTTCTATAAATCTGTTACCCTGTGAAATCAATGGGATCCAATTAGTTTTGTGTGTTTATGACAAAAAAAAAATCTATCAGATGACAATGTTTTCCAAGGATTTTTTTTAAAGACCTCCTATATATTTATGCTTGGTTATTTGTGTATACAAATAGCTATCTCCATATCTAATTAGGCAGAACTGCAAATTCTCACATTAATGCTCATTGTACAAAGATTTGGTGTGGGGGTCAATACCATTATCAAGGCCAAATTTAGAGAGGTAATCTGAAAATAGTAAGATTTTTTGCCTGACAGTAACCACAAATATATCTCCACAGTAAATATCTGATCTCATTATACCAAAGTGAAAACTTCTGGATTCTATTACCAGGTAAGTTGCTTTAAAAAAAAAAGTTAAAGTCAAATGACTATTTTTCAAATGCAAAATTAAGAAACTAACAATGTGATATTTTATAAAATATTTTGCACTGTTCTGATGCTAAAATGCCTTATGCTTTAAGTGGAATTTTTGCAGGTCATTAGTTCATAATGCAAACTAGCACCTTGGATATTTTTAAAGGAAAATGAAGGTAGGAGGAAAACAAGCTGAGCTGTTTAGTTTATACCATCATACCTGCATTTCTAAGCATTTGATTCAGGTAAAGCTCTACCTTTTATACAATTTTAGTGGCAAATGCTATAGTGACAATGAAAGTGACTGAAACACATGCTGAAGCTTTTTGCAAATAGCACCATGATAAGCAGCATGCTTCTACAACAGCAGCTATCCCCAGTGTATCAATCATACATAAGAAGACCACAACTGGATTTTCAATCTTCTTATCTCATTTCCCAGTGTCTCCTTGCTCTTCTATTTTTTATAGGGAGGAGAGACAGAAAGTTGCCAAAAGATTATTTCTGTGGCAGCTTCAACACCCCCCCAATGGTTTTCTGTTCAGTGCCTGTGACTGACACTTAGTTCTGCCTGAAGGACAAGGACAGGACAGACCTCTGAATGCCAATCAATGGAGCATGCTACATGATGTAATTGAAAAATACAGTGATTCTGCAATAATATGAGAACATCATTTTTAGTGCAAAGTGGTGGTAAAGAGATTTGTGAGTAGCTTGTATTTATTTTTATGGCACCGGACTTAACATGGCTAAAAGAAATAAACCTGAACTACAGAATTCGAATCCTGTAATTAAGCAATGCTGAGATCAAGGTTAAGCACCACCTTTTATTTCATCTGCAGAGCATGAGACCTTTTCAGCCCAATCATCTAATCTGATGTGCCTTCATCCAAGTTACCTATTAGCTCGGCACAGAATGGATACAGTTGGATTAGGCTGGAAGAGACCACAGTGGGTCATCTGGTCCAACCTCCCTGCTCAAACAGGGTCATCCTAGAGCACAGTCCGCAGGATTGCATCCAGATAGAATCTGAGTATCTCCAGTGAGGGAGACACCACAACCTCTCTGGCCAGTCTGTTCCAGTGCTCAGTCACCTGCACAGTAAAGAACTTCTTCCTCATATTCAGGTGGAACTTCCTGTGCATCAGTTTCTGCCTATTACCTCTTATCCTATTGCTTGGCACCAATGAGAAGAGCCTGGTTCCATCTTCTTGACATCTTCCCTTCAGATACTTATATACATTGATGAGGTCCCCTCTCAGTCATCTCTTCATGATGCTAGACAGGCCCAGCTCCCTCAGCCTGTCCTAAGTGAGATGCTCCAGTTCCTCAGTCATCTCTGTCACCCCTTGCTGGACCCACACCAGGAGCTCCATGCCTCTTTTGCACTGAGGAGTCCAGAACTGGACACAGTACTTCAGATGTAGCCTCACCAGAGCTGACTAGAGGGACAGGATCACCCCCTCAATCTGTTGGCAATGCTCTTCTTAGTGCACCACTGGCTTTCTTGGCCACAAGAGCACACTGCTGACTCATTGACAGCTTGTTTTCCACCAGGACCCCCAGGTCTTTCCCCACAGAGCTGCTTTCCAGTAGGTTGGCCCCCAGCCTGTACTGGTGCTTGGGGTTATTCTTTCCCACATGCAGGACCCTGCACTTGCCTTTGTTCTGCTCTGTCATCTCTCCAACCTGTCAAGGTTCTTCTGAACGGCAACACAGCTCTCTGGGTTATCAGTCACTCCTCCCACCTTTGTATTGTCAGTACACTTGCTGAGGAGGCATCTGCCCCTTTATCCAAGTCATTAATGAATAAGTTAAACAAGACTGGTCCCAGTATTGTATCCTGGGGGACACCATTAGTGACAGGCCTCCAACTAGACCCTGTGTCACTGAATGTGACCATCTAAGCTCTGCCGTTCCGCCAGTTCTCAATTCCCCTCAGTGCCCACTCCTCCAATCCACACTTCCTGAGTTTGTCTACAAGGATTTTGTGAGAGATGATGTCGAAGGCCTTGCTGAAGTTGAGGTAGGCAACATCCACTGCTCTCCCCTCATCCCTCCAGGTAGTTGTTTAATCCCAGAAGGCAATCACATTGTAGAAGGTAAACACACAGGCATAGCACAGCAGGCTAGTGTTAGTAAACCTGTGAAAGTCTTGCACACCCCTAATCTCAGCCATCTCATACTATTAAGTATTTTAATTAGGCTCTTCTCTTATGGAAACTTTTCAAGCAAAACAGTGCAGGATGTACTTATGAAACATCTATCCTTCCACAGGATAATTCCCTCACCACCCTAAAGCAAGCAAAACGTGGTTACCCACCAGTACAGACCTACCTTAGCAGTCTGTGAACCAATCTAAGGAAAGTTGTCCTTAGGGTTCCCACAGCTGAGCGGAGAAACAAAAGCATCACAAGGATTTGCCTAAGGTCACAAAGCAAGTAAGAAGCAGAAAAACACTAGATACTACTGCTTCTCCTTTTACCTTCCCTTCTGTCTGTGATTTCTAAGGGGAGATTTGGGAAGTTACATACCTTTCAAAAGACAGGTGAATGTATTTAGAAACTCTTCATGTGACTGCTCATAGCTATTAATAAATCGATCAAGGATGCTGTTCTCTAACAGTTGTTCTCCCATGATCCTCACCTTGAGAGTCGAACAGGTGGATTTGCTTTAGTAGGCTGCTTCTGCAATAGAAAGAGAAGAGCCATATGTATCTGCAGGCAAAAAACAAATCAACTGAAGAGTCCCTAATTCACATAGATGGGCAGCAGAAAGTCAAATTTTTCTTCCCTCGTAGTGAAGTTTTGATCTTGTCAGTGGAACTTTACACAGTTCCCAAAAAATTCAAGCAGACAGAGAAATTTTAAGTACAAAGGGAGAAACTTCAATTATCTATGCCTGGAATTTAAGACCTCAGGTAATATGGGTCACAGAAGTGCCATCTTCTCTCAGTGCTGTTCATTCCCTCATTTTAAGTTGTTCAGTCTTTTAACCCCTGCCTTCTGTGCAGAAACAGCAACAACACTCACTAGCATGTTGCGTTTAACAACTGAGACATCTGTACATTCAAAACCTGGACTGAATCCATCCTTCTCCAGATGCACTGCTCACTGTACCATCAAAGCCACTAACCCAGATTTTGAACAGCATGTTAAATCACAATGGCATGTGTGTGTATGCTGAGACAACACACAGGACAGGGGAGTATGGTGGAAAGGGGCAGCCACATGGGAGGACCACTCTCGAGAAGGGAACAAATGATGAGAGCTAAGGGAAACCCACAGAGGCTTTTCTGACTTGAGAGTCACACGGCAACAGCTTTCCAGCCGATCTTCATCACTTAACCAGACTCTACAGGAAGTGATGGCCCTGAAAGAGCTCACGGTGAAGTTTGCTGAAGTTAACCTTGCCCCTTACTTATAAAAGCTGTGTGATCCTAAACAGTTACTTATACTATTAATTTTTGATACACATGGGTCCACACTACTGTAAACAGAAAAACACAGGAGAGGGCATGGACACACATAACAGGCACACTGTCTCACAGAGTAGTAACTTAAATAAATAAAAAATGCAAATGATCAGTTTGCATACATAAACATGATCAAGATGCAAAAATGCATTATACACTAAGTGCTTGATTTGCCTGTGTTCCTCTGTTTCCTCTCTTGATTTAACATAGCATTAAGAAGTGGATTTTGAGGATGAAAGCTTAATTCTTCAGCAAAACTTCAAATCAACGACACTAAGGAAAAGCTGCCAACATGATTTTAAAGTTATATAAGATCTAAAAAGAATTGTTCAGACCCCAGCAGGAAAATGAAGGATAATTTCAAATATAAAACTCTAATTTTGTTGGATTGCGTGCTTGTAAGGAAGACTAATGTTCTGAAGATATAAAAATACACGCATATCCACATGACCTAAAGTTTAAGTTTTCTGATGTTTTACAAAAATCAAATCAGCATTAATCCCTCTGTGGACTGACCAAGCAGAATATAATTCACCAGACTCTCAGAGTGATTTATGTATTCCAGTGGTTTGAGAGGGAAGCAATGTCTTCTATTCATCATTATGGTTAAATTATTAAAATCATTGTTTAAGGTAATTTTATTATATGAAATAACACAGTGATTTGTAAGGCTACTGTAGAATTATATATATATATTTAATTAAGAAAATGTTAATAACAAACTTTTGTTTTTCTTTGGCATCTGGTGTCTAGGATCTCCAAGCCCCTTATAAACACTAATGAAATAAACTTAACAATACTCCCATGAGGAAAAGCAAACAAATATTATTCCCAATAACAGATTAAAAAAAAAGGGGCACCAGGAGTTTAAATGACTTGAAAACAGATCAGTGGAGGGCTGACAATAAAGCTGAGATTACTTCATCCTAAAATGCTCTAGGAAACTAGAAAATTAATATGCAATTTGGCGGAATAGTTGTATCCTTAACCAAGCCGAGACAGTTTTCTCAGTGAATGCCATGCTCTACAACCACTGGATCAGCAGCCTGAGACTGAGTACCCAGATCAGGTGGCACCAAAATTACACATCTCAATTCTTACTCTGCCGTGCAGCCTCTACTTCCTACAGAACTTAGGAAACTTCACTCCAGATTTTCCCTTGCACAGCTGTTATTGAGGTCTACAGAACCATCTCCTCATGGAGCAGAAAAATCAGCTAGGTCCTAATGACAGCTTAGGTTCTGTCAGAAAAACAGCCATTCACTCAAACAATAGAGAGGAGAGACTGGCAGCTGAAACTACCTGTCCCCCGTTTTCAATTAGTTTGAAGAACCTCAGGGCGCTATAGCATCACCCTAAATGAAAGCAAGCACAGAGGATGGTATTTGGAGAACATCTACTATCCCTGAAACTGAACATATGGTTAGAATGAACAGTACAATAGTGTTCAAAAACTTATCTCAACCTACCAAGGTTTTGGTATTTTTAATTTCATTTTGCTTTTCTGCTGCCTCCCACCTACTTTATTCCCGAGTCTCTCTTAAATGAATACCACGCTGTGTCAGTTGCAGAGAAGCTTTCTGATGTGAACAGCTGAAACCAGGATGACTAGAAGACTCTCACGTGTGCTAAGGAGCTCACCGGTAAATTCTACATAAGTAAAGGGCTTCAGCAATCACACAATTCACAGCCTCAAGGCAATGAGTTCTTTAAATAGTCATGAAAAAAATGTACACTAACGGATTGGAATCCCCACAATTTATAAAGTGGATACAATGACACCACTAGGAATGAAATGACTGCATTGTTCTGCTAGAGAGTAGCTATTATTAAAATCAAAAACTTACCCTATTTTTCCCAAAAGGCATCAAACTAACTTGGAGGTTTCAAGGAAAGTAAGGCAAGAATATCTGATCCTTTCCCTATGTTAGCTTTGGATAGTTTTAGAGTCAAATATCATTCATGCATTCAAACAGCAACTATGTTTTCTCCTTTTGCATTTCACTCCTGCTCATCCACCCAAGTAACTTTAATGAGGTTTCTTGAGGTAATTGTTCATTAAGCCTTGCTGATCATCAGCAGATAGTGCAAAATCAATTTTATTTCTCAAAATGCAGTCTTCTTTCCAGCAGTTTAGAACAAATCAGAGGTCCCTGTATTGAATCACAGAGGTAGGTCAAGTGAATATTAGCATGATTTCAATTATGCAGTGATTAGTTCTATTAAACAATACAAAATGTGGTGAAATATAGGCTTCCTGGTTTATGCTGCATTTTCAAGTGCTTTTTTATGTTTCTCTTAAATATAATAAAGGCAGTGAAAAAAAATCAAGATTCTGAATTTTTAAATGGAAGGAGCAGTAAGCTAATCCTCTCTACAAACTCAGTAAAATCTTATGTAATTTTATTTTTCTGGGAAAAAAAATACCTCACTAGCATTTCTGGCATAGGCTCAAGTCAGGTTTTCAAGCTTCGAATTTGCTCTCCCAGAATTCACTCTCAATTTTAAAAAATAGGGTTATTCATAAAGTTTTTTTATTGATCACTCACAGGTTCATGAAAAATACCCACTAGGTACACCTGTTATCAAGATTGTGTAATCTATGTCTGCAAAAATGAGACTAAACACAAAGACATTATTTTAAATCTTACAGTCTGTTACCAGAGTACCTGCTCAATCCTTTTTCCCCTATAAAACTATCACAGTAATTATACCTGTCACAACTAGCTTTTTTCAAAGGGGTCTTTACATTTTTCAGATCTCAGTAACCTCTCATAAAAGTAACCCTAAGCAACAAGCATTTCCGAAACATCTCTCATCCATAAAGGTTTTACAAGTCAGTCTACATGAAGATCCTGATTCTGGGGACTCTCTTGGGCTGGCTAGTTCAGCAACTAGCTCATAGTAGCTGTCATAGTGATGAGGTGGGCTGCTAATGCAGAAATTGTCCCTGAGGGTTGGCTGCTCACGTAGTTTGGCAATACCACAGATGTACAGGCAAGTCTTAAGAGTGCAATAAACTGTCAGGAGACCAAGTAAAAAACAGAGATGCTTCCTGTTTACTAAGGACAATGAGAAAGCACACTATGATTCAGGACATTACAGTCCCCTCCAACCTGTTCCAGAAGCTATGTAACAGCATGATGTCTCCTACAAAAAACCCTGTAACATCCCACTCTGCCCTCTAGGCAACGGTACTGGAGAGGTCATCCCACGTAATATATGCACTAGAATACTTGTGTAGAGCTTGCTCAAGAAAACTGGTTTAGTCACACAAAATAAATGACCTAGGTTCTATATTGTTAGGTCCTTTATTGTTACTAAAGTAAACTCAACCTGCAAGAGCAAACTAGTTAATTTTGGAGCAAAATTATGTGATTTCCACTCCTTGCTGTCTTATTGCTGTTTACCACATTAGTTAGTGATGAAGACTCCAGAGGAGTATGGATTTGCTACAATATTCTTACAGCAATGAAGAATGAGATAGTACCTTTGCAAAAAGAATAAGCCTGTATCAGATGAGTGCTGTAAGAATCAATTTAAGCTTATCTAGATCCTGGCTCCTCCCAAAAAAGCCACCATCACTTTCTCTTCCTCTTCACCCTTAGGTTTTTCACTCCAGTCCATTTCTTGGCCAGACAATATAAACTTCCAATATAAAACCTGAAGCTAAACTGAGCAAATGCATAAATTGTTTTAAATACATGTTTCCTGATCTGCCTTACAGCCATATGATCGTGCCTGTACAAGCAGACAGTGGGAACATGCAGTGGGAACAAGGGAAGGATGCAGGATTGCCCTTTTGGCAGTCTATCATAGTTGTTTATGCAACCGTGAAAGCACAGCCTCATTAGGAACACTCCTCACAAATGGCCCAGAAAGCTGTGCTTCCTCCACACTAGCAAACGCAGATGTTACCAGGGCACTCCTACACTCACCACAGCTAGAGCCAGAGCCTGGAGTGTAGATCATCAGCTCCCATGGTGCAAAGAGGCAGGCAGAGCTGGAATTCCAGCCTGTCCTTAACAAATTCTTGTTGTTAGATACTGACTGCTACCTTAACAAACATCCCAGGATGGTGCTTTAAAAGAGGGCAAAGGGAAAGGAGTGATTCTGGAAATTTACAGAATATTCTGAGTTGGAAGGGACCCACAAGGACTATCGAGTCCAACAAGAGCTGGATGGCCCACATAGGGGATTGAACCCATGACCTTGTAGTTATTAGCACCAAGTTTTCACCAACTGAGCTAACCTCAATTCCTGCTCAAAAAAGACATAAAACATTTTCAGTCAGTCAGCAGAGGAAGGTTACCCTTTTTCCTGAAGACAGCCAACCGTTTCCTTCTTGTCTAGACATCTGCAAAGCTACAGTTGCAAAACAAAGCCCTCCCTGCCCTATTGTCCTGCCTTACTTTCCTCCCTCCTCCTCCCTGCTACCCACACCACCTGTGGGAGGCAGAGCTCCTGGAGCGAACCCAACAGCAGCAAGCTGTGCCCATGAGCAGGTGCAGGTCAACTGAACTAAGGGAACAAACTAAAAGTTTCAATTGCAGATGAGGTTCCTTCCAGCATCTCTCAATTCAATGTGATCTACAACAGCTAATCCCGTTAAAATCAACTGGATGTTTGCCATTGCATTCCGCAGGAGGCCTTAAGGGCACACACTTAATGCAACAGCAATTTGTGTGGATGGGAGCTGCATCTGCTTGCCTAAGTACATTACTGAGCCTGAGAGCCAACCTCTGTGATGGACAAAAACATATGCTTCTTGTGCCCAGCTCATATGAGCTTTTACATCTAAGGGCTTTAATTGTAAGCAAGCACATTCATCCTGTTTGATTTCAGTGCTAATATATCAGTCCCACACCTGAGCAGAAGTTTTTTTAATGAATTTTCAATGGCTTCAATAGCACTGCACCCTTTAAAGACCATCTAGAGGCCTATGGCAAGGGTAATGTTTCCTCCAAACTGCAGTAGCCACTGCGCCCTGGGAAGATGATCATCCTGGATTTGACAGTCAACGCACAGTTGGATTCAATCAGCTATTTTAGATAAGACCTCCAAATAAAACCCTCTCCCTCACATCTTAAATACTGTTTACTGTTGCTTTCAGATGAGACAGAAAATTGAAGACTGTAGGATGCTGTACTCCCCATGCCCTTTTTCACAGGTTTCAGCCTGGGTGTCCTGGCTAAATATCCAGCATATTTGCATTCTGGCTGGCAAACCCTACACAAATGAGTAAGGTGGCCTTCTCTTTCCCTGATGAGCTGGAATGCATTACTGCAAACCACAGGAAGCCACCTACATTCCAGCTCAGAGATGACTCTGTTTTACTGGTAGAAAATATGTTGAAAAGCCTAGAAATATCTCAATGCAATTTGGAATGATTTGAGATGAAGAAGATGCAAACTACATATTATTTTAAGAAATTAATTGTAGAAAATCAAGTGAAACAAAGCATTTCCATAACAGAGAGCAATCTACTGAAAACATACTACCTATGTCAATGTTATTAAAATAGAATTTGGGAAGGAAAAGTTTATTTATTCATTTTCACATGGGTTCTCTGCCAGTTGAATTCGGGACACAAATCCAAGATGTTCTTGCTATGACCTGGACAGTTTTGAACATGGTTTTTCTAAGTACATTATTCTGAAGCTACTTGCTGCAGCTTTTCTAAAGCACTTTATCATTTACAGTTACAGAGACCAGCTTGGACAGACCATGTCCTCATCCAAAACTGACATGCTGTAACCAACAAATATTAATTTCTCCATCTTCTCAACCACAGTAATTGGAAAAAGAATTTCTAAAGATAAGGCATGTCAACTGGCAGAAAGAGAGTAAAATGAATGTAAAATATTAATGTGACACAATTTGGGGGTTGGATTTTTCACTTAAACATTTGTATCTTTTTTTTCCAGTACATCTTTGATCACAGACCCAAACAAGGGTCAGATTATGTCAAACAGTTAGATAAGAAGCTGTCAAGTATTATCTAGGCCCTACTGAAAATAAATGTGATCCGAATGCCTTTAAATTTGGGCAAAGTTCTTTAGCATTCAACTCTGCAGTACAGTCTCCTTTCACCTTTTTTCAGTAAAGAAGTAAAAAGCCTATATGGATGCTACAGAGCACAGTGCCTTAGCACTGCTGTATTTCAGATGAGAAACGTCACCACATCCTATCTGCATTACAGTTATTCAAACTCTCAAGACAATTTTCACAAACATTTGGTATGTTTGCTTTGCTGTACTAATCAAATTCCATTTCCTTCTATTTCTATTCTCACAGCAGTTTCAAATGGGAGTTGAGATATTTCTAAAATACTGTGCAGCAGATGTTGTAACTCAGGAGTGGGTGAAATAGGGCCAGGAAAACAAAAGCAGGGAGCTAGGAAGAGTGAATTGTTTTCACAGTTTTTCTGTTTATTTGTTGTGCTATGTTATGCAAGCAGCTTATCCTCTGTGCCCCAGCACTGCTAGCTGTTGAAAGGACGTGTTCCCAGAGGACTTCACAGAGTCTAATTACTTTTTGTTGGAGAAAAGCATTGTGAAACTGATGAAAAATGCCACAGAAGGGTGCAAAGTTTTATTAGTCTTTTAAGGTCTGATCAGAAGGCCACTGAAGTAGAAAAAAAAAAGACATTTCTAATTACTTTAGTGGACTTCAAGTTGGACTTTCAGTCAGCCCTCACTCACTGAATTGCATGCATTTGTCATTTACTTTGCTCTGTTTCAATGTCGTTGCTTACTCAGGGCAGAGCACTCCTGGGGAAAAGAAGCAATATGCCAATCAGCAAGAGTTGTTTTCTTTTACTAGCTATAAAAATTATTTTTTCTTTTAACTCAAAATTTACTTTAAATTACGTTTTAAAATAGGACTGAAATATTCCGAAAAAGATCAGGAGGTTGACAGGTTTAGCAGTACAAAAAATTAAACCCTAAAGAAGGGTATGCTGCAGACATTTACAATCTAACTAAGAGGCATCTTCTGTCACTCTAATCTTGTTCTACTGCAAAGAGTTAAAGCTTCTGGAGGCTGGTGGGTTTCTTGTTGTGCCATCTAAAGACAAGAGAGGAAAGAAAAAAAAACAGTCACAGCCTGTTAGCCACAGCAGATCAAGTTCTCAGGAGCATATCTGCAAATTAAGCAGATAGATTCCCCTCCATCAGGCTGTCTCTGCCAAGAGCCCCCTGCGCTGTCAGAGAAGATTCCTCAAACTGCTCACATTTGAATCCCAATTACACAGAAAGATTTCGGAGGACGCAAAAAACCACTATCAGCCAGGTATGTCTAAATTACTGTTTTGCCCAAAGCAAACTTGGTTGATACATTCAGTATATGTCTGGAGAAATACTTTATAAAAAAACTCCTTCCTTAAGATTGTTTATGGAGGACTTCAGAGCTCTCTGAGTGTCTGGATATGATTTTGATTGTAGAGAATTTGGAAACAGTACTTGCTTTTTAGGGGTATGCTTCTCCATTTTGAAAATGAAAAAGCAGATCAGTCAGAGAAAAAGAATACAATACTGCCAAATAAATTTAATCCTACCATAAAAATTTGTGTTCATGTCAAATTAAAAATAATTGCAAACTAATGAATTTAATGGTCAGCAATGGGCATATACCAACTAAGACTCCACTCCATTGCTATCCTGCAATCCATTCTCTCAGTGTACAATCAGTACTGCTCAAATATCTTATCTTTATGTAAATGAAAAAAGGTTCTTTGGGTTTGCTACAGTTCATAAGGTCAACTCATTCATCATTCATTATTTGCCAGCATTCAAATTACCGTGAAATTATTAAAAATACAGTACTTTTAACGTTAAAAAATATGAGATGTCACACCAAACAGCAGCACTGATTATTCATTGTTCTCCTGATTAGAATGTTTTTGTTGCCTAATCAGGTAACAGGCAAAGCACATAGGTGAACAATTTCTACATGGAGCCAAAAAGGACAATAAGCTTGGGAGTGACTCAGTGCCTAAATGTTGTAATCTAGTGACATTTTATAAACCCTAGACTTATAGGACCTGGGACACAGAACCAATGGGAAACTTGCCTTCCATAGCAGAAGCTAGAAGACAAGGAAGAATATCCAAAGGTATATGAAATGTCACTTGATGTTCAGGTGACTGAATCCTAACCCTTGTTTCTAAAAGACATTCATCCTGTTCTCCATGAACACTTACTATAGTTTCTGAAATGATACACCACACAAAATTGTAACTATATCCATTTCCATACTAAGCACATTTCAAATTACATTAGCTAGTGCTTTTAAAAAGCACCTTCTCTCTTCATTTGATCCTTCTGTAAATGTATCTGCCAATGAACCTACCTAAATCTGAATTCCTTGTAATGTCATCTTGCCATACAAACAACTATTACCCCAAAAAACCTGCTCAAAATACTGTTTGATTTTAAAATAAAATAGGGAAGAATATTAGTTTTCTTCTTTCTGTTAGCTCAGCTTTTAACTCGGGTCTCTACTGCTTCTCAAATACAGGCATTACAATAGTAATGCTGAGATTCTCATATATTTGTATAATCCTTGCAGCTTTACCTTTTATAAAAACACCAAATATGATGAAGCATGACTCAAGTCACCATAACTGGTAATTCCACCCTTCTCTATTTATTTATCTTCTTGCAGTGTCTTTTCCACCCTTCTCTATTTATTTATCTTCTTGTAGTGTCTTTTCCCCAGTAACTTGTGTTGCACCACAACAAAGGCATCTGTTTCCCTCTGCACTAACTCTAATGCTAATCCGACTCCACAGTGACACAGTTGTGAGCATAAAACCACCAAAAACACTTTAAACTCTGTGGTTATGAGGTTAGAGTTTTACCTTTTGGGTTCCCTGAAGCTGTTCAGGGTCAGACAAGCCCAAAGGAACCAGTGGTATTGGAAGGTTAGAGGTGGAGGTCAGCATAGCCAAAGAGCAACCACATTGTGTTAACACACTGTAATTAGCATGAAAAAAACACAGAAAGCCAAAGTAACTCCAGCAAGTGCCTAAGAAGCTATGTCTGTCAAAAATCTCAGATAAATATTCTCTCTGTTACTGACTGAACTGCTTGCTTATGTAAAGTTCAAGAAATATTACGAGATGACAAGGAGGAAGTGTGTTTAAGTGTGTTTATTTACTTGCATCTATCAACCTCACTTTTTAATAATTTTCACTGATCTTAGACTTCAAATATAAACCAGCAATCAAATGTAGAACACTAGTGTTACAAAATAAAGAACACTAATTTGATCATAAAGAACACTAATTTTCTTAAGGCATCTTCAGTATGGAGGACATTTTACTTTTCTAAAGATCCTGTAAAACAAAGAAGTAACTAACCAACATCTAACCCAGTAAACCCAATTTAGTGCAAGCTCCTCTGACACCATTTTTGAATCCTTGTAAGGAACAAGCAGCAGAGATTCCTGTTTAGCATATCACCTGAAGGTAAATAACCTGGCAAATCTTTCTTCATGCATAATAAGAACAAAACCTGCTGTGTGTACTGACATGCTCAGAACAGGGTTCACTAATTTAATTAACTTATAACTGAACTTACAGTGCAGTACTTCTGAAAAGGAATCTAAATGTAGAAAAAACTACTACCTTCAGGGAAGAGGCATTAGGACCGGCACAGTGAACAGAACTTGACCATAATCTTTGGATGATTCCACAACATCCAATTTTGTAAGACAGCTATTCCATGGATTGTTTTTCAAATGGACTCAGTAACGGCTATACCTACTCCATCTGTGTGCTCAGGCCTAAGCACATCTCACTTTTGAAAGCATTCCACTGCAGATCCATATTTTAGCACAGCAGTTTGCATACCAGTTTGCGGGCAGGCAGTGCAGGAATATGGTACAACATGGCAATTTGATGTAGTCAGTGTCATCAGTTCCCATGTTTTTACAGTGACTCTTCCTGTATGCAATGTTGTTCCCAATTCCCCGAGATCTGATGTCACATAACCAGAAGATACTGATCCTTCCTTAAAAAAGAAATCCTCTGTGTCTTGTTTTTGTTATTACAGCAAAATGAAAAGCAGGAACAAGGACAATATGAATCCTAAAGATTTCAAAACAAGGAATTACATTTTTAAATGTAGAAGGATTTAGGGTTTTTTCCTAATATTTAGTTCACATCTTTAAATTTTGGGGATTTGGCAAAGGCTGGGACAGAGAACTTGGACATTTACTAAAAGGCATGTCTCTGCTGTCACCATAGGACAGTGTCAATGAATAGGCCAGTTATTTCCCTCCCTGGTGTCTGTGCTCTCCAAAGCTCTTTCGGTGTTATTACCCAGGCTGACTACATGAACTCTTTTAGGTTTTTGAACAAACAGGTTTATAAAAGATACCCCTTGAAACCTACTCGTGAAAGCATGAGCAAATAGTAAACATGAAAGATAAAGAATTCGACCACACATGGAAAACATACCGCAAGGATGCTCGCAAGCCACCCAGATCTCTGAGTGGACTGTTCAGCACAAGTGTGATACACCCTGGCACTAACAGCCTCTGCCGCTTCAGTGATACCTGCACGGTTAGAAACAGAGCGGGCATCACTGCTTCTAAATGTATCCAACAAATTTTGACTTTTTTTTCCCCCCCCTGTAACCCTGCAAACCGTGTAACTGAAGTTTGCATCGGCTGTGCACGCACTTCAGCCCACTGGCCACAGGGCTCTGGGGCATGTTCCTGGCCAGGGACCTGGATGTGCAGGAGTCCCCCGAGCTCCTGCCGCTCCGGGCGAGCCGGAGCCGCTCGGGACGCGGGATCGGGGGCGGCGCGGGCAGACGCGGCTCCCGCAGCCCCCGGGCGCCCAGGCCGGGGATCCGCGCCCCTTCCCCGGGCGGCTCCAGCGCGGTACCCCCGCCCGCCGCGGGACAACCAAGGGGCAGGAACCAGCCCGGCTTGCGGCATCGCCGGGGCTGCTCCCTCCGCCCCCGGGCGCCCCGGAGCCGAATCCCGCCGCCAGCAGAGCGGCCCCGGCCCCGCGGCCACACTCCCCCGCCGCCCGATGCCCCACGCCCGGGCCGAGCCAACTGGCGGCCGTGCAGCCCCGAGCCGAGCGGAGCGGCCCCGAGCCGGGCAGCCCAACGAGAACTACCGGCCCCAGCATCCCGCGGGGCCGCGTTCCCATGGGAGCGGCCGCGCCCGTCCCGGGGGGTCGCCCAAGCGTAGCGCTGGAGGCGCATCGGTGATCTCCGTGCCAAAAGGCCATAATCTGTAGAAAATCCCGCATAACTGGCACACAGCTCATGTTTGACTCATCTCTTGAGTCCCAGGAAAGGGTGTCTTTTCAGTTCTCAAAGTGTGAGCTGAAGCGCGATTTTAATACGATTTATTCAAGTACTGTTAAATAATTCTCATAAGGTATAATACATGTTTGATCTGTTTCTTTTGTTTGTTTTTTTTTTCTTTTCGAAGGCACAATATGGCCCAGTCGACAGATGAAATGTCACTGCAGATGCTATCAGCCGTCAGTAACTCATCCTTGCTTCAGCCAGGCTTCTCTCTCCTGAATTTCGATGGGCATGTTTTCTTTTTTGGGCAGAAAGGATGGCCAAAGAGGTCCTGCCCCACTGGTGTTTTCCTCCTCGATATAAAGCAGAATGAGCTCAAAATGAAACCTGCCACCTTCTCCAAAGACTCATGTTACCTTCCCCCTCTCCGCTACCCTGCTCTTTGCACACTCAGAAGCAATGCAAAGTCTGATGAGTACCAGTATATCATCCATGGTGGTAAAACACCTAACAATGACCTCTCTGATAAGATTTACTTTATAAGTCTGGTAAGCAAAAATAGCAAGAAAATGACGTTCCAATGCATTGAGAAAGACCTGGGTGGAGATGTCCCTGAAGGTAGATATGGGCATACAATTAGTGTAGTTCATAGCCGGGGAAAAAGCATGAGTGCTATATTTGGAGGGAGATCGTATACTCCTCTTGCACAAAGAACCACTGAAAAATGGAACAGCGTAGTTGACTGTTTGCCATCTGTGTTTCTTGTTGATTTTGAGTTTGGATGCTGTACATCATACATGCTTCCAGAGCTTCAAGATGGACTTTCTTTCCACGTTTCAATTGCCAGAGGTGATACGATCTACATTTTGGGAGGCCATTCACTTCAAAATAACACCAGGTGCCCCAACTTGTACAAGCTAAAAGTTGATCTCCCACTGGGCAGCCCATCTGTGACCTGCACCATCTTGCCAGGGGGGATATCAGTGTCAAGTGCTATAGTGACTCAAATCAGTGATACTGAATTTGTCCTTGTCGGTGGCTACCACTCTGACAACGAGAAACGGTTGGTGTGTAACACCATAGTTCTGGAAGACAGTAAGATAAAGATTGTTGAAAGGGAGAGCCCAGAGTGGACACCAGATATTAAACACTGCAGAATATGGTTTGGCTGTGATATGGGCAAAGGGTCTGTATTGCTGGGCATTCCAGGGGCCAACAAACAGTTAATCTCAGATGCAAACTACTTCTACATTTTGAGATGCAAACGAGAAGAAGAGGACAAGGAAGAAGAATTGACAACACAAATTTGCAGTCAGACATCAAGCGAAGACCCTGGAGATTCCACTCCATTTGAAGATTCGGAGGAGTTTTGTTTTAGTGCTGAAGCCAGTAGCTTTGACATTGATGATACTGACACTTACAATGAGGATGATGAAGAAGATGAATCAGAGACGGGCTACTGGATCACCTGCTGTGCCAGTTGCAATATTGACATTAACTCCTGGGTCCCTTTCTATTCGACAGAACTCAACAAGCCTGCAATGATCCTGTGTTCCAGCGGGACTGGCCACTGGGTCCACGCACAATGTATGGATCTCTCAGAGACCATGCTTCTACATCTCTCCGAAGCAAATGTCAAGTACTTCTGCAACAAGCACATTGACCTTAATAAAGGGCTACAAACTCCCCCAAAGGTGGTGCACCTGAAAAAGCAACCCATGAAACCATTGCGCAAAAAGAAAACCATGAAGTTAGCAACGTCCACAAAAAAGTCCTTTCTTCGGAGACTGTTTGAGTAGATTTACACTGCTGATTTGAATTCACCTGGGAGAAAAAGAAATCACAGTCAAAGACAGTAATGGTTGAAGCAGGGTGGGTTATTGGAGCTTGGAGAGATCTTGTTGTTTCAATTATCTCAGTGTTTCTCTTACATTTCAAAGCTCATTAATTTATTCTGTCTCTTATGTGTATTTTTGTAATCTCCAGATGGGAACCCCTTCATAGAGGGAATTGTGCAAACACACAGTCAGATACTGGTAACTGTATACTGTATTTTATGCTATAACTTACACCCCAGTAAGTTTAATGCAACTGCTGGTAGGATGAGACATTATCCCATGTACTTAGTACTGTTAGCATCTGTCCATAAAGAACATTATGTTGCCCATTTTACTTTTTTATCTTAGTAGTTCTAGAAATATTTCACCTAATTTATAGCTGCATTAGTCCAATTTTTTGTTGGTGTAATGAAATAAAATGAGACTAATTACTCTGGTCTTAAACAAAAGTAGTGGCATAAGTCCCTTGTGTCAGAAATAATGAAATATTCAGACACTGAAGGTCAGTTTTCTTCAGGGAACTCCATTATGGAAAGCTTAAATGTGGAGCATTTAATGCTGGATAATTAATTTTTTATTTTGAGAGGTATTGAATGATCAAATGTCAGTTTTGTCTACAGTTGAGGAATATCATCTCACAGTATAAATCAAATTTCTTTTTAAAGGTAGTGTGCTCATCAACTGCTTTGTGTTTGTATTTTAAAAAATCTAGTAACCTAATAAAGTTTTTAATAAAAATGACTGTATTTTTTCGCCTACTCATGGGGAAATCAAACATTGTAAATCCCCAAGTTTACAAAAAGAAAAGCATGTATGCTTGGGAGAACCACATGAAGCCTAATAAGGGGTCTAGCTTCACAGACACTCCATGCTGTGAACTCCCACCGACTTTAGAAGTAGTTCCTTCCTTTATCATTTACTCAGGTCCTACACTACCCATTTCCCTCTCTGCTTTCCCAGAGTAAACTCCGTAGAGTGTGAAAGCTTAGAAGTGCAAGCTGTAGCTGAAAGTGATCCTTTGGGCCAGTGGAGCATTGTGAACGTAGAAACAAATGCTGTTGGCTGTTCAAAGCATGAGGAGAAGATTAAATTCAGATTGAAAAGGACATTGTCAAGGTTGAATAGCCCAAGAGTTTAATAAGTTTTTTTGTGGATTCTTTTATTGGCTATTTGTAAAGCCTCATCATTCTTGACTTTTATTTTTATTACTGCTCCAAACATCTTTTCAGAAAATCAATACCATCAGCTCAACATTTGTGAGCCAACAATAATAGCACAGTATTCACAGTCCAACTCTCATGCTGGATCCCTGAATAAAAAAGAAAAACAGGAGCAGCAGCAGCTGTCAGGTACTTGATCACTATGTGCAGACCCTGAGCAGCCACTCCTTTACAAAGCAGCCTGTGTAGCACAGTGTTCCTATCAACGCGGATGTATATCCACAGTACTCCCCTTAAAACCTTACCAACTCCAGTCAACAGCAAAGAAAAGTAAAGGGCAACTGTACAAAATTTCCATTTCCAACCTTTTCATGAGCTGAGGGAGGTGATAGTTTGGATTGAGCTTGTAAATGGGAAGTATATCACCCTGATTCCCTTCTCAACATTTTGATATGAGTATTAATTCATAGATTTCAATGCCAACTTCCCATTTCCTTTGTCATGCTACTTTACATAAGCTCAGAGTATATAGTGCTATATGTTTTTCCAAGGAGGAAATTAATATCATGCCCATGTAAAGTCCCTTCAAACCAATGATGTTTGGCAACATCCCCTTTTGTAGGTTAGTCAGAGGTGTTAGTGAGCTGAATTGTCATGCATGTTCATCATGGACTTATTTACATCAACAAAACAAAAAAAATCCACATCATCACAACATCAACAAAGAGTGACAATATACTCCCACAACAAAACTCCACCCCTTATCACTTTGCCATTTTACAATAACAGGACTCCTTACAGTTACTGAACTCCTGGGCAATATCCAGTCTGAGTTTTTGCCTGTTATTTCTCCCAGTTACTGTCATTATCTCAAATTCCACAGACAGCACGTTGTGTGACAAATTTGTCTGCTAGTGCAGACGAAAGGATGGAAACATTTTCTTGAGGTAAAGCTTGACACTGCCTTAGCAGAAGTGACATTCAGCCTGAGATAAAGCCTGGTGACTCGGGCACTGGTGTTGTGGTTGCAGTGTGTTGGGAGCTACTCTGAATTTCCGGAACTGCCTCGTGCAGCTTCAGTGACTCCTTGAGCCCCTGGGAGCTGAGAGCAGGTACACTCAGCATGTGGCATGCACAAGCACACATTGCAGCCCCTTTCAGTTGTTACCTGAGTTATTGTTCTTTACTTTAACACTGTGGCTATGAAAGAACAACTCTCACTCAGACTTTATGTTATACCTCATTGGGCCCATAACATTAGTGTATTATATATTTGAGCTGTGCTTTCTTAAAATGTGTGGTTTATTTGAGTAGGAGGGAGAAATTGCTTGGCTAAACCATGTCCCAGCCTCACAGTGAAGGGCTGTACAAACAGCATTAAATCACAGCTCAGAGACTGTAGTTACTGCAGAAAGAGGAAGTTGTAAGTAAAATATAAAACACTTGAAAGCACTCGAACATAAAGAGATATATGAACTTCAGCCTGTAAAGAAGACACTTGACATAGCATTCAAGACTGCAGAAAGTACTTAATTTACTGAGTCATGTACTTTAAAAGCATTCATTGTCTTCAAAACCAGCTAATCAATACAAGATGTTTCTTGCTCAGGCAGGTTAGAATTAGCAGATAAAATGAAGTAGATTTGAGTGCAGAAATAAATCTCTATTGTATCTGCATTCAACTGACCTGTGTGTTTTGTAACCACAATGTACAGCATCATGGTTCCCAGATAGATTTTAGTAATACTGTACTGCTATTATCAGCTTTTATGAGAATAGTATATGGATTTTACTAGTATTAAAGGTGCTTGGACCTTGAAGTACCTGATTAATGTACAGCAAAGGCACAGCACAAACTTTAGTGGTAGCACTAAAGCATGTGTCATAGTTCAGAGTGACTCATTGTACCAATAGACCATTGGAATGAGTGAAAATAATGCAACTGGGAGCCTAAAGCAAAAGGAAAATATTGAATTCAGATTGAAATTGAATCTGTAAAGTTATTTACTCCTAGACCCTATGTATTAAAGACAAAAGGATTGCCTTACTTCTTTTTTTTTTAATGATTGGTGGCTATACCTCCCTCCATATTTGATTTCCTATTCTATTCCGTTTCAAACAAGACTGAACTTTTGGGAAAGCCTTGAGCCTCTGAAAATCAAACTCCAATTGTTGTCTCTACTTCGAAAACTGTGACACCAGAGCCCATTTTTAATTTGAAAAAAGCAAGGCAATAACCTTATAAACTTTCTGGTTTCTATACACATATCCATATCCATATACATACACAGGAAAAACAGGGCACTGGCCACTGCCACAGATGTGCAGATATTTCCTTGTCCACTTGCTCAGAGTGCCCATCTCCAGAGGAAGAGCTGGGCATTGAAAACACACCTCTTGACCTCTCTCCTGATGCTGCTAGAAAAGGTGCTAAATAAATCCTTCCTAATATGTCTTTTTGGATCATGAACAATATTAAGCTTGATGCAAAAGTAGAAAAGCTCCCTAAACACTTAAGGAAACAGAGTTGCAGCTGGTCAGCTGTTGGAAAATTATACCATATTCAGTCCTCTAAAACACTACTCTGAAGAAGAGCAGGGACAGGCCTCATTATTCTTCATCTGATCCCAACAGGAATACATGGAAAGGAAAATTCAGTCAGTTGTTACAGATTTAGGAGTAACGGAGTTAAATCATTACCAGAAAACTCTCTCAGGCTTGTTTTTTTTTTTTGTTCTGGTTTTTTCCATCCAACATTTTTTTTATTTGAGGTCAGATGAAAAAAATATGTTGGTGATATAAAGTGCAGATATGAGATGTCTAATTATCTGATTACACAAGGAAATCAGGTAGCTTAATTTGCTCATCATTAGTTCCATCCAAACCAGTTTGTTTACATAAATCTTTTAACCCAGAAATATCATTGTAAGGAAGAAAGAAAGATTTTTCTGAAGTAGAATAAAGGTTAACTTCAAATAATGAACTGAAAGGTAGATTGGAACTAATCTTTACAGTTCGGTCTCTGACAAGGAGTCAAAATTTGATGCAAAGGATGCACAGAAACCAGTAAAGAGACTTAATGTTTCATCATGTAGATAACAGTGCAAGGCTGATTTTAGATAAAATCTGGGATGGTATTTTTAAATGAAGAAAAAGCCATTTACAGACTAAATAAAACTGGGTTTATATCAGTTTATTTTTCTGTCACACAGTTGCCTGTGAGGAAGGGTGCTGAAAGTACTGCTGAGACTCACAGAGGAATCTTCATTTGTGTTAATTTAGTGAATTCCAGAACAGGGCTGGAATCATAGCTACCTCTGGGTATTAGAACAGCCTAACTATGAAAAACATCCAGAATTTGAATGAAAAGCAAGACTAGTACCATGAAATTATGTGCATCATTGAAAAACTGTTAAGAAATCAGAAGTCAGAAGCGTAAATATTTATAAGACCTTTATTTTAAACTGAATTAGGAAATTAATTAGGAAACTGTAATACATTAAGAAAAAGTAAAATTATGGAACCATCAGTGAGACAAAACAAAGAACTCAATGTAATCAGAAATTAGGATGCTGTAAATATCTAGAGTTTGTTTCTGAACTACCTGACTAAAAGTCAAAGTTGATTTGCTTTAAGGCAATAGAATTATTCCTGTGAGAAAAAAAATATGATACAAAGATCATGGCTTCTAACATAGTTCACATCATTTCATAACATGACAATTCACAATACAAAGCCCTCGAATAAAACAAAACAAGAAACATAATGTGATTGTATAAAAACTACAGCCAATACAATTTCATAACAAGACGGTAATTATTTACCATGAATTACTGAAGGATTTGTACCAATTATTAATGTAAAAAAGAAAATGTGGAAGTTTGAAAGAATACCATGAATAGAAGTGTCTCCATATTTCTAAAGCCTCTTCAAAATCAGAAAGCTTAACAATAGGCTGCATAACCAAATGATGCACCTGTCTGCAGTCAGGATTTGTTTGCCCTCCGATGCATGGCTCAGTGCATGCAGCATTGTTATTTTAGCTCTGTTTACAAAAGCTTGTACTTGAAGGTACCTACCCTTTCAGTACTGTTTGTTCTAATGAGCTCAAAATTCTCAACTGATTTACAGAAGATGTCAACAATGGGGAAATAGAAGATTAAACTAGACTCAAATCTAAAAAAACAGAAAAGAAAAAAAAAATAGTAGTACTTCTCTGTGTCAGCTATCCTGCCCAGAGCTGGTAGAATGTGAAATGTGTCTTTATGGCTTAATAATATTTCACAAAAGAATACTTTCGCGTCCCACTGCATTTCTCTATCCCCATCCAGGTTTTGTTCAGTCTGATGAGTTACCCCAGGATATAAGGCTTGTCTTAAGAAATCATACATGTAAGGATAAAACTTATTCAACCCTTTTGAAGATAGTGAGACAAATCACTTGCTGTTACATCAGCAGCCTGTTAAATTGAATTTGGAATTTGAAAATGTTAACAGAGTCACTGAAATTACATGTGCAAAATTAACAAAGTCTGGTCTGTCATTCCACAATACATATTCATTGTAATGGACAAGTTTGGATTACATGGGGGTGAAATTCATTCCTATGCAAAAGGCAACAAAAATTATATACACCACTTAAATGGAGTGAAAATCACCATGAAATGAGTTGAGATTGTTAAACAAACCCCTAATTTATTCAAGCAAAGTCAAGGATAAAACATAAGGTAATACAGTTGTCCCAAATACACATAAAGAGAAAAAAGAAAAGTGTGCAACTATCTTATAATGAAATATATGTTGACCAAAAATGAAAACTGTATCTGCATTTACTGCTAAGACATTTTCTTTCTTCTTCATATTTATACTCCATGGGAAACAGATGTATTTGTGATCTACATTTATTGGTAAAGAATGATACTTACATAAAACTAGTTGTTATGCTATATGAGAAATATTTGTTTTCAAAGAAACTTTAAAAAAAAATTAATCTAGAAATGAACAGTCAGTAAGTACAGATATACAGATATACAGGGTACACCATACAAAAGATGTTGTAGTCCTTATGACTGCTAAGAAAGAAGGCATTATTTCCAACTGCAAGTTTTGACATTTATACTATGTTTAAAGAAACCATGTTAAACCAAAATCCTAAATTACAGAATACTTGTAAAATATTATTTTAATTAATAAAAACCAAAAGAAAGGCATAACACTAATATTTGTATTAATTACTAACACTTAACTCTATTTTTCATTGTCCATAAATGGTAAATGCCAGACCCTCAAAGAAAATTTACTGTGAAACAAACCTCAGACCATTAATTCTTTTAAGTTTGTTGTTCACTTACACTCAGAAACCAACTTCTGCCACATCAAAATAAAAAAAAAAAGGTAGATTCTTTTAGATCCACACTTTGATTGTTTCCGCATTTAATCTTGTTTCAGAAATATTACTCCAATCAGAATAATATCTTAGCTACAGATGCAAATCTGAAAGGCCAGATGATTTTGGGGCATCTGAGGTACTTGAGTATGTTTCATGAATATGTAATTGAATTAAAGTCATATAATTTTAGTATATGAATATACTAAATATCACTTCAGAGAGATAAATACCAACTAAACACTGAGTAATAGTGTAAAATATGTTATGCAGAAATTTCAAGACAGTTCATTACTTTTTAACTAGTCATGAATGCAACTATCTTTGAGGTAAATAGATATAATTCCGCTTTCACATATTTGGAAAATGAGGCTGTGAGTGTGTTATATCCCAGGTGTGAAAAAGCTCCGTGTCAGATACAGTTGGAGTACATCAGCAGCAGTCAGTGAAATATCCTACTGTCATCTATCTTATCAAAGTAATAAACATCTTCTGACAAATGGGACTGCTGTGACTAAAGTCACGTGGTGAAACTGTGGGCCTGCTGGTATTAATGATGATTTACTGGTGACTTCAGTGAGGCCAGGAATTCATTCAATATAACTATACTAATACAAATTGTACTATATACTGAAGTAACCACAGAAATCTAAAATGCTCATGAAGCAGTAAGCTACACAGTAGAGCTTGAATGTGCTTTGTATAATGAGATAACCACAAGGCACTGTAAATCCTGACTTAGGAGAACAAGTTTGCATTTTAGAGTAAAGAGGTTATGATAAAAATATATTTTAAAAACTTCAGCTACCTTTCCTATATCTTCATATAGTAAATTAGCATGGCGATATCACCATCTGCTCCTAAGCAGTACTACAATATATATGTTAAATAATATTTTTAGAATATGTGAGATCAAAGTTTGCATCTTTAGTCAGTATTTTATACAAAAATAACTGAACTTTATGCCAAATCAATTATCCAAGTGTCTTACTGATGAATCCTTACTTATAAAAACCAAAGAACCATCAATAAAATAATCAAACCCTCTTGAAAAGTAAATAGTAAAATAGTTCTAAAAATTAAAACAGAACAAACAGCCATGCTCCCTTTTTCAGCAACTGTCTTAACTCTCCAGAATCGTATTCCTTCCAAAATAATACTCTCTATAAAATCTTGTTTACTTTGATTTTATCACTTAGAAACAACACTCCAAGACCAAAACAAAACAGAGACCCTTCTTTGCAATTTGTTTCTGCTTTCATGTCATTTAACAACTAGTAAATGCACCAGCGCATTGTCTCTTGGAAACTCCCAACAGGCATGGCGTTTATTAAACTCCTCTCAGCACCTTTGATAGGGAGTGTAAAAATTATCATTTCAGACTTCCCTGTACCTCTGCAGATCTGAAAAAGAATCTGCTTCCTTGCAGAAAGACATCATTACAAACCCAACACCAAAGGTGGTTTACATTTAGAGTACTGCTGAATCATTTTTTCCCAAGACCTCCACTGGCAAGGAGTCACCTAAACTATCCTCTGAATCAATGGTGAAGCTCTGGCTTTTTAATGTTTTATGAGCATTCATGAACTTCTGGAGGTACTTAGAGGTATATAGCCAGTGATGCTTCAAGACATCCTCCATCTCATAGAATTTGGACTGCCTGGCATTCATTTTTCGGAACCTCCTAAACAGTTTGTTTCCAGACTCATTTCCTTCACTTGCCCAGGCCCCTATGGATCCATCTCTTTCAATGATTTCAGGAACATGAGCAAGTGTTTTGTGGAAATAATTTGTAATCTTGCCTTCATATCTGTACTTGAACTTTGTAGATAAGAGCTCAGCAAAACGCTGTGAATTGTAGCTATACTGGCACAGCAGTTCTGGGCACTCCTTGGCAGGACATGAGGATCGCCACACTGGCTTCATCTTCAGATAGAGGTCCATTAGTTCTTTTAGGGCTTCATGCCTTTCCTCACACTTTATTAATTCACATACTGCCTCTACTGCCTCTTTGGACATGAGCTTTCTAGCAAAATTTCCACTCATCTTCATCATAGGCTTCAAGTTCATCTTCTTCCTGAGGTGTTTGTCAAGAGTCAACTGCCACCTCTTCCTCTCCTCTTTAGACACATCAGGATTCTTGTAAAGTTCACCAATCTCCATCTGGAAAATCCTGTAGAATTCTGTTGCATTGCCAATGTCACAGTGCAATGCATCTATGGAGGGAACGGTCTCAATAAAAGGTTTGGCTGAAACACCTTTCACTCTGTCACGGAGCTCATCAACAGATTCGTGATATGGGTTGGACCTCCATATTTCATATCGCTCCAGATTTTCAGCATGGTTCCTGGTTATGGAGTGGAAGACCAAATTCTGGGATGCCTCCAAGCGGGTTGCATCACACAGGGTACAAATGTAAGTGGAACCTGAGGCCTCCAGCCCTTCCACTTCCCGCACAAGTTTCTCATCATATCCTGTACCCCTAAAGACAAATCTGAATGTTCTCAGGATGCCTCCCATTTCAAGCAGCAGTTCACTGTTTTTCATAGCCTCTCTTTCTGCTATGAGGGGGCTCAGGATTGCCGTTAGAGTTTCATGATCTGATTCGTCAGCCAGCATAAGGCACAAGGGCTTGCAACACAACTCTGAGTTTGGCTTTACTTCCTCAAAGATCCTCTTGCTTTCATTCCCATGTGCTATAGCAATGTTCATAACTGTGAAAGAAAAGCGAACAGCCTTCTCTGGGACAGCAGGTCCGCTTCCATGCTTCTCACTGACATCTCCCATTCCATCACAGGACTCTTTTATTACCACAGTGAAGGGACCATTCAAATAGTCGTCCAGATATTTTGCTTTCATGCCTTCCAAGATCTCCTCCTCCATGTCCTTTAAGGCACAAACCAACGCTGCATCATATCGAAATCTCTTTGCAATTGTGTCTACTGGGTAGTCATCAACTGAGAGTGGCAATCCTGATAGACCATCTATAATTCCTACCTCTGTATTAGTGGATACATTTTTCAAGGGGGGTTTCCATTCAAATGGGTGATAACCTGGTAGGAGGGTTTTCTCAGCAGTGCGAAGAGCATGCAAGGGCTGGAAGATCTGCCTCCCAGTGACAGCTTTTACAGTTCTATACATTTTATGGTACTGGCTACAGCTGAGAAACGTGTTGACTCGGATTGCCAGACAGACAGCAGGATGAAGTCCAGATCCCCTCCCTTGCATTATAGCCTCCAATTCATCTGCTTGTCTGTGTTCATTTTTTGCTCTTAAAGCTAGAAGGAACAAAGTCATGCATACAGCCTTTATATCACCACCCTCTTCTTTCTCAGCAAAAGCCTTGACTTGACGTTTCAGTTCCCTTAGACGATGTTTCTGAGCTCTCCTTGTCAGAGATAGGAGATGCTGCCTTGGTCGGCCACCTTTATTTATGTAGCTATAGAGCTCTCTATCTTTCATCTCCTTGTGGTTGGAGAGGTGTTGGCCATATTTTCCATGCAAAATCTCTTCATCACATTCCTTTACAGGGCATCTTATACCCAGGCTATCAAGGATGTTCAGGAAGGATTTCACTGGGGTTACCAGATCAGTAGGGAAGCAAGGATACCAGCAGGAGGGGCAATAGCTGCCCATAACCTTGATACATTTAAGGATGCAAGTTCTGCAAAACAAGTGTCTGCATGTTGTTTCCACTGGATCTGCCAAAATATGCTCACAAATCTGGCAAGAAATTGATTTAATGAAATCTACTGGGTAATCAACTGCAAGCAGCTTGGTGCTGAGATGTATATTCTTGCAATTGACAATCTCTTTCATTAAATTTTTGTTGTTTAACTGTGCCTGGTTCTTTACGCCTCTGTTTAGTCGAGTACGTTCCACAATGGTCTTCACACGTTTGCCTTGTTGTACACTTGATGTCTGGCTTTTTCTCTTGACCCCTCGACTGGTAGTATGGCATACATCACAGTTTGGGGAGTGAGGTTGCCACTCCATCGTGCTGTTCCTAGGAAAATATACTTCACATAGGGTATTACTGTATTTTCTATGGATAATACTCCAACAGTTGTGACAAAACCGAGTGGGATGGATAGTATCAACATCCCCTCGCACATCAATCTTGAAAACCTTAGCAATAAGATCTGGCCAAGAGGTTGCTTTTTTTTCTTTCTTTCTCAGAAGACACAGAGTTTCATCATCCACTGGCCCATGCACTGGATGAGTTCTCTTGTAGCAATCAGTTTTAAATGAAACTCCACAGATGCGACAAAGTTGCTTCAGATTGTTCTGATGAGCTCTATTGTCTTGTGTTTTCATGTCATGGGCCTCTTTCTCAAGTGCCTGCCTATTGGTCATTAACTCCATCTTTTTTTCTCTTGACACTGCTTCATCTTTATGCAGCATGATTTCTTTGTTTGAAGAAGCAATACCTTCTGCCTGATCTTTGTTTATGTGCTGCCTGTCATCAGAGGGCGTTTTTTCAGATGATCGCACTTTAAAGAGCTTGAATTTCCATTCAGAAAATTTTGTATATGGATGCTGAATTTCTTCAGGTAGGCCCATTTGGGATGCTACTGACATCTTCAGTCTGACAGAAACCAGATCACCTGAGAAATAGAAAGATGTAGGTTAGCTTATTTTCCAAATTAACAATAATGCTATGGGTTTTAATAGAACAGTTCTAATCACTTTACCTGAGAAATGCTTTGAAAGTGAGTTACTCATCCAAGATACCTACTGAACTGAGAGGCTCCAACAATGTTGACCATTCAATATCTCAGATAAGTACCCAGTTGCATTTTGACTTGGATCCTGATGCATTAGATCACCAATCTGGTATAAATATCCAAATCTGCCCCCTTCCTTCTTATGCCTGACCGAACTTACCGTAAGTAAAGCTATTACAGACAACAGAATTAAATTCTGAAAGTTGATGATTTTTTTATGTGAAACTGAACTCCATTGGTGTCTGAAAGGTACAATATTGTCTGTCTCGTGCTATATTATCTAAATCAGCAAGACCATTCCTCTCACACTACTTGTTCTGAATCTGGTCTGAAGTGTCTAATACATGCCATTCCACATGGGCAGCACATACTACTCAATCCCAGTGTATACTTTATTAAGGCTCCAGTTTTGTAAGGTCCTTTAGCCTGTGCTTAATGAATGTGAGTAGCTCCATTAAAGCAGGAAGAGAGTATCATCTATTGCTGCAAAGCACTACAGTTCCCTGAACTCTAAAGGAGATATGGAAATGTATACTGTGTGCAATTTGATGTAGGGAAAATATTTATAGATTGTACACTACTCATCTGTTTAAGTACCCTGCTGAGAACTCTCTCTGTAAGGATTACTGGTACTGGAAAGCTGAAAATGTCTGTTTAAATTTGACCCCAATTTTAGCTTTCATAGAGGTGCAACCAAAAGTAGTATCAATGGGTTTCCATGGAAATATGGTGTATAAAAGTAAATACCAGACTTTCACCTCAAACACTGAAACTTTTGGCTACTGCAGCCTCAGAAAATCAAATCATGTAGAAACAACAACAAGAGTGACTAACGTATTTTTCATTACCTGGCTGTGAAAAGTGCACAAAGTAAACAAACAGTATAGAGAAAATTCAATTATGTTTTCTGATTTATTTTGTTTTTACTGATCCAATTGGTGTAATAAAAATGAGGAAAACTGCATATTAAGACAATGTACTAGAACTAGAAATCACATGGGTATGGCTGTGGTTGCTTTAACAGATTATATCATCACTTAGGAATCCACATAACTTGCTAGAAACCTTAGTTCAGTGTCTTTTCAGGAAGCGTCCTTCATAAAGAAATACATCCAAGTCGTGGTCCAAAGTGATGATGCCCAGGGTGTTTCTGAGATTATTTCATTTATAACCTTTTGATAAAGCATCATTTCAGCACAGCCTTTCAGAGTCCATTGGGAAAGGGACTGCATGAATTAATTAAGTTCCACATCCAGAATGACATATCAGTATGCTTAGCTCTTTCCTGAAGAGCTGAGATTTACTTCAAAATCTTTCATTAGGTCTTGGCAACTAAAATTTAGGTCTGTTTTCTTCCCAGCTTCTCTTCATTCCATCCCACTGAGAACAAGCTGCCCATACGACTGCCCCCATCTGCACACATTGTTCCGTCCAGCTGCCTGTGCTACTAAATATCTCTGTCTGCACTGCAGTCCCCTGCTGTCCACCACCAATCCAGCCCAGTAACATGCTTGCTTGTATTCTGCCGTTCGTAGTTCTGTGATGTGCAGCTGTGCACAGATGTATTCAGAGCATTACTACTGCCTCACTGTCTTGGCTGCATCCTGTGACTGACTTGGTCAAATTTATCCACTGAGCAGCAAGCCATTTGCCCCTGAATAGTTCTGTGTTCCTACCACTTGCAGAGTAATTGAATAGCTGGTTGCCCTATACTGTTCACAGATCCTTTTATTCTACATAGCACCCTATGCAATTTTGTGTAATTTCACCATCCACAACAGCACCTTCAGAATCTCTTAAATCACGAGCAATTCCTCTTCTGGGTGGTATCTAAGTCATCGTAAAGAAACAGCCAGCACATTTAGAGCAAAATATTTAATACTTTCTTACTCTTCTAACTCTTTGAGTAAGTGCCACTGTAGTGCCATACTCATATCCAAACCCATGACCTGACCCTTGTTATTAATCACCAGCTCAAAAGAATCAGACAGGGTTTACTCCTGCTAAGGAAAAGTTTAAACATTCTTTTTTTTCTCTCTTTCATTGAACATGTTCTGGAAGAAATGAATGACAAAGAAGCCCTCTCAGGTCATGTGATCTTCACCTTCTGCAGTAGTTAATTGTTGACAACAGGCTACTCATCAAACACTTTGAATTGCCTGGCTCCCAGGCAATGGTGAATTCAGCAGCTCCCTTAGGAGAGCTAGAAATATTTCCAGTGCTAGGAATATTTCCTGCTACTCATGCTACTTATGCTAAATTTGCCTGTGTTCTGTTATTCTAGTTGAGGGTCACATCTTTTTTCTCACTGCCTACCGCACTCAGATTCTTATGGAGGGAACCCCAGGCATGAATCTCCTGCCACGGTTATTTAATCAAGTCAAACAGCTGTGTTCAGTATTGCCTCCTTTTATCTTGAAAAGGGAAAAGAAATCCCTTTTCTCCCCAGATCACAGTATTTCATACACTTCTGAAGACAAGCAAGTTTGCAACACTTTTGTTCACATCAAGGAAGACCTTGCTTTATAGAAAGTCTCTCCAAAATGAACAGAACAACCTCCAAAGTGACAAAGCATGTATAAAATAAAATCTTGATCTGCACATTACACCAGGAAAAGGAACCAACACTAGGATGTCCTACAAGCATCGGGGATGCTGTCATTAATACTACTAGCCTACCTTCAGCTTGCTGTCAGTTTGTAGAGCTGCTGCTATGTCTGCCCAGTTTGTTCCAAATGTCAAGCTTGTTTGCTCTCTCATGCATGCTCTCACTCTTTCTGTGTTTCCTCTGCTTTTTAAAGACAACGTAGTGCTGTTTATCTCACTTATCCCTGTCCCTCTGAGCCCCCAGTATGACCCTGGTACTAACCACAGGTTACTTGAACTAAACACAATACAGAACTCTCAAATCCAGGTGGCACCTGGCAATTTATGAGGCTTAACCACAAAATTCACATAAACAAGGTCGTCTTGTGTGAGACTCCTGAGGTCTGAGATAAGTATGCAGACTCTCTCTGAGGAGCACCTGCACCGTTTTTTAACACAAAGATTTGCATTTGGCTTTCTTCTTTATAGTTTCATAGCTGATTTCTTCACTGTTAACTCTTAGAGAGCAGAACCTAGTCTCTGGCCACACTGGTGTTGCACATCAAAGCTATTTCATTGAAGATCAATGTCCCACTTCCTCAGGTCAACAGCAGCCAAGCCAAGGGTGAATTGACAACAGGGATCACAAAATGTGTTTCTTCTGATACCAGTATTTAATTTTCATGGATATCGCCTCTTTGGTGGTGTATGTCTGGGGCCTTGAAGGCCCTGGGCGGGGAGGACAAATCAATAATATGGAAGTTAGCTATATATATATTGAGTAACTGTTAGATACTTAACCAGGTATAGGCCATACATAGCTACAAACAGTGGCCAGTAGAGGGTCTTTCCTGGAGAAGCCCAAGAAGACTCAGGCTTAGTTTCCACAGTCTTAAAAACTGACTCAAAGTGGAAAGAAACCAAATTTTTTCATACAAAGCACCCTGAAAGTTTTCAGTCTCCACACATAAAATTGTGTGAAAATTCTAGTGATCCATCAAGTCCTTTCAAATGTGAACATAAGTTCACACTCCAGAAGTAGGAATTTGCAATAGTTGCATAACTACATAAACACCCAAGCATTTTTCTTTCTCGGGAGACTCTGTGATCCTGCAGGACTCAAACCCATTTTTGACTTGCACTCTCTTCCCTGAGAAGTTGGCTGAGGCAGGCCATTGGGCTTTGATTGCGGGTCAGGATCTCCCAGTTAGTGTGCCTCCTACCCAAAAGCATCTGATGTCAGCCAGAAGAAAAATCAGCAAAAGTTGTACTATTTGACATTTGCTATATCTAAAAGAGATGAGAGGATTCCCACTCTATTATCCACTCTGATGTTACAACGCTTTCAATTTTTAGAATCATAGAATCTTTTAGGCTGGAAAAGACCCTTAAGATCATCAAGTTCAACTGCAAACCTAACACTACCAAGTCCACCACTAAATCATGTCCCTAAGTGCCATGTCAACATGTCTTTTATGATGACAGCTATGATGACTCAACCACTTCCCTGGGCAGCCTGTTCCAACACTTGTTCAGCCCTTTTCATGAAGAAATTTGTCCTAATATCCAATCTAAGCCTCCCCTGGTGCAACTTGAGGTGAGGCCATTTCCTCCGTAGAGCAACCCCCACCTTGGTACAACCTCCTTGAAAAGAAGATATTTGTAGAGAGCAGTAAGGTCTCCCTTGAGCTTCCTTTTCTCCAGGCTAAAAAAACCCAGCTCTCTCAGCTGCTCCTCACAGAATTGTGCTCCAGACCCTTCGCCAGCTCAGTTGCCCTTCTCTGGACACGCTCCAGCACCTCAGCATCTTTGTTGTGGTGAGGGGCCCAAAACTGAACACAGGCTTGAGGTGAGACCTCCCAAGTGCTGACTGCAGAGAGGCAATCACTGCCCTGGCCCTGCTGGCCACACAATTTCTCATACAAGCCAGGGTGCCATTGGCCTTCTTGGCCTCCTGGGCACACTGCTGGGTCATGTTCAGCTGGCTGTTGAGCACCTCCGGGTTCTTTTCCACCACGTAGCTTTCTAGACACGCTTCTCCAAGTCATTCTCTGTGGTGGTTAGTGTCACAGGAATACTGCCGAGGGGCACTCTGGGAAATGTAGTTCCTGATACTCTATTGCACATGCTCTTTGGATGTGATTGGCTGAGGATGCTTTATTACTTTTTGAACTGCCCATATAAGATGCTGTTGTTCTCAATAAAGTTGGTTCAGACACGTGGAACCCCAAGCGTCGGGGTCCATGCCCATAGTGCCATCAATTCCCATAAGATGATGTCTTGGAGAAGTGGTTAGTCCTGAGTGTTTGTGCCACATGGGAGACCAACAGTTCCTACTAACTAGTGTAATGATTCATGCCAGAGCAAGTAATGTATCGAGAAAGAAAATAATGTATGGAATATGCAATACATGGAGAAAGTAAAAAAAGTTCAGGTATCAAACCCTCATATCCTTGCTTAGATTCTGATACACGCAAAACCCTAATATGAAATAAATCCCAACCAGAACTATCTGAATGGGATTGTCAGGATAAGGTGGAAAAAAAGTCATAGATATCATTCCAGGCCAAGGCAGAGTGGGAGAAGGATGTAATGTCTGAGGCATTTATATACCTCTGAGAATATTAGCAGGCTAGGGCCTGAGCTTAGCTCTTCAGTTGTTTTGCCTGGACTTCCTATCAACCTGCCTATTTTTACTATTCACTCCCTAGCATTTGGAGAGACCTTTTCAAAAAAATATCAGATCGGACTGCAATGCCAGATATCAATCAAAATCACTCTCTGCAGTCACATACTGAATTCCTCTCTTATCTTGAAATGGCAGGCACCACTCCCTGACAATACACATTGTTAGCATTAAGGAATTTCAGGGCTCTTTGAGAAGTTTAGCAAATCTCGCCCTCTGGGGTGCTTATTCAGAACTTCACCCAGGTAGCTGGCTACCTGTACCATTCCCCCAGGAGCTCGAGTTCGCATGCAAAACTGCACTGTACAGGCATCAGCTTCTTATCAAAGGAACCACATGAGCATACATAAGCTTAACCAAGTGCTTTACTTTCAAGTACCCAGGAAATCACCTTGAAAAAATATTGTCTTGTAGGGATACAGCAGGCAACTAAAGATTTTAATTTATCTCAAATTGCTACAGCTTTGGATGTGGTTTATGTCCATATGAGCGCAATTGCTCATACAATTTCAGCTGCACAGATTCAGTGCTGGAAAATGTTTTTCCTGTGCCACTGGCACCACCGAGTGGAGAAAAGCATTTTTGCATTGCTTTCGCTTACAGCATGGGCATTAATATATGACCAGGGGCCTAAGCCATACAGATTTGGAAACTTCTCAATAAAAGCATTTCATTTAAACTTGGAACAAAAAGTCCAGATAAGTTCCTTGAATTCTCAATTAAAATAGGCTGGACAGCAGTGCTCTGGGCACCTTGCCAATTAGTAGTATTTTTTTAGTCATGGAAAACCCTCCATCTAAGGATATTTGTTTTACAAAGCTCCATAATGGTAAATTTCCTCGTTTTACAGCTAATGAAAGTAGCATACAGTTTGATCACTCGGCAGGAGAAAAAGGATAGCTCTGAAATTCAGCTAGTTGTCCAGGAGAGGGTCCACAAAGTATTTATTGGTTTATTTACTCTTAATATCACTCCTTCTTTATTGTGATATTTTGGAGCCCTATGTAATGGCCCCGATATCTCTCTCCGCCCTTACTCTTAACGTCCTGGCAGATCCTAACAAGAAACGTAAATATGTTTTGGACACAAACAGTGCTCGGAGGGGTGCGTTAGCGTCTGGGATGCGCCTTGGCTCCCGCAGCACCCTGCAGTCTGAGAGCTCAGCACTACAGGCACTGTAGCGACGGCACCGGCCACTGATTTCCAGCTCCCAAGGACTGTGGTGTGTGGACAGAGACACTGAAAACCACTGAAAAAGTGGTTTCACAATCCCTCCACCCCCAGCTTATATCCTCCCAAACGCTGGGAACAGTAGTTGTTATTTTGGATTTAAATGTGTGTTAATATGAGATTCTTGCCAAGAAAACTCTCCGATGCAAACAATCGAATTCCCCTCGTTCGTTTCTAAGGAAATGAAGATGTCTGTGTGTTCGCACTGTGCCGGTATTTCACTTACTTACAACTGGCCGCTGTCCAAAGCCCCAGAAGAGGTTCCCCCCAGCGCTCGCCCCGAGAGAGGAGCGCACCCGACCTCAGTGCCTGCAGGGGTTCCTAAGGGCCAGCTGAGGTTGAGAGAGGAAATTATTTCTGATAAGAATTTGTTTAACACAGAGAAACGGCTTTTTTGCGTATCCCGAGCCCTTTTACGCACACACCACCCCCACCCTCTCCAGCTTTCAGTGCCTCGTTTTTAACAGCGTTCACAACGGAGCCCAGAAAAGCATCCTGACGGCTGTTCACAGAAGCCTCAGCAGCGGAGTAAAGGCCGGCAGAGCATAAAGATTCGATGCTCACACAAACACCGCTGCTGACGGTTTTATTTCTTTTTAAGGGGCGGGATGACGGCGGCACTGCTCTCCCGCCGCCCTGGCGAGGCGGCCCCGCCCCTGCGTCGCTGCCCCTCCGCGGCGGCAGGAGGCGCTGCAGCGGCCGTGGCGCCTCGGGCGGCCCCGCTCGCTTCCAGCCGCCGCTCCGACGCCTCCCGAGGAGAAGCGGAAGCGGCGGCGGGCGGGGATCGGCCGCGGGTCGGGGTGAGTCCGGGCGGCCGCGGAGGGCGGCCGGGAGGGCGGGGGCTGCGGCTGCGGCGGGCCCGGCCGGCTGTACGTGGAAGCGAGGGCCCGGCCGGTCGCTGGGAGCGGGAGTCCGGCCGGCGCGGGCTTGTGGCGGCGCCCGACACGGAGCGTTTCCCTCGCCGGGCCGGGGCTGCCGGCTCGGGAGCGGAGCCCGCGCCTGCCCAGCCCCGCGGAGCTCTGCGGCCCCTTCCCCGAGAGCGGGCTCGGGGCTCGGAGCAGGGCCGGGGGTGCCACAAGGGGGGCCTGCGCTAGGGCAGGGCGGTGATGGGGCTGAGGCGCCGGCCTGCGCTGCTCCGGAACTGAAACTGTGCCGCGATCTGAGGCCAGGCAGCGCGGGCTCCGAGATACGCTGGTTTACCTGGCTGGGAGCCTGGCTGAAATGACCTTGTGTTGCCTCTTAGCTCCCCATCGCACTGCGGTGGGAGCGTGAGCAGCCCGTGGCTCTCGAGTTGTGGTCCCCCTTGTCTCGAGCACATCAGCTTAACGCGGGCTCTGTTTTTCCCAAGTGAAGTGAAGATACAAAGTAAATTCTTCGGTAACACGTTAAAGGATAATTATCAAGATAGGTTACTATTTCTAAAACCGACAGCTCTGTTTTCTAGTAGAGGCTGGCAGTATTTTATATTTAACGATAATTAACACGAGTAATAAATTATGACTTCAGTAGTACTTTCCATCAATTTCGTCTGGTTTAGATAGGTCATGCTGAGTCTTTTCGTACTTAAACGGAAATCTCAGTGTAGGTGGGAGGAAAATGTTCTAATTATATCCCTTATACCTAGTAGTTAAAGATTGCCGAAAATATTTCTCCGTGTTTGCCTCTGACAAGTTCTGCATGCTGCAGAACTATGAGCTGTGTGGTTTTTGTGTCTTAGATACCATTGACTGAGTGATAAATACAGGGTTGATTTGAAGTTTCGGTGAGGGACAGGTAGGAAAAGGAATGGGGGAACATCTCCCATGCATTTTATACTGTGTTCACCAACTGTGTTAACACTTGTAAGCAAACTGTTTTGCCTTTCCATTGTGTGAAAAGGCCATAGAACTAGTCCTTATAGTAAAAGAAGAAAAAAAAGATCATGCTGATAAAACAAGTTGTATTAGTTTTTGTATTATTTTGTAGATATTGCTTTGGGTATAATTCTTCTGCATATTCCACATTACCTTCAGCTTTTCCCAGCAGGTAAAGATTTGTGAAGCTCAGTCAGACTCCGTTGAATGGCAACCTGTCAAGACAGAAATAGCTTTTTTACATTAGCTAAGCAAATACAAAAAGGTTTTAGATCCAGTCTGTGAAAACTGGTGATAAAAGATTCTGGGTATAAAGCATGTCAAAAAGACAATGAAAGTAAATATAAGGTGGACTGAAAAGGAGAAATGTTTTAATTGTTTCAGAATGTCTGCTTAATTCACTGTTTGTTTTACCAGTCTCGGATTGTTTTACTAATGCCAGATACAAGCTTGTAGAGGTAGATGGTAATTAAATCTAGCCCTGAGACTGTACCTAGCATAAATGACATTTGTTCGTAGCCATGCTTCTCCCTGCCTCTTGAAGTGCCTTCTGCCCTGGTATTTACTTTGTCCCCATTAGGCAGCACATTAAAGTCTCTTCAGATCTTTTGAGGGATATAGAAAGGCACAGTGCATATCTCAGTGTGTTCTTGGTGTAGGGAGAGCAAAGGGAGAACAGAGGCCAAAGAGCAGAGTCACTGCCAAAGTAAAGAATTAAATAGTATTGTTCTTCTCACTAACAATGCTTTCCTTATATTGTTATTCTCAACAATTCTCAGTGGATTGTATCTAGAAGTTAATAAACTGAAGAAAGGTTTGGGGGATTTTGGCTTGGGTTTCTTTTTTGGTTATGAGAAAACCCATGGAATATTTTGGTGTTAAATACAGTATAGTACGCTTCCCCTGCTCACTAAAATTAAATTTGTTTTGACATACCTAAGTAGGATAAAATATGAGTGTAACTGTGAGTGTGCCACCATCTAGTTTTCTAAGTAACATTCAAGCATGAAAATACATATGTGATTAGAGCCTGACAGCATTCTCTCTAAATAAAAAGAAATCACCTGGAAAATTTCAAAACTCCCAAGAGCTGCTGTGCTTCAGCATCAGGAGCTCTTGATAGTGTCTAATGAGCTCTGAATGTTGTTCAATTCTATTTGCCTCAAACAAAAATTCTTCTGTGAAGTCTTCATGTTCGCGTGTTAGAATGGTAAGTATAGTGGTTATCCAAAAGACTTGGAAGTCTTAGCGGGTACTGCTATTAGAAAAAAAAAAAATTGCTACCTCAACAAAATATTTGCAGCATGCTTGCAGACTTTTATAAGAAACCAGAATTTGTTTTTTGCAGTTACAAGTTCTGCCCAAATCTCTTATTGCTTTGGCTTGTCTAGACATTTGATAGCTTTTAAATGAAAGTGTTTTATGGTATTAATTAAAAGGAATTTGCATAATTTCATATGTTCTGCCTGGATGAGGCCACAGTGATGATAGTTACAAACCTCATAATGGAAACACATGGTGCTTATCAGTTGTCAGTAGACCATTAATTATTATGCCTGGGAATAAGTGTTGCAAGTATTGCTCCATAAAATTATCCAAAGTCACTCCACTGGTCTGTCAATCTCTTGACCCAGAAATCTATACATAAAAAACTGTTCTCAGTGAGAGAGAAGAAGAGAGGAGTTTGGCCAGTTTTTCTGTCGATGCGGTGCTCAAGGCATTTCCCCTGCTGGATGTCTGCTGGCCAGGCTGCAAGCAAATTAATTATGTTTGTGAACTTCAAGTAAGAAAAAGCATTTGGAGTAGTCCTCTGTATTTATTTCCTTATTTATATGGCTAATCAGTGTGAATTTTCTAGGAAAGGGCATGTGGAAATTAATTGTATTCAATACTTGATGATTAATATTAAAAGTTTTTTATCTTCTGGAAAGTGATACTTTCTCTGTACAGTATTCCTTCACCTTTGCCAAATGCTCAAAGGTATTGTTTCATATTTCAGTATAAATAGGATAAAATGCCTAATTTTATTTCCTCCTTATTACTCTAATGATAATGTGATTTTCCAGGCAGTCTGAAGATATCTTCTGATACCAGCAATATTTTTTCATTTAGAGGAATTTCTGAATTAATCCCGTGGTTCTCTGGAGCATGAAAATCTGTAAAAGTTCTACCTAAGCACCATGTACTATGGGACTTGACAAATCAGAGTACACAGTTTTGTTGCATGTGTTTAAATTAACAGTTTGTTAATTTAAAATATGGGCAGTTTAAATTCTGTTGTGAAATCATTGTTTTGTCAATCATAAGGTACATTATTCTTGCAGGAGTTTACTCTTCTGGTTTGAGTGTGCTAGCTCACATCAGCCTAATCACTTTGTAATGCAGCAGTGTAAATAGCAACATAGCACAGGTTATTTAGTGAAGAAAGGGTTCATTATCGTTTGAAGTTGGAAGAGTAGTATGGGGACTCCCTGTAGTCTTAACTGTCTTTTCTGGGGCATGACAGCTTGATCTTTAGGGCATTCCCACATTTCTGCAGCAGAGGTAATGATCAGACAGGTTCTGACCATTACCATTTGGCCTGGAAAGCACCTCCCTTTCTATTGTCAAACAATACAGCTGTTGCCTTGGAGAGCGAAATCAGCCTTTGCTAGCCCAAGGACTGGGTACCTCCCGTGCAAGCTAAATCCCATTATCTCTCTACCCATCAGGTGTGATAGGACTTCCTAGCTTTAGAAGAGGGTACTTCAGGCACATTACCAAACACAGTTTAAGGCTTTCTCTGCCTGAGAAACTTCACTCTAGCAAAAACAAGAATTACCATATAATGATCTAGTTTAATTTCCGTTGTTCCTGGATCTGAAAGCTGGCTGTTGGGCAAACAAAAAAGGTTTAGAGAGCAGTCTAGCAAAGTGTTTAATGTATTAAACTAGTAACATTAAAACAAAGGATTAGTTGTAAAAGCTGTGGTATACACAAGGTGTAAGTTAATACCTGGATATTGTTGTACTTGCATTTGACTCAGTTCTGTTTGGTACAGAGGAAGAATATCGACTATTATCAATAGGAAGAAAAACTGATGTGGGTTTTAGGAGATGTTAGTATAGTTTTGGGATATATATTAGTTTGAATTTTAAAATCCATCCTCTTCCAGCCAAAGCATTTTTTAAATTCCCCAAGGGAAGAACATGAAAAACTGCTTCAGTAGGCTCACAAACTGTCTGCTCCACCTTCACTGGGGAAAAGACCTATCATTAAACATTCAAAGTATACTTTTCTGTAGTCAGTTTTGCACTAGCACTGCTCTGTTCAAGATTGAATCTGTGTTCCTGCTCTTGGAGGGTAAAGTAACTGCCACAAGAAACAGAACTAATTCCTACTATAGTAGTTAGAACTCACAGAGGAGTTGTTTTAAACTATGCTGGAGTAATCAGACCTCAGTTAGTGGTCAGAGTAACAGCAGTATGCATTTTTATTTGAAAAATTGTACCTTGCCCCACACCTATAAATATGTGTGGAAGAAAGACTTCCTTCACAGATAAGATGAAATGGGTAAGAGTAGTAGGAGGAATCCTGTCTTAGAGAAAACATGAACAAAGTTTAAAATCTGGCTTTTAAATCACCTTGTTTAAGTTGCCTCTTTGTGCCTGAATTTCCCAATTTAAAAAGAGCCAATGATATTTGCACTTCTTTTTTTATGAACCACTCGGTCATGTGCTGACAAAAAGCTTTATGTAGAAGTGGAGTATATCACTGAATAAGGGGATTTTTGTGTGCGTCTGGGATGTTGACTGGTTGCAGTGACTCATTCATGAAAATGACTCTGGTATAGGAGTTTTCTTTCTGTAAAGTGAATGGACATACTGCTGTTTCTGTAGAAACAATATAAAGGGGTAAAGAGTTCAGCTAGTGTTCAAAAAGTTCAAAAAGTGTTCAGCTAGTGAGATTATACCGACTCAGATCCTGTTTTCTTCCTTATAAGAGCAATATTTGAAATAGTATGGGTTTTTTCTTAGTAACAGCCCAAGAGAAGAGTCACACACTTCTTTTCAATTAATATGAGAACTGAATTTGGGTAAAGTTATTATATTTTTCTCCCTGTGACTTCCTGAATTCCTTTGTGACATCATTAAAGGGATATATGTTCCTCTTCCCTTTCTTAGTCTCAGTAAATATACCCTTGTGGCTTAGATTTATGTGAATTTTTCAGTCCTAGGCTGGCCAGTAGATTCTAATATGCTGCATACCAACATTCCCACTCCATTGGCCCAGTTTGGTTCCTGTGATTTTTCATAATATGTGGACTAAACATCCTCTGCAGCAGTTGTTAAATAAGTTATATTAGTTTAACAATGGAAGCAAGTTGGGTTTTTTCCTCCAGAAAGATCTACTGATGGCACTCTAAAAAAAAAATCTCTGTTACAAGGCATCTTTATAAACATTGATTCTTCTGCTTCCATTCTAAGTCATTGGGAGAGTTGCTCCCTTCATGGGATTAAATTGATCATGACCTGGCTGAAGCTGCTGGTGAGAATGTACTTGGTGTTTAGTGTGTATTGCTGTTGTGCTTAGGAGCCTTGATTAATAAAGCCTGTTGTGGGTAGATAATCTATAGGGATAATACACTGGGGTGGAGAACAGTAGAAGTGAACATCTCTCCTTGAGCGCAGTTCCAGGCAGCTCTGCTGTAGAGTTAGTTCTGCATAAAGTGAGCATTGCTGACCTGTACACTACAAGTCAAAGCTGTCAAACTGCGCTTTGAGGCTCTGTACCTTAGTGGTATTTTGGAAATGTCAAGAACGCTGATCTTCAAATACTTCTCATACCTCTACATATCTCAACAATATGGAAAGTTACATATTTACAGAACAAAATAAAAGTTCTGTTTTGATTCTGACTGTAGCTGACCTAAATATGGTAACTTTGCCTGTTTGGTTTTGTTCAGTAGATCTGCCTTTTTTTTCTTTTTTTTTTTTTTTTTTTAAGATCTGGATAGCTGGGGGAAAAAAGCTCATGCAGTATTAGCATGGACAGTATTGCCAACTGTTTATCATGTAGATGGCCTAAAGCGCATTTCTGTGATGTTGCATGTGTTCAAAATACATTCCCAGTAAATGCTAGTTGAGACCTTGTGTGATTAGTATTTCTATTGATGTAATCTTCAGGTGTCATATAATAAATACCCAAGTAAAACTACCTGTCTGTCCTCCTCCTATCCATGAACATTTTGTAAAAATGAATTGTGATATTCAAATTCTGATAAAGGCAGGAAAATTTTTACTTTTGTGAGCTTGTGCTCAAGGTAGCCCTGTTCATTCTGCTGAGCCCACCGTCTGCAGTTGTGATGCAGATGAACAATCCTTATACTTTAGCTCTTGATTACATTTGCATCCCTAATATATTTTAAATGATGCAATGGTATTACAGCAAACTCAGTAAGTGAACATTACAAAAGACTTATATACTGCTGTGCAAAAGACAGTCAAATCTTAGGTTAGTGGACTTGTTTTGCATACCTGGCTCCATAACCCTCAGATTACTCATACTGCCTTGCAACTAATCTCTGTTTTTCAAAGAAATTTCATTTATAGAAAACTAACCACAGTAGGATTCTGAGAAAATGATTATGACCATTACAAAATCAAGGCAGAGGAAAATTTCTTGGACATCTAGAACTTACATTTGTTTAGATCTTTTTTTTAGAGCTCCTTCCTTCAGTGTAGAAACACTGGCCATCTGTTTGGGGATACCTATGAGTTCAACCTGCTTGATGAGCAGTGTTTTAAAAGCAGGCTTTAGTATGCCATTCACTGCTTTTCAGGGAAAGGTGACTTGTATCTTCTGTTCTTACAATCATGTCCGTTGTCCTCCCTGCCAGCTAGACTAGAAGAGGCAAAGGAGAGCAAGAACTCTGTTTGAGTGCTAGTAATTTGTGGATAGCTTTTGAGCTGTGGAATTTTTATCCTTATCTCATGTGTAGCTTCTTACCCCATTGAAAGTCCTGTTGGCAGTTCTAAAATGTTATCAGTAGTACTGTATATTTGAATTTCATTGCAGCGGAGGATCTGCTTGGTTTGCGTACTTGGACTTGTATTTTATTTGTGGACCTGCACCTAAATTGATTTGAAACCTATATTGTGAATTGCTGTAGACAGAAAATGTTAAATAACATATATATACTGCAAGGAAAATATGGAATTGAGCTATTGTTGCCCAATAAAACATGATTCTGTACAGCATTTTTTCATGCAAAGTCTATTTGAATGCCTTTAAAGTAAATAATGTGGAAAGGGTAAAGAGATGCTTTCAGTAGACATAGCAAGGACAAAGAGTATTCCGCTTTTTACAGAAATCAGGTAGTTAGATGAAAGAGATTACAGAAAGGGGTGTGTGTTTGTTCGAACTGTACTGACTGGATGCAGTGTTCTTACCTATATATCACAAGATAAGTTAGAAAGATAATGGAAACTGGGAGAAAACCAAACCAGTGATTTCGAGTAGAACCAAATCTGTAACTGTTCCAGTGTTTCTGGTCAGAAATAAATTTTGCTCTTGACTTGAAAGGAAGGTATTTGAATATTTTAAATTAATACATCTTTTTGTCGTCTTGCAGTGCATTTCTGTGTAGCACTTGATTAGCTGCTATGAGCTTGCTACACAGTGACAGCAGTTGTGGAGCCCGAGACGTGGAAAGCGGCTGCTGTGCAGCCATGGCCAGTGCCTGCAGCGCTGGAGCCAAAGAAGACAGCACAAGTGTCAGCAGTGGGACTGGAAACCCTCCAAGTTCTTTCACAGAAGAAACACAAGGATATGATGTGGAGTTTGATCCGCCCTTAGAAAGTAAATATGAATGTCCAATCTGTTTGATGGCTCTTCGGGAGGCTGTGCAGACACCATGCGGACACCGTTTCTGCAAAGGCTGCATTGTCAAATCAATAAGGTAAAAAAACATTTATGGAAGCTGCTTTTAAGAAGAAAGTCACTTACCAGAGCAGTTTAAGGTCAATGTAAACTAAATAGAACTGGCCAAGGGTGCATTACCAATGAGTGCTAATAGAACTCTGGAAATTTATAATTCGTTAAAGATGCTTTCTAATAAACACTATATATGGTCAAAATGTCATGAGTTTGGAGGTTTCATGAGCTTTAGATTTTACCATTTATACAAATTTATCCAGGTTATGAATCTAAAAACTTGATTGATTAAACTTTTTCTTTTTAATTATTATTTAAAGGAGCCAAATCCTCCAAATAAAGTCCACTTTTTATCCAGGATTATGAAATCTGTATTTTGCCTATGATTGTTTCCTTTAATAACTACGGGAAACTATAGACAACATGGTTTCTTGGTGCAGATAAGGCAACTCATGCTTTCAGTTCTTCACTTGAAATTAGCTGCTTTCTTGTTGAGCTGGAAGAAAGAATGTGATGAGGAAATAGTCTTGAAAAAATCATTGAGACAGGAAACCAAGTGGCATATGAAGGAGTGGGAACAAGGTACAAAGGCAAGACCAGGCTGGGCTTATAAAAATGGATGAAAGAGCAAGGAGGGCAGAGAGTGCACATGTCCCACATGTGTCAGTGAGTACTGGATCGCATTGATAGAAGGCTAGATATTATGCTGTAGGATTTTTCCTTCTCAGCATAAGCCAAATTTTTTTCTTATCAATTACTCACTTAGCTCAAATGTCACTTTGGTAGGAATCTATACCTTTAATTCTGTGTGAACCGTATATATAATTGGTTCATTTCTAACCTTACTTTGCACACTTGTATAAAGATCATTAAACTATTTTCAATGTTACCGTGTTTCTCCTTGGCATTTATTTTTAGCATGAAAAAAGGACAGTGCTTTCTTGATTGATTTTTCATACCATTTATCCGTAGTTCTATTCCATTTCTTTTTCTCCATTGTCCATTATTTGTAGCTCACTAAATGAATAGTATGCCAGCAGTGATGTTCTCTAAATACAGTGTTTTGTATGTTTTGTGGGCTTCTCTGTAACTTCGGCTACGTAAATTCTCAGGAAGAATTTCTTTGTGGAAAGGGTTGTTAAGCGTCGGAACAGACTGCCTGGAGGGGTGGTGGAGTCACCATCTCTGGCAGTGTTCAAGAAATGACTGGACGTGGCACTGAGTGCCATGGTCTAGTTGATGAAGTGGTGATCAGTCAGAGATTGGACTTGGATTCTTTTTTACAGCCTAAAAAATTCTGGGATTCTGCCGCTGTTGTATCTAATGCTACTGTATTTTTTCATAGCATACCTTTTGGATCGAGGAGGGGGAAGTGTTGGAGCTGAGAATGAGAAGACAAATTTAATATGCACTCCCTACTTATGATAGTGGATTCTTTGTAGCTAGCACAGAAATTTCTGTGCATTTGCAGCACAGTTCCTGTTAACATCAGTTTCATCAATATTTCTCAGAAAAGGATCCAGAAAATGCAGAACACCACCAGTGTTCACCCATGACAAGTGACTCACCTGTGGATTCTGCAGAAACAACTGCACTCAACTGCATCCCTTGGTGGTATACATGTTACCCACGTGCATGGAAGAAGGCAAAAAGCCCCTGAACTTGTTAGCTTTGACTGTAATCCAATTCCTTAGGCACAAGCAGTTGGCTTCACTTTCTGGCCTTTGCTTTGCACATTCCAACCCAAATTCTTTCAAGAGGTTAATGTACATAATTTCATAAATGCTTGTAGGCATTACAAGACAGTTGTAATGGTAAAGGCCATTAAATTTTGAAATTCCTTACTTGCTCTCTCTGAGCTTGCTCTGTTTGTTGGCAGTAGCAGTTTTATATTCTTTAACTTGGGTATTTCTGGAAGAAAGAAAATAAGTCTTTGAATCTTCTCTTGAGATTATGATATCTATAGATTCTGAAGGTAAATCAGTACTTAAATATATTGAGCTTTAGAAATGTCTACTCAGCAATCATTTCAAAGACAACAGAATTCCTACATTGAAAACTGAGGGGAAAATGACTAAAAATTACCAAAAATGGGTGTCTCATTTCCAGTCTTTCAGATCTTTACAAGCTAAAGTGATCTTGTTTTCTAATCCTTATGCTTCTGCTGGTGAGCTGCACAGTTACAGTCATTGGTTAGAATTTACAGGACTGAATGAGAAACTACAGTGAACCCAAGCTCAGAACACATCATCTCCTAGCAGGAAGATAAATTTCCTCCTTAAACCCCAGGCATGGGAAGTGGTTTCTCTTCCTTTTTAAATTAACAGAGCATTTGCTCCGCTCAAAGTTTTAGATCTCCGAACAGTTTCAATGGCCAGAAGCTTTTGCTTCTTTTACACCCTTTGCTTATTTTACTTCATTTCTCTAAATAGTGCTGACTGTTTCAGTGAATACTAAACACAGGTCGAATGCATTTTTTTCCTTGGAGACTATAGATCATCACTGTAATATTTCAGTTGTTTCATTGATAGTAAAAGTTTTCCCTCATTCCCCAATGAAATCTGTCTTTGGAGTGCAGTTTGAGTGAATGCTTGTGAAAGCAGAGCAGACAGCGTAAAGTGCCAGACCTCCCTGAATCCCTGAAGGGCTGAATGCACGCTTAATTGGTATCCATGGATCAAGCTATTGATTTGGATTATGTGGTGTCTGCAGAACAATATCGATTTGGAGTATGTGCTGTCCACAGTACCATATTGATTGATGTCATTGAGAAGCTTCTATGGAACAAAAATGAAAATGGAAAGTGATTTTTACATTCTCTAAGTACTGTTTTTTTCGTTAAGTAATTGTCACAGCCTTTATTTGATCAGGAAAAAATTGCTCCTGTTTATTTCTCACTTCCCCACTGTTTAGCTCAAGTGAACACAGAGATTAAGAGTTTTAAATTATGAAGGATGTACAAGCACTTCTTGAGTAATCACTGCTTGTAACTTAGACTAGCAGTTATAGTTGTGCATGTTGAAGTTGTGGCTGCAACTAGAAAAAAAAATTGAAAACCTTTTAAAAACTGGACTCTTAAAGCTTTCAGTGTGAGGGACGTGATTAGACCTGATGGATTTGATCACAGTAAATGTTTGCCTCCCAGAAAGTCTTGGCATCTTTTTAAATAAAGCTGTCTGAAATGCTTTGAAGTGCTTTACGTCGTGGTAGAGGAGAAGCTTATCTATCTAAGTAACTACCAATACTGTTTTACAAATGTTACTGTAAACAAAATACTCAATTAGAAATTTTAGAAGAACTAAGTTCAGGTGCAGTAGGTAATTAAATTTCACTCTAGTCTTTCTTCTCCTGTATCTTTTGTCAAAGCTGACTTAGGGTTTGTAGTAGAGCTTGCCCAATACCAGAACCTCTGTTTATCGGAAAAGCAGAATTGTGAACTGACAAGGGGCAGCAGGGAAAGCTTTGGGTACTAGCAGTCTGTCAAACAGCTGGCATGGCTGCAGTTAAAGTGTATGCCAACTGTTTCAACTTTTAGGCTAAGCCACTCAGCTGTTAAAATCATGAAGAGGGCTTTTTCTGCAAACAAAATTATTCTGGCTTTACTCTTTATACCTGCATTTTAATTTCAGTGAAAATTATAGGAATAGTCATTGTACTTTGTAGCAGATGGTTGTTGTTTTACAGGTACTGTTGTGGGTGGCAGAGTCCTATGTGATAAATAATTCTAGCACAGGAAATCCTTCACTGTAATGTAATTTAGAACTGAGGTGCATAAACTCAGTTTTGTGATAGGAAATGTATGGCAATGTCTTTGTCTGCCGGTGCATCTAAGCAGCATTTTAAGTACAATCCTCATACTTATAAATAATATTTGAAGCCTGTTTAATATACTACAGTCAGTTATTGCTCTTTGTTTACTATACTTTCCTACATTGGAAAATTGCCACGCATTCTTATTTTACCCTTTGTCTGCTATTATTTAAACTGGAGAACTGGCAATTATTATTTCACATTATTCTGTTGTTGGCTGTTATTATACATGATTAGCTTTTCTGTGTAGAAATGAATCTGCTGTCTTATCAGCAGGCTTACTGGGCAATCTTTGTACTCTACTAAACAGGGTGTTTGTAACCAAGTTATACCTGTGAAAACTGATTTCCTGTAAGTTGCGAAGTGAGAGAACATTTCTGGGTTGTGCAAAGATCAGCACACTGATCATAACTCAGGGAGCTCCGAAACAAAATGGCAAGCTGGGTATTTTCTTCCACTTGTTTGGGAGTATGACTACCAGGCATGTGGTGAGCTAGCTCTTACAAGTAAAACCTGTGAAAGGAAGTTCATTGCCTCTCTTTGAGGTCTCAGCTTTACCTCCACTTCCTCTAGCGCATTGCTAGTCGAGTTGCTGAGCAATTATTTCCTTTTCCAACAAAGAACATAAATTCCCTCCTGGTCTCCACAACCCTCTAGGTTCTCCTTCCCCTCATGCGTGCAAGCAGTGACAACGATCTGGCCTTTGATCCTTGCACCACAAGTGGTCTCTGACATTTTTCTACCTCATGTATTTTTCCATTTTATTGCTGTTTCCATTAGCATTTCAGCTCAGAGCTTTGATCCCTCATGCCTTTTTAACTGCCTTACTTAATTGTGAATCAATATGTTGGCCTTCTGCTTTCAGAATGAGCTGATACTGAAAAATTTGATGGAGGCGATCCCTTTTTTTAGTCTGTTTCTAATTATTTTTGTGTTTAAATGCAGATAGACAGAACGTGATGAACTGGAACTTTAGTTACCTTGTGCAAGTTGCATGCATCCGTGTTCCACCGTCACGTTCCAAACTTTTGCCAGTTAGCACTTCCAGTCTGTTTGCTGTTAAAATGGCTTCAGATGCAACACTCAGTTCCAAAGCCAGTGTAATTTTCATAGTTACTAGTAATTTTCATGTCTGGAATTTTTTCACTCTTATTTGCTGTATAAATAAATAAATTGAACGATAACCAACTGTTCAAATGGTTGTACAACAAAACCAGCAAAATGAGCTATATGAGAAATAATGACAAATAGATGAAGTAAATCTGGAAGAAAAGAAAATTTTACTTTTTCTCTCAGCTATGGTCACCTTCGATGTTTATAAAGTGTGAACAAAATTAGAGAAAGTCCAAGAATGTTTAAAGAATTGTTTTGAAATAGCATGTGAAACATACTTTGATGTTTGAGCTATGTGAAGTATTCACACCATCAGGACTGTAAGTTCTTAGTTTTTTTTATGTCCTCCTCAAGTTTGTTTCCAGAGTACCTAACATGGCATTTGTACAAAAAAAACATATTGAGTTAGAAAAGGGCTGCAACCTCAGTCATGTCACCTCTAGTGAAACTGTGTATTGTCAACTTTTCTAGTGTACGTTGCGTACTTTCTGGTCACTACCACATAAATGCCATTGTTTTCAAAGACTTTCTTACTGTGTTATAACTTGGCCACTAATATCTTACTAGTGTAAAAATATTTTAAAATAAAGGCTTGGAAATCTCTTGGAAATATTAGAATATCTTTTTCCTTGCTTTTCTGCATTATAGAGATGCAGGTCACAAATGTCCAGTAGACAACGAAATTCTGCTTGAAAATCAACTTTTTCCTGACAACTTTGCTAAACGGGAGATCCTTTCGTTAATGGTGAAGTGTCCCAACAAGGGCTGCAGTATGAAGATGGAGCTGAGGCACTTAGAGGTGAGAATTAGTTTTGAAAACGTGGAACCTGGTTTTCATGAACAAGTAAAAATTCAAAATAACTTAAAATAGATGGTCATACCTGGTACTCATTTATGCTGATTCAATGCATTGTTCTTTCAAGACTATAGCTGCACGTGTTTGGTTTTGATGAGTCTTTAATTGTAGGTAGGTTATTCTCAAGTGAACATCGTAGTGCATGAAAATTATATTAATGCAGCTTTCTGTTTGGTATCTTTCATGTTTGTCTTTTGATCAGTTCTATCTGTACTTCACACAAGTTTCTTAAAGTTAGTTTAATATTCCCTCAAAGTAGCTACATATGTTAGTTGAAATAATTACTTTGCAAAATAATATTTGCAGTTAAAAGGATAAATATAAAACTAAATTTTTACCTGAGAGCCTTCTTAAAGCTCTGAATACGTGAAGCCCTGATCTTAGTAATGGGACAGTAATGGGCTATTAAGTCAGCATAAGAGCATAAGGATTTCTTTGCATGAAAGAAAGATTGTGATTTGTTTGTCTTGTACTGTGCTTTCTCTTGAAAACAGATGAGATGATAGTACCTGTTTGTAGTATCATCCATCTTCTGTCCTTTTGCAGGAACACCAGTTACAGTGTGAATTTTCCACTGTGGAATGTCCACAGTGCCAAGGAACCTTCCAGAAGAACCACTTGAAAGAGCACATGACCCAGGAGTGTCTGAGGCGTCAAGTGTGTTGCCCAAACTGTGCCACATCTATGGCCTATGAAGATAAAGAGGTACTTAGCAGGAGTCTCAGTTTTTCGATCTTCATTCACATGGGTTTGCTTGTAAATAGAATATCAGTTTTAAAAAAAAAAAAGCAACAAAGTTTTTGGTCTAGAAGAGCACTATCTGCTGCTGCAGAGGTGAGAAGGTACAAAGTCAGAATATTAGCCTAGAACAGGAAAAGATGGGGAGAGATTGTTCTTAAGTGCAAACTTATTGGGAACCTTGTGGTCTGAGGAGACTTGTGAAAGAACCATTGATTTCTGGCCACCAGAGAGGCCTATATCTACTGCCAAATGAATACAAAAGGCAGTATTTACATTTGCTTTACATTTTATGCCTGGGAGAAAGGATATAGCAGGAGATAAATCTTTTGGGGATCTCTGCTAACACACAAGACCACGATAATTTCTGAATTCTTTTCCTGGTTCTGCATTTTTTTACTCGTGCAATACTGAGGATAGTACTTTCCTCTTTCTGTTTCCTTTTCTTTATCTCTGTATAGATGTGTTTTATCTCAAGGACTGTTAAATTTTATGAAATTCATATTGTGAATTGTCAAACAAAAGTACCTTGTATAGTTCAACAATAAAAAAAAAAATCTTTAATAGAGTTCCACTGCAATTGAACGTGTATTTTAGAAACTTCTGGTTAAATTCAGACTTCTTTAGAGCATAAGAACTTTAGGAAATAAAATATCTTCGACTTTATGAAGCTCCTGTATAAGTCCAGGAAAAAACAGTAATAGAAAACATACTGTTCAGGGTAAGGGGAGTGACTTTGTTTCACAGTTGCATACAGGTAAATGCAAAATTTGAAATGTAAATAAAAATTTGATGTTTGATCAGAGGTGATTAGGCCTCTCTTAAATTTTGTAACTTTATTGATTCTTTCTTTCCTCTCTTTTTCTACTTGATCACTAAGCTTCATGACCAAACCTGCCCACTTGCCAACGTGTTTTGTGAATATTGCAACACAGTGCTAATCAGAGAGCAGGTAAGAGACTACCACCTTCTGTGTTTAATCTCGGTCAGATGTTTTGTATTTACATTGCTTCTTTAATATGGAGAAACAGTTTGCCTACTAGCTAATAAATCTCTACCTGTCTCTCTGTGAAAATGTCCAGTACAGGTGTAATACTCTTTTAAATGCTGTTCCAGCTTGCAGTTGCAGTCTGGTAAGACCTCTGTAGGATTTTTGGCTGCACAGCACATTATTTAGCTGTACTGCTTCTTGACAGGGGACATGCTGCATGTTTTTTATGTTGAATGGAGGCTAAAAAATGGGCAGAGAGTGAGAGTATTTGTAATTGGAAAGCCACTGTTGGGAAGTAGCTGTAAGTAGTTCACTATGAAACTGCAGATGCTGACCGGAATTCTGCTTGTCCATTACTATTGTAATAGCCATTATTATTTCTTCTATTCAATAATAACTTCTTTGACAGAAAAATGATAAATGTTATTTGATATGCAGCCTATCCTTGTTTGAATGGGATGGCAACTATGTTGAATATCATGTCAAATTATATTGAATGATCATGTCAAATTGCCCAAATACTCTGAAAAGCAGGATTGAGCTTAGTAATGACAAAGGCAAAAATGTGTTGTTAGGTAGGATAATCAACTGCAGAAATGGGGAACAGAGAATGCTGAATTTGCTAATGGTTTAGATTTAATGGCTGACCTGTATTAAACTTGTGTTCTACTTCATCATGATATTTAAACAAGGCAAGCATACGGGGTTATATAAACAGGTATTTTGCCTGTGAAACCTAGAATTGTCCTTTGCTCTGTTTAGGGCTCGTAAAGCATCAGCTGAAGTCGTCATGCTTTTGAGATAGGGGTGGATAGGGTGGGTCCAGAGCAGTGAGATGGCTGGATCTGGAAACTACAAGAAAATTGAAGTAACTTGCGTGTTTTGAGGAAGAGGGTAATGAAGAGAAATACCTTGAGTATGTGCAAGCAGTTCTTCAGAAAGGAAAGAAATGGACTGTGATCTAGCCTGAGGATAGGCTAGCAGTGAAAGGTGTTTGGTCTAGCAAGGAAACTCGAATGCTTTCTGATACCTGATGTAAGAACAAAGTAAATGAATTGTTAAAGGACGTAGTAGTAGGATGTAGAATTTTTATCATCAGCTAATATTTTTGTTCAAAACTTCCATATTCCTTTGAGAATATATGTAGGTATAAACTGATCTGACTTTAGGTACCAGTTCAGAATCCATCTGGCTGTATCCTTTTTGGATGTTATAAAAGCATACTCTTGATGAAAAAGTAATAGCAAATCTCATTTGTTTTAGATGCCTAACCATTACAACAATGATTGTCCTACTGCCCCAGTGCCATGTTTTTATAGTGCCTTTGGATGTCCTGAAAAGGTAAGCCTTTTATCAGAATCATAAGTTGCAGACCTTCTGCAGGCATTTTTCTGGGGCTTTTGTAATGCGTTTTCCTATTCTTGTCTCATTCACCAGCCCAAATCCTCAGTGATTTGTGGGTTTGTCTTTTTTTGTTTTGATATCAACAACTACATGTTGATACATTGTCTTTCAAAATTGGCTTTTCAAATTTAAAAACTGTGAACTATTTGCTTGATGAACTTGCTTTTATTAATCTATGACTGACTGTTTTCTCAGCTTTCACATCAATAAAGTAGCTTCCAGCATTTCTTCCAAAGTTGTGACCAAATACACTTGTGGCTCTTAGAGTTCCACGAAGAAAACCAATTTTATTAAATTCTAAAGTTATTAAACTGGATACTCTTATTTCTAGTTGTTTACTGCCTCTTTGTAAAAATGGATCTTTCCCCTTCATTGTTTCCACATCAATTTTCATACACCATTTGGTACAACAGAACATTTTAGCAAATCAATGAAGGGAATACAGTACTAATTTAAAGCACAGAAAAAAATAATAAATGTATGTTTATCACTAACAGTCTTTCACTACATCTTTGTTTTGAGTTGAACAGTGTTATTGAAAGTGTACACCATAATTAATGATGCTTTAATAGGGAAATAATTACTTCTACGAAACCTGAATCTTTTTATCATGAATGCTCATTAACAAGAAAGTAACCCTGAATATACACATAATGCTTGCCTTTGGAATATTTATCAAGAATGTTTTCAGTATAAAATACTCCATATTTCTTCATATCTTGTTTTTACTTTCAGGTGCACAGTTTGAAATAAACTGTTTCTATTTCTCATTGTATGTACTACTGAAATACCTAATGACTTTTACTCAAAATTGCCTCCATTTGAAGTGCAGGTTTAAAATGTGATTTCTGGTTACGTTTGATATGTTTCTAATGCCACATCTCTTAAATTCTAGATGCAAAGGAATGAACTGGCACGACATATGCAGGAGTTCACTCAGGTTCACATGAGAATGATGGCTCAGAGTTTTCAAAATATCAGTGTCACTGCTACAAATCCTGTACCCTTCATCAATGGCCTACCCTTTGAGCCTGCCCTCTTCTCACACGTGTCACGTGCCACATACGATTGTAATCCAGAAGTTGAAAACTTCAAAGAAACTATTCAGCAGTTGGAAGGTCGTCTGGTAAGACAAGATCACCAGATCAGGGAACTCATTGCTAAAATGGAGACTCAGAACACTCACATGGCAGAACTCAAACGTACTATCCGAAGTTTGGAGGGAAAGATCACTGAAATGGAGGCCCAGCAATGTAATGGTATTTATATCTGGAAGATTGAGAACTTCAGCGGACTTCAGAAAGCCCAGGAAGAAGAGAGACCTGTTGTGATGCACAGTCCTGGCTTCTATACTGGAAAGCCTGGGTACAAGCTGTGTTTGCGCCTGCATATCCAATTACCGAATGCTCAGCGCTGTGCTAATTTTATATCTCTGTTTGTCCACACTATGCAAGGAGAATATGACAGCCATCTGCCATGGCCTTTCCAAGGCACGATACGACTTTCTATTTTGGATCAATCAGAAGGCCCAGAAAGGCAGAATCATGAAGAAGTAATGGAAGCCAAGCCAGAGTTACTGGCCTTCCAGAGACCGACAGTTCACCGCAATCCGAAAGGTTTTGGTTATGTGACTTTCATGCACCTGCAAAATTTGAAACAAAGAACCTTCATAAAGGATGATACACTTCTGGTGCGCTGTGAAGTTCTAACACGTCTAGATTTGAACAGTGTCCGCAGAGAAGGATTTCAGGCTCGCAGTACGGATGGGCCTATGTAGCCTGTAAGTTTTATCCAGAGGAATGGAGCCACTAGTTACGTTCTTCCACCACAGGTTATAAGAGTGCTTCATTGTACATATAGGCTGCGTTTGTAAAAGAACATAGTTGATCTTCACCTGAATGGAACTTTCTTGTTGCTGGTTTATTTTTTTCTGTATGAGGTCATGTATTTAAATATTTGGTATGGTTCTCTATTAAAATAATAAGCTACTTTTGTAGCAAACTAACTAAATGAAGTGTTGTTAACCAAAACTTAACTGCCTAAAGGAAAATCCTGTTTCAGAACCTGTACATCTCTGGTAAAATGTAAGTCATGTTGAGAAGTCCTGTAAGTCTTTTCACCCTAGTGCCTCAGAATAGATAGTGTAACAGGGAAATAGCTAAATTAATAAAGATGAGGAATTTTTTGTTTGTTTTTTACAGAGCTTGGGAAAGTTGAGACAGTTTCTATATTGACTTATCTAGAATTTTGCATTGGTTATGCTTTTCTTGAAATCTGAAGTCAAGACTTTGCTCACGTCACCTAGGGTTCAGGTATGCTTTGGCCCTTCCCTTCTTTGGAGTTAGCTTCAGGAAGTGGCATGTTGATGTACAGTTGATGTTAGTATTTCCAAAAGACGTGTGGTAGTGTTGTGGAGAAGGCTAAACGACTATGAGCTGAGTTCACTGAAGAAATATTTGTAATGTGGTCTGAAAGTGCCTCCCTAATTCTCTTTACTTGGATAAATCTTTCTGTAAGTGTGTGCTCTAGGCCCAGAGTGTCAATCCCAATTGACAAGAGATATAAAAGTTTAGCATTTGAATGAAATACCTTTGTGCTGATGTACCCCCTAGTGCTGAACATTTTTCAGCTTATGAGTGGATACATGAGCAAAGGGATGTACTAACTATATAGGGTGATGCAGGATGTGTTTTGCTGTTGTTGAAACCTGAATTTGTACCAAAGCTGAACTTGTGACCTGCTTCTATTCGAGTGATCTCTTGGTGTTGTGCGTGACATATGACCTATGTCATCTCCTATGAATTCTCAGTGGGCAGCTGGCCATATCAACATCCAACTGTCGTGGGTATTTCCTGTCCCTTTAAACAATAGAAGCTGGGCCACTCTCAGCAATTTGGAGAGGAAGGAAAGCCTGCTAGTTCAACAGTGTGAGGAAAAATTGCAGTCCTGTTTGCTCTTAGGAAGAAAATCTGGCTTCCATAGTTACTCATTTATCAAACACTAGATTCACTATGTCAGGGATTCATGAGCTTACTAATGTTGAGTGTATTATTATTTTCTGTACTGACTGTATGCCACATAAATGTTAGTTTTGACCAGTCAAAGCTGAGTAGTTCAATTTCACTGGTGCTAAAAATTTTAACTTATCATGGTGCTGATAAAGTTCTGAATCTTGTCTTTAAAGGAGGGAAGAAAAAAGTTTTGTTCACCCCATAACCTAAACAGATATTCTGATACAGAAGAAAGAACTAAATGATACATAAGCATATGTGTATTATTTATCCATGCTAGTGAAGCAACCGAAAGACTGCCACTTAAAAAATAGTAAAGAGTATTCCAGCTATTTGGCCTCATCAAAGCAATACCGTGAGTATCATCAGTGGGGAGAGGGCATATGCTTAATACATACACATACATACAAGAGTAAAAAAAGACTACTGTAGCATATTGATTTGGGAGGGTACTCTGCCTGACTGCATGAGATGTAAAAGTTCCTGGACCCAAGCTACCACATTCATCATATCCAGATGAGTAAAACTTCTTCTGGAGATAGAGCCTATTAGATGAGGGATTGTGTTCAATGGATGTTGTCACTGCTGAAACATGAACTTCCTGGCTGATGGTAAATGCAGTTGGTCATTGACAACTTCAGTGTATTCTCTGTGATTAGGGGAGGGGTGAGCATATATTACTCAAAATAAGAGAAGATCCTTGCTTTAAAACTGTGGGCTTAAGCTTCTTAAGTAATCTTGATGATGAATAGCCTCATTCTATTAGCTTTATTGTTTCAGTGTCTTCAGTTAGAGAATGTCCAGTTAAACCATTCTTAACCAAGAGCTGTTAATGTACATAGCAGTGCACAGACCCACTGTATACAGAAGGTGCTGTACACTAGTTCTCCATTTTCAGGCTATGTTAGTTATACTTATTTTTTTCAAGATGCTCAAAAACTGCCATTCTCTCCTTTTTTCCCTTCTTCTCTTTTTTTTCGGAGGCTGGGGGGCAGTCAGAAGAAACACTTGTAATTAGAAAGCTTCTTCCTGCCCCAGGTCCTTTTTCAGCCCTAGTGGTAGTAATAAAAATGTCCTTACTCTGTGTTCACATTGGTTATACCCAAGACCCATTAAGTGCATTAACACTTCCTTTGCTTTTGAAGATTTGCGTTCTGAATGGAATTTTTACTTTGAGCCATATCTGTGAGATCGGATGTACTTTGCCTCTGAGGAGGAAACTCAGTTTGGTGGCAGAGTTTTAAGTGATTCAGGTTAATACAATAGCACAAGCCAATAGGGAATAGAAGGCTACTGCATGTATAGTACTGCATTGGCCACAGTAATATGAATGCTATATTCACTGCTGCTGTTCTACTGGTTTTGTATTTTTATATTACCCACTAGAAGTCTGAGTGATGTCAAATTACTGTAATGACAGAGTTTTACATGAGAGACTTTCAGTGCTAATTTGCTAAGTATCAGTTAGGTCTTATTGTCATAAAAACACCTTGTAAATGTTAATGAAATATTTATTCATAATATTCATGTACTTGCTCCATTTTCCTCTTTCCCCTTTCTCCAAATCTCTTCTTTTGAGAACTCGTTTTACCATGGTAGATTGAGGTATAATTGCTAGAACTGTTTAAATGGAAGCAGAAAGGTATGCAGCATTGAGAGTTGTCTCTAAAACAAAACCGAAGAAGAATGGGAATTTAACCCATTTCCTGTGTAATTCATTCAGCAATGGAGTTCTTTAGTTCTGTAACTCCAGCATCACTGGATCTCAAGGTGATTTAAAAAGTGGCTTAGCTTCTTTTCCAAATTTCTGTTGTCTTTAATGTGTCCTGAGTCACCCACTTAATATGTGTATTTGCAAAGCTGCTATGGCACAAATTTACCGGTGATAATATATTACAAATATGTTATCTTTTTGCCTCTGAATGTCTTCACCTGCAGGGCAGGGAAAATTATTTTACTAAAAATATGTGTGATGTATATGTGGGAACTCAGATAATGTGAGATGTATAGACTTGTTTTTTAAGTGGTCTCATGATATGTCTGGTCATGTTTGCTATCAGTGATTTAAATTTGCTGATGAAATCAGAGACGGTGACAGAATAAATACATTTATGATGGATTTTAAAGATTATTCTGGGTTTAATGTGAAAGGTTTATATTGGTTTGTGTTTGAACAAAAGGAAAGTACTTCTATTCCCTTTGATGTATTGATCAATAATTTAATATATTTTGTAGTAGTGCACAGCAATATTTCTGACAGAACTTTAAGAAATAAACTAAGTAAACTGTGCACTGCATGTTGCATCTTTATTTGTATGGAGGGCTATTCAAAAAGTTTCACTGATACAGGACCTCTGTGGTAGTTTCTCTGTCTTGTGGGTTTCAGGTTGGCTGTTTTTTAATCCAGGAGACCATGTATCTTATAGCACCAAGAAGCCAACAAATATTTCAAGATAAAAACTTCTGGCATTTATAACGGGCATGGATAATTCAATATTAGAAGATATAGCTCATGTAGTTGATAATAAACTAAATGTTCTCATGATCATCCTGTAATTTAAGAAATCTGAAAAAAATTGCACACTGTCACCTCGATGGCCACATCTGCTTGCTTGTTACATTTGTGACAAAAGTAACTATGGGTTGAAGCTTTGTTGCAAGATACTCAGAGCCGAAACCAAAGGGAGTTCCTCTCTGAGAAGTGCTTCATTGCAATCTGCCGATTTATCTCAACCACAAACATTCTGGATCTGTTTTTTAACAGCATCTGCAGGAAGGGATATTCCAAACTTTCAAATTCTGAAATGTTATTTATAGACATAATATCTAATGCACTGCGGTTAATGTCAAGTTAATTATGACTTTATCTTTCATCCAGGTTGGTCCTAATAGCTTCCATGAGTAATGGATAGGAAAGTATGGTCAGCTACCAGTTATTTGTTTTGTTAATACATCTTTATTGTTTCATATTTTGAGGGCACTAAAATCTTCTTTTGATGAGATGAAGTAATAATGACGTGTTTTTAAGCTGGAAAACTAGCTGTTTGCAGATGCACCAGTGAATGGAAAGTCCACATGAAGAAACAGAAAATGCCAGCAATATGAAAGTATGTTCACACCTGTGGAAATACAAATATCTGTGTACCTGTACATTTCTGAAAAAAAAAAAGGCTAAGCTATATGTGGACCAGGATATTTTGACTGAATATTTTATTGGACAAATACCAGTTCATTGCAGTGACTTCACAAGAAGAATGTGTTTGTTTTACTTAAATCCTTACTAGTGCCAAACCAGTTGCTCTGCTGCCTTGCTCATCCCCAAAAAGCACTAGCCCAACACTAAAGGCTGTTCCATCTGGAAAGAGAGAACTCCCTGTGCCATTCCTTCCTATATTATCCTGGGTAAGTACGTGAGTACACACAGTGCTAGACTTCAGCTGTTATATGCTGTGTTTCTCGCTTAGAAGCTGTGACTATTTAGCCTGTTCCAAATCAGCATTTACAGAAGTCCACAAAACTTAGTAAATTAGCCCTGAGTGTGCTCTTAGCATATACAGTAATTACGAGGCAATAGAATGGGAGGTTAATGGACAAAAAATGGTGAGTAGGGAATCTAGGCTTGTCTGGATGAAATGAGTAAGATGGCTGATGAATTCTGCCTGTTAGTCATCCTTGATTAAAAAAAAAAAGCCAAAGAAACCCAAACCCACACTCATGCCACTCAGATAGGAAATTGTTATGCTGGCAAAAAAAAATTACCAAAGGAAACACTTCAGTGTCACAACTGTCTCACCCTCACCGTTTGCCCACCACTGGGTCTTTGTTCCATCTGGAAGGAGCAGCTTGACCACGCTGGACTGAGCGGACCCTGGTGCTGCCACCACCCTTACAGGATCTGACAGTCTTAGTGACCTGAAATACCAAATGCTGGGATCTGTGGCCTTCAGGTCTTTTTTCTTTACTGGTTTTAAGTTTTTTTTATAATTAAACCTAACCTCCTTGATAAGTATATATGTCTCTGAGCATATAGGCAGCTATATGCTTAAGTTATTTTAAGTTGCTTAAAGCTTGTCAGGGCTCAGGATATGTGAAGAGTTGGTGTTAGTTCTGCAGTCTTTTCCAGTTTGCAAACTGCAATAAAAAAGCTAACCCACAGACAGAACTGTCCTTGTTCTCCCATCTTTTCTTTTTTTCATTTCCTCTTGCGTGCAAGGAAGCAGAAAGATTCTGTAGTAGTAGTAGTCATATCTTGAGTCCCTCCTCACTCCTATTTTATCCCAAGCAGAACTGTTGCCACCACTTCTCATCCCTTCTAAAAGACTGCCATTTTCTCCGTTTAAAAAAAAAAAAGTTGTAAAAATTAGTTTACCTTGCTATTGTGTGCTGAAGGGGTGGCAGATAAAGACTGAGCTACAGCATCATGAAGATAATCTTTCTGCTCAAATCCTGGGACCCTACTTCATTGTCTAGTCTTTCAGTGATCATGTTCTTTGAACCCCCTTGTTCTGCAGAAACAACCATTTGGGTTGTGCAGCTCTGAAAGGCTCATTTTGATTGGGAGTTTTCCTCTTGAATGGAGTAGGAAAATTCCTAGACTGTGTGAGAGGAGGAGATTGTGCAACAGGAAAATAATTTCCTTGTTAGCTGCAGTCCCAGCCTCGACCAGTGAGCCTCCTTTTCCTTTTGGTTTGCGCTCTGACTGGTCTCTGTGGCCCAACAGCCCATGAGTGTTCCTGAGTTTAGTGATTTCACCCTGCTCCTTTGTCCCAGTCAGGTCTTTGTTGCCTCCTGGATCTAGCTGCTCTCCCACCAACTGCAGATGTTTATTCCAGCTGGTGCATTGCCCCTCTCAGCCAGTCATGAAGTCCCTCCAGTGATGAAGGTTGAGAAAAGCTCTGGTCTATTCATGGTCCTGAAGATCCTAGCTGATAGTTTCTGAGGTACCAGCAGGTTTGACTTAACTCGGGCAGACCCAACAGGTGCTAGCCTAGGGAAAAATGGATTCATAGACCAATACCTATGTTTTCTGGTGCCTTATGTCCAGAAGACTTACCCCACTAAACAGTGAAGGGGACAAGGCATAAACAGAGCAGTGTTTTAGCAGTTGGGTATTGACAATTTTGGAAAAAAAGCCTGTCCTGCATTCTCTTAGCTGATTAGAAGCAGAGGTGATAGCTTGCTAAAATCTCTGTGATAAATTGTCCAAAAATATGAGTTTTCAGTTTCTTAGCCCTCCCAGACAGAACCTGATTTCCATGAAACTCAACTGATTATTGACACACTGGAGAAAAAAGAGAAAAAAGAAAAAAAAAAAAAAGACAAGGCAACAGTACAAATCTTTCCTTGTCTCACCTGACCTGCAGAGTCCTTACTCCTCTGCTACAGCCCTGTATTGATAACATTGGTTTTCCCTTCTGTCTTCAGCAGCAGATACTCCTCTCTCTCACTGCTCACTCAGCAGCAGGGTGTCAGGTGAAGGTGTCATGTGAAGTCCATGAGTCTGACTTTTTAAGTCCTACTACAGTATGCTTGAATTAGCATTTTTATTTCCATTTTGGTATTCATGTATGCATGCACAGACTTGTTTCTCTCCAAGATTTAACTTTGTTTCTGTCACTGCCTTTCATAAAGTGGTGATTTCAGCCAGGTATGAACTTGGGCTTTGCTAACAGGGTGTTAAGGAGCCGTGGTGCTGCCAAGGAAAGTGACACATGCAAGTTTTCCTAGTTTCAGTATCACACCCAGGTGTGATAAACTTCACACAGTGTGGAGTTTAGACTTGCCTAAGCAGGTGCGTCCAGTGTGATTCACCTCCTAGAAACAAGTCCTTCAGCTTGAGTTTCTTCATGCCAAAGACCTTTATGTAGGCATGTGCCTGTACTTATCCTTCTAGCCAAAAGGCAGGGAAAGAATCAGTATTTTAAATTCAATTCAGTGATCTGTATGGAGTGTGGATTTGGATCCTCTGGGAATGGAAGGGGTTAGGCTTTAAATGGGTAGAAAACATAGTGATCCCGAAAGGTGAGTACTGTTGGGAAAAGGAAGGTCAGACCACCAAACACCATGACCAAACAATTAGATAGCGGGACAGTGATGAATGCCCACTGTGGATTTCTTGTTTCCTTGTCCACTGTTTTCACCAGCGGAAAACAGGCTGTGAATGCAAAAGAGCCATATTTTAATCTCTGCCTCTTTCTGACTCCTATATATTCTCAGTCCAGCTGTAATAGTCTCAGATAAATATAATGATAAACTCAATTAAAAAATTATATCATGTGTATAAAAAGATTTTTTAAATAGTAATATAGTATTTATTTACTGTATTAAGTATATACAAATGTAATTATAAATAGATCATATATAATACACTATCTCTATAAAAGTAAAAATAATAAAAATTGTAAGCTTTAATAAAGATAGCACCAGTCTAGTCCAACTGTCCCCAGGTTTTTGAGACAGAACTGTGGATCCAACACCTTCACAAGTCCTTACCAAAATGAGAAAGAGGGTAAAAGCAAGGGTAAGCAATTTCATTGAATTGTAGTTCCTCGTGGTTCCTTCAAGCTGCATCTCCAATACTGTGTTCAGTTTTGGGCCCCTCACAGCAAGAAAGACATTGGGGTGCTGGATGTGTCCAGAGAAGAGCAACGATGCTGGTGAAGGGTCTGAAGCACAAGTCTCATAAGGAGCAGCTGAGGGAACTGGAGTTGTTTAGCCTGGAGAAAAGGAGTCTCAGGGGGGACCTCATTGCTCTCTACAACTGCCTGGAAGGAGGTTGTAACAAGGTGGGGGTCAGTTTCTTCTCCCAGGTAACAAGTGACAGGATGAGAGGAAATGGCCTCAAGTTGCACCAGGGGAGGTTTAGATCAGATATTAGGAAAAATTTCTTCACTGAAAGGATGATCAGGCATTGGAACAGGCTGCCGAGGGAAGTGGTGGAGTCATCATCCCTAGCAGTGTTCAAAAATGTGTAGATGGGGTACTTGGGAACATGGTTTAGTAGTGGATTTGGCAGTTCTGGGTTAAGGCTTGGAACTTTATGATCTTAGAGGTCTTTTCTGACCTTAGTTGATTCTATGAATCTATACATGGAATTTTTGTTTTGGTCTTAGTCTTTTGCGCTTTGGAGCCCATCATAACAAATCTTTATTTGCAGCTGAGACCTTCCATACCAGTCTACGTTAGCTCACTGTGTTACTCCACATCTGCTGTGGGTGCAATACCATGTGCCAGCCTTTCATCACATGCTGTTTTCCTGCCTCTCCTTCAAGCTGGCACCCACTTTCCACAGAAAAACCCATGCATTTTCTCCCCACAATTTAATTATGGTGCAATAACAAAATGACAGCTCATGCCTCTGAGGAGGGATCCAGCTCAGGCTTTTGTGAAGGGTCTTCAGTCCCAGCTCAGGTGGTGAGAGTGTGACTCCCAGAGTGGCTCCTGGATAGTTGGACAGAAGTTTTCTTAACACGGTGCTGTTGAGGCTGAGCTATCGTGTTTAACCAGAACTATGGCTGCAGTGGGCAGCATGTCTCCAATCTGCCGCAGGGCTCTCAGGGAAGAAAGTTGTCTAACATTTCAGAGGCAGAAGAGAGACTGATGAGATCCAGTGACAGTCTGAATAGAGGAGCTCAGAGCAGCTCCATCTGCACTGCCAAATGCAGTGCTGCTCAGCCACCGCTATGTTCTGAAAAAAAAACAGGATGGGGAAAAAACACTAGAAATTCCCTCCCCTCTCCCAGGATGGGGGAAAACCACAAGAAATTCCCTCCCCTCTCCCCTCCCCAGCACTCACTCAAACATATAATGGACAGTGGTTCTGAATCCTCCATGTTCAAAGTCCCAAAATGCACATCAGAACTCCCCTCCCATTCCCACCATGGGAGGTGAGGGGAAAGAGAAATTATTAAAACAGGGTGTTTCTTCTAAATATAGTGCATATACTGCTTAAGGGGGAATTTTCACATGTACCATCACTTCCCTCCTGCAGAACAGCCTCTCTCATCTCTTATATCCAACCACACAGTAAATACATAATCCACTGGCCTGGGATGCGTGTGGACAAAGACAGTGGGTTTAGCATAGTCATAATGAAGCTGTCCCTTAGAGATAGTTATGTAGGAGACAAGGCTGAACTTGTTTCTGCTCCAAGAACCATTGATAACTTTGTCAATAAGCATTTAGTGTGAAATGGATTAAAAACCCACAGGGGAGAAGAGGGCTGGCTTACCAATAACGGGTGTAAATCAGACTTGGAGGCCTACAGGGTAGGTAATTTATGGCACAGATTCTGTGGTTTCTCACTGGTATTTAACATACATAAATTCTGTCATTTTCTAGGTAGTCCTGTTGCAGTACTAAATTGAATCTGAGCACCTTGTAACTGGTCTGTCTACTCTTTGAGAAGCCCAAGCAATTCTCACAGAACTAATTCTTTCAGGTTAAAAAAAAAAATTCTATTATTTTAGCAACTGCAAAAACTCCTGTACGTGAGCCAGTGCAGCTGACTTCATAAATTCCGAGGTCAGAAAGAATGGCTCTGTGACTTCAGTCTATTTTCCAATGTAACAGAAGTTGTTACTGTGCAGTCTGTAATAATTATGCCACAAGAATTACAAACTAGCTCTTGGCATAAGTGGGAGTTAGCTTTGAAGCCTAATGACAGGCACTTGAAACAGCAAGTCCCTAAATATTGCTGCGATTTATAGCTACTACAAATCTGCTCTGTACCATTGTAGGTGCTTAGGGTAGGTAAGACAAGGGTCTTTTGGTCTAGTTGTTAGTTTTTGGAGATTTTTGGAGATTTTTTTAAGGAATTTTCTTTCCTTTTTCTCATTGAAAAGTTTGATGATCAAGCTATAATTAAGCCTCTACCCTACCTTCTATTATACCAATTATTTGGGTAAAGATTAATCTAGACAGCTATTTCCTTTAACTCCATATATGTTTTCTTCATTGCTGTCTCCCATACATTCTTCCATACAGGTGAGTCTCCTACACACAAACCCATATTTGTTGCCCAGAGAGTGTGTCGGCCAGACACAGCCGGCAACTACTGATGAATAATGACAATTTTCAGTTCACTTATTTCTGCACTGGAATTGTTACTTCTCTTCATCATTTGGGTTGGAGAAATGCACCCAAACTATTCATACATCTCTGCTGCCACTCCTTGTGTACTTAGGACAGCTTTCACAAAACTTGGAGAAATGCTTGGGGCAGGATTTGTCCCTTGGAAGGGACAAATATTACAGCACGCAATTTTGAGCACCATACTGATGAGAATGTGCTGTACCTTTGCTGCTAAGTTGCTTTAACAGCTGGCATTTCTGTTTTAAAGCTTTTGTTTATGTAGTTGAGTGGTTGGTGCCCTTACCTGGAGCTGTTGGGATAGCAAGGTGAAGAGAAAGCACTCTCCAAATGTGTGGAAAAGTGAGAATATCCCATTTAACCTGTTGCTGTGCTACCAGATCCGCTTTCCACGCTTGAAACATGAATAGGATGACTAATTACCTCCCCTTTGCTCAGGGAAATACCAAATACCCCACTCTTCCCACTTTTAACTGAGGAAATTTTGCAGCAACTTTCCTATGGAGCATGTTGACTGTGGGCTGAATTTCCAGCTCATGTACCCCTAGGAAACTCCCTGGGCACTGTGGGGCATCTGTACCAGGGTAGGTCTTGCCTCCTCACCTGCTTTCCCGAGTGGGAAGCGGTGCTGGCTCTTCAGAGGCCTGTTCCAAGTGGGGAAGGGGGCAGCCAGGGAATACGGCCAGACTGGCCTCTTCTGGGAGTTTTGACACCTAGTTTGTGGCTTCTTACAATGCTTACATTTCTTATAGGAGTAGGTGGTTTACCAGAAAGGACAAAGAGGATGGGTTTTCCCAGCCTCCTCCACAGCCCCTTGAAGACACGTCACTGACCAAACTGCATAGGAGATTGGCAGAGCTGTGGAGAGGGCTCTGTGAGGAGGGGCCCCGGCCTCATAGATGAGTAGGTGTCTGCTACATTTAAATCACTGGATAAAACACAATCGCTTGCTTATGCTGGCTGCAATTTTCACAGCTGAAGAGATCTTTATCTGCCTCCAGATTCAGTTGAGGATGAGGAGAGATACTCGCTTTCACTTGTATTGCCCCTATTCTTAAAAACCACCCTTCTTCAGCCTTTTCTGAATATGAGAAAGACCCATCAAGAGTGGGAGTTTGAGTGTCACGAAGGCCCTGCCTGCAGCCCTCTGCACTGGAAGTATTTTTTGTTCTTAGCACAGAGCTTTCAATTCTGGTTCTGGCAACTCGGTGCAAGTCAGTGTCATCAACTCTGGCTGAGTTTCTACACTGCTCCCCTTACTGTCACTGGAACCCCCCCCACACACAATACAGTGTGTGTGCCAGGCCCAGGAGTCCTGCTGCTGGTATGGAGAAGAGTCCAGGTTGGGAAGGAACAGGGAATCCAGTAAGGGAAACCTGCTACTCCAAGGCTACAGCACGATTAAGAAGTTCATATAAGTAAGCACACTATAAATACCACAATTTGTCTCTCACTAGACCCTCAGTTTCTCCTCTCTGGGACACACAGGCTGCCTGCAAGAGCCAAACATTTTTAGTCTGTTGACTCAGTGGTAAGTGCCAAAAGGCCATTCCTTCCAGGTGAACCCATTGCCATATGGACTTAAAAAGAAAGGGCAATACCCTACCTCAGCATCAGTTCGAACCCTTCAGTGTTCCCCCTGCTGCCATCAGTGACAGCACAAAGATCTACTGCATTTCTTCTGATTGAAACAAACAAACAAAAAAAATAAACCGAGTTGCTGCTGACCTAACCAGGGACTGAAGAAGCTCTACTTGCTGGCAATAAAAACATACTGCTTGCCTATGGGGAATGTCAGGAAAAAGGCAAGTTGTACTAAGAATAGCTTTCTGCTGAGGTCCCCCTCTGTAAGCTTATGACAGAATTGTATGGACAGAGAGAATTAATCGCTTACTTTAAGGAGACTGAGTAAAAAGAGAAGACGGACTCGGTCTTGATGAGAAGTGACTTACTCTAGGTAATTATCAAGGTAGAAGGTAACAGACTTCAAGAGGTGGTGAGAGAAATCCCTTCTTCCCATTCTGACAGTATTTCCAGGAGGTTTTCTTTTCTACCATAAAGGTAGAAAAGACCTGCCCTGTGGCCCTGGCTGTGTGACACAGTGAGCAAAGTGCAACCCCAAACCAGACCCCTGTATCCAAAATGCAAGTGTTTCTCATGCCACAGCTCTGGCCCAGAGACTGTGTTAGCTTTTTGCTTCCAAGGAACTGAGAGCTTCCTCAATGAAGATCAGACACTCAGTGCTTCAGTTGCAGCCTCATGCTACCATCATGGTAGCTGCAGGGCACAGCTTTCAAACCACTTCCAGGTTCACCCAGTTTACCTGTAAGAGGTCTGCATTTGCAGAGGCTTGTGCAATCTCACGTGGCTGTAAAAGTGGTACTTATGACCATATACTTGGTGTGGTTTACAGAACAGGTTTTGTTTATTTCAGCTTACAAAGTAAAGCCACCAGCTTTAATTCTGCCTAAAAAACAAAACAGCTGGGGAAGTGCATGATTCAGAGGGCCTGGTGCAAATTTTTGCAAAGTAACAGAGACAAAACCAATATAATTCAAATTATACATATGTGTAAAATTAAAGAAATTCAAGTTAAAATCAGGACTAACTCCTATTAGCCCTAGAGATGATCCAACAATATGTCAGGAAATAAATAAATCATTCTAATCAGCATAAAAGAAGGCACTGCTCACAAATCCGAATGTTTTGGGTATTTACAAAAGTCAAATGGAGAGAGGAGAAACATAAAGAAGAAAAGCCTTCGTAAGAGTGAATTGAAATGCTGCAGGGTGATCACTTCTCCACATGCCTCAATGCTACTAAGAGAAGGCTTTAAATCACTGCAAGGGGCAAAAGAAATTACTTTTGAGCAGGATGCCTTCATTTGCCCCACACTGGAGGGACTGTGCCAAGGTGAGACCAGCATGGTCTACCAGGTTTGGCTGTTGGCACAGAGGTTCTGAAGGTTCGCCACAGTCCATGGCCACCCTGGGGCAGAAGACAACAAATAAGTTGGCCTGGTCAGTCAGTCTAATTTATGAATAGGAGAGTAGTTTATCCTATAATCCATCTGAAGGGAAGATTGCTTAAAGCCACATCTTCCTGTGGCTTAAAGCCGCATTCCATGCGACTGTGCATGCTCTGAGGAGGAGGCAGCCAGCACAACTCAAGCTCTGTTCTTCAACATGTAAGCACAGCTGGTGATCAAAACATTTAGTATTTTCACACAAAGGCCAATTAGGGTGCCTAGCAAGGAAAAGTAGGCCCTTTCAATATCTCTTTCAATATTTGCAAACTACAGTAGAAAAAGCAACAACCTCATTTATAAAGATGTTGTGGCTTGTGCTCGTAGCTGGTATTTCAGGTGCTTTGTTGCCAGATAATAATGCTAGTCTGCTTTCTTTTTGCTGCACATGCTACTAAGGCCAAGTCCTGACAGGTCGGCCCTGTACTTTCAGTGCAACCAGTGGAGCAGAAATCTTTAGTGCCCAAGAGAAGCAGGGCAAATTCTGTAGTTAATGCCATAGCAAAAAAAGTCCTGAAGGTTCATCTTAACCTTCTGTTTCCTTGTCAAGACCTATTTATTTACAGATTAAAATGGTAGTTTTGTTATGTCCACATTTTTAATGGAATTTGACATTTAAGGCAGCATTTCAGTTCACCTTCAAGCCTGTAATTACACTTGTGAATCTGCTTAGCAAGACGTCGGCAGAGTATCCCAAGGGACAGCTTGAACAGATTGATTCTGTTCCCACAGAAGCAGCATTTGAGTACCAAGTGATGCTACAAAGCAGACACTGCAGACTGCAGTGCCTGCCACAGACACTCGCAAACTGGACCATTCCTAATCTTCAAAATAAAAGCAAAACCAAGGACTGCAAAGAGCCCTCACTTTATCTTAAAAGCAATACTGCACTGAGTCAGATACCACTGGAGGTCAGGAGCACTTCATGAATACACCACTGAGACAGGACTCCTTTCTACACCCCTTTGGTTATCTTTGGTCTCATGAAATCTGCAAGTGCTAGAATTACCAGGGTAGCCCCAAGGATGAAATCCTGTTCATCACCTCCTGGTCTAGCATCACGATGGCCCAGTGCTGAGAAGCACCTCTATGTCTCTTGCACAAATGCAAACTCTGCCCAGCATCTTCTTCCCAAAGGAATCCATTTAGTTGTCTCTTTTCATTGTAGCCCTATCACCACAGAAATTTTGAGACCAAATTGATGCCAAATGCCAGGATGCTCATGATTACATTTTACACTCAATTTACACACCCAGCCCTCCTTTGCACAGTTTATACCACAACCCCCAAGATACGACTGGAACTAAATAAAGTACATATGAAGTACTCAGCTCAGACTCCATGTACACTCAGTTCTCTTCAGGTCTGGGAAGAAAGTAGGTCTGATTTGTTCCAATTTGGGCTTTTCATCCATGCTCATGGGAGGTAAAGTGAAGGATCTCCTCTCACAAGCCACCTCAGCAGATCTTTCTGGAGGACTCAAATGGTTTCATCCCTGAGTTCAACTTTAAAAAAGAGAAATGCAGTCCTCAGCATTCACCACACTAGCACCAGAACCAAAGAGAACATTTAGCACAGAGGTCTCTACTGCGGGAATGAAGAGCAAATAAGCAGCACAATACTGTGAAAGATGGAAAAAAGCAGAAAGAGGTCAATTTGTATCACACCAAAGAAACAGAAGGAAACCTGATGACAAAAGGTTTATACTAGTAGAGGGAGAAAGCTTACAGAAGGTAGGCTGTGCTGTTAAACAGCAAAACCTTTGCAGCCCTCAGTGGTCATTTGGGAGCAGCCTGGTACCTCCATCAACAATGATCCTAGACTGGTAAAAAATCACATCTAGAGAGCATTCTCAGACATAAGAACCCTTGAGGCCATTTCAATGACATGAGAAAAATTAAAATTTTTCTTTTTTTCCCCAGCAAGGATGACACAACACTTTGTCCAGCTTAGTGCATACAGTTCTCCACTCTTCAGCAAGACTTTTTCTAGCTGACCGATGTGCAGTTCAGCTCTGCAGAATCTTGCCTACTTGCTGCTGCCACGATTCCCTCTGGCCCATCGGCGATACTGGGCTCACTGGAGCACTGCCTGTGGCTGAAACAAGTGGGCTGCAGGAGGAGGCACTTGTCAGTACTGTCTGATTCCTCTATGACCATTCCTGTGTGCATCATGGAGGCCATTGCCAGGAGCTGGATATCCGAGTGAGCATTTGCAACGGTGTGGCGACGGATGCTACCACATTTCTCCAGGTAAGCCTCACCCTCCTGCTCTGTCAGTGGGGTCAGGGCCATCTCACTGGGCTGCCGGGTCGTCGCATGAGATGGATAATTCAGTACATCAGTCTTAGGACGGGATCTGGAGTACCGTCTCTCTGGAAGAGAAAAAGGAAGCAGGAACAGTCAATAGCGCACAGATGAAGCGTTGCTCCAACTGCTAGGCTGGCCTCAGGGAACAGAGAGAATTCAGTGTGCAGCTATAGTGTCCCACCTCCTTACCACCGGAAAACAGTCAGGTGCTCACTGGTTCATACTGCTGGGGATTTGGAAAGGAGATCTGCTTCTCCCCCAGTAAGGAGAGACCTCCTGTCCTGCTATAAGGCAATGGTGCTGGTGCCTGTGAGAAAAGTGAGTCAAAAATCACAAGTGCAGCCAAGGGACTTTCTTGAGCATCCTGGTGATCTCCTTCCTTATCCAGGGATGAGGACTGAGTAGGAGCTCTCACATGCAGGTTCACTAAAATGACTGACACTAAAGCGGCATAAGTCTCCAAAAAAATGTTCAGAGGGGACTTGAATTGCCATCCCTTCCTCTGAAAAATTTCTCTCAGGAGGTGCCATTAGCTGTTGTCAGTGTGAAAGTCCTGAAGCTTACACTACCTCTCCATCTGCCTAGGTAAAGGCCGTTCTGCTGGCATTATCCCAAGGTATTTTTCAAAGATCATGCAACAAAAAGAAATTGTCATCCACCTTACAACATGTCTGGTTTGGGTGCTAGACGCAGAAAACACCTAACAGTGCGCAGGAGCAGTCCACAACAGCCTGGGGTAAGGGCACATGAGAGAAGGACAGCACTTAGGGAGCAGGGATAAGGCAGTGACACAGAATTGATGGGTATGGGGTGTACGATCTCCTCAGCAAATCATTAAGGAGAAATAATGCCTGGTTTAAAACTCAGACCTAAGGCACAGCCCCCAGCCCCACATCACAAAGTGCTATTTCAATTCTGATACTGAAAACTTTTAGAAAGGCAGGGGTCAGACTTTGTGCCTTGTCTCACTCTCACTCTTCTAGCAGGTTGAATCAGACAATATGAATCAGCCAGCACCTGTTGGCTTCCACTGCTGTGCAGCATTGCCATGTGATGTTAAACACCTCCTGTGGTCCATCTCCACAGCAGCTGATAAAGCTATTCTGTACCTGTCTCGTTTCTCACCAATTTCACTGAAGTGCAGGGTCTCATTTCATAAACTCAGAAGGCTTTAAACCATATAAAAGGCTTCCACCAAGATTGGTGAGCATAAGAGAGAGAGTAACAAAATGCAAAGCAAAACACTTATCACTGAGGTTATAAAAGAGTTTTGGAAGCTTGCATCAGGAACAAAAGCAGAAAACAAACTTAATATTGTTGCAGGGAGGCACGGGTGAGCAGCCAAAACTCCACCACTGGCAGCAGCCAAACTATGACAACATTTCACCCTGCTACTGCCAGTAATACATTCATTCAAACTGGATCATTTTTTGCTTGAGAGTATGCACAAATAATTTTTGAGGCTGGTTACAATGCATATACTCTTTAGGTTTCATCTGTAGCTCAAGCCACAGCAAGCTGTAGTGTTGAAGGGCATTAGGACCCAACTCTTTCAATGAAAAAATATCCACAGATGATTTTTTGTGCAAGAAAATTAAAATCCTTTCTGATGAGAACCAGGTGAAATTAGGCTAAACCCCAGTCATGGACCAGAGAGTTTTAAATCCAGTCCATCTCCAGAGAGAAGAGAGACTTTTCAGGGGTGTGTGTCTGTCTGTGTGTGCGTGCAATGGTGGGACACTAATAGTTCAGTCAGTCATGGAAAATAAAAAGCCTGTCACAAAAATCTACATTAGACTTTGTTTTCTATCTCTCACAGAGTCATGCACTGTCTCCTTTTCCAGCACAGATGTGCACTGCCTCACATTAACCAACCTATGTACCCTAATAATAGCTTCTGTAGGATGCGCATGTCTTACCAAGTAAGCAGGTGCTACCAGAGGAGCTGTGATCCTCACACAAGCCTAAGTATGGTGATACCACCTGCTTGACCAGTTCTTCCAGCTGTAGGTAGCCCTCACTGGGGCCAGTAGGCTCATGGACACTCTGAAAATCAAACATAAAAAGTCAGCATTACCCTTAAAAGATTTTCAAGTAAAGCCTTTTTCTGTCAAATATCTCTGCACTGGAATATCCCAACCATTCTGGTAGACCATTGGCAGCTGAGAAAACCAAATAGAGGTTTGTGTGCCATTCAGGTCAACCTCCTTGTTCAAGTCACAGTCGTTACCTTGTGCACATCGAGGAGCCAGCTCATTTTTCTGACCAAGGGACAGGAAGGTTCAAGGTATGCTCACACTGAGGATGTGCACAGTGATATAATTACACCAGGGCACTTCTACCAGGAAACATCTCTTTGTAGAAAAGCCTTAACACACCTTGGGCAAAGTACTGCTATTTTCCTAGGCAGGACTGCAAGCAAAGCACCCTCTGTGCTTATGGGTATGAAGATGACAGATAACACTAACCAATTTAACAGTAATTTCAGAAACAGTTCAAACCTAACTTCCTGCAAAGCCTCAATAAGCTTTTTTTCCTCAAATGTGTTGCTTTGAGAACCTCTTTGCTCTCAAGATTCTTTTATTAAAATAATATTTCTGGGAAATTGTGGTATCTCCCACTGTTATAGTCTGGGTCACTGGAACATCAGAACAGTGAGAAATTATACAGAATTAGGAGCTTAGCCCCTTTGCAATTATAATTGTGTTTTAGAAAGTTTCATTCCTAGACACTCATTACACTGGAGAAGAAATAAAAGCCACCAAGCTGTGTGGTGTTCTCAACACGCTGGAGGGAAGGGATGCCACCCAGAGGGATCTTGACAGGCCTGAGAGGTCCCTGTGCAAACCTCATGATATTCAGCAGGGTCAAATGTAAGATCTTGCACACGGGTTGGGGCAATCCGAAGCACAAATATTAGGCTAGGTGGAGAATGGATTGAAAGGAGCCCTGAGGAGGAGAAGGACTTGGGGGTGTGTTTGTGAATGAGAAGCTCGATTCTTTTCTGGACTTGCAGTCCAGAAAGCCAACTGTATCTTGGGCTGTATCAAAAGAAGTGTGGCCAGTAGGCTGAGGAAGCTGATTCTCCCCTTCTACTCTGCTCTGGTAAGACCCCACCTGGAGTTCAGTGCTCCCAGCACAAGAAGAACATGGATCTGTTGGAGCAAATCCCAGACGAGGGGCACAAAGATGATCAGAGGGCTGGAGCACCTCTCCTATGAGGAAAGGTTGAGCTGGGGTTGTTCTGCCTGGAGAAGAGAAGGCTTCAGGGAGACCTCATTGTGTCCTTTCAGTATCTGAAAGAGCCTACAGGAAAGCTGAAGAGGGACTTTTTAAGAGGGCATGTAGTGACAGGACAAGGGGAATAGCTTTAAACTGAAGGAGGGTAGGTTTAGATTAGTTATGAGGAAGAAATTCTTCACTGTGAGGGTGGTGAGTCACTCAAACAGTGATGTTCCATCCCTGGAAGTGTTCAAGGTCAGGCTGGATGGGGCTCTGAGCATCCTGATCTGGTGGAAGCTGTCCCCGCCCATGCCAGGGTGGTTGTATCTAGATGATCTTTAAGGTCTCTTCCAACCCAAAGCATTCTATGAATGATTCTATGAACCCAAACAAGTAATATGGCATTTTACAGGACTGTCAGGCTGAGCAATATAGAAAAAGATTAAACAGTTGGTATACTTGGCTGTATTTGGCATGCTTGGAAAGTAATCTGTTGAGGTCAGGATAAAGAGGATAGTTCTCACAGAAGACCTGGGTCTCTTGGGAGAGGCCTTTGAAAGATGTATAGCATGTACTGACAAAAGGTATTTCTCCTCTCAAGGGCACTGCCTAGCATGCTAGCCAGCCAAGGAGCTGGCATTGGACAGCCAGAAGCCACAGCTCATTCAAATTCCACTATCTGCTGTGATGGAGACTCACACTGTCATTGCAAAGCTGAGAAATCAGGAGAACTAGGGCACAAAGAGGCATTCAGAGAAGCTGGGAAATGAAAATTTATGTGAAGAAAGAGTCCTGAGAGATTTCTTAGATAGGGAGGAGAGGTACCAAGAAAATACAAACACCCGTCTCTTTCAAGGCAACATCCTTACCTGTTTCTAGGAAAGCTCAGGACGTCCAAATTCAGCTCTCATTTCTACAGTTACCACGCCCAAATAAGCACACATCATTTTCATTTCATCACACCCTCCCCACTCTCCTTTCCAGTGTTCATGCTACTCCAATGAGGTCAAGATAGCCAAGTGGAGTCAGACGAAGAGCAGAGGCTCCTCACCTGCAGAATTAACAGCATCTGGACAATGGAAGCTGGAAGCTTTGTCTGGACCAGAGGAAGAATTTCTTCCAACTTTACTTTTAGTAAGACCAAGTCTCTGAAGCCAAGAAGAGCAATCTGACGGATAGTCAACTCCTGACCCTAAAAAACACAGAAGACAACATCTAAGAGTTGATAAAGGGATGTGCGAGCATTGCACCAACACATGTATGCACACAGACAGGAAGGGTCTGTCCTGCCCATCGCTGCTGTGGCAAAACACCCCCCAGTCACTCAGGTTGAGGATTCACAGTATTCTTCGCTTGCTTTTCTCTCAGGCTCTGTCTCACACAAATTCTGAAATAAGCATCACGTCCTCTGAGACACCGCTAGGTTTGGAGTGAAGCCAAAAATGGGCCTGTATTTCACTAAAAGACTACGTATTCATGAAATCCACTTCCATCCAATTTAGTCACAAACATTCAAAGTCCAGACTGGATGTAGCTTGTGCTTTTGCCATTCAGAGCTGAGAAACCAGAGAAGGTTTGGTAGGGAAAGAAGTTGGTACAGATTATTCCTTAAGTAAGCCTACCTGTGGTCTATATTGGATTCTCTTTCTGCTCAGTATCTGCACTTTAGACCTTGCTGATATGACAAAAATCCACAATTTAGTCCATTACAGATATTAGGATTTAGGGTGGAACAAAGCTAGCCAGACTGCTTGAACTAAACATCATTTTAAAAAGCATCAGCTTCAATATCCACTGCAAGGCATTCCATGTCCTCACAGTTACTTTTTTAAAATCAACAACACAAGTGAGCAGGTCTAATGGATGATGTAATGTTTCTCAGCACATTTAAACACAGTCGAACTCCATTTGGCACTCTGGTGTTACCATCTTTCCCGATGCTATGCTTAACGTCTGAATGACTTTCTCTTGTCCCACTGCAGCTTAACAGCAGAAATTTTCCTCCCAGCCCTGCCCAGCACTCTCCAGCCTGAAAAGTTTGCCTTGTTCTTCTCACATGTTAATCTCTGCCCCACGATCTGTTTGGGAATCATTTTATGATCTCCATAACACACTCAACATGGCAAATATTTAGCTGGAAGGAATTACCAGCAGTTAAACATTAATTCATAATAGGTTTAATGTCATAATTAACAGCATCATCAATATGTAAATATGAATTAAAGCAAATAGTCTGGAGGGTAGCTTGGACATAATAAAAGCACTTTGTGGTTTTAAACCACCACGGTGCATTTAGAAACATGGAGGTGTAGTTAAGACCAGTATGTATCTCAGAACTGTATTTCAGCAGCTGCAAACTTTTTATTTATATCATGCAGTTTAGACCCATTAACTTCATACCCCATTTCAAAATGCAAACATGTTTCTGTGCCAAACAAAACAAGATTTGTTATTCTTTTTTCCACATCAATAGTCACATCAACAGCTGCAACTATATAAAAGCCAGTGACCTGTTTACATAGTTTCCCTGTGTACAGCAATTTAACCAACCTGGCTGCTTAAAGGTCATATTTCTGCAAGAGCTATGAGCCTCGGGTTTAAACTTAGCTGAGATAGGAAGTTACTTCTAGTTACTACCTTTGGTAACATATGCTCACATATTTGGCTGACTTAGTTTCATTCTGAATGGGCAGTTGCTGAGATCACAGAAGAACACAACTAAATAATCATGCTGACATTTGCAGGAAAGGACAGGGAACCAACAACAAATTGACTTTCCCATCTACCAGAGTAGCGTGCGAAGAACTGCAGCTTGATGAAAGACTTGTTAGATGAGCTCTCTTCACATGTTGTGACAAACCACATAAATGGTTACATACAGTTCCCCATTTCTAGGAAAACTCCAGTCTCGTTATTAGGACACTGGTCTGGGATAAGAGCAATTTCTTATATCTTGTTGCACTTGCAACTGTCTCTGTGGTAGTCTAAGGCAGCTTACTCCAAGTCAAATTCTTGGATGTATTTAGGCATCTTAATCCATGCGTCTGTGTAGAACTTAAGGTGCCTACAAAACTTTAAATATGCTGTCTGTTACCTTTTAGTTCTTCATCCATAAAATGGCAATAGTTGCCTAACATTACAGCTTCTGTGATATATTGTGAGTGACTTAGGTATTGTTACAAGGGAAATACAGCAAAAAAATTTGTGCTTTCAAAGAATGTCAGCGTCCCATAGTCACACTTTCACCACTATAACCAAGTTACTTCCAAAAGCTCTACCCATAGTGCTGTAATTTTTGTTCAATTTCTGATCAGAGACGTTTCAATAGCAGGGGAGTAGATTTTTCTGGTAAGTGGCAGAACTCTTAGCATCAGTGGGTATGACACACATCTCAACTGTTTCCACACTACACAGGTAGCTGCAGTGCAGACAAACCCGTGCCTAAATAGATTAGGTCACTCCCTTACTGTGAATTAGTTGCAAAAGGAGAGAAAGGGATGGTATTATAATTGCACGGTTTTACCTGTCAAACACGTACCTTTAAGCATCTGCAGCAAGGAAAGAACAAAAATAAACACAGTAGAAAGGTTAGTGTCTGTCTTTGCAGAAGTCCTTTCTCTTTTAGAATTAGAGGAAAAGGGCAAGCTTTGAGCTTTACCTGCTGCCTTTCAAGCAATACAAGGGAAAAATAATTTTAAAAGGCTCTGGAAATAATGTCTTGTGGAAGAGGCAAAAGTCAAGAGGAGGAGACTAGCATTTCCAAGAACGTCATTCTCTGCATGAGGTACATTTTTCTTTTCCTCTCATGGAACGTAATTAGGCTGCTCATATAGAAACCCTGACTAAACCTACATTAAAAAATTATATGGCTCAATACTTCTGATGGGATACTCAGCTTTCAAAATACCCAGTGTAAGAAGGTCTTACATAAAATTGTTCATTCATCTTTAACCCACAGATTTATGTGACCCCTTATTAAAGCCTCAAAAAACTCAACTGAGGATTACTCAAAAGCACAAATGGGTTATAAGCCCTCCAAAGCAATTAGGGGTGAGTTAACACATTTTTTCCTGATCTAGTCTTCAGATTTGTCCCTCTGAAGACAAGTTGTCAGTGCTGTCATCTGCACCAAGAGTGCCAGCTACCTGAAAATGGAAGAACTATAAATGCTTCCAGAGCACTTATAAAGCTTCAGTCTGGACAGGTATAGTCCAGCAGTTTCGGTGTCCAAGCTTAGCTAAGCACAGACAGAAGGTAGACAAATGTGAATAAATTGAGACCAAAGCACTGTGCTTGTCCAGGAGATTTTAGAAGTCCTTCTTACACAGTTAATGCTGACTTGGACGAAGACTGCTTCCTCTCAGATTTAGTTTAAAGGTTCTGACACCTATTTAGCCACTGGCCAAACAGTGCTGCTGGCAGAGAAGTTTCCATTTGCCATTAGCAAGCATTGCGGTTACATTGCTTTACCTGATGGAGTTATAATTAAGATTACCTGGACTGGGTAGAATATTGCCTGAAGTGTAGGCAGAGTCTCTGTAAAATAGTGATCCCAAATTTCAGACAGGACATCAATGCGATCCTCACCTACAAAAAAAATCAAGTTTGATTTTCCAAATACTCTGTAATCCCCCAGATAAGACCTACAAACCCACCCTTCACTTTCACAGTTTCTGCCCAAAACTGGACATTGCTCTGCTGAGCTTCACCTTAGCTGGCAGAGACACAAGGCTGCAACCATAAGTTGTTCTGTCGCTTACTGTGAAGAAAACAGCTCTGTGCAAAACGTGAGACCAACTCCAAAAAAGGAGTGAAGTCCCTCTTCAACTGGAGGCTTTAAATCCACAGCAAAGGATTATGCAGTCTCACAACACACCCCACTACTGGCAGAGCAGCCACAGATTAGCAGCTGAATCTGAAGACCAGCAGGTCACAGCCAACATCAACTGATAATCCAACATCATCCAACTGAGTCAGCAACTGGGTCAGGGAGACAATTTACAAGAGCTGAGCCCCCTCTGGCATCCACCAACTATCAAGCAGCAATCAGAAACCTGACAAGACACAAAGCCACTGTGCTTCTCTCAAATGTGGCATTTGCAAAGCTTCCTGAATGGTATTCACTTGTAGCCACCCTTCATATGACTCCAATTCAAACAAACATCCCCTAATGTAAGTGGGTACTTAAAATGAAGGCAGACTAAGTGATTCCCATGACAAGAATACAACTGTGACAAACTTATGCTCATAGGTTTGTCTTAAAAAGCTGTGTGCTCCTCAGCATTTGGGCTCAAAGGCTCTGAGTTTTTAGGAGATTTTTCCCATCCCGAAGGCCAAAGGTTTGCAGTGTTATTTTAGATACATCCCCAGAAATTTCAGGTGCAAATACAGACACAGGTTTAAAAGTACAAGTTTCTGACAAAAGGACTTTCCAGGATACCTTTCATAGAGCCTTAGCTGGAGCTTACAGGCAGTCAAGACTCAAGGAACAGTAATGGAAGATGGACACTCAAGACAGATTTGAAGGCTCAGCCTTCAAATGACTAAAGGCCCCTCATGAGGAACTGGAATACACATAAAATTGCAACTCAGAGGAGCCTTATCACTCTGTACTGAAGTGCTTTCCCCATCTGGGGACTTCAACATGGACTTTCAACATGCTTGCCCATGGGTTGTGCTGCTTAGGACACAGCCAGAGAGCAGAGAGCCAACAGGACTAGATCCTCCAGACATTTCACTTTGAGCAGAGAGCCCATCAAAAACCACAGAAAAGTTCAAAGGGAGGCTTCACTGTGTCAGGTATGACTCTGGCTTCAACACTGGAACTGCAGGCAGACAAGAACCCACCCAACACCCCCATAACAGCTACTCATTAGCAGCAACAGCCAAGTGTAAGTGAAAAAGACAACAGGAAAACGACTAACTGAATGTTCAAATTTTTTCCTCCTCTGACTCCTCCCCAGGACTGCAATTCTTCGCTGTGTGGAGACAGAATGAAATGTCATAGATCACTTCTCCTTCTGAAGGGGAAGCAGGAACAGTTTGTTTCTTCAAGAAATCATAAATCCTACAGGTGTTGAAAGAGATTCTGACAGATTGTATAAAAAAAAATCATGTTAAAATAAGAGGCTGTGATTGAAAAACAGACACAGTAAAACATTGCCGTGCCCTGCAACAGGAGCATTATCCTGTATCTGAGTGCCGAGGTAGTAGAAATTTTCCAGGAAGACAGAGCTAGTTGAGAAGCGTGTGCAAGAAATTCTTGTTGCTGTGACCACAGGACCTGCAACAAGCCTACACGTTATGAAAGAAAGGTGCCCGTGAGTCATCTACAGAGATGCCAGCCTGCGCACAGGTGAAGTGTCTCCAGTATCACTTTAAACTAGGGGCAGAAAAATGAAGCATTTGAAGAGGGTTTTGCTATCTGCCTAGGAAATCTCATCTTACCCAAACTACTTGAGTATCTGCAAAATACTCTTGGGTAGCTCTCAGCCTATTACAGACTCAAACCTAATTTTCCTAATGCTAAAGCAGATAATGGAATAGTTTTACACAAACACAGAAACCAAGTCTATGATAAGCTGTGCAGCACTCATTCTGAAGAGCTGGCTGTGGCAGGTCAGGTACCAACATCGGAGAAAAAGCAGGAGTCTGCCTTTTTTCTTCCCTTACAGGGCCAGTGCCAAAGGAGCATGCACCAAGCAGGAGGCTGGCAACTGCTTAACTCCTCCAGGGACCAAATCCTACAGTCTGCCAGCTGGGTGAAGTCATTTAGTGAAGAACAGTGCAGAGGAATCCAGGACCAGCAATGATGTGAGATTATAAGCGCCTATTGGCATTTAATGACCCACATAAAACAGACTGGTGATTAGTAAGAGATCTTCCTACAGGCTACAAAACTGGGTCAAACCAAACAGCAGCTTAGTTTTGAATAAAGACCTGCTTGCTTTGCTTGAGCAAACAGTTACTAAGTGTGACCAACTCCCCACTCCAACAGAGCTGCTGCACCACGCTAGCCTTGGTCTATAGTCGCTGTGCAGTAGCAAGTGTCTGTACCCCAGTGGTTTGAACAGAACTTCGTGCCTGATCAACTTCTTTCCTGAAGGATTTAATTCTCACCAAAGGGACCTTTTTTTTCTTTAAATGTACGCAAAGCTTGACAGTTCAGCTCTCAAAAGCATGACAGAGTAACTAAAACTGTGCTTACATGAAGCTGCAAATCACATTGAGAAATAAAAGGCAGAAGGCAGTTCCAAGCAGTTTTGCAACAGGATCCACGTCTAGACCAGAACGGCTTTGAGCCCAGATTCAACTGCCACACAAAACTCACATTCCTGTTCTCATTATAAAGTCGTGGCTGGTGGGAGAATTGTGGCTCTGTGGCTATTAAAACAGTCCTCCATCCCTTCAGCTTCACAAGGGCTGCAGTGCAACCTGGCTCCTGAGGGGTTGTGTGACACCCTACTACAGCACCAGAAGGGGCTGTACAGTTCCCGGACATGCAAAACATCTTCTCTGACCAAACATCAAAGCACAACTCCTTTCCAAAACAGGTTTACTACTATACTTGCCTTCACACAGCTTGACCTTCTCCTCCATAAATAGCAAGCCTTTCGCAAGGAGCTGGTTCTGCCAAGAGAGAAGAGAGACATGCATTTGCCTTTTCTGAGATCTATAATAAACATATAAGAATGATTTTTTTTCAGATGTTATCCACTTTGCATGCAGTTATCTGAAGGTTAGGCGTATTGTAGTGCGTTCCTCCAGCACTCGTCTCATTGTGAGTGCTATACATTCATTAATCCTCTTTTGTTCAGCTACACGTGAGAACACAACAGACACAGCACTTGAAACACTTGCCAGAAGTAGGAAAGGTCACAGGGAGGGAATCAAGAAAATAAAATGGTTCTTACCATAATAGTGCAGCCACATAAGCTATCCCTTAGTCATATGATGGAGGTGATCAAAGGGCCAAATGCTATGAAAATGTCCCACTCTCTTCTTCCTTTGTGTTAGCTCATTGTTTGCTTAACTGCACAGTAAGCCAGTTCAGTTCTCTAATATCTACTTCTCTATTCCTACCTATTCTATTTCCATGAAGCTATTTCTTTTGCTATATGGAGCAGTTGGCTTATCTCAGTATGCAGTCCCAAGCCGCAGAAGAACTGGCAGGAGCTAGTCCTTCTAGATAAACTCAACTATCATGGACCAGACAGGTCAAGATATCAATATGCCTGTTCACAGCTCACAACATTTAAATATCTGATTAGATTTTTGTTCCCACTTCCCCAAACATAAGAATGGTACAAAAACAACACCTATCTTTTTGTTCTCCCAACAGCACTGGGTGAATCAGTTATCAAGGTTTGAGAATCCCAGAGAAAGGTGCTGCAATCACAACATAACACCCTATTACTGCATCCTAAAAGGTACAGTCCTGCCACAGAGATCATACTGGTAGAGAATAAAGCCTTCTGTCCCTCTGAAAGAATTGAATATCAGGGTAACACACAACACTCAGAGACACCTCCCCCCTAGTTCATCATACAGCTTTTGCTTTTAATGGGTAATCAGGTCAAAGTTGCACTTTTGAACCTTCTATCAGCTGAGGAGCAAGACGCATCTTTCTTCAGTCCCGGTGGACCCTGCTGTCACATCACTGCCTGGACACCACTGTGGCCTCCTGATGAGCTGCCATATTGCATACCTGCCCTGGCACTACTGCTCTGGGTGATAAACCTGCCTCCTGTAACCATGTACCAGGCTGGCTCATCCATGAGCCACACAGAACCAGGCAACCAGGTAAGACACCACAAGCAAAGAGAGCAGCACACTCCTGCATCCTCCCTTCGACAAGCAGGAATACAAAACTAGAGTAACTGTTGCAGAGTATAAATAGAAGGAAACATTGTTCTGTGACATTCTCAGCCTGGGAGAGCCTTTTCAACTGGGCGATGACAACAAGAATCAGTAAGCTGGACAAATACGTTCACACACTGAAAAAAATTGCAACATTCCAAAACGTTGCTAGCAACAAATGGAAGGTGACTGCAAAGATTCTCTAGCTGAAATATGGGCTTTGGAGGGAAACATTAAGTTATAGGGATCTCCCTTCAGATTTTAGATTTGTTCAACAGAAATAATGGACTACACATGTCATGCTCTGGACAACAACAACAAAAAATACTTTCCAGGGGAAAAAAAACAATGTGAAAAAGGAGGGAGGAAGAAATCTGGAATGAAAAAAATCATAATGCGAAAAAGAAGTGAAACCCACTTACACTGTAGATATTTTTTGTCTGAACAATAAGATAGTGTTGGAGTGATATTGCACTTTAATCTTTCCAAATGCTTTCAGTTTATTAATAAAGTATTTAATTTCTTTATTTTTCAATCTGTAGATCAAGGTAATTACCTCATATTCTGCAGGGAAAATTTACAGCTGGTCTTTGATACTGTGTCATTTTAAACTACTTTATAATAAAAAGTATACACACACACACAAGTGTATATATATATATGTGAGGGTGTCACCTTATTTTTTTGTGTTTTTCCCAAGAAATATGAATTCATTTTCTACCTGCACTAGAACATTAGGTTTAAATTTACATATGTTTTCTGAGCACTGTGGTTACAATTTTTCAGTTACTTTACTTAAAAGTTAGTATTACTGATATTTTCTACTTCCAGAGATGAGGGGTTTTTTTATTTTACAGCTATGTCAGCAACCAAAATACACAGTTGTACACAATAATGAACAGTTATATCTGTTAAATACATATGTTAGTAGTTAAGAATTTATAATGTACCTATGAATGTATTATCAGTACTTCCATGTGCTAAGTAGATTGCATTATCTCATTTTTGAGGTTTCTTCAAAAAAAAAGTTTAGGTCCCTATAGTTACTACAGGTGTTTCACTTATCTTCTCAGATTTTCCCTTTTCCTGTGGAAAACACTTTAAAAAAAACAAAAAAACAAACAACAAAAAAACCCCCACTTCATTTCCCCTTTCCCCATCTTAAAATTATCTCGAAATTTTACTTATCCATCTTTTCTGCTAAAGTTACAGGCTTAGAAATTGATTCAATCCAAATATTAATCCTTCAGATCAAGCCAGACAGGCAAATTGTCATTAAAAAACCCTATAGGGTCTGCTGACAAATCAATACAACCTAATAAGTGCAGCCACAGCAGAGGTCTGTATCAGACCTTGTCTAGATTACAAGTCTTATTTTGCTGCTGCATCCTGTCTTGCCAGAGGCAACCCAGAGGCACAGAGCTAAGATAAATAAATCTATTCGCAAGCAAGGCCAGATAAAGACTCACACCAAGTAAGCTTGAAGGATGCATTTATTTGAAAAAGTTTGTCTGCCACCTTTCATCTCTTTCCAGTTACAGCTGAACTGTGAGCTTGGGGAGGCAGTTATTCCCTTCCCTCCTCAAATCAGCTTTTCCTGGCTCCCCAGGGTGAAGTCCTCACCCTGCTGTTGGGACACCACAGGATGTTATAGGCCCATTGTGGGGGTTGCAAAACTGCCCTTACTCCTGCTAAGGTAAAGAATGATGTACAGAGAAACAAAGTCTCAAGCTAACACCCCACACGGACATGCAGTTGAGAAATTTGGAGAGAGTTGTTTTGCAGCACATAGAAGTGAGCTTGTGAAATCTCACAGGTTGAAACTCTCGTACTTTTCTCAGTGCAGAAAACCACAATAGCTCTTTCAGGTATACCACTAACCAGAGCAGCTAAGGGAAAGCCTTTAAGTAAGTTTTCAAATGCCCTAAGTTTTGAAAGACGGGCTTCAAAGCTAAAATAGTCACTTTTCATTTGTTCCTCGGCAAAGACCCTCCCACAACATACGTGTGCTTGCTACTCTTTAAAGTAAGCTGTGCTCAAATCATTGGGAATCAAAAAAAATTTTGAAGGCAGTCACACACCACATTGTAAAACACATACACTTGGTAATTCCTTCCTTTTTCCTGGCACAGGTATTTTCCTCTTTCCCTGCCCTGTTAGAGAAATTGAGGCAAGTTTCTCCATTCATACCCAGTGGAGCAATTCCAGTTGCTCCACCTGCTCAGAAGGTGGAAGCTGCCCCAGGCACAACTGGGGCTACTGTCTCAAATTGGCAGTGCCAAATACCTTCTCCCTCCCTCTACCTTGTCAGGAGCTGGTCATCCCCAGTGGGGACCATGGAGGCCCTTCCTCTGTGCACTCCCACTACGCTCTGGGTAAAATGGTACCCATCTGACTTGGCCTGAGGCAAATAAGATGTTGACTGTCAAAAGTGCTCTGTTAGCAGCCTGATTGTGGTGACAGCCTCTGGACAGATCCAACAGGAAGGATTAAGGGGTGACAGCCCTGCCACTAGCACAGCTTTCTCTGCTGTGGATGGTATATTTAAACGGAAGGGTGCCAAAAAACAGTTAAGTAGTTTTGGCAGCAATTCCACAGAAACCATCAAGGAGGTTCAAGCCATCAAAGGCAACTTCACATCTTGTCTGAAAGCCGTGTCGGCAACATAGCAAGGTACAAATGAATTCTTCTGCTAACAGAAAATAAGCCATTATCTTTGGGGAAAAAAATTTTGCACAAACACCCATTTAATTATGGACAAATTTTGCTTTCTGGTCACATCTCCAAGAAAACATGGCCATGTGCCTTTTAAAAGCCACCTTTAAATTAACACATTAATACTAGTTCATCAAGCAACATAAGTTTGGAACAGAAGAAAACTCCAGAACATATTCAAAATAATTGACCTCATTTTGATGGTTGAAAAAATCAGTTTTTCTTCTACACGTTACAGCATTTCTTAAATGCAGCCCCCTTTTCTAGATGAAAGCTGAGGCTTTGTGTTCTAATGCTAAAACACACTTTTACAGCTTCTACAAACACATGGACACTGTTTTGTGGATAATCTGACGTTAATTTGAGAAAGAAGGCATCACCCAAACTTACTTGGAAAGTATTTTCTACGAAGTTATTGTCAGTTGCACACGTACACCTACCTGTTTCTTGGCACTGTTTTACAAAATGCAAATTTGTGTGAGCTGCAGTATCTCATACCTACAGCACTACCAACTCCCCATCCTTTCTTTTTTCTCCAAAAAGAGAAAATAGTGCCAAAAGCAGAGAGATCACTTCAATCCTACGCAGAGAAGAGATTGCAAGGTAAATACAAAATAACATCCCAAAATTACTCTTTTTAGAGCTGGCTTTGTTCACAACAGATTAAAAAAAAGCCTAGTTAAAGAGAGAAAGTGAAGCAAGGGGAGTAAGAAGGAGAGCAGACCAGGCAGACCAAGTAGGCAACACTGCTACAACCTAGAGCACAGCGCACCAGCCAGGCGGCAGCTACAGGAGTATCCCACAGCCAGGCCCCCTGACTCTGCACTGTGAGTCACCGCTCCAGGTGGGAGTCCTGCTTAGCCAGGGCATGGCTCACTGTCCCATGCCACGCTTTGAGAGATTCACACATGTCTACAGAGTTAATGTGAGCGGGGCCTGAAAGCATCTGTCCCTGCTGCCACTGCTACCCAGGACTAGGTCCTCTGCTCGATAACAGTGAGGAGCTCCCGGGTGACCCCATCCATGATAACAAAGCTGGGCAGTTGCTATGGAGTGCCCAGGGCTGCTCCATGAAAACTCAGTCCTAGAAAGCGCCAGATGAAGCAGAAATAACTAGCAGACCTGCACAAACAGAGGTTCCCAGACAGTCAGAAGAGAAATACAATAATAAAGACCAGTTTGACCCAAAAGAGTATTGCAGACATATGGCTGAGCTCTGCAAATCACAAAAGTGTGAATTCTCTTTCTTGTGCAGCAGCTGAGCTGCTGCAGCCTCTGGTAGCAGGCATGAGACAGCACTTGGCCAGAGAAGAGCTAGTGTTGCCTGTATTTAGAAATAACTTATACAACTATTTCCTTGCCTTGCTGTGAGACAGGTAGACATAGAAACCTGGCATCAGGAAAAGATACATCACACACACCAGGTTTTTCCCTTTGACTAAGCAGACACATGGTATCTCCAGATGTTAACTAGGCTTTACAAAGCAGCCTTTCAAAGGAGACAGCAAGCATCACGAGAGATGCTGGAGTCATCTCTCCAGGCTGGAGTCCCAGAAAAACCTGCAGCAGGGACCTAAGCAAAAGCTTTATGGTGCCACAGTAGAGGGAGGAGTGCATATTTCCCCCTCCCACTGTGGCCACCTTGCACAGCTGGCAAACCTACAGTGAGAGGGACTCTGACCCACAGAACGGTTCACCAGTTCCACTTCTAACTGCCCCAAAGGGAGAAGATAAAATCAGTTTTGGCTTGGATCCAGGCTTACCTCACCACTAACACTGCTTACTTTTCAGCTACCCATTATCATCTTGCTATTTTGACTTTACATGATACCCCACAATGTGTGTGCTTGCATGTTGCAGTTTCTGTGGCTTCACATACAAAGAGAAAGCCAGGTCTAATTCTGAGTCAGGACTTGCCACCTCCGGTGGCTCTCCATTGCAGCAGGCTGGAAATTATATAACAGCTTGCTTCTGATTTTAAGACATCAAAGCTCTCATTGGGTTAAATAATGGAATACAGTCCACTTGCCATTCCTCACCTACCACCTCTGCCACTGCAGGAAGTGGACGTAGGCTGAAGAGGCATCAGCTCTGGGCATTTGACTTTCTGCATTTGCAGCCTGTGTGTTCTGGGAGAGGTTACAGTGCCTGAGAAGGGATCAGGTCTCTCCACCTTAGGAGGAGACAGTTACTATGCATAAATGCATTTGCTTTTTCCCCTCCTCCTGAGTTTCAAGATTACCAAACGCCCAGAGAGTGAGAAGAAACAGTTCATCTTTTCCAAAAGCTTTGTTTCAGGTTGTTTGCAGAATCAGGCTGATTCATCAATTTATCAACACTCACTAGTTTTATATTTAAAAAATTTTCTCCACAAACACAAGAGTCAGAGAACGGGAAAACGAAGGGAGCTTATCTGAAAAATTGTACAGCTGCACCAGAAAAGTCCCAATCACCAATACACCCTGTTCCTTCAAATCCCAGCCTCTTATCTTCCATGGTCATAGGATTTCTCCATGTTGTTGTTCAGCTGACCACCAGTAAAATAACCCAGCAGCAAGAGCAAATGGGGACCTACTGGGTTATTGAACAGAGAGGTGGGTGCAAAGTGTCCCTTTTCAGCAGCATTGATTAACTTGAATCAGTTAATGGGCAAAGTCAGTACTGAAAAAGCTGGAGAACAAAGCCCAGTTTTAAGGCAGATCTGCAGCAACTACTGCAAATCCCAACTATCTAGCATTTACACTCAGACTCCTATCCAAGGAGATGGATTGTATATACAGGAGGATTACTAAAGCAGCAGATCTATAAACACAACTCTCTTTCAGAATGAAACACCTGAGTTTGCACTGAAACCCTTAGAGGAATTATATTTCTCTTTCAAAGACAACAGGCTCACTAACTCTGGTATGGTGATGGTTTGGTAGCAGAAAAAGACTGAACAAACTCCAGCCATTTCCTAAACGTTCTTTTAGCAATCTCAGGAGCTAAAAATGGTTAATTTGCATGAGTGTTGATGAAAAGGACTTGTGAGTAATCAAGTCAAGTTGATCACAAAGGTAGCTTTGTCTCACTATAAAAGCTATGTTCCATTTTAGTCTTGTATATTCAGTGGTTAGAAAAAAAGGTGTATGTGTGAGTTTATAAAATATACATAATGTAAAATCATGAACTCTTAAAGCAAATGTGATTTTAAACATTATCTTAGTGACTCCTGTTATAAGTGCTGTGGCATAAGAAACGGAAAACCTTTAGGACAGTTTATCACATCTAAATATTACATGATTCAGTTAGTTGCTCTAATTGCTGCTAGGATGTTTAAAACTGCCTGGCTAAACAGATAGCATAACCTTCAGGGTCCATTTCAACCTAAGAGGACAGAAAACTTGGTTCTTGGGATAGCTTTCAGTGGGCTTTAACAGATGGAGGAGGAAGTCAGTGATGAAAGACTCCACTCCCCATACTGGTGACCCACTCCCAGCACCTCCCCCATGTCAGAGGTGATGACCACAACACGTCAGAGGAAGTAGTTGAAAACTTTATTTTTTTCTTTCAAGGTTACTTTTCAGCCAAATCAGCAGCTTGACTGAACTCTGCTCATTTTGATGCCACAGTATTGCCGTAAATCCACTGGCATCAGCAGTGAAAGAGAGCCCATAGACATATGAAATAATGTTGTCAGCCCTTCTTTGGCACGTGAGGGTTCTTCATCCACTCCATGGCCCTAGGGTTTCTGAGGAAAGACATTCAGGAGGGAGTGATAGCTTTTATCACTGTCATGTGCTGTTAGTCTAGAATCAGAAATAAGTCTGCATCTTACCTCACAGAGGAAAAAAATCTCATTTCTAACAATAGCCTTTATCTCACAGTTTGTCTCACGACTTGCCTGCAGTAAGAGTTTTACTTCAGGCTAAGTCTGATGGATGCCAAGTTACTCCTTGCAACACTGAGCAAAAATAACCCAGAAATTAAATTTGAGTGCCAGTGGCTGCTGCCAGACCCCTCTCAGGCTCTAGGAAACGTCCTGCCACACAAGACCAGCAGCCGCCTCTTTGCAGTAAACAACTTGTACAGAGAGGGTCTGAGGAAGTGGAACATAACTACCTCTGGGGTAGGAGTTTGCCTTTCACTTGCTGGCACAGCAGGGGATTTTTTTAAGTCTTGTAATCTAATAAATCATGTAATCTGATAGGAAACAACACTAGTCTTCTTTTTCCTCCTTTAAGCTGTTAGCACAGTACAAAGCAGCGTCAGCCGCTTCAGAAAGTACTGAAATTTTCTGTCTCTCTCTTACTCAAAGGGAAAAAACCCTCTTGTTTCCAGCAGTGTCTTTTATTTTAATCAGTGCTACACTGAACAAATTAAAACACTGAAAGCCATCAGTGCTTTCTCAAAATCATCCAACAGGCTTTCATGTGGTTACATGTCTATCTATTTGGACAGTATCAATAAAAAGCAACACTTACATTTGTGATTGTTCAAGTCTTCCCTCATCCTTCATATTTTGCTTTTTCAGAAGTTGCATTTATATTTGTGGGACTAAAAAGCAAAAAGTACCCAGGTTGATTTCCTGCTGATAGAAACTTCCTTCTCTGTGCCCTCTCCTGCCTCCAGGCAGCTGTTATCATTTCTGTGTCCCTTTGCTGGCCCCTGTTGCAGAAAACCTAATTCTGAATTTTCTATTCTAGAGAAAAGGGATCCCATCTTCTTAAAAAAATTCAAGTGAATTCCTTCTTGATCTTGGCAGGCTACTAGCAGCCTTTCTTACGTGCAAAGGAAGATTATCCTTAATTTTGCACACACACCCATAAATATGGTTACTCCCAAGGCTATATGGCCTGCATTTAAAAAGTCCAGTACCTCCATCACCTTGTGTAGCAAAACAAAAATGAAAAACGTAGGCTACATGCATGTAAAGAGGTGTCCTAATTTTTTTATAGGCTAAAAAGCTGAAGAGAGCAAACCTCAAAATAAAGCAAGGAAATCATGCAGTACCTGAAAGTAATCTGTGATGAAGGATCCAAGTTCACTCTTCAGCAGCCGTCTGTAGACAAAACAAATGCAGCCATGAAGTAGCAGCCATTGCTGGTCATTTTTTACAGGTATATCTGCACTTTACTACCAGTAATACCAAAGATATGTGAGTATATGTGAATGTGTCGTTTTGGCCACAGTTAGACTTCTTTTACAGTTAGATATATATTTTGCAAGAGCCCACAAAGGCTATTGTCAAATTTTAAAGGAACAAAAGAGTTTCTCTGAAGTCTACATGCATCTAGAACAAGCAAAAAATAACCCAAAAACATTTATCCCCTTGAACGAACAGAAAGCTGGGGAGAAAATTTAAAGTTATTTAGATTGAAATCCATAAATTTTTCTGCTTTTTTGTTTAAACAAAGACATCTTTCGTTCCACTGAATATAGCATATCTCTCTAATATTGTGCTTCCTTTTCTCTTGGAAATAGAAGGTGGGAGGATAAGGAGAGGAAAAATGAAACAGAAGCTGCAGCTTGCCCATGACTACCACATTTCAAAAAATAAAAGAGAAGGCATATTTTTCAAGAAGGAGATTCTAGAAATTTAACAAGAGATGTTTTAAATACATGTGGGCAGAAACCATTCTAAAGAAGTCTTTCTAATTGAAATTGTTGGCTTTTACATTAGGCTGTGATAAAAGTTTTAAATTCGAATACATATTTGTATTTCAAAACACCGATATAAAAATCAGGATTGTCTTACATCAGAAGAAGCATTAAAAATACAACCTACAAAGTTCAGTACATTTGCACTTTCATCTTTCAGTGACTGAGCATAAATTCTGCCTAAAACTTAAAAGTCACTCAACACTTTCCACTGCCAAACATTGTGGATTTTTTCTTCTCTAAGAGTTTTGCTTTTTACCAACATGAAGTATAATCAAGAGTGCTCAAAAATAGCATTTGAATCAGTGACCATCCAGTTCTCAGGTTGGGTTCTTACGAACAAACTACATCACTGTTTCCTAATCTTTTCTCAAAGTAAAATTTGACCGCAACCTCCCTCCATAACCATTTTCTAAATGCTTCTACATTTATTCGCAGGCCAATATGCCTCTACTCTTTCTCTCCCACAGTGGTTATATTCACCCATCCAAATCAAAGCACATTTCTATTTCTATGAGATCAACAAACCAAATAAATCTTTGGGGGTCCATTTGCCAGAAGCTTTTCCATTGGCTTCAGCCAAACCCAGCAGGCTCTCCATCAGCTGATTGACAAGCCCAGCAGGACTTTGCCTCATGCAGGTAGACCAGCAACCAGAGGCTTGCACCTTAGAGAAAACCCAGGGGAAGGATCTTCTCTTAATCATGGCCTCCTGCTTCCTGAAATTACATCTTGCAGTGGCATTTTTTACATTTCCTCTTGCTGTCACAACTGACTTTCAGAGCATCAAAAAAAAAAAACAAACATGCCAGTGACACGGTATCAAATCACAAGAAGAAGATAAAAACATGGTGTCAGTAATCCAGAGCAAAATGTTACCACCTGCTCATCTCCTGGTCCTGTCATTACTGTCCTCTTTTAAAACTCTCCTGTGTTTCTCACTGTCAAACGACTAAGCACTGCACAGAGTCTGAGAGTCTCCTACTGCATTTGTTAACTATAACCAAGGAGCTGAATGGAGAAGTACAAAAAAAGGAAAATGCACCAGCTCGACCTAATGTCACACAAAAGCTGGCTGTCTGACAGGTCTGGCTTTTTGCCCAATGTCAAGCTGGAGATTCACCTCGCACACACAAAGCTAACACTGTGTTGGGAGCTACACCAAGAACCACAGGTGCAAGGCTGCAGGTGTTCATACAAATATAATTGCAGATGCATGTTCTTCACTCCTTAGATGGACACTAATGAGCTTCTTGAATGTTAAATGGCCTATTTAAAGAATGACATTTGGAGATGTAACCAATGCTCAGGGCACCTGCAGGAACATTACTCATGTATGTCAAGGTGAGTGCTTCCAAGTATTGCTTAGGAGTGCATGTCTGTGGAGGAGGGCATTTCCCCTTCCACCATCAGCACTGCTTTCAAAGGATGCACAGCTCACAAAGAATTTCCTGTTCTTTGCCTGACTCTTGACAGTCTAGATTCACTTCAGTAACCAACATGAAGCATGGTTCAGCCACTGGGGCCAAGCCCAGACCACGCAGCAATTCTGCCCTTTGTACTGCCTCCCTGCACTGTGGGGGTACAGCAGGATGCAGCCACAGCCATGGGCAACAGACGGGCAGACAAGTCAAGAAGCCCAAACCCAGTCCCCAAGTCTGCTAAAAGGCTGTGGGTTAAGGTATTTCCCAAGCCTTATTACATTTGTTTTTATTTTCACACCCAGAAATAGACATCCCATGGAGAATTAAGACTGCTCCAAGTACTTAAACCTAACTTGAGGACTTCTGACCCAAACACACCAAAGTACCATTAAAGTATGAAATGGTGCCCTTGCTCAACTCTCAAAAGGAATTATATTAAATTTTCTGGTTTGGGAGCAGACCAAGTCGGACAGAGTCTCCTGCACCGATAGCCTCATTTATTTTGAAAGTAGGGAAAGGGGTAATTTAGAGTGCTGTTCAGTATATGCTTAGCTCAAATTGCCATTTGAATCTTGGAGTTCAGAAAAAATGCAATAAGGGTGGGGGAAGGGTATACAAAAGGAGAAGCAGAGACAGTACTCTTGATGAACGAATACGGATGTAGTGGTAAAGAAAGGAGAAGAAACCTACATCCATGAGCCCTGACAATACTCCTCTTAGCAGCACTTGGAACCAAGGCAAGAATAAATTGTTCTTTATCTACTCTACAGCCCTATCTATTGCTAATCAAACTTTCCAACTAATCAGAATGAAACCACCGATAATCATGAAACCTACCTTTAAAAGAAAATGATACTCTTAACCATCATTAGCATCAGTGACAGAAAATGTTTGCTAGGGTTTTAGGTTTTTTATCTTTAGGGTTCATGTTTTCAGGTCTTGCTGTGCAATTATCATGTGAAGATTAACCTGTTAAATGAAATGCTGTGGTTTGCTTTAAACACTCCACAGTTCTGAGAAGCTTGGTTTTAGAAAAGAGATGTTACTATCTTCACAATTTCCATGATAAAAATATGTAAAAATAGCCAGAAGAGGTGTAGTCCCCAGGAAGAGACAAAATCCTTACAATTCGAGTCAATAAAAAAGCTGTCCTTGTTAAAGCTACATATCCATGCAAGTCAGAGAAACATTATCCAAGTACCCCATGCCATTCACTTCACCCAATAGCAAAAAAGAAGCAAGTTAGCCTGAAATCCCAAACCTGTACTTAAGTTTGCTTTGACCCCTGCTCCTCCCACCAATATCCTCTAACTATGGTTCTGTAAGGGAACAAACCCAAGCAAACACCAAACAAGCAGCAACAAAATCCCTTTTCATGCATTTCAGCAACCTACCTGATATTTTCATTGAGGGTGTAAAGTTCATTGTTTTGCAAGCCTCCTCCTTTGAACACATTTATCACTGCTGTTTGAACACTGTCAAAAAAGAAATGAGACGGTACAACATCCATAAATAACAGCCAGCAGTATCATTTAACACAGAGCACAATGTGAGCTAGACACCAAAATCAAAGTGGTTATAACCAGGTGGAGAAGTTAATTGCCCTTAAATACTTCCACTCTTTCTTGCCTTGAAATCATCACTTATTTACCTACATATGTCCTGGGAGACAGAGCAGAATCAACCTCCAGTTCTGTCTAGAGTAAGCAAGGGAAAGTCATTAGAGGGACACTGTTCATGCCACATATATCTTGAATGCAACTGTTTAGGGGATCTTTGCTGTGTGCTGCAGGTTAATTGCTATGAGGAGACACAAATTTTTGGTAATATCTGCCAAACACATCACACTACATTATGCAGTGATGCTAGCAGGAAGCACCCAATCTGCAGCATCTGTCAAGACCCTGGCTGTGCTGGAAGACATTCTGCAAGTGAGTATTACCTAAGTCACACCCAAGCTTAAGCCCTGTTAATGCCTGTAAGAAGCTGTTTGAGTATCTTCTAATCCACACCTCTCTCACCAGCATAGAGGAAGTCATGAAGTGACAGCATATAAGGTGGTTTAGCAGGTCTAAAGGCTTGCCTTGGCTAATAAGAGCAGGTGTCATTCCCTTAATGGACATTCCCTTCTGTGGGCCAGTTATGGCATCTGCATGCTGTCATGGCACAAAACTGCAGTGGTTTTGCCAGGCCACTTTTGTGTGACCAATTGGTAAACTGAGCTGGTCAGCACGAGAGAGGGGTCTGCAGAGCACAGAGCAGGTCCAGGTGGCAGAAGGTGGGAACACCCACTTTTGCTATCAGCAGACCATTAAATCAGATCAGGACACAGGACACCTCAGCCTTCACTCTTCACATTGTTTTCTCAGTTACCATTGCTGTATGACATGCACTGCAGACAGGATTTGGTTGTCAGTAGGAAATGCTGGTAGAAGCCACAAGCTTAGTAGTTTTCAGAGGAACTTGACTGTGGTAAAACCTTCATAATATGCAAATAAATGTCTCTGTGAATTAATAAACCAACATTTATTACGGTACGAGGAATATGTTTTCCTAAAGGATTCTTACAAAATGCAACTGTTAACAAAAAATAGTTCTTTACTTCAAGACAGTACCGCTGAACAGCATTGGCCAAAACCAACTGAACACTACTAACTCTAAATTTTTCACCTCCATGGATGCTTTCAATACCATCAAAATTTAAGCATGCCAAAAATTCAGGCATGCTTATAAACAGACGAGATTAGCTATAAATGGTGTGAAGCACAAAGATAAGACACACATGGCCCTTATTGTGGAGCTGCTGCAGGGGAAGAGCTCAGCCCAGGTAGATCCCGCTCACCTGTTCCAGGCAGAGTTGGAGCTGAGCTGCATAGCCTGCCGGGCTGCCTGGAACCGAGGCAAATCACTGAGGACAGGGGAGCTCATGAAGCGAGGTCGGGGCCTTCTGAAGGAACCCATCCTGTGGAACTGGAGAGCAAAGGACGGAGCTACAGTGAACCCTCCTTTCATAGGGTCAGGTGGAGTGGAGCAGGACCATCAGAAAGTCTCTTCTCTTGAAGGTCCAAGCATCAATCTCAGCAATGTCAATGAAACTTCAAACCCAAGGACTCAGTCAACAGCAAAACCAAAGAGTCAGCCTTGGACCAGCAGTTCCACACAGTGTCAGGTTTTGACATGGGCATGCATTGCATTATGATGAAGAAGCTGAAGGAGTCCTGCAATGCAAAAAGAAAGGAAAAGAGTAAGGCAGAGAACAGAGGGATGAAAATATCCTGCACCATTAACAGCAAGTTTGGCAAATCTTCCAGAGTTCTCTAGCAGTCCCATTTCCCATCTTGCTCCTTAAATAATGACCCAACACAACCAGTCAGAAATACAGACATGATCTCTCTTTTGATTTCAATTTGCAGAGATACAAGAACAGAGATGCCTAAAGTCTTCTGACAGAGGCACTTTACAAATACATTTAAAAAGAGTTAGCCATTTAGCCTATATATAAAATAGTAGTAGTTGGAGAAAGAGAAAACTATTCCACTAGAAAAGAACAAAAGATAAGCAATGGAAGAAAAGGTGAACAAACACAATGCTTTTTTTTGAGAAGTGTTGTGCAAAGGAATAAACCCACTTGTTATCAGTTCACTACAAAAAGGATACGATGGAGAGCTTTTGCAAATGGGTTCTGACAAGCAGATATTTTGAGAGTAAATATGACTTTTATGTCTGTGTTTTTTCTACAGCATGAGAAGTAATTGCTAGGCCAATTATGAAATGCCTGTATTTTCCACTCTGATCATCATCTTCATGTAGATGAATATGCAGCCCCAAGTAAACCACAGAAATAGAAGAAGTGATCTTGGATAAAAACCACAAAAAAACTTTGGCAAAGCTTCTGTACTTTGAAATCTTCCCACTTCAGATTATTACAAGCCGTAGTTGTAGTTGGCAGTTTGGAGAATGAGTTGTGGGAGGCAGGAGAGAGAGGAAAAAAACTAAACAAAAAAGTTGAGTAACTGAACTGCACATGAAAGATGTAAGGGAAAATCTTCCCATTTCTACTACACCTTCAGCATGAGGCAAAAAGAGAGATGATCAGGCAAATAAATGTTGTGTATCTGCACAGTGTTTCTAATCTGACTAGCATTCAGCTCCAGGAAACTCTTTCCACCGCCCAAACTATAATTAACTCTTACATGGATGACAACAGCTTTCTTCCCACCCAGCCAGCCCCATTTCACACTGAGCTCACTTTGCTAGCCCACTTCTCCATGGCCTTGTCAGATTCTGGTCAACCACCACAAAGCCACCTCAAGGCTCTTGCTGTGCCACAGGCACCACATGCCCTGCCAATAGGGAAGTTAAAGGAGAAAACACCGAGAAACCGTTTCATTTTTAGGCACCAGAACATGTGATACTATCATTCTTAGTGCTATTCAAGAAATAAATATGGTTGTTATTCCCTCACTAGCTAAATACAGCTTTCAGAGACCTCTGTGGAACTGGAACATGACTACAAATGCAACTTTTTTCTGTCTTTAGACAACTCCTGGCTGTCTTCAGAGATGACAAAGCCCAGACAGTCTTTCGTGAAATAAGCTTAGCCCTAACTGTTTTTGCTTGAAAGGACAGCAATCTGTTGATTCTATGGCTGCTCTGTTCCAATTACAAAAAGTCATAACTTTTAGAAATTAAGAATAAATGTAAACTAGTACAACCAAATCATCAGGATCTTCTGTGTGCATTTTTAAGCAACAATTCATTTGACATTGCCCACACATTTTCAATCTGCCAGCAATTTCTCTATTGACAACAGTAACCACATCAGAAATCACTAGAGGAAAAGAAGCTACAGCACCTTGGAGAGCTGAGTGCAGGCTCTTCTGACAACAGACCAAAAGGTGTCCATGAGGCAAAGTGCAAGTATAATGGCTGTTTTTGTTGCAAAACAAGAGCTTGTGCCACTGTTTGTCATCTACAATTCCAAAGCTGACAGCATGAGGAGCTGAATGAGTGACAGCTCATTTCTCCCAGTAACACTGTCAAATTTGTCACTTAAGAATCTTTTCACATAGAAACATTGAATGGTTTGGGCTGGAAGTGGCCTTAAATATCCTCTGGTTCCAATCCCCCTGCCATGGGCAGGGACACCTTCCACTTTCAGAGCTATAAAATGCAGTATAAATGTTATTTTAGATCATTTGTAGGCATTTAACAGGTCTAGAAAGCAATGGTTAAGATGTGCTAGCCCACAAGCCTTGTCCTATCACTATTCCAGGTGACATAAGCGCATACAAGCATCTTCCTCCCCAGCAGCAAAACGATTTTATAAAGATACATTTATATTTGAGTTATATTAAGCAGCAAAGGGAAAGCTTAAATTCAGAAATGTAAATAAGTAGAACAACCTCTGTGCCTTAATATAAATAAAGTAAAATTTGTGTAGGAAATTCTTTGGCCCATTCTGTGCAAGCAGTAAAACACCACAACCAGGAAGGTTTCTCCTGAGCTATAGGTCTAAAAGATGAATTCCACACAGCAGAACCATGGTATTACACCAGGCCCCACGATGAATTTTCTGTACACTTCTTACCTAGGGAATGTGCTTAAGTTCACGGAAACATACATGTCATTTTCCCTAATATCTGTTAAAGTCACCAGGACAGATAATAACTGACTTTTGTCTGAGAAGTGCAGATGAGAGACCTCTCTTCCCCCTTCCTCCCCCAACCAGCCTGCAATGCCATACTACAGTCAAGTCAACCTTGCTTGAGGACCTCATTAGGAATTTCAGACAAGATCTTCGGCTTTAGGACCTGGTTCAGAGTTTTATTTTCATTTTTCAGGACTCAAATATACAAATCTCTCCTATCGTATCTAAACTCAAATCTAAATCTTATCTAACTACTAAATGACAGGCACACCAAACTGTTACTTTGAAGACAGGCTAACCACCAAATGGTATCCAAACATAACTGGCCCTCGTGTTATCAGAACTGGAAATGCCAAAGTCTGTGAGAAAGACCATCCTCTCCCCATGCCCACAGCCTATTTAAATTTTTTTCAGAGTTCCATAAAGCTAAAAGTAACAGAGCATTTACTAAAAAAACAGACTTTTGGCACATGTACTTTGCAGATACTAAGCATCCAAAGGTCAACAAAGCACCCAATCAAACGCTTCCATCATACCAGATTTTCCTTTCACAGCAACTAGTTTCCACTGAAAGTTTTCCCCGAAGCAAGGCAGCCTTTTTAATAATGCTTCATTTTCACAGGGAGGTTGCAGTAGCAGTTTGTTGGCAATATCTGTGGTGTGCATTCTGCAGTGTGCAATTTTTTGGCTTTTTACTGGGGAGAAACTACCCCTGTGGCGAGAAAGGCATTAACATAGTTATAGGTTAGTAAGAAGCCCTCATGGTATTCAGGTTATTTTAGCTATTGGGAATGAACAGTATTTAGCAAAATGCTGAGTACAGCAAGGAACAATTTTCCTTTTCATTTTGCTGTGAAAACTCTCATAGAATTATGCAGAAATGCTCAACAACACTGTTCTCCTAGAGGCTTTCAGTCCAAATTCCTTCACATCTGCAATCTACTCTTCCTAAGATTAAAGTGGTTTAGAAGAACACAAAATAAAACCTACTTCTAATAATCACAGTCGTATTATCAACCACAGAACTAGAAAAAGCTTTCCAGAGAAGCAATTACTTTTCCCCTTTTACACAGAATGATGGGATACACCAGGATGCAGCATGTTCTAGCCACCAAGCAACACTCTCACATCGATTATAAAAGATATAAAGACTTGGAGACTGAAGTACAGCGACTTCATAAAACATATAGCCACACCAAGAAAATCTTTCGCTGTCATATGCTCCAGCTGCTGGGATAATTCTTTAAATGGCATCAGAGGATTTCAAACTATTTGCCAATTGATATATCCTAAACCATACTCCACTCTCCTCATCTCACTAAATGACCCTGCATATCTTTTTTGGCAAGACACTTCGTCATGAGTGAGTCAAAGAGGTAGGTATTACTTTCCCTTCCCTTCCGGTTGTCTTACCCCCAGTCTTTTTTTTTCTCTTATCCGTGATCATCATCTCAATCCAGCCACAAAAACCCTCTAGGTCTCTAACAAGGCAGATATGTCATCTGTGTAAAACTCAGGTCTCCAAGAGAGCAAACTCTTCAAAGATGGAAGTCAGTGTTCCCAACAGAGAGAGCACAGTAGGACGATGAGTCAATCTCACAACAATGTAATTTCATCCACTAGTAATTCAACACATCTGAGTAAACACTTCTAGGATTAATCTGAATCTTTAAAGAGAAGAATCAAGCATGAAGACAAACATGGATACAGACATTTACAAAAACATTACAGTCATGAAGCTAGGAAACTTTTATTGTTTGTTTTCTGTTAGCCATGAAAAACAACAGAGAAATCATTATAAAATAATTTCATGAATAGACTTTTCCCTCCCAACAGACCATAATATATCTGACTGTCTGCAGGAAAAGCAAGATCAGGTGCTACACCTACTTTGATCTCTCTCTGCTAAAGAAAAAATAATGCAAAGAAAAATTTGGCAGCAATTCTTCCAGATTATGAATCTTCATGATAAGCTTGGGCCAAACAAGCAAAAGGTTCATGGTAACTGAGATTTAATGAAAGAACAGACCTTTTAAAATTCTCTGATATCTTCTCTGCAAGACTCAGAGCAACAGCTGCAAATGGAAGTGACAGGGCAGCAACAACTACGGCTGGTTTTGCTTCTTAGAGGAAAACTTTCACCAACACTACTTCACAAAAAATTCACACCAAAAAGCTGCAAGTCAAAAAGTAACTCTAAAACAGTTGGCAAGGGAGGGAAAGGAATAGTGGAGAGTGAAATAAAGCAATAGAGAATGACAGGTTATCCAGATATAACTGATGTTTTGCCATTTAATTTTTTTCTGTCTTAAAACTAGCCCCTTCATGAAGAAAAATATCCACTTGCTTATATTTATCTCTTTTATATGCTATGTGTAACTGTTACATCAATGACTTATGACTACAAAATACACAAATTGGATACTGAAACATGCATCTAAACTTTTTGTAATGATTTTGAGTGTGGAAAATCATAATCTTCAGAAAAATGTTCCACTGTACTAGGCCTACAGATCCATAACGAGTTGTTTCATCCTGCCTCAGACACAAAAAGTATGCAGAGAACTAACTAGATTCTTGTTAGCTGATTCTTCTTCCAGCCCAGTAAGTCCTTAACAAAGTGCGTGATTGGCAAAATTCTTGATTTGAGTTCAACTTACAAGATCTGAAAACACTATTTTTTACAAAAATCCCTCATTTATTTGCTATGCACCCATACTAAAAGTGGAAAAACAGCCCACAACCTATAACTTGAAGTCTTCTAGGTCATCACAATTACGCATGCACATGCATGAACTTCGTTTATATTCTAACACAGACAGCATTTGCAATTGTTAAATTAACAACATATTCAGTTCCTATTATAGCTCCCAATTGCTCGGCTTCTTAAAATTAAATAAGGTCTACTTTTCAGAAGGAGAAAAGATGATCAAATTGAGATTTTTTTTTGATAACCAACAAAGGTTCTTTCTGGTTAACATTGATCAGAAGCTGTGTCTTAGATATATCTCAGAAGTTTTTGAATGCAAGAGTGTAAAAAAGTTTGGAGGCAGTCTAGGGCCCAGTCTCAAGGTATGACCTCATCCATTCATGCCTTCACACCTTTGGCTATCTGACTCATGAAAATTTTAGTGCTTAGTCCACAGCCTGTCAAAAACAATAAGAATCTAAATATTGGTCTTAATATGGTTTGAATCAAGTCCTGAAACACCATGAAAAGTGGCGACATTTATCTGTGCCCTCCCTGGGGGGAATGCAAGGTGATTCCTCAAGTTCTCTGTGCAGGTTACACACCAGATGGAAAATGCAGGACTTCAGCCAGCCAAAGCACATTACCTGCAACCCCATCACACACCTCCTGCCAGCCCCTGGGTGGCCCCAGCTTGTGCAGTGCCAAGTGCTGCCAGGGTTGCCTGATTGCCTGCCCCACATCTCCAGCCTGCCCTCCCCACCCTGCACCATGGGAAGGCCCTGAGGGATCCGAGGCAGGCTGAGCCACAGGCAGATGGGCCACTCAGTTCTGCAAAACACTCCTTTCATCAAGAGCTCTTGAAGGTATACTAATAAGAGTAAAAATAATTACCTCAATTTTCTGGCTGAGGAAATGAAGATGCTAAGCCAGTGAAGTGACTTAGCCTGGTCTTCCACATTGCAAGCCAGGATCCTATTCATCAAACAAAAATATCCCTCTAAGGGGCTTTAATGAAGCTTTCAAATTACTCCATGGAGTTGGAGAGAAAAAGGGATTAATCTGATCTACCTCTCCTTTCATAAGTTGGTTCAATACCAAAAGGTGTCTATTTTTTTATTATTATTATTCTTTTGCTGGGCTACACCACCACAAAGGCAGCAACTTGATGCCCCATAAATAGTCCAGGGATGTTCTACTGGTCCCTTCTATCTTTAATTAAACTTCATAGATTTTAACTACAGTAAGTAAAAGTGCTATCAATAGATACTGGAGAACAATTGTCTTGATACAAAGTGTTCGCACTCTGGTATGCAACCATATATCCAACAATTTTACTGCTACACTTTGACTACCAAAAACAAGACTACCCAAAACAAGATCTCACCTTCCTTATCTTCCTAGTACACCCTTGTCTCCACAATAGAGACCCCAGTATTCCTGTGTTCCTCCCCCATATTTTGCATATTTCCTCTTCAGATTTGACCCACACCACGCTTTTATTTACAAAACATCTCAAACAAATTTACAAACAGATAACAAATAACAGATAACAAAGCCATGTAACTTCTGTAAAGAAAGTCAATGTTATCCACTCAGTAATGCTCTGCGTTTCTGATGTTAAAGCAAACCTGAAACTCAAAGTGAAACTCTGCTTTAAGCAAGAGGAAATATATGACGAGGGGGAAAAACCTTTGTGTATATCCCACCATGATCTGAGAACTGTCCCTGTAATTGAAAGACCCCTCCAATCCCTTTGGAGTTTACGGCCAGATCAAAGTAAGACTGCTACTTCACATCTATATACATGATAGTACAATTGCTCATCAAAAGATGTAAGAAATCAGTAATAGCACAGAGCAAGTCAATTCAATGTGAACTGAAAGGTTCCAGTCATAGGAAACAACACATAGAAAAATAAATAACTTGTAAAATAGGAGTAGCATCTAAGACAACAAACTTATTTTGTTTTCTACCATGGATTTTCTGTGTTATTTCAAAAATATTTTTTTATTCTTAGGACTCATCATTCAAAAACAAAGAATATTTTTATGGCTATTAGCAGGCACCACATGTTTGCAAAACACTCTGATATGCTTGGATGGAGAATAAGAGAACACCTCATTAGAATCACTTAGCTGACCAGTATAAAGATAGAGACAAATTTGAATGAGATGCACTAACAGCTGATTTAATCTGGTCAAAATAAATTATATTGCCTGAATAAGCAACTACCACACCAAAAATGTAGCTATGAAAAGCAAGAAGCAAAAATGTAGCAAAGGTTCAGAATCATAAAACTGATGTACTGATTTGAGAAAAAAAAATACATTTAATCTCTTTGGTAAAATAAGAACCCAATCCAATAGAGAGGAGGGAGGGAAAAGAAGGGGGGAAAAGGAGATCTATCACCATTTTTTGATTACTGAAAGTATTCAGGTATTTTAGGCATTCCATAAAGTTGTATCCATGACAGCTGCAGTTACAATCCTTTCAGAATGGAACACTGCAGTGCTGTCCTAATCCACGACAGCTAGAACAGATTCTTTTAAACAGCAAACTTATATGCACCCCTCTTTTGAGTCTAACCCACTAAGACACAGCAGATTTAAAATCACCATTGCTTTGTCTCCAATTCTATATCAAGGCTTTACTCAAGCTCTTACACTCCAAAACCCTCAATTGATTTGACAGCAAAACAGTACTCCCAAGATCTCAGGCCCCCAGTGCAGTGGCCTATGTTATTTCCAGATCTACTAGTCTTAAACTTGCTTGATTACCAGATGATTTTTAATCAGTACAGCTAAATGGGAACAAGCATGAAAACATGGAAAAAAAGTGATACACACATAAATCATTATTTCCTTCCACTGGCAGGAATAGTGTTTAATAGCACTACTAAGTGCATCCCTACTGGAGGAAAACAGGCCAGGAATGTATTACCTGAGTGACACAAGTATGAGTAAGCTATCAAATTCTTTCTGTAGAAAAGGCCTTTGGATTGAATTAACAAATATTTTTTTAAACCCTGAAAGTAACTTAACATTACAATCCCTTCTGAATTTCACCCGTGCAGGAAGTGATAGCCCCTACAAAACAGCCATTCTTTCAGCATGGGCTCTAAATATATTTCCACAAAGTTCAGAGAAACTTTATCCTTTTAGACCACTTCTTCCCTGGTCAAATGCAGTGAAATTCACAAACAAATTCATAAAACTAAAAGAGGGGAACAGACAAGCCACAGGAATGCTTTCTTGAAGGTGGTCACACTCAAAGTTGCAATCAATGGCTCGTTGTCCAAGTAGAAAGCAGTGACGAGTGTTGTTCCCCAGGGGTCAGTATTGGGATCGGCACTGATAAATATCTTTGTCAGTCACATGGACAGTGGGACCAAGTGCACCCTCAACAGCTTTGCTGATGGCAACAAGCTGTGTGGTGCAGCTGACACCCCGTAGAGAAGGGAAGCCATCCACAGGGACCTTGACAGGCTTGAGAGGTGGGCCTATGCAAACCTCTTGAAGTTCAACAAGGCTAAGTGCAAGGTGCTGCACCTGAGTCAGGACAATCCTAAGCACAAATACAGATCAGGCAGAGAATAGATTGAGAGCAGCCCTGGGGAGAAGGACTTGGGGGTGTTGGTGAATGAGAAGCTTGACATGACCCAGCAATGTGCAATTGCAGCCCAGAAAGACAACCATATCCTGGGCTGCATCAAAAGCAGCACAGCTAGGAGGTTAAAGGAGGTGATTCTCCCCCTCTGCTCTGCTCTTATGAGACCCCATTTGGAGTGCTGCATCCAGTTCTGGGTCCCCCAACACAATAAGGGCAAGGACCTGCTGGAGTGAGTCCAGAGGAGAATCACGAAGATGATCAGAGGACTGGACCACCCCTCCTAACCGACAAGCTGAGAGAGCTGGGGTTGTTCAGCCTGGAGAAGAGAAGGCTCTGGGGAGACCTTAGAGCAGCCTTCCAGTACCTAAAGGGGGCTACAAGAGAGCTGGAGAGGAACTGTTTACAAGGGCATGTAGTGATAGGTAAAGGGGGAGTGGCTTTAAGCTGAAAGCGGGTAGGTTTAGACTAGACATTAGGAAGAAACTCTGTACTGTGAGTGATGAAATACTGGAACAGGTGCCCAGAGAACTTGTGGATACCCCATCCCTGGAATTGTTCAGGGTTAGGCTGGATGGTGCTTTGAGCAACCTGATCTAGTGGAAGGTTGGAAGTAGGTTATCTTTAGGGTTCCTTCTCACCCAAAACATTCTATATTTCTATGATTGTATGTGAGGCAGAAGCATGAAGTGAAAGAAAAACATAGTTTCAGAAGTAAAAAGGTCATATCAGTCTAAATGGAACTACATGTTTAATTTGTAAGGAATGTTAATTGGAAAGCATTCAGGATACACTTTATCAAAATCAAACAATAAGTCAGTAACTGCAATTACTTTCAGAACTATCTCTGCTGCAACTAGAATGACAACCTATTATCTTTGTGCTTTCTTGCACTTCATTCTTATTCCTTTTTGTTTGTTTTTTGTTGTCACATTCCTGTTGTTGTTATTAAACACACAAGTATGGCCCACATTTTTAACCCTGGGGCTACAAAACATGGCAGTTAATAAGCTGCTTATACATCACAGCCCATCCTCAGCCAGCTCTAGTGTAACTGGGGTTTTGCTAAAATCCTCAGTACAATCTTCCATCCTCTGAGCTGCACTTAAGCCCATCTTGTGTAGTAAGAACAGGTTGTTATGCCCTACTGAATAAGCCCTGGAACCCAGCACATAGTCAGTCAATGTATATTTATGCTTGAACTCACATCAGCAGAAACAATGAGTACAAAAGGCCATACATTATGGAGAAAAATAGCCACAAATACCTCTGGCACCTAAAAAAGTCACATGAAAACTGAACTCATTGAATATGAGTTACAAAAAGGATAAAATTCTAGTACTTATATGTCTTCTACTTTTAAATCCTTGATGATGCATTCAAGTCCCATTCCTCCACTCTTTCCATAAGAATGGAAGCTGTACCAAATAAAAGGTTAAATATCTCACCTATTCTGTGTCTTTGGTTGTTGGAAATTTAAGGAATTGAAATTCTTCCAAAAGAGACTTAGTAGTCAGTAAACACTACCTGTGTTCCAGCTGAACTTTGAAAGTGAACGTTGAAAGTCTTATCAGAGTTTCAGGTGATATCAGACAGCCCATAAACACACTGAATAAAAGTAATTACAAAGAATTTTATCTTGAAGGCGGAAGACAAATGCGAAACTGTCACCTTAACTCTGCTGCAAAATTGCCAGAAGGAAATATTGCTATTAACCTGACAGAGCAAAAAAGACTCCCATAAATGCTTGAGTGCACTTGTACTTCCCTGTTCACCCTTGGCACTTCCAACTTACAGGTAACATCCATGTAGAGCTCAGTGCAGCACACCTTACCTGACTTGACAGCTATTTCAGTAAGAGATTCCGGACACCCCCATCATAGAGAACCACAGAATAATCCACCTCTGGAAAAGTTTCTTCCTAGCTTCACCAAAAAGCAGATGTTTTTTGACCCAAACCCAAGAACTTTCCTTCCTTAGCAAGAATGCCATTCACTGTTTATGAACTGTGTATCAAGAGCATACATTGTCTTATATTACTGTGAAATTTGCATTTCCTTGGGATCTGAAGTCTGCTTTTTCTTGTGTCTTGGAACACAAGAGAATATTTTCTTTTTTTTTGGTTCAGAACTTTGGTAGAAGCCCTGAGTTCATGAATGTCTCCCATGTTACAGCTAAAAGAAAAGCTGCATGCCTTCTGCTGGAATCTCTCAGCACTCTGCATCTTATGTGACAGGTCAATCAATCACAATGGTCTCTCTTGACTGTAAAAAATGTAAGTAGCTTTAATAGGAGAAATTGAATCTAAGCAGAACAAAAAAATGGAATGCAAATGCTTTTACATCACCATTCTCCACTTACCTACATAGACATGTCATTAAGTTTTCGGTTGCTACCACAGAACAGGTTCTCAAACCTAACATCCTTGTCATGGCATAATTTGCTGCACAGATTTTCAACTATAGATCACTTTTTTTGTTAAAATGCTAACAAAGTTCTTCACAGAAGTCAGAGGACAGAATTTTACCCCCAGGTTTTCAAGGAAGTCAGTTCATTAGTAAACCACAATGTCTTGTCTCCTCTGATTTAGATCTATTCTGTTAGGGGCTACTGCACAGTTCAACTGTGGCATCTGTTTTAGAAAAAAAACACATAGTCTGCATATCAGCCTCTGTGTCTTGTGCACGCTGCCTTACCATGAAATATGATCTATGGGTATATACACTAAATATGTATGCACATACAGCACTATCTGCCAGATGTAAACAGGTCTTGCATGCTGATCGAGGTACCGATGAGTTCCGCATAACCAAAACCTTTCACACCACAGAATTGCAGCATCACCTATAAATACGGTCAGCACTTGTTTCTGACAAACAAAAAGTCCCCCTAGTCAAGACAACGCACTTACATGAACAAACCATCATATGATCGGAAAAAGTGAAAAAAAAAATAGCTGTACTTTGGACTATTCAGCATAGACAGTCAGGAGCTGTGTTGACTGGAGTCACTGCTGGAATGATGTGTGGCTGTGGCTGATGTCCCACAGAGAAGACGATGGCAGGACATGTGTTTGGCAGTTGCAAGAACTGAAAAGTAGATTATGTCCACGAAAATGGAAAGCACTGTAAATATTCCTAGGGCAGAGAAGCTCACAGTGTTGGGGAAAGACTGGTGGCATCACCGTGGGAGAGAAGCCCAAGAGAAGAGAGAGAAGAGTGGAGATACACTTCACTTCTTTAAACAGGTGGCTATCTACTCTTATGGCTTTTGTCTCCTCTTGCAGCAGCTACGTGCTAATTCAATTTATTCAGGAAAAAGACGGGAGAAAAAGCTCTTGCCCTTCACCCCTGGTTTCAGAATTATTGCGTCTCCTGGGGGGAAGGGTTAGACGGAGACATTTGGTTTGGAAATGACTCACTCGGCAGCGCTATGGAGCCGGAGGGTCTATTTTTAATATTTTTAAATGGAGAACTTACCCAGGTCTTATGCCAGCGCTGTGCTCCAAAGGCACCGCCGAGCGAGGGGAGCCGGCCCAGCCCGCTGCCTTCCGCAAGCCGCCCCCCGGCAAACATCCCCTTCGGGCCGCCGGCGGCATCGCCGCCAGCCCCGCTGCCCCCCGGGCCGGGCCGCCCCGAGCCCCCAGTCCGAGAGGGGCCGGAGCCCGAGGTCGCGGCTCGCACTCACCCGGGGCCGGGCTGCGGAGCGGGAGGCGGCAGCGCCCCGATCCCCGATCCCCGCGCCCCGCGCCGCCGCCAGCCGAGGGACGGACGGACGGACGCGCTGCCTCCTCGCCGCGATCTGGCGAAATTTGCCACCCACCGGCCAGGATTTTACACTTCCTGGCGGCTGGCCAGCCCCGTCTTCTACAGCCTGCCCCGGGCTGGCTCCTCCCCGCCGAGGCAAGAGCCGGCCGGGCCGGGCGGAGTGGGGGCAGCCGCGCTGCTTCCCCCGGCTCCCACCCCACTCCCGGTGGGGGTAGCCCGCACAGACCCGTCCTGTCCCGTCAGAGCCAGGAAGTGTAAATTCTTCTGACCTTTAGCCAAAGAAAGGGAAGGGTAAGGATGGAGGAGCTCCGGAGGCCCTTCCCAGGGAAGGGCGGCCATCCCAGGTCTCACGGGGTGTTCCGTCTCCCCCGCCGCGCCTCCCCGGCCCCACGTCTCGCTGACTCGGCCGAGAGATGCTGGACCTGCAGCCAGCTCCTCGCAGGCCCGGCTCAGGGCGTGGAATTTGCCTTCGCACCCAGCTACAGATAAAGAAATGGGTCGTGCAACACGGGGAAGGAGATGTGCCATTTAAAGATAGGGCTTCTTTTATTTTGGTCTCATGGTTCAAGGTTCCTCTGGTAGCCGCAGCCCTGTGCAGTTTGCTCTGTTCTGCTGTCACAGTCTACAAGCAGGTATCGGACAGGAAACTGCTGGAAAAAAATCACTTGTTATTCGGGGTCCCTGAAGAGATTAAAAGCCACAATTAGCTGCAGTAAGGGAGCAATCACATGGAACATGTAAGGCAAACAGTTATGCCGACTTTTGGAGAGCTACTCATTAATTAAAATACTAAAATTTTTACATGTTTAAAGGAGACAAACCAAATTTGTAAAATAGTGTAACTTTCTCTAACTGTTTAAGAGCCTTCTGTGAATTAGTTTATCCACAATACTGGTGATGCTTGATGACCCAATGCACTGCTTGTTAAGAGAATTCAAATCATAACTTTACAACTGAGTTGCATTTGGTCTTAGAATGAGAAAAGTTAATGCTACTCTGGAACCACTGTGTTAATCCGTTAGGTCATGCTAGGATCCTGTAACACTTTTAAGCCGTTCTGTAGATATCCACATCAAGCTTAAATGAGAACAGTTGCTGGATGTGTTTGTAGGAGATGTATTCTCCTTTTCTATCTCTAGATGTGTAAATCAAATACTCAGGTGCTGTCAACCTTACCTGCTGCCCATTTCTACTACTAGTTATACAAATAGGATTTACTATTATGAACACAAAATCAGTGTCTGGGGCTTGCAGACAAAACTGCAAGCTGTAGGAACGCATACAAAAACACAGTTCCTGTCCCAGACTCATGTGGCATAGGATGACACTCGATACTTGTGCATCCTATAATATCTATTAATTTACTAACAATTAAAAGTGCACATTGTCATTCATTCTGCACCTGCTTTTCAAGCCAACAGTTACTTATTTCTCAGAGACAGCATTGCTGAAGTGAAGTTTGAATGGTGATCTCAATCTGTGGCTCATCATGCAGCTGGGAAGTGATTGTCACTGTGGCTAGATTGACTGCAAAGCAATGATGTGATTTATCATACTTGATAAATGGGCCAGCAAAGACCCTAAGGAACTTGCAGGTGAAGAGAACAGTGATCTGACATAACTGTTCAGATGGCATGCTCCATCTGGGAGAAATTCCTAGGTTTTCTAAAAAAACCCAAAAAACATCAGCACACAAACTGGAATCTTTCCCCAAATTTTAACTCACAGGATTATGAATCAAAATTTGACAATACATTTCAGGTGTGGGACAAATTCCTACACATGGAGACTTGTGGAACTCTGAGTTTATGAGGGGGAAGCTGTTTGCCATTTGGTTCTAGCTTCAGGACTACCACTGAGGGACATCATTGCCACAACACAGACTTATTGTGACCATCCTGATGTGTGGCTGAACTCCCACCTGTGGGAGAAGAGGAAGGACAAAACTGAAAAGATCCCCACCATCACACCAGGAGGAAGGGGGAGGTCATCTTTGATTTCCTCATTAGGAAGGAGTGAGGCTTCTGTGAAAAGGAAATAGTCTTTGTCACTGGGAGTGAGGGCTCCCAGTTATGCAGGAGAATAGGAACTGGGAAGACTTTAATATATGGCAAGAGCAGACAAGAAATACAACTAGAAACACTAGCCCAGTAGAAAAAAGATAAAATACTTAGGTGGGATTCATTTCGCCTAACTTTAGCTCTCTGAGTTTATGTAAAACACCCCAAGCTTTCAAAGTTAAATAATGTAAGTCCTGCCCTAAAGCTTGCCCAAGTGGAATAAGGTTGCAGTGAAAGGGATCTGAAGAGAAAAGAGTTATGTTTAGGTTGACAGATGAGAAAACTTATCTTTAATTGCTCCTTTTTCCCTTTTAGCTTTGATTTGAGAAAAAAAGAGAAGAATATGGTTTTCAAAGAAAGCTGCTTGCCTTACACAGGCAAGTGATAATTTATAGATGTCTGCTCTCTGCCCCAAAGATGATACATGGTGCAAATGCACTACTGTGTGCTTTGTGTGAGAGGAATGGGCTCTTCCGTGGCCTTGTTCTACAGTGTCATCTCAGACTGAAAAGCAGGCAACTGACAACACCAGCAATGTTGCTACATTTATATAATGAACAGATATGTGAAAAATAGCTACAACCTTAATTTTGTTTTTGACACGCTGCCTTAACACCACACATCCTCTCTGTAGCACACTCTATAGCAAGACTGAGCACACACACGTCCTGCTCTCACACAGCCTGCTGTTCAATACAAACCTAACCACAAGAGTTGTGACTAACAGATGTGACCTTTTATTAGTTTGCTTATAACGCACTTGATGATGGGACAAACCCACAATGTATCGCCTTTGCTTTGGCTGTGTGATCCAACAGGTCTTTAGCATCATGTGCTTCCCAGAAATGAGTTCTGGGAAAAGACCCACAGTGTGGTCTATGAGGAGGGCAATGAGGAGAGTCATCATTTCTGAAGAGCATTCCTAATTCTGGCATTAATTTTCAAAGAGCTGAGGGCTGCAGCTGAACCAGGCTATGTTTTATTCTTATCCTATCCACAAGGATCTCTTGCTCTTTCATCTGCTAGGATAGCCAATTTACTCCATCTGTCCAGTGGTGGGGGGAGGAAGGGAAATCAAGAAGAAGTTGACTCTAACTGAAGTGGATGATTTTGACAGCAAAGGCAGTAGCTACACTTGAAGTTGCCTTGCATATTCTCACAAGGAATGTGGGGCAAACAACTGAGGATAAGCTGGGAGCAGCAACCGCCTATCCCAACTCAGACAGTGAGGACAGTCCTCAGCGACACTGTGCAAATTATTTAATAATGCAATTCATCTTTCTCTTGGGACTGTAGTGAGAAAATTCCATGTATCAGTGATGCTGTGAAGCTTAAACAACTCTTTCAAAAATAATAGAAAATTTAAATTGTTCTTAAGTTGTCATTTAATGTTCATTTTTATAGTTTCAAGCTTGGGGAGGGGAAGGGAGGGGAAGGGAAGGAAACACCTCCAAGCAGTGGGGTTGAGGATACACTATTCTATCAATTTCACAAGTCAAAGCTCTGGCACGAGTGATATTCAGGAAACAAAATGTATTTCTACAGGGAAAAATGCAGCAATACTACACCTGTCAAAAAATAATTAAAATCCCAGCTACTCATAGGGAAGACAATTCTCAGAAGTCGTAATCCTGAAAGAGACCTAAAACAGCAGGATAGCAGGCGGTAAATTAGACAGACCCATAATTTGACATGACAAGAGGGGAAAAAAAAGGCAGAAACAAGAAAACAATGGGATAGTAGAGTTCATAAACAGAAACTGTAGCAAAGGCCTCTGTTACTGGTATTGTAGTGTAAACTCCCTGGAATACTGCATTCAAACCTGAATATCTTCTCATCAAAAAGACATCAGCAAACATAAATGAATTATTAAAAAAAAAAAAAAAAGAAGTAATGAGGATTGATTTAGAGTCACTGTCAATGAGTTGAAAGAGCTAAATACATGCATGGGGTATAGGACACAACGCTACAAAAAATAGACACTGTGGGAGATCAACTATTTTGGTTTACAGAAGTGAGAGAGTTAGTATTGCAAGGAAGGAGAAACTAGTATGAAACAAGGCAAAAAAAATTAGGATGAGTACTCTTACAATGGCTTGGCTGTAAGACCCACTGCCTGATGGAGAAGTTGCTCTGGGACACTTCTTCTTGCGGTATTTTAAATAAGCACAATACAGTGTTTATCCCTTGGCCTACCAAGCACAGTGGGCTAGTTGATCTTTTACAGAGGAATTTTCCATCTCTAATTGCTGTGTTTCTAAAGTTTCCTCCTCTGTAGAGCACTGTTTGTCACGTCAGTGGCAAACCTCGAGGAGAAGACAAACAATATAGCCCACAGGGAGAGATCTAAATGAAGAAAATGGCTAAAGTATGTTTGTGTGTGATACTTTACAGTCACACCACAAATCATAGCCAGGCAAAGGCAGTTGCAACCAGTATTCCTTACACTGACCTCTGCTAGAAACCATAATACAAATGTCCAAAGGTCACAAGCAAGCTTAACAGATTGTTCTTTCCATCCTCTCGCTTTTAAGTCTTCCCATCCCACTCCTGACTTCATTTGTCTCTCCAGCATCTCCATCTGCTCCATCTGCCTCTTGCTTTTCATCTCCAGGGTCAGTAAACTGAATCTTTAAATTCAGTACCTAGAATCCTGTACATCCATCCTGAATTCTCATCAGCATCTTTTCTATACAGGGAGCTCGACCTGACTGTGCTTTTGGGGGCACTGGAAAAAGACAATTGGAGCCAGTGTTGTGTTGATTGCACAGTGATACCATCCTGAGAGTCCAGGAGAACCTCACTGTGTGCTCTTAGTGTAAGAAAAGTCCTGAAGAGTAGCACTGCAAGCATCTCTGCCATGTGCACTGCCTTGCTGTGAGCCGGCTCCATGGGGCTCACTGTCAGGTCACTTAGGATCTGTAGCCTGTGCCAGTGAAGAGGTCACTGAGTAGGTAATTTGGGCGAGGTGACCAGCAGCTCAGTTACCAGCTGTGGAGAAGTCTGACATTTCATATATCAACTGTTTACTGGCACCAGCTTTGGGTTATATTGTCTTTCAAAGCTGCACACTCAAAAGAACCTGCACATGGCATGAGACCTATTTCTTAAGTTAAACAAGTGATTTACTAGATGTTAGATGACTCTTACTGGTAAATGAATGCCAAATCATGCTGTTCTAATTACAGGAGGTTTCTAAGGTGCCTTGCTTTACTCATTCCTGACTTGGTGTGATTCATCTCTTGGTTTTCAGTCTACGATTTTACACTTTCTACATCTCTCTTGTGGACCATGCTATGGTCTGCAAGACAGAAGCACTCCAGTGCAGTGAAAGCCACTACCAGGAGTAGAGTTCGCATACTGAGAAAACAACAGGCTTTCCTCTTTAAAACAACTAAATGCATTTGGCACCATCATTTTGATGGCTCTCAGAGCCAGCTGAAAACAAATCTATGTGGACGCAGCAGAAGTACACATTTACCTCCTGAGCTGACTGGCACAAGAATCGGTTTAGTCAGGGGCCAAGAAGAAATCATGTGTTGTACCAAAAGTTCACAGTAGCTCTTCCTATATTTATATACAGAATGTGGGAGGGACTTGAACCCTCCCAGCCATCCTGCAGTTAGTGGGATGATGGGCAGACATGCCTTTTCGTCTAGAAGCAGGTTTCTCACTTGTTGTTGTGTAGCTTATGTTACTGATTTGGCACAGTTGCTGACAACTTAACCTTATCTCCCAGGGGTGACCCTGCCTTCCTTGATAAATGGAGGAATGATAGAATGCAACCAGGTGCCATAGGTAAATTTACAGGTTTACAGATGGGTATTTATTCACTTGTCTGCCCTTGACTTCCACTGTAAATATCCTGTTGTTTCTTCCAGATATAACAGTGCTGATCGAACCCACTGGAAGATGCCTTTACTAGCTAAAGGATCTTATTTTGTCTGTCTGGGAATGTGGTTGTGCTGTGGGGCACAAGGCTGTGGAGCCACAGGGGAGAGAAGAAAACCAGAGTTTATCTGCACAGAGAATGGGACTGGTGGAATTAGTGAGTTTTAATTTGGTAACTGTATGATTCTTTCTGGAGCAGTCAAACTCTTTGAATAGACGCTCTTGTCTTGCATAGGAGCATCACTGGCTTCTGGCACAGAAGTGATGAATACAGTGAGACTGTACTGTAGGATTAAACTAGGGAGGCTGAGAAGGCTTGGTGGACAAGTGTGGGCATTTGAAATGTGGGCTGCATTTCAATGTACAGAGTAAGGTGCAAATACTAGAATATGCATGGTTTGTGGGAGGTATGTGGATGCTAGAGTGAAGGACAGCTTTATGGAGTATTCCTCCATGTTATCAGATGCCACTGATCCCAAATTATCTATTTGCATCACATAGAGCCTTTGTACCACAAACACACCATAAAGCAGGAGGAAGGATATAAGATGCTAAAAGCGCTACATAAACGATGATGCAGACTGTATATCAATGTCCTGCATAGGAGGAGTCTTTGTGCACTTGAGGAATTCCACTTTTGATTGTCAGAATAAATGTATTTAACTAAAGAATCACATATGCACATGTTCAAATGGCTTATGAGCAACATTTTGTGGTGGCCGCATGACTGTGTGTACAGACACGCTCTCCTCCATTAAGCCGGCAGGGGTTTCTGAACACCAGCTGTGGAATCTGTCTCTATGGCTCTGTGTTTGTGTGGAGGACAGTCAAATCCCAACTGTGCCAATATGAAGCTGGGCAAATTGGTTTGACACATCTCCAGTTCTCAGAATTTTTCTCAGTCCCTCAGGTTTTTGATTTATTTTCAGAAGCTCTCCAAGGAGACTGCTCTTTATGTGGAACTTACCATTCTGCCAGGCCAGACTGGAATTTCAGCCATTCATAAAGGAAATATGAGGGTTTGTGTGTGTGCGGTGCCAACTCACTAGAACACACACAGGGACAACACTTGGGCTTTGCAACCAATAAAATTCAGCAAGTAAACCAGCTTGCCTCTTTTCCTTCATGTTCCCTCTCCCTCCCTTACCCATTATTTTCACACCCTGCTGAAACATATGAAATGGCAAAAACATTCCAAGTTAAACAGCTGAACTCTGGATTATTTACCTAATCCATGCACACCATGCCCTGGCCAGGCACCCTTTCTTCCATCCTTGCTCTGCAAGAGAAAGTACATCTGCCAGGTCATGGCTAAGGAAAGGCACAATCCTGAACCGTGAAGAAAGATAGCTCTAGTGACACCTCAGCAAAGCAATGCCTGGCTGGCACTGCATTACTTCCCAGGCCAAGAGGTCTGGGACAAGGTACATAAGCAAAAAGCAACAAACTGTGGTGTTCCCCTGCAGCTGGGGAACCTGTTCCATGAAGAGACTCTGTATGAGGCTGCACACAGCCTAGCACACGGGGTTGTTCAGTGAGGGAGAGGTGGTGTTCAGGACTAGGCAGGGGATTTTGGAAGTGAGATGCAAAAGCAAGCGCACCTACGGGCTGACTGACAGATCCATTCTCGCCATGAATTATCAACCTATTTAAAAATTAGTAGTCCTATGTGGTGGGTTGACCTTGGCTGGACACCAGGTGCCCACCCAGCTGCTCTATCACTCCCCTTGCCACCTGGACAGGGGACAGAGTAAGGTGGAAAAACAACTCATGGGTTGGGATAAGGCAATTTATTTAAAGCAAAAAGCAAAGCGGAAGCTCGCGCGCGCAAAAGTGAAGCAAAATGAAAGATAACACGGCTTATTCTCTACTTCCCATGAGCAGTGATGGTCAGCCACTTCCAAGAAGCAGGGCTTCTTGCAGTTCCTCAGCAGGCAGCCATTGGAGACAATGAATGCCTCCCTTCCTGATCCTTGCCTTAGCTTTTATATCTGAGCTGACGTCATATGGTATGGAATATCCCTGTGGTCAGTTTGGGTCAGATGCACTACTTGTGTCCTTTCCCAGGATCTTGCCCTCGACTGAGGAAGGAATGTTACAGTGCTGATGCTGTGCTCAGCAGTGGCCAAAGCATTGGTGTGTTACCAACACCCTTCTAGCTGCCAATGCAAAGCACAGCACTGTGAGGGGGGCTGTGGGGAAATGAACTGCAGCTCAGGCAGACCCAATACATCCTACCACTAAGAGAGGCTCGCTTAGTCTCTTGTTGTCTAATTATACAATTGTTACAAACGACTGGAAATAGGAAACTTGTCTGTGATACCTTAAGCCCCTAATGGTTTTTATTTTTCTAATACTTTTAAGTTTTGTAAGTAGTGGAAGTAGACTCTAAAAGCAGCATCCCTTACATCCCTTTCCCTGTAGCACCCTTGTTTACACATTCCTTAACCCTCTTGCCCCATTCTATGCTCCCTATATCACTCCTACCCCCAAATCCAGTAGAAATGTTTAGTCTCTTGTCAAGGCAAGGCCTAGACTGTTTGCAGAACAGCGTATCTTGGCCTAAACCACAGAACACGGTCAAGAACTGGGTAACTATGTACCCTTTGTGCTCTGAAGAAGATGAAGATGGATGAATAGAGGGTCCCAAAATACACCCCAGACCCATTTCTCAGGGGTGGACCCGGGGCAGTCCAGACTAAAGGCCACAGGGTGGACACATCTGGGATTGGATGGATGATATTATAAAATGTAGCATCTCGGGCACAGGGGGGCACGTGTCTTGTAACATCTTTTGCCTTGGCATAATAAACCCTTTCCTTATCTCACCCCTAATTAACTGCTCCAGAGATTTTTTTCAGCACCTAAATCCCACGGCAACATCTGATTGCATAAATCTGGCTCAGGTAGGCCAGTAGGGACCCCAGACAGCTTGCACTGGGTTACTAGGCAATGTAACTTATTAAGGGCAGAATGGGTCCCTTTAGCTCAGTTTTCTCTCTCCGACAGTAGCCAAACATAGATACCTTAGGCGGACCACAGGAACAGAAAAAGCATATAGAAAAAAGACTTCTTCCAGTCATTTCCACTACTATTTTCACCTATATTAGCTAAGTTAAAGGTAGCAAGAGGTGCTTCCTGCAGTTCACTCTTCCCCTATAATTGCAGATACCTTTGAATATAGTTTCACATCCATGTTTTCCAAAGTTTGTAAGGAGCAGATGTCTTCTTGCTGGAGAAAACTCCATGGCATATGTTCCTGATAGGAGGCAAAGAGAAGGAACAATGTTAACATGAGTTAAGCTATGTTGCTGCCAAATACACAGTCAAAGCCTGAATTGCAAAGTCAATGAAGTCAATTCAAATTAGCTGCAATCTGATTCCATATTTCTCCCTCCTCTACACACAGTGGTCATAAAATTAACCAAATAAAAGTTTTCCCTGTTATAAATATGTAAAGGTTTAAAGAAATACATTAAAATAAATAATAAATTTAATAAATTTAATAAAAATATTAAATTTCTGTCACCTCTATTAGCTTTGAAAAAAGGCATTTTGCTGACACAAACGTATTTTTTTCATCTGATGAAAATTGCAGTATGCAGCAGTGCTCAGGATATGCACAGGATACAGACTGCCTGCACCTACCTTCTTGCATGACCCTGTAAGCAGGGAAAAGAGGACAGAAAGAATCAGGGTTAGCAGTTGACCCAGGAAGATGTGGAATTTAGTAGCTGTAATGTGTTATTACCACTACAATGAGCTTCCAGTGTTTACTGTACACATACAAATTGGTGTGCAGGGAGATGGGTTGTCTGAATAAATAAACAGAAAAGGCCAGGGTCCAAGTCAAACTGAACAATAGACTGGGGAGAATGCAAGACTCCTCTTTAGCTGGACTTCCCTCCAGGAAACCCAACTCATACTAAAATCCTCCTGTATCCTGTGCCCTAGCCTGGGGGTGTTGACTCAGTTCCAGCTAATCATGTAAATTGTATCTGCAGAAGGAGGTGAGTGCAGGCTGCTGGATGCTACCAAGAAAATATTCTGAAATAAACCTCCCGGCTCTAAGATGGAAAGAGAGTCGGCCTCAGTAGTTTGAGAGAGGTAAATCTGTTCAAGTGCCCCCAAACATGACTGTTTCTTTAGTCAAGTAGCTGACCATGCATCAGACCCAAACAAAATCAAAACTTGTGTCCTACCTCCTTATCTTGAGAAATGAAAATGGTTGTCCAAACACAGTGATTCTCATAACTCCAGCAGAAGGAGATTTTTAGACTCTGAGGCTCCCACTTCAAGACAACTGGGGCTTGAACTGTGCAGTATTTGAGGTTTACCTCTTTGGATTAGTAAGTTTCCTAAACATGAAGCTTCTCTTCAAGACACGAGAAACTAAAACATCCACTTTTCAAACTGTGGCTTTAAGCTGACCAAGAGAAAAAGAGAATTGGGAGAGGAAGTTTCTAGCTGAGAATCAATATGCAAGCCCAAAACTGGGCAGCAAGAAACTAATTTCTCAGCCTTTTGCAATTAACAGGCCAAATAGTGCTTGAGGGAAAAAAAAACAAAAGTGGGAGGCTCTGGAACATTTTATACACTACTAATGTTTGCCAATTTGCTCAACAAATAAAGCACCTGACATCTGATTAATAAAAAGTTGTGATTTTAGAAAAATAAATTGCATGTTATAATCACAGCTATTTTAACTGGGATTTTAACTGGAGTACTGCTCTCTGACTTCCAACAGTCAGAAGTCAGCAAGTATTCCATTGTCTGGACTCTTATATTTTATGGATTAACAGTGGGTCATAGTTCACAAATTGATTAAATTGATTCACATTGTTTTGGAGCGTGTAATGGTGGTCTTGAAAATCAAGGTAGCTACAATCTCTGTGTGCTTTTGAGTTTTCTCTCAGAGCTCCTTTAATATGCTGCATATTCATATCTGAAGCTGGTTGGGTCACTATACTTGCCTTCTCAAAAACAAAGTAAAGCTTTTTTTTTTTGAAAATAAATGAGATATTTTCATCTCTTTCAGCAAGATTGGAAGTAGACTATTCCTATTCTTACATTTCCTGTTCCAGGAAGGAAACAGGGGTTTAAAATTTTTGTTTCTACAGACTTTTCTTTCCTAGTTGAATCAAATCTGAATCCGTGGTGATACTGAAAGAGTTATGCTTCCTGTTTGCTTCTGCTTAAGAAAAAAAGTTCTAGTATGAACTGTTGAAAACGCAGCTGTAACTAATTAACATCCAGCCTTCCTCAAACACTGTTTAACATTTACTTATCAATTGAAGTCCTTACATTGAACAGTATCTTAAATGCCTTTCCTTTTAAAAATGCAGACAGGAAAATTATCAAGGGTGCTATGCGTACTCTTTGTGTTCTACTATAAGAAACAATTTTTGTCTCGGACTTCTGCCTCAGTTTATTGAATTTGAGCATTTCAAGAATGTTTCCAAATGAAATGTAGCTGGGAGGATCCTGAGTATTTAAAAATCACAATGAATCTTATAATAAAAGCAGAGGCAAATGCTAGTTAAAATCTAATTTGGGTTATAATATGCTGATTTTACCTGGTCATGGAATTCTTTATGCAATTTCCTTTTTGTCCCCTCCTCTTCCTATAGTTACTGTAATTTTGTGTGCTGACTCAGTTGGCACATTCCAATCTGGAAGGGGCTGCATTTTCAGCAACAACTGAAGTATTTACCAGTTGTGTAAGTTGTGAAATATTTTAGAAACTACAGAATAAAATAACATCTTTTCCTCACCATCACCACCATTTACAGCAGTGACAAGTACCTTGCAGTGATATTGTGTAGGCACTAGTTCACTACCGATCACAGTCTATGGAGGAGCAAAAATTTCACTTGGTCAATTTCATTTATGGGCAAAATGAGAGTAAAAAACTTAAAAGCTTAATTTGCAGCAGGTTCTCTCAACTCCTCTTAAAAATCAGGTCAAGTTAAATCTGCATGGTAAGGTCAAGTAGACCAAGAATCTGCACAGTAGCTGCTCTACACACACAGTTGGCGCTGAGGATCTGACATGCACACTATGCATGTTCCAGGTTTTTTTCAATTCAAATCACCTTCATTTGGGTCTCCTGGACTGAATGCCTACTGAAATCTGAGCATGTTAGGTACACTGCTGGAGAACATTTTCCATTTTAATTTCACTCAACAGAATCTAACCCCTCCACTCAAAATCAGCCCCTGATGCAAAATGAAACACAGGCAATAGAGAGATCAGGAGATTTGCATAAAAAATACGCTTCTGCTCTAAACTAAAACACTAGTAGAGACACATCACAAGTATTGCTGTCAGGACTGCTGCGATGGCTGTGCTCTGTCCCATATTTACATCACTTCACTGCACATTACAGCCACAATGTAGAGAAAAGGCATCACAGACTGACACATGGTTTTGCTTTTTCCAGACTGGTACACGAGGTCCTACGTTTAGGCACATCTCCTGAGGTATAAAGTATCTATACTTGTCTAAACTACGACAGTTTGTATCTGAAGGTATGAGAATTCATTCTTCTTCATTTCAGGACACGCTGACTCAAAACAGTTGGTGACCTGGAGCTGCTTTACTACCAAAAACCTGTGTTTGTGTTGCTCATTTAAGCATTGTTTTTACTGCTGGAAGAAATTTTTCTTGAAAGTAGTGCTTCAGCTCCATGGTATTTGTGTCACTGCATAATGAAGTTACATAACATTACATCACTGTGTATTGGCAAGATATCGCAACATGAGGATTCAGGCAGCAGTGCTCCCATGTAGCACGGGCATGAAGAGTTACAGGAGAAAGTGGAAAATCCTTTAAGGCGTGGTTTACACCACTGTATTTACACTGCCCTTTATAATCACAGGTTTGTACAGTGTGTGGACAACTGAAAATATAAACTCAGCCACCAATGTCCAGCCCTTCTGTTACATGCACAAATTCTCTTCTTTGACTGACACAAATCCTCAGCAAACATGTTGTCACAGGAACACCCTGCTAATAAAACCATGTCTGCAGTTGTCTTCTCTGAGCTCTGGTTCCCCAGGCAGTGGCCCTTCTGCCGATAAAACCTGTCAGATTGAGGATGCACAGCTTGGGTGAAAACAACAAAGTACCCCAGTGACAGGGCAACATCAGTAGCTATAAAGCAAGGAATGACTTCCTAAGGCTAATGTTAGACTCATGATGATTTGGTTTACCCTTCAACTAAGGTAATTTTATAACCTTTTATAATTTTATGTCAGAAGAAGGTGTTTTTAACAGAGAAATACTTGGGAGCCTTATTTAAAAAACAGCTATCAAAACAAAACAAATTCTAGGTTCAGCTACAACATTTTTTTAGGGCTGTGACACTTCAGTAGCCCTTTGATTCAGTTTCTGGTACGGTGAGGCACAATGAATCACAGATCAGTTGATGCTGATCTGTGGCATTGTACAATGCTGTCATTGTGGGGACAAGGAATGAAGTTGGATTGTTTGCTGGATGTACCAGTCAGTAGGAAACAAAACAACCAGCACACCAATGCTTAGGTGCTCTTCTCAGCATGGCAAAAGATTCAGCTAACTCATCAAATTGTGCATCTTGGGATGTCAGGATTAAATACAGCTTACAGGTTTTGTAAGCTCCATTTTACAGTTTACTGAGAGGAAAAGACCATAAAACCCCATGGCCATAAAATTCTGAATTAAAAAACCAAACCAAACCAAACCAAAACCAACAAAACAAAAACAAACAAAGAAACAAAAATCACACACACAAAAAAACAAAAACCAACCAAACAAAAAACAAACAAAAAACCAAAAAACATTGAATTAATAAGAACCAATGGGGTACTTAGTACATAAACACAAGAACTTTTTGGTTTCAGAAGTAAGCAGCCAACACAGAGTACAATTCCCATCTTTACCAGGTGCCTCTGTTCTCCTTGCCTGTGGCACCTGCTTCTGTTGTTACCCTGCCCTCCTCTGAACCAGACCTGCCAAAGCTCACAGTCACACCACTGACAGCTCCCTCCTGCCATGCCACAGCTTGGTTTGCCACAGGGTCCCGGCTGCTGCTCAGCATTCCTTGGAGATGCAGAGATCCTGGGCGCAGCACAGCGTGACCACATGGCCCAGGATAATGCAGCCTGTGGAATCACAAAAGGACACAGGAAAAATGCTTTTCTTTGTTTTCAACTCCAAACAGCACTTCTGTCATGCTTACCCCTCTGTGCCTGTCAACATTACAGAGTAATGGTCCCTGCAGCTCTGAAAAACATAGAATCATATAGGATGGTTTGGGCTGGAAGGCACCCTAAAGAACTTTGTGTCCAGCAACGCCACTGCCATGGGATTGGAACTAGATGATCTTTACTGTGAGAGTGGTGAGGCACTGGAAAAATTTGCACGGGGAAAGCCAGGTTGGATGGGGCTCTGAGCAAACTGGTTAGTGGAAGGTTCCAACACCATGGCAGGGTGTTGGAATGAGATGATCTTTAAGGTACCTTCATGCTACTAGGGTCCTGGATGGCCCAGGGTAAGTCAACAGTGGTATTTCTGCTTTGGCCACCCTAACTATGATCCCACATCACTGTCTTGCACTTCCTCATGCTGCACTTGCCTGGACAGAGTTCACTGACCAGATGTTACCCAGGAACACTCACCCTGCTAAGTATGTTACATGTACAAATGCTGCTGAAGGGTCATTCTGTTCAGTGCTCCATGTTGCAAGAGTGCTCACTGTAAATCCCAGTCTGTTTCTGACTGAAATAGTCCCAATGTTATCAAAAGAAATGCAAATTTTAGAGCTCCATTACTTTCAAATAAAGCTCATTGTGTTTCCATCCAAACCACTCCTTTGGGAGTGGGAACTGTGAGTTACAATGAACGCACACAAACAGTTAGAGGTATCTTTTCTAGAGAAAGTTAGTATTAATTTCTCTTATACATGCTGCATTTACTATGTAATAGATGACAAGCACTGGGGATGAAATCTGGTTTGATGTATTTTGCATAATCTGGTATGATTTCCTTTATATGAAAGCATAATCAGCTTTGCTCTAAAGAAAGTTTATTGGTTTGTACTATTTCGCATTTCATTCTTATCCTATTGGTAAGAGACCGGCAGAGGGCTAGTTGGAATCAATTTACTTGTGGCATAATGTTTCACATAACCATAAACTGAAGTATTAATGTAATTAGGTAATTTCTGCTGTTCTGATGTGAATAGAAATGCAAGTATAATAACAAATCTAGCAGGTCTCACAGCAGAAAATATGTTCTTAGTTTATGATAGACACCAAGTAAGGAAACTGTGTAATTCCCTTCTTAGAAGGGACTAAATATATGTGAAGGCTTTTTAGTATTGACACAGTCATAAGAGACTCATTAGAGCTCTTATTCCGTGTGTCTTTGTGCAAACACATGCACACATACACACACATACAGAGGCTGTAGACACAACTGGCCACCCTCAGCAGGTTCAGGATGCTGACTGACACCTCTTGCCTCCATATCATTTGAGATAGGAACTTCCATGGCAGAGCGGACCAGCAATCCACAGCATTTGTCGCCTCATACACCCTGGTCACTAATATCGGATATTTTACAAAACTCCACAGAAGCCAGTATAAGCTGCCAACTGTAGACTTCCTTGAGAGGCTGGCTCATGTCCTGAAATTATAAATGCACAAACACAGCTGCATTTGTGCCAGTTCTAAAAGGCCAGAGGCAAAACATTTAATATACATTTATATGGATATGAAACATCCCTCTGGGGATGTACTACTTGCATGCGTGGAAGTGAACAGTGGCAGAAGCAGATAAATAATGAAAACGTCAATTACGTTTTAAAGAGCCTTTTAATAGTTCATAGTGGTTTTAATAATAAGGGGAAGGACAATTTTAAAGCATTTATCCTGACATTTACCCTTATGATGACTTGGTAATTTAAGCATGCAGTTGTGATGAGCTACAGCTTTAGCTCTACCTCTTGGAGAGAGAGAAATAATTTATAGTCCAGTTTGTTAGTATTTACAATTTCGCTCTTCTGTTTTAAGGCATTACTAGAGACTTTTCTGAGTGTATGGTTATACCTCCTCTTTTCAGAGTTTTAAGCCACCCAAAACAGAGAAAGAAACTGCTTTTGATCATTATCTGTTGCAATTACATGTGTGATCAAGGCATTGTTTAAATAAACTGGGGCTTTATGATTTTATTACTACTTCTTAGCACCTAAATGTGGAGTTCTTTGAATTAGCCAGCATATCAACAAAGAATGAAAATGCAATCATAGCCGTAGAGCAGAAATAAGGCCTCTAAAATTGTCATTTCAAACCAATATAAGGCAGCAATTGCAACAAAAGGATCCTGGATGGCTCCAGCATTTCCTTGATAACGGGATATGAATCCTTTTGCCTTACCAAGATGTAACTTAAATTAATGGTGACTGTTCTCTCACCTATTCTCATACAAAATGAGCTGACAGGGTTCTTGTTGCTGTTCTGGGTCACAGGCACAATCTTACAGCTGTCCTTACCTCCCAGCTCTGCAGGCAGCCTGAGCTGCAAGATCAGTGACACGATGCAATTGCCTGAAGTACCTCAGTGCCCGATCTACCTGGATCTGCCACTGCTGCACCGACAGCCCTGCACATTTCACACATCTGCCCTTAGCACAAATGTAAACTGAGCACATGCACAGCTGGATGGTTCAACGCTGATCTCTCCACGCAGGAGGATGGACCAGTGAGTGAGTGGCTTCCTGCTGGGAGGTCCCTGGCACCCAGTGGTTAAAGGCAGGCAGTGCAGAGGACAGTGATCAAGTGGAATTTAGGCTGTGAAAGAGCGGAAGGGAAGCAAGAATATTTAGCAGACTAAAAATGGTTAGGCATAGATCAAAGGTTGTGTCACAGCAACATTGGATTGTACCTGCAGTTGACTATAATGGGTGGGGGTGTAGGAAGACTTTGTAATGAATACAGAATATTAGACTGATTAAATGTTTCTATAGCTAATTTCTTGACACTGGTATCACTGCAATTTCAGAGCTGGTCCTTGATGTTTCACTCTAAACCAGCCAGAAGTCACCAAGATAGCCTGAGGCCCTATTGATGCACAGAAACTTCTCCCCTGCCAGTAATGATTCCCAGTAGTAGGTCTTACTAACTTCTTGCTACTAAAGGTAACTTCCTCTGTTGGAAGAAATAAATCATGCAACTGAAACATGCGAGCTTGAGGCTTGCTGTTTTACATACCATGTCTCGAAGGAGATCTTTCTGGCAGCTGTTATCAACCACAGTTTTCCAAAGAGCTTTAGCATATTTGAGCTTTCCCTTGCCGCCTTCCCCTCCATATTGTTGCTTGCATAGTGTGGCAGCTGCCTTCAGCAGCTGAAAGGGAAATGGGAGCCCACGGTGGTGATGGCTCCTGCTTCGTTGTTCAGCTTCAGCACGACTACATCATGCTGAGAGACACTGACACTCAAAAGGAGAGTGGGGAGGAAAGGCTTGTTTACTTTTTCACTTTTATAAGAGAGATTAAACGTCTTGCTTTTGTCCCTGCTGGCTTAGTCCTTCTGTCTCATCAGAACTAACTCTGCTATGATTTCAGGGTTGCAAATACATCAAGGAAAACATTTTGATGCGTGCTTTAATTTGTTTTTAAAAGCAGAAGCAGTTCCATTGATTTGAGATATGTTACACCGAATTTTCTCCCAGGAGTTTTGTGGGCATCAATGAATGGTTGTCACATCTGGATGAGACCTTAAGTAAAGACAGTAGTAAAAGACTGGTGTTGTGTTTAGGCCAAATGCTTTCTGCTGGAAAATACTCTGCTTCTTTTTGTCCCAGTGACACTTTGCAGTTTGGACACATTCATAATCTCATGAACTGGCACAATCTGACCTGTCTATCAAATTTTATAGGGATTGTCTTGCAGCAGGGGCCAAAGAATGGTACCTTAGATGAGCTGCTAATGTGCTTCTTTATAACAGTGTTAGCATGCTCACTTTCCAGTTTTAATACAGACGAGTGTCCACAGACTTATATAGCACATGGAGAGTATCTGTTAGCATAGAGCCTCACAGATCACATCTGTCAGCAGTGGTCTCATCTGCTAATTTGCAGTCCCCTTTGAAGAGTCTCAAGTATCAGCAATTCAAACTGAAAAGGCACAACTGCTTCAGCTGGGAGGCCAGGGAGGGAGGAAGGAATACTGTCATCTGACAGACGATTGAGAACTGACACTGAAGAGTATTAACCACGTGGTTTAGCTCCATTTCTTAAAAAATCCTAACAACAAGAACCTGTCAGGATTACAGCTCCTTAGTGAGTAGAGATGGGGCCAAATGTCACAGGAGTGCAAAGAGGAAAGGTCTTGATTCTGCATTACATGCACTTTGTTTAGCCACCACAACGGGCAACAGACTGAGTCAGACCAGAATTGCTAATCATGCCTGTGATGTATCCTGAAGAGTCCTAACCTACTCTCACTATCCCAGAGTTAATGGGTTTCACCAACAGAAATAACTGTAGGAAATTATAAGATGAAAAGAGTCTAACACAGACAAGTCCATAAGGCAAGGATTATATGTCAAGTCCAGTGATCAGTACAGAACCTTTCCCCAGTAGTGCAGACCAATCAGTTTATCTGAATTGCAGTAAAAATGCGTCAAAATGCTGGATGCAAGAATCTTGCTTTCATGCCTGCAAAGGTTTCTAAATCAATGCGCATTCAGAGATTGCTGTCAAGTAGTCTCATCTGTATAGTTTTTCAATATTTTTAACTGCTTGGTTATTTCAAAGAGACAAACATACTTAGTGTTTACCTAATGCTTTCTATGTGAAAATCTCTAACTTCTTCACAAAAGTAGATATAAGTAGTCTTGCTCAGGAGAATTGCAAGAGCTGTGTCAGGCAAGCTGTGACAAATCTTGCTGTAGTGTCCTGGGAAATTTTAACTCCAATTCACTCTCCCTCTACAGGATACATCTGTCTCTGCAGCGGGACTGCCAGAAGGGAAGGTATGCCTTATGCTCTATCACCCCAGTGCCATCTCTCCCATCTAACTGGTTGAAGACTGACATGTTTTGAAGTTAATGCATCAGTTTGCAGCACAGTGGATGGTGCACAAACAGGCTTTTCTCCTGCTGACTCTCCCGTGGAGCTAGTAAGGGCTGGCAAGCAGACAGGGGACCATTTGGTAGTCATGTACCCTGAAACTCTGCAGGGCTTACCCACAGACTGGCTTGGCACAGAGCTTTTCTCTTGATCACCATGTAATCTACGTCCAGTTTAATGAACACATACTTGCTGTCATATCTCTACTGCATTAACTTAGGAGTTAAGTCCTGCTTCTTCTAATTTGGAAAAGAATAAGCAACTTTATTACTAATATTGCACACACCCAGGAGGGAGCAGTTACAGAGTACAGCCCTGATTTGCAGCTGAAAGCCCTTAAGGAAGAGACCATTGTTCTGCACCAGATGCTCCAGTCAATATTGGTTTTTCCCCCACTACACTCTGGGGAAAAAACTAATAGCTCTTCCCATCAAATCCTTAATATCCCAAGGATTTCTCTCCCAGAGACCTGTGAATGGACAAAGTGAGCTAGAACTGTGTGCTTCTTTCCCTGGAGAATTGTAGGGAAACTAAATTTATTATTTCTTTTTCTACTTCTCAAGGGGAAATTTTCCAGGTAGGGGAAAACATTAATCTCTGAGAGTCCAGGAAAGAGCTGTGTATATACCTGACAACAAGGGAATTCCCCCTGGCTATGACTTGCCAAGTACCAGTAGATACAGAACACGAGGGCAATTTGTTTTTTCAAGTGAAAAGGCAGATGAAGAACTGTTATCATTCTGTTAGGCCCAGGAGGTCCTCTACTCCCACCAGAAATCCCCTATCTAACCCTAGGAAGTCAACCCTTCTTACCTTGCCTCCCTTCTCACTCATGATTCCCAGCAAGGATCCCTAAACCTTTCTCCCCCCATGAAACACCAGTTCTCAAGGGTTTTTTACATCCCTGGGAATAGAGATCACAAACAAGAACAGCAGACAGCACACACCCGAACATACATTCTCATATACCCCCATCCCCACATCCAGGAGATCCTGAATTCAGAAAGTTATCAAGGGTATTTAAGAGTATCATAGTCTGGAGATTGCTCACTCACCCAGCTCCCTGCAGTAGCTGTGTATTTATTATATACACATAGCATAGAATCAGAGAATCATGGAATGTTAAAGTGTTGGAATAGACCTTAAAGATCATCTAGTCCCAACCCACCCTGCTGTGGGCAGGGACATTTCCCACTAAATCAGGTTGCTCAAGGCCTTATCCAACCTGGCTTTGAGCACTGCCAGGGTTGGGGCATCCACAACCTCTCCAGGCAACCTCTTCCAGTGTCTTGCCACCTTTACAGTAAAAAATGTCTTTCTAATATCTAACCTAAATTTATTTACTTATTGTCCTATCATTACAGTGATAGGAGGGAAGGAGGGAGAGCAGGAAGAAAGGAAGAAAGGAGGGAGAGAAAGGAGGAAAGGAGAAAGGGAGGAAGGGAGGAAGGAAACAGAAAAAAGAAAAGAAAGAGAAGAAAGGAGAAAGAGAAAGAAGAGATAGAAGAGATCTAACCACTCACAAACAAAGCATTTTACTAAGCACTTCAGTTGGCTTCTGACCATGAGCTACAAACAGCGTTTCAAGTTTGATAATAAATCAAATCTGTCATTATTTCTTCATGATTATAAGGCTCCCAGAGTGAGGAAATTGCAACATTAGGAGGTGGACTGGAGAATGAATTCAGTAGGATGCCAGCTGTTCTTACTGGTAGGCAGCATCTTTGTTCTGAGTTCATGACTCATAGATAAATGCTCTCTTGCCACATGCTCCTGTGATAGTTAGCAAAGACAGTTATCTACTTTCCCCACCCTACGCCCCCACTCTTTGCTCCAGCGTGGGTCTCCTCCACAGGCTGCAGGGGAACCTCTGCTCCGGTGCTCTGGAGCACCTCCTACCCCTTTTTCTCCACTGACCTTGGTGCCTGCAGGTCTGTTTCTCTCACATATTCTCAACTCCTCTCTTCTCTGGCTGCAACTACATCAGCGTAATAACTTTTTTTTCCCCTTCTTAAATATGTTATCCCAGAGGCACTACTGCCCTCACTGACAGACTTGGCCTTTGCCAGCGGTGCGTCTGTCTCGGAGCCAGCTGGTATTGGCTCTTTTGGAGATGGGGGAAGCTTTTAACAATTTCTCACAGAAGTCATCCCTCTAGCACCCCCCAGTACCAGAACCTTGCCATGCAAACTCAATACACTAGGTATGGATCAACCTGATTTTAGTAAAGTTTTGTAAAGTCATTGCTTTAGGAAAGCTCTGAAAAATATGAGTGTTCCTCTTTCTCATTTAGATATAGCATTTCAGAAGTTTTACTGTTTAGAAAAATTCTGCTTACCTCTCACTGTAGAAAATGCCAGTTTTATTGGTTTGGGGAAAAGACAAGCACGTGGATTATAAGAGGTCAATAATACAATTACAATAGTAAGTGATATCCTGTGAACAATCCACGTTTCCTTTAGGTATATTTGCTCATATTGTAACAGTGTAGTTTTTTCACAGTGCCTTCGTTCTGTTTATCCTTTCAAAACCTCTAAGCTTACTGTTGAGGTTAATAAATGCCCAATTTATTAATGCAGGATGTTATATTATACAGTGAGTACAGTGAGTATTATATTATATAGTGAGTACTATTACCTTCCTGTCACTCATGACAAAAATAACCTACCTTGATTCATCTGAAAATTGAAGTAGGGTCAAGAGAACATGAACCAAGTTTCCTAGCTCATAAACCTCAACCTCTAACCACTACCCCATGGTTTTTTTTTTCCTTTGGAATGCTATTGTTTAGCCCACTAACTGCAAACCTTTCATTTTTGAAATAAAAAATTAGGATCTCACCATTCTTCCCTTCACCTTGTCTATCCCAGTGTGTAGCAGGGAATCAGTTGCTCTAAGTAAGCCCTTTTCCCTGCCAAGCTTGGGGAGCTCAATGCAAGAAGCATTTATATGTTTGTGTTTCACACCGTGTAACAAACCTAGGCAGATGGAAATGAGAATGGGGATGCTGTGACAGAGGCGGTGATGGGGAAAGATCGTAAATTACCGATGCCCTGGGACCAGATCTGCTGGGAACCACACAAGACAAAGAGAAGACTTTCTCAGAAAGAGGACTTATTTTAATTCTTTACAAAGTGAAAAAGATGCAGTTTGCTAAGACAATGGTCCGTATCACTGCAGTAGTGCCATGATAAATCCTTTGCCTTCAGTTCCCGCTGGTTGGAAATAGCGCGTTTACAGTTAAATTCTACATCCAACGTAAAGATATCCACTGACAATAAGAGACAGGAGTAGACCGTAGGGAGCACGGACAGATGTTTAGGGCTCGCCCCGGTCCCCGACTCCCCACACCCGCCCCGGTTCCCGCCGCGCTGCCGGCCCGGCCCGGCCCCGCCCGCCCCGCTGACGGCGCCGCGATGGCGGCGGGCGGGGCGCGGCTCGCCTGAGCCGCCAACATGGCGGCGCTGCGGGAGGAGGAGTTCGCGGCGCTGCAGAGCCTGCTGAAGGTGAGCGGGCCCCGGGCTGCGGGGGGACGGGGCGCCCGGCCCGGCCGCAGGGGCTGCCGCGGCTGAGCGCCCCACGCTCTGCTCCCCGCCAGGCGCCGTCCAAGGACGCCGTGCGGCAGCTGTGCCAGGAGTGCTTCTCCAGCCCGCCCGCCGCGCTCCGCCCGCTGGCCCAGCGCGCTTGCCCCGGGCTCGCCGCCGACCCCGAGGAAGCGGAGCAGGTAGGGCCGGGCGGGGCAGCCGCGGGCCCCGGCGAGAGGGAGGGAGGGAGGGAGGGAAGCAGCCAGGCAGGCAGAGCCGCCGGGAGCGGGGCTAAGGGGGAAGGCGCCAGGAACGGCCCGCAGGGGTGGCCCAGCCCTCGGGAAGGTGCGAGCTCCGCGGGACCGCGGCCGCTGCTGTAGCGGGAAGAGCTCGGTAACGGCGACCCTCGGCCCGGGGCACGGTCCCGAGGGGCTGCACAGGGAGGCGGAAGGGAACTGGCTGAGGCTGCAAACCAGAGGGCAGCAGGGACCTCGGCTCCCTTCCTGCTAAGGCTGCCAGGCCGTGCTTGGATGACCGAGCCCCTGGCGGTGTCGGTCTCCTAGCAGAATCTGTGTCTCTCCTGGCTGCTGAAGGTCTGTCCCGTGCTGTGTGTGATGCTTTTCAACCCAGCAGAGCCCTTTCTCCTCTTCCTTTCTGACAGCTGGTATCTGCTTTGCACAACCTCACCAGGCATGTCGTGTACCGCGGCTTGACGAGGGCAGAAGATATCCTCTCTCTTTTCCCAGAAAACTTCCACCAAAATCTGAAAAACCTTTTGACTAAGATAATCTTGGAGAATATGTGAGTGCTACCCACTGCCATTTCCTTTCAGCTGAAGAGTTAAAGGCTTTGCATGTGGTTTGATATGTGGGTATTTGGCAACATGCAAAGGCTTGCTTCTGTGAATTTCGCGTGTCCCTTAGGAATAATCACACAGGTCGGGATAAGTAGAGTTGAACGAAATATGTCATCTGAGTGGAATGGCAAACACAGCCATAAGCACACAGGGTTTTCCTATGAATTTTGAAATGGACATAGGCCTCATTCCTGTCATGCAAAGGCCCTTTTATCCTAACAACTCACCTGTGTGGTGGAAAAATGCTACAGATGACAATAAAGCTTAGAGGGCTAGATTTCAGCACTAGAAAATACAGGTAGTATCCAGGTGCCCATCCACTTGCCACCTTGGCTAAGGTGTGGAGTATGTTATAGAGCATATGTGAGATGGTGGCAGAGGAGGGCAAATCTGCATCTTTGTACAACTCAGTGCTTGGGAGCCCATTGCTTTGATAAAACCAAGGAGACTGATACATGTCATAAGTGAGCTGCACTTCCAGAAGAACCAATAGCTGGTTACCAGTTTGCCTACCATTACCCACCAGTGACAGCCTTTTCCTGGCACTCAGTAGGATAGTCAGTCTCTGTCCCCTGCTTACCGCTGGTGACCCTTCTGTCAGGGATAAGCCACACTGAGCGCTTGCCCTACCTTTTTTCTTTTTTTTTTTCTCAAAACACTGTTGATACTGTTTTTGTCCACTTTTTCACAGCTCTGCTTGGAGGAATGAAGCACAAGCAAGTCAGAGTAAGTAGTAGTTCACATCTTGATGGAATTGATGTTTCCTGAGGTCATTTGAGCTTAGAGTATAGAACAGTGCATGGTAATGTAGCACAGGGTTATCACCATAGGGCTTAGATGGAGCTGTAAGATTGTGGCATTGCAGAGCTTAGCAGAAGCCAACAAGCTTGTATGCAGATCTGCGTGGCTGTGCTAAATTGTTTCTAGCTCTCAAGCAGTTCCATTTAAAGCTCAGTCTGTGGCTGCCTAGCAGGGCGCAGTGTATAGCAATTATTTGCAAAACTTTTGAAACTGAAGCACTCCGGCTTCCCCATTCACATCATTAAGGGATGTTTGTATGCAATAACTGCACTGTAAAGGATATGTATATATTGGGGAATACCTTATCCTTGCATATCTAGTCAATCCTGTGCATTCTTTCATTCCCATGCATCAGTAGGTACACTGCATGTATTTGTACCTGCTTTTTCTTCACCTTTCTAAACAGTGATGTAATTAAGAAATGCCAACTTTAACAATAGCAACATGGCCAATTAGTTACATCCCAGTTAGGTGTTCTGTGCAGCTACAACACTTGGTTTTCTCCCCAAGAGGTTTTCTTTACAGCTCTAGCACTTAGAGGCTTATAACTGAGAGCTGATATATAACAGAGTACTCCAAGGTCTGCATGGATCTTCTTTAGCTTTTCCTTTGCCTGCAGAGGAGGTAATGTCCAACAGCTAAACAGTATTGGAAGACCTGGAAATACATTGTCCCTCAAAGTTCTAGTGGAGTATAAATAGGGAGAGGTAAGAAACTATTGCCTGATGCTAATACACTAGTTGCTTACACTAAACAGTGTTACCAAGGCAGATAATGCTTTCTCCTGTATCCTTAATGCTACTGTGTTTTGGAGGAGATGAGAGCAAGCATGGCACCAGCATAACACACTGGCTATGCCTTCACGACCCAGAAGCAGGGCTGGCTGTGTGGCTGTTAGAGCACCACCTAGGAGCTCTGCTCAGATGCTCATGTCTTTGTATTCATTAGATGAATATTTAACACTGTTGAAATGAGATTGTCTTCCAGGAATTGATGGATTATTTTAGTATTGTGTTCATGAAATATCTGACATACATTACATAGGAACCAAGGCAGTGCACCAAGGCAGGCATTCCAACAGACTGATCTGTGTTAACATAAAAAAGTGAATGGTTTCCTGCCCCTCCCAAGCCACCAGCAATCAGTCTTTGCAAATTAACATACAAGGCTAAACAGATGCATTTTATGTTGTTGCAAATGCTGCCAAGTGCTGGCCCTGGATGTGAACTGGAATGTATTCCAAAAGCAGGAGCATGGCAGCCAGTTGTGCACTGCCCCCTGAACGTCTGCACAGGGAAGTAGCGGGAGGAGGGAGAAAAAATTCTGTTAGGCAATAAAGCACAGTTAGGAAGCAACTTAAGCCTCTGGAGTCAGTAGGAAGGCTAGCAATCAACCCCTGGGGAGGAAATTAGGCATCCTATGATAGGCAGAATCCAGACAGGCTGCAATTGCCTACTGAGACAGCTCTTTGCTTAGCAGCCAAGATAGACCCGTCCTCATTTCCTTGGGAGGGCTCATGAGGTCTCCAGCCCTGAGCTATTGGTGTCAGTATTATAGCAAACTGTTAAATGGTTTCTGTTAGGCTGCATGTAATTAGGATGACATTTAAAATATTTGTAACGAATTGGCAGGACACGTGAAAATTGCAGTTTACCAGTACATTTGCTGTACTGTAGGATGCTTTGGTTCACAGGCTGGGTAACTTGAAATAGCATGTTTTATACTGCTGGATTTTGAGAGCTTTCCTATGTGCTTTCTTACCAGTTTCAGAGCAGAGCAGTAAGCATGCAGGTCCCAGAGCAATTCCTGATGAAACACTTGTTGAGTGTTGCAGGCAGAAAGGCAGGGGATGAAGATGTAGAGAGGACATCTTACTGCTCTCCTTCTCCCAGCTGCTTTGTGAATTGACCTATGCTTGTCTTGCACTGTGCTATCATTGCATGTAATGATAGGAGAACACCTTTTGTCCTTCCAATGTCATGAGAAGGCCGTCAGAGACTGGCTTATTTCAGATTATCAGAAAATGATGTGAAGCAATGTAGGAGCACTAAAGTTGTACACTTCCTGGAGGCAGAAGTGGAGCAGCATGTATGTGGTCCACATGGTCACAGGCTCCAGGGTCTGGTATAATCATGTGCTGCTGGGCCTAACAGACCCATTTTTTTAATCCCTCAGTCTCCCTGCCTCGGCTGGTCGACATGGACTGGAGGGTGGACATCAAGACGTCTTCAGACAGCATCATAAGAATGGCAGTCCCTACTTGCCTGCTTCAGTTAAAGGTAATGTCAGCAGCTCTAAAGTACCAAAATAATCAAGTCTGACACCTGCCTTGCCAGTGGTAGTGCAAACCAGTTCAGACAGGCATCTGGTGCTTGCCTTTTGCCTGGTGGGCAGTTAGACTCAGAGATGATATTTGAAATGCCATAGAGCCTGGGAATGAGGCCTCTGATGGAAGCTTTTTCTTTCAAGGGAGAATTTTCTGTGCATGAGAATGCAGAATTCAGCATATTTGTTCCCAATCACCATTGTTCTCTACAGAAAAAGAGAAGATAATTTATGAAGTCATTGTCCTTAAATTCTACACACTCATCAGCATGTTTAGCTGACTTCATTAGCTGGGAAATTACTTTAGATTACTAATAACTTCCTTTACTGGCCACATCTATTATTTGGGGAGTATAGCTAAACTTATTGCTTATGTTCTGCAGAGTTTTGGCTCCCCCCAGCCAGTAAAAGTGGGATGAGTGGGTTTCAGAGGATGAGGAAAAAAATCTAATTTCTGTGTGTGGGATGGGGTTAAGTATGTGGTATCTGCTAAGATGCTTTTGATACAGATGTGGCTTCCTGCCGCAAGTCTCTTCAAAATTTCCCAATACTTACTTGTACTCTGTCAGTGGGAGTGCACTTCACTAGTGGGGCACATAGCTTAGAAAATATGCTGTGGTCCTTGAGGATGGAGCTGGATTCCAAATTTAAAGCATTTTTCTTAATCTGCCTATTAAACATTGACTTTCGTAGTGGTACTGAAAAAACATGTGAATGAATTTTCTATACAACTAATGTCTGCATTCCTGTTTTAAGATTCAGGAAGATGCTGCCTTATGTGGAAATAATCCTGTTGTTTCTGCACTGACTGTGGAACTGAGTAAAGAAACCCTGGACACTATGTTAGAAGGTCTAGGAAGGATTCGGGACCAACTTTCTGCCGTTGCAAACAAATGAATACTCAATGGCACGGATTCCAGCAGCAAGGAAGGGAAGTATTCTCTACCTACAGCTCTCGTATGTTGCAGTCCAGTGTAACACATCCTCTGTTTTAGCAAAACAAAACCAAGAAGTTTCTGTATTGAATTAATGAGATAGCTTTTGAAAGCTAACACTCAAATGTTCATTTGGTCTGATACCAAAAAGTGCTTTCCCAATGTATTGTTGAACAAAAGCTGTTCACCATTTCAGAAGAGAATTGGAGGGCTCAGAGCTGGGCTTAATCACAAGGATCGTAGCTGGAAAGAGCAAATAGCTGCAGCCAGTGAAACAAGTGCTATCCCTTTGCCCTAAAATGAGAATCTAAAAGGCTCAAGCTGGTTAATGAGCTGCCTTCCAGTATTAGAAAAAGAGGGTGCTTCTCTGGAATGTGCACGTACTGAGGTTCATGCTAGATGTAGCACACTCTCTCTCAATGAAGCACAGCCATGAGGCAGATTGTTATTACAGGATAATGCTTTGAAACAGGGCAATTATGCACATTCCCTTCTGATCAGCTGCGTAGCAGTATTTGTGAAATGACTAGTCTGAACGTCTTTAGCAGGAACTAATTTCCTCCTTCTGTTTGACAAGAAAAAAAGGAGTTCACATAATTCATGTTGGGGTTTATTGGGCTCTGGGCTTTCCTTTCCTGCACAAAAAACAAACTGGGAAAGTAAAGAACTGAAGGCTGTTGTCTGTACTGTAGGAAACCCTTCTGTGGTAATATGTGCCTATACTTCTCCAAAGTGTTCTGTTGTTGGTGTAAATCTTCATTTAATTAAAGAATGAAATGCTAATTGATTTTGTGAATCCTTTTCTGGAAGAGATGTCCTGGGTTACCTCAGCCTCTTTGTGATGGTGCCAAGTTTCTAGGCTGGTTTAATGGATGTGCATGTTTCTTGCTGAAGAAGGATCTTTTGTTTCCTGTTCAGATTGATTCATGTTTTACTGGCTTCTCTTCATTATAATACAGTTTCGAGGCACCTTTTTCTATGGGCACGAGCTCTGTGCAATATTTAAGGTGATGACCCTGACCTAGAAGTTTATATTTATATGTGCATTGAGAGCATGGAGGAGTTAAGTGCAGAAAATCAACAAAATTCAGACTCTTCTTTATGATAGCCTTCTCTAATGCTACAAACTAGAAGTCTGGATCCAAATGCTTTGTTTATGGCAAAGTCCCACCTGTCATATAACATTTGGCTCTCCTTCAAGACACAAAACATTGTCTGTTGTGTTTGGAAACATGAAATCATTCAAGAAGTGTGCATAAACTACAAGAACTTTGTTAATTAATTTTATGTATCCCCACAGAGTGCAGGCTTAGAGTATAAGTGTAAATGAAGCCTGTGCCTTTAAAAGATAATGATGTAGTGCAGCTCGTGCATCAGGATCAGCTGCATGACAAGTCACTTGTTAATGTCTACTTTGAGCAAACATAATAAAGCTTAGTGTGATGTCAAGGCAAACTGGTATATTTCATGTATAATAGGGAAATCTGAAAGGAGAAGATGGATGTTTAAGAATATGTTCTGTAAGATTCAAGCTGTGAAAAGCATCTGTAACAGACTACTTCAGTTTGAGGAAGTTTTGTTGCCTCTGCAGCCTAGCCTTAAAAAAAAAATCTCAAATAGGTTATATATTTTATATATAATATAAATATAAATATATATATATATATAATATATATATATAATATATATATATTATACTGTTTTAGAAGGTAAGAATCACCGAGGAGGTAAATAATGCAGGATGAGGTACTGTAGTGTTAGAAGAGCTGAGGAAGTTCATACACAGAGGAAGTCCTTGAGGTAAACACTAAAGTTACAGCCAAAATGTACGGTCTAATGGAATGATAGTTGAACAGAGTTCTCATGTAAAACCATTATACAACTATAGAATAGCTGTAAAGAAAAGAAAGACTTAAAACTGAGAAGGCTTATCCAGTGTCAGAGTGGAGCTACCTGCATGTAGCTAAAAGTTGCTTGTTGAACCCTAATAAAGGGATGTGCCCACTGGATCAGAGACATGACAAACATGGCTTCAAGGGGTATATCTCAAGTCATTCTGAAATAAGGTGCTGGTATTTTCTAGCCCGAGATTTAGGATGCTGTGACAGCTTGCCTTCAATCTGTGCCTAAATTGTTAGGTATTTTATTGTTGGCTCTTATCTCCTTAGCCAGAAGAGCTGAGACTGCTCAGAAAAAGGTATATAAAACAAGAGAGGCTGAGTAGGACTCTCATTACCCAGCCACCAGGAATACTTCACATTAAAGTCCTTTTTATGGGGACTGCTACACAGAGAATAATATGCCTGCTGCTCTCCTAAAATCAGTTAGATTTTCATCCTCCCTCCACATATTGCTGCTATTAGGTAGGGCTAGCCTAAATGTACTCTTCTCTGTTATCAGCTTGTTATTGTGCCAACACTGTCCTCTTTTGTTTACTTCTTTCTTACCTTTCCATTTTGCCTTCATACTTATGAAGCAGTGAAATCCCTCTCCACTTTCGATGGCTAAACCTGGTAAGCTCTACATACTGTGCCTTTCAGAATCGTAGGGGCCATTCTTTACTCAGCAGTTTGCATCTCTCTTGCACGGGATCACCACCACAAGTCTTCCTTTCTGGAGAAGAATTGTCCAAGGACATTACTAAAGAACAAACTGTCATAGAATGCAAATCACCTGAATTTACTTCTCCCAGAAAACCGCAAGCCTTCATGGTGAAGTGGAGCTTAAAAACTCCATCCTTATTTCAGGATTTGAGAAATAGAAAATATGTACACTATTATCAAGTGATAATTCAGTTACAGTAACCAAAACAATGATAAATTTATTTGTAAAGCGTAAGTATGCAAGTTAAATTCAAGTTGTAATTTCACAATTCAGACATTATGTTGGATCTGACTGTTTAAAAAGCATTAAAAACATTAAAGCTTACTTGGTTTTATTCAAAACAATATAAACAATGCTTCCTTTTATTGCAAGACAATGTGTACTTTAGAGTGTTCAGACTAAAAATTGTATAGACGTGATTGAGAGCAAGAAAAACTTCAGAATAAAATGCTTTAAGATTTCTAGCTTTGACTTCAATTAATGATCTTTAAACATGGATTTAAAACAGTAGAGGACAAGACTCATGATGGTTTGATAAAGGTATAATAACTACTCTGTATTTAAGTTTTGGGTTTAATATGTGAAAATTACATATTCAAGCTCTTCCAAAACTACCATCTGTACAAAGTTTTTGTTTATAACTGAGGTCTTACTACTTCACTTAAATCAAGGTATTTCATTACTAGTAATATGGTTTAGAATTGTTTTGACCTCATTTAAAAAGTGTAGTTTCCATTTTTTTGGTATCTAATTTTCACTGAACATAACAGAGTTTATTTAACAGTATAGATTGAACGACCTGCCCAGGTCAGGATTAAAAAAGGCTTTTTTTGGTAACAAATCTAGGATAGGTCTCTTTTTAAATGAACTTCTCTCTTAAAAATCACAACAGTCCACCTTATCTCCATTACTAGGTACTAGTTACTAGTTACTCAGGTACCAGGAATGACGTACCTAGTGGTGTAATTTCTTCAGCTGCTTTATAACTACTTGTTCTGAGTCATAATAGGCCCCACAAAAGTAGCCAGTTTAATAAATTCAGCAGTCCTTTTCATATACCCCTTAAAGGATTCATCTCACTAAGCTGTAGAGTGGCAGCACTTGCAGCTGAGGAATCCCACCTCCCCAGACCCTTTTCCAATGTTTTGACCCCTTCGTCAGAAGCTTTACTCCATGACACAGTAATTACACCATCATATGCTTTCCCCCTATGGAGATGTTGTGCAGGTAGTTGCTGATTTTTCACTCTGCTTTTAATGTAAAAGGTTAATGATGCTTGTGACATTTGGGCCTTGCTTATTGAATAACTGACTTTTCCAAGGTGTGACTTGGTTAACGTTATGTAAGTCAGTCTCCAGTTGGTTTACCACTTTCCAACAACCAAGTCAGGAATATCACTGCACTAACACAGCCCAGTAGCATTACAGTGCAAGACTTTGGCTTACCCACTATCATTATTTGGCAGTCCTGCCCAGTGTTTTCATCAGCTCTCATGGTTTACATCATCTGGCCCCAGTTTGAAGGCACTGCAGCTGCGCTACAAACACCACTGAATTAAACCTCACAAACTACAGAAGAACACTTTTGTAACAAGGCTGATGAGAATGTGCAAAAATTCCTGAATTTTTTAGTTACACCCAAAAATTTGTAGATATCCATAGAAGCCTCACTGTAAGGATCAGTTTTTGAAGTGACATTTAACTATCTGTGAAAACTAAGGTGTCTTACTGTGACTAGATAGTAATTAGATCAACTGCTATATGCTTTATAATGTCCCTGAACTCCACAGGACATATGTGGCAGTGGCCAAATGGTCCTTCCCCTTTTAATCACATAAGAACCTGACTGTTGCTGTTCAACACTCTATAAACCTCTTTTCTGGAGTTATTAATGCCTATGAGTCTTGTCACTGATGCTGCTGCTGCTGAAGTACATGTGAAGTGTATGACAAAAATACCAGCACTGTGTACCCACCCCGTGACATAATTCACTGTCATGTTTTACTGAGTGTCACAGGAAGAAGAGGGACCACAGCAGGGTCAGAGCTGGCATCGCAGGTCAACAAGAATATCCCAACAGAATATCCCAAGTTGGAAGAGACTCACAAGGATGGAGTCCAGCTCCTGGCCCTGCACAGGACAGCCCCAACAATCTCACCATGTGCCTGAGAACGTCATCCAAATGCTCCTTCAGCTCTGTCAGGCTTGGTGCTGCCACTTCCCTGGGGAGCCTGTTTCAGTGCTCAACCACCCTCTGGGGGAAGAACCTTTTCCAAATATCCAGCCTAATCCTCCATAGAGAAAAAAAATAGCTTAGATTCAGCATTATCCTAGTTTGCTAAAACACTCAAGCCTAGATGTCACTGTCTTTGAGAGAATTTGGTATAAGTTAACCAGTTAGCTGAATATTTCCAGGTTGCTAAACTGGGACAGACTCCATTCACATTTAGGATTATTTTTTTAACACAGCATGTTTTATTTTAAAACTTTCTCAAGCAGATTTAAGAGAAATCGTGGAAGGAGAGGCAGTGATAGCAACTAAGTTTGCTTTGTAAATCTGCTTTTAAAACTTCGTTGGTTTGGGGCATCCTGGGGCTCCTCTCACCCCCTCTGCAAAACCAGACCCAAACTCTTCCCCAAGATCCTGAAAACCCAGCCGAGCTGGGAGAAGGATGACGATGGAGGAGGGATAAGAAGGGATGGAGAAGGGCTCTGCCTGGCCCAGATCTGCCCGGCTCGGCATGGCTCGGCTCGGAACAGCGCCCTACCACCTCCTGTCAACACGCTACGGCACGTGTGAATGGAAGAAGAGTGAGAATGAAAGGAAGGAATGAAATAAAAGAAACATTTCTGAAAGCGTAAATTCCTTTTCCCCAGGAGATGGCGAGCTTGGTCTCCCATTTCTATTCCCTCGTCAGTATCTCGCCAGTAGTCTGGGCTGTCCTCCTAAGAACTGGGGAGCAAACGAGTGTCCGCCATAGTCCAAACAGAACCAAAACAGAAGGGCAATATTATCTACTGGTTAGCAAAAAGTCTCTCAACTGCTCACATATTTGTGGGCTGAGGCAGCTGAGCACATTTTAGGCAAAGCTGGCAGAGATGGAAGTAGCAGATGGTTTTCTGCAGTGTGCCAGTCATTTTAATCACAAAGAAGTAGGAACTCTTCCTTTTTTTTTTTTTTTTTTTTTTTTTTTTTTTTTTTTTTTTTTTTTTTTTTTTTTTTTTTTTTTTTTTTTTTTTTTTTTTTGCCAGGTTAGATGCAATGTCTTCTGGGGACATCTTTGGGACCCAGAAGGGAAAACAAGGGAAAGAACAGTTTTGTGTTTAAAGGGATGCTGACAGTTTGGAATGTTTCCAAACCAGTCTGTCTCAGACAATATAAGTTGTGCATAGGTTTGTCTTTAAACAGCAGCGAGCAGGACACTGTAAAAATCACCTCTGGAGAAGGAAGTAAGATAGGGTGAGGGAGAGTTCCTTCTTTCCCAAGCATGTTAGAAATCAATTTAAAACAGTGCATCAAGCATAATGGCATCCTGTGCAATGTACATACAAATTCTCTTGTTGCTTTTTCACTCACTTTTGCTGCTGCTGTTAAAACAAGGCTTGGGATGAAAGCATTCCCTCTCCTCCCTGACCCCTCTGCACCCCCACCTCCCCGGAGGCATCATCTTGCCAGCCTGGGAGGGGAAGTGCTAATGCACACTAGCAACACTGACAAACCACAAAGTGCTGTCAAATATGCCAAGTAAACACGCTGAACAGAGGCAGTTAAATAGCACTCCATTTACATCCTTACTCTCTTCTAGTTACTGTTCTTGTAAAGCCTGGTTTGGAACAAAAGTAGGTATGGCTTTCCCCCTCCCCCCCTAAGGAAGACACAGTTTGTCAAGTTGACAGCATCCCTTTATGCTGATGAGATAGTGAAGGTTGAGTGCCAACTAGCAGCAGAAATATAATAGCATCCATTAGAGCTGTTAGCTAGAGTTGGCCAGTGCTTTTGTTTGTAATTTAGAGGGCTATAACTCAGCCATGCAAATAAGATGCAGGAGAAAGTTTATACAGAAGATCTGGACCTTGCAATGGGTTTTTCAGTTTCCTACCAAAAAAAAAAAAAAGAAGAAAAAAAAAAATATGAAGTTTGCTCTGACATTCCACACTGCGCTGCAAAGAAGTGATAAGAAACCTGGATGAAAAGACTGCAGTGTACCAATGCCTGGCCTTGCACTGACAGGCCTGACTGGAAATGCTGACCTCTTTACAGCTGTATCAGGGATGTAGGTCCAGGGGTGTTCAAATCCCCATTCTATATCACTAAGTCTTGAGACAAATGGCATCTTCACTTCCAAACAAAGCTCTACACAGGTCAGCAAGGCTTCCTAAGCTGTGTCTCTACTCCACACAGTGGTAGGGCTGTATAAAGTTCACAGAAGATTTATGACCAGAATCAGTAAGTTACACACTGTTCAAAGTATTTTGGTTCCTTAGTGCTTGGTGGCATTTAGGCACTGGGGCCTCATTCCCAAGCCTGTTTCTGCATTTATCTCATTTTTTATGCCTCTGCAGAGACATGACCATTACTTTCGGATGTTCTTTTTTTTCAATCCACTAGTATCAGTCAGTATTATTCCATGCTGTACTAAGCCAGAATGACAGAAAGTCTAGAAAGTTTGAAGTGGATGTCAAGAGACAACTGCTATGCTTTTGTATCTGATGACAAATAAATAAACAGAAGATCAGAGTGAAATCAAAAAACCACAAAAGCATGACTTGAGTGCACTGCATAACTCAAAGTTATGAGAACCGCATTTAGAGACTACTTTTTTTTTTTCCTCTCTGAAAAGAACAGCATGAACGTATACTTGGCCATCTGTGTATCAGGATGTTTTCCTTTTCCTGGGCACAGATGGTAAACTTCAAACGTCACTATCACTCTCATCTCCCACATAAGCCCTATAAGGAATCTTATTTACAATTTCTAGCCATTGCTTTCCAGTGACCTCATTTTTCCCTTTGGTGCTGTCTTAGAAGTTCTGGCTAATATTAGAGGCACTGAAATAGACATGTTCAAAGCTCCCTTGTGGGTGTGGTAACATAGTTCTCAATAAAGCAAAGACCCTTTAAATGAAATAAAAGCTGGACACATTTTTGCCTTGTCCTTAGGCAAGAAAAAAATAAAAACCTTTCCTATGCTTTAAAAAAATTAACTAAAATAGCTAAGCAAGAAATCTAATGAAGGTGCACCTTCATTCCATCTTCTAGTTTGCACACCACCTCTCTAGACTGCACATTCTCTGAGGCAGAGACCTTGTCTTCACAGCCCCATGTAGGAGACCAACTCTGCCACGGTACTCTCATCAGTAACTATATGGATCCTGTCCCTTGGTTGCAATGCATCACCAAAATATTTTAGTTATTTCAGGATCAGATTTCTAGTTGCTTGACACAGCAGTGGTCTTATCTCTTCCTAGATAAGTAAGGCTGATCTATGCAGTTTAATGGGTGGATTGTGTCACCAGTGACAGCTTATAGAAAAATGGTCCAACTTTCAGTGGTGTGAAATACTTTCTTTGGAACTTCAGATACTTCTGATATATTTCTGATAACCCTCCCTCTGAGCCCTTCCAATCTGCAGCATCAGAAGAGATCTCAGTACAATTTCCTCCAAGAGAAGTCATTGTTGTGGCATTTTTGGTTAAAATTTCTTCTTCCTCTACATTTCCATTTTCTTAAATCATTCTGTATCATACACTCTGTCATTCTCCACTCCAGAACAGACTGCACTCTGGCAGTGAAAAAACACCATACTATTTAAAATATTCAATAATAAATGAAAAGTACCAAAATTTTTTAAAAAATTAGATAGATTACACAGGCTGCCCTAATGTCTTAGTTGAAATGATGAAGACAGCTATGTACTAGCCTGCTAGTAACTGAAAATTAACTTGACTTTCAGGTGATGAAATTCAATTAATTAGTATTTCCCTAGAGAGGAGGAAAAATCTTTGGGGATGATCACCGCATACAAAATAAATATCCTGGTCCCTAATGCTATTCATTCTTAAGTACAGGCTGCTTATTCACATGAGCAGTGTTCTGGGGAAGGAGTATCATCTAGCATAGGGCTGGTGCAACTCTGGACCACATCCTGGTTTTGCTTAGACCTCTGCATGCCTTACAAGAAATCAAACCTCTCACAGCTCCTTGGCTGCAGAAACAGAGGGCCCAGGAGAGCAGCTGCAGCTCTCCAGGCTCCACAGTGTGTCCAGCTCTGGATAGTGTGACTGTGTTTGGTATTTATCGGCAGAATTGGAGGCTTTGATGTCACCTTTGGGACCCCAGTAAAATTGAAGCAAGTAGCCTTGGTGGGGGTGAGTGTAAGGCCTGGAAATGCAGACTTCTGAGCCAACTGCTTGTCTCTGCTGTGACTCTGAGCATCTCTCTTTACTTCTGACTTCTACCTAGCAGGTAAAAAACTAGGTTATGCCTATTTTGGGGGTGATGGAATAATTAACTGATGCACTGGGCATTAAGCCTCTTGAAGTGTGTAGGTAAAGGAACTTATAAGCTCACTGAGCATATTGCCAAGACAAAGGTGACAATACCAGAGTACTGTGTTCCCTATGACAGTGAAGGCTGAAATGATTTTCTGCTGCCTAAAAAGAAAACAGTATTTGGCAGAATTTATCTCTGTCTTAAGTTCCTCAGGAGCACAGTACCACACAGCTCTGAAAATACAACAGGGTTTGATTGCTAAACTAACACCTAAGGCACTATAACAATGCTCTTCAAAGGAATCACGTCCTGCTGGGGTTTATAGCTGATTGCAACTCTTCACCTCTCCCTGACCCACTTTTACAGTGCGTCCTTTTAGTTCATTCATATGAAAGGCTTCACAAGGAAACTGTGAATGGAGACCACGATGACACCAGTTCATCTGTTTGTTTAGGAAGAACCCCCTTTGCTTTGTCTCAATTCCAATAAATCGGCAACTATCCAGATGATTTCCCTGGATACACTCCCTTGCCTTCTCCACCTCTCCAGTAGGATCTTGTCCCTTAGCCTTGCTTCTCCTTTCATAGAGCTGTGACTGGGAAGATGAATGGGCATGAGAAATAAATTTCATGTATTTAAATTCCCCGCTGTGTGGAGCACATGTGCATGCAGAGTGAGGAAGGCACTTCCAAACGAATCAAGCCTGCAAGATTCTGATTGACTCACTGACATGAATTTCATTTTCATAGCTAAGGTCCCTTTTGTCCAGGGTGTTTTGTTTTTTTGTCAGAGTTGCCTGGTTTCCAGTCATTTACTGTAATTTTTGGTACAGAACAAATATGTCCTGGAAGGCAGTACAGCCTCGCAGGCCTTTAGGAGGTCTGCAGAGCTTGCAGATATCAGGGATGTCTCATGGGTGGAGTGATGACATATCACTCAAATAAACCTGAGATGAAGCAGATGCAGGGAACAGTAAAGGGGCCTTCAGCCATCCTAAGTGATATAGAAATACAGATTTTTTTTTTTTCTGAAATCAACCAGGGACTTCATCATTGCCATTATTGCCTTATTATTATAGAATTTATGATGTTTGGACATCCCACACCTGACAGTGAACTAGTTATGTTCAGGTGATGTCCTTTATCTGGGCTGGCCCACAAAGAGGTTTGTGGGTCTGTTACTATCCCCTTGAGATCTATTTTACATTGATTTATATAGAAAATGTCACAAGTTCTTTTATAATTATTAAACAGCCTCTTAACTGGTGCTTCTGCCTCTCTTCCTCCCCTTGCACCTCTCAGGAGTGCTCCACCAGGAGTCCTCTGAATCCACCACTAAAAAGATCACTTGTCCCTGGAGTCCCTGTCATTATATACTACCTTTGTATGACTACACAGCCCTACTGTACTTCTGAAAACAAAAGTAAACCCAACCCACCTCCACAGATTCTCCCTCTTTACCCTCCCAGCTGTTTTTCATGCTGTGTTAGCACCTTTCTGTCTGGTTTGGAGCACATTCTGAAGGGCAGGTCTGCTGCAAGGACAGAGGACTGGGTCTCTCTGGTGTTAATCTGTGACATGACTGCAGGCAGCACAGGGCTCTCTATCCAGTCAGGCGCTGTTAGGAAGGCAGTGACAGCATCGATAATGCTCCAATGAATACAGCTTACCTTTTTTATTTGGTGCTAGGACCATTAAAGGGAAAAAAAAAAAGAGAGGGAATGAGGCAGGGGGGGAAAAGATCAATTTTACTATGCTCGTTGAGAGGAACCAGACTGAAAATATTCACCAGCCAGCCTAGTGATGAGAAATGGCAGGCTGAGAGTGACCCATACCATAGACTTATTTTAACACGCATCACCTGATTGCTAGGTAACCTAACTCTTGTTAGACCAAGCAAAACCTCGGATTTAGAAGATCAATACCTATATTCAGCTGAAAAAACAGCTTGTGTTAAAAATATATCTACTAATTCTAGCCTGAAAGGCTAGATCCCCAAGCCATGCCATGTTTAGAGTATGTAGTAAATGCACCTGGTCCTGCTGATTTCAGTGCCGAGTTCAATCAGCTGTTCATTGAGCCAGGCTGAGAACAGCAGCAGGGAAAGTAGCAGTTGGGAGGGGAGATTTAAGAACAGACAGTGCTCTAAACAGACAATTGTCAGCCAGTATTTGGAATTTAGCAGGCAGCAAGCAGAAAGGCCTCCAAGTAAGAGAATTAACTGCTGCTTAAGGACTTTGTGCTGTAGCTGCTAGCTGACAACCAAATTTGTGCTGAATCTGATGCAGCAAGCTTTAATCCTGCTGTGTTATCAACACTGTAAATTTCCAGGCTTAAACACTCCCACTAGATAAAATGTCCTTGAAAACTCGCTGTCTCTTTAACTCCCAACACTTTACTTGAAAACATAATCCTAAATATCACATTAACCAATGGCCACAGCATCCTTCATCCACCCGGAGACCCTCTTTTATTTGATATCTACCACATAGTCACAATCCACCAAAGCAGGCCCAGAAGTGCTGTTAAGAGACTCTGTGAAACAGTGCTGAAGTCAGATGACAGATTGCCCTAAAACTACATATCCTGACATTCAAGGAGACAGCTAAAGTAGAAATATTTCAGGAAAGGCAGTCTTCCAGAAGGGCAGAAAGATGACAGGGCACAGTAGAGACATTGTCATATTTCTTCATCTGATCACAAACTGAGTCTGATTGCGAATGAATCCCTAGAGAGTAATTGCATTTTATGGTTTTAAGCTCATGCAAATCTCAGGGTTCATCTGCACACAACACAGCCCACTACCTTTTAACACGTTATTGCATGTCAGCTGAGCCATCCTAACTCACCAGTGCCTTCTGCTTCCAGTGCCTGAGAGCACACACAGCTGCACTGACTTTAACTGCAGCCATAGGCAGGTCAACACCTTTCACCTTACACTTACTTTGTTCAGACATGTCAGGTCAGGTTGTAAATGCCAAAGTTAAGGCCATACTGTATCCCCTTCTGAATGGATGGGGCTAATCCATTTTATCCTGTGGTTAAAAGGCTTAAATGTGTTTTGCAGTGCAGCAAATAGGCCTAAAACCATGAGATATGCCATGAGATACATAGTGAAGGGATTTCCATCAGATATGTTGTGAGATTATGTGGTGAAGGGATTACCTCAGCATGACAGTGGGCATGATGGCCTGCTGATGGGGTGATAGGTTATCAGGCTGGCTGGATCACCCTTATTGCTGGAATTGTGACACTAACAACACTGATGCACCAACATGTCACGGTTCTGTTCTGCCCTTGCACAAAACCTCACACACTTTGTACTCTCTCTTTATGTAACTCTTGATATCCCTCATTTACATATAACTTGCCTGCCTCCCTCCCGTGTCCCCCACCATCATTCATGATGGCAATAACAGGATATTTTGACTACAGTCTCACCTCCACTTCTCCCAGAAGTATAAATGGCATTTGAAATCCCCAGTGGCAGAGGCAGAGAATATGACCTCACCCTGTAGACAAGTCAATGGGGCTTGCTCCTCTCTCCTTCAAAAAACAGTGACTCCTCTTTGGTAAGATTTGTGTCTCTGACTGCACTGGAGTATACATGGGAACACTTGTACATAGCACTATACATTTATATTTTGCAGGTCTAGTGAATTTATCACTAACAATCTCACAAGAAGCTGTAACCTGCTGCTCCAATAAATTGCACTGTTTGCTAGTCTGTATTCATGAAAGTTCTTTTGAACTCAATCAGACTTACAGTGTCATTGGTAAACTGCATTATATGTGGATCTGTGATTGCAATTGCAACCAGACTTTTAGTGTGACCCACAGTATTTGTGCATCTGGGATCTTAGTGAACATGACCAGCCTTATAGTGCTGAATTGGTCATTATCAGAAATTAAACCCAGCTACACCCAGCCCCTCTGACCTCTGAGGACCGGCTGGAAAGCAAGGGGGTTTATTTTCTGCCAGCTTTCTATACTCTCAATGCAACAGCCAGAAAAGGATTCACGGGAGATGGACCCAGTCAAGCATCCATTCACATGCTCTGCAAGTTTTCTGAACTCAACCCCTGAACTTACCTTTGTAACCAGTGTCTATTCCAATGGCCAACTTGGCTCTGAGCTCTGCAGTGCTAAAGAGAAGAGATGGAGTGTAATTTTGCAGTGTGAGCCACCAAGCTCCCTGTTGCAACCGAGGCTCCTTGGCTTACCTGGACAATCTCTTCAGTGGTGAGTTGGGGATGTGGCTCACATGCCAACATTTCCTCTTGCACACTCTGTCTCCTTCTGAAGATTTGCAGCTCTGTGAGCCTTGTCTATAGCTCTTGCCTTGCAGACAGGCAGCAGTCTTGAATGATAATTGGGGATCATCACCTCAGCGAGTAGATCTCCATGGCTTTCATCTCCGGCTGTTGTGCCTTCAGCATTTTCAGAAGGAGTCCTAGAAAATCAAACATAATATCATCAGTATTTAGGGCAGGGAAGGGCAGGAAACACAGAAAAGTTTTTATGAATCTGGAATGGGAAAGTTGGCATTTGGTACTTAAATAATGAGGCAACCAATTTCAAGATAAACTCTCATGGGTTGCTAAAGGCCTCTAATTAATTCTAACACTCCTCTCAGTCTCATCAGCCTATTTTCCAATCTGTTTCTTCACCCAAATGTGGTGCTGTCCCCATTGCTTATGAACCCTGACCGGGAAGCTGGGGGATAGAGGTCTGTCCCCTTATGTAACTTCTGCTGACAGACACAGCATTCGACCTGAGCAGTACATGGGGCCTAGTTGTAAATAAGTGTTTGACACAACCACTTCTAGCTTTGTTTATAAATTAATTATACATTACTGAGCAAAGTGATGCTCAGTCACGATCTTGGATTCCAAGAAAAAGACTGACCACAGCCAAACCAGCAAGAAAGCAGAAGACTCACACCTGCTTATGACACGATCAGCAGGATGGACTGATGCTGGGATTTTCACCTCTGCCTGCCAGAGCTCTCACCAGACAGACAGATAAACAGACCCTCTCTGATCTGGGAGTCCAAAAAGTGTGCTCTGTCCCTCCTTGTGCCATCTCAGTCTGAATTGCTCATTTGTACATACTACACAGTGAAAGGGTTAACTTGGAGAGAGTCCCTCGATACCCTACGTGATGGATATATCAAGTGACCCCTCTGGTCAAACCTATTCACTCAGACCAGAGGCTGCTTCCTCATTAGCAATGATAAATTCAAAGCAGATGGGAAAACTGCTCTATTCTCTGATCCAGCTTTCAAAGCCCTTTGATTTCAGAATCCCTTGGCTGCTCTTTGACTTTTCTTGCCTGTCAAATTCCCTAGCAAGATTGATAGGGTCTGGACAGGAGTATGTCAGTGCAAATTCTGGTACTTGTCATCTCTCCTGCCAGATTTCCTGCATCTGACCATGTTAATGGCCTCTCTCTCCTCCTTTGATGTTAAGACCATTTGATTTCTTCCCTATCCTTTCTCCATCACCCATCTCCATCAAAAGTTTATTACAATACTTTGCAAGGGCCAGTGGCTAATTCTTACCATGGCTGCATTACTTCTCCCATATACAAACTGCTGCCTGCATCTCACCTGGTCAGGGTGGGAACTGCTCAAAGCTTCTTTAGAAAGCAGGCTCTTTTTTCCACACCACAAGCTGAAAGATGTGAAATGAGGGTACATTTTGAAAGGACAGCAAGATAGCAACCTAAGTACTGATGCCTGGAGAAGACTCCACAGCAAGTGTAGCACCAGGACAGAGTCAGTAAACAAGCAGTGGTCAGAGACATAGCACAGCTTGCAGGAATTCTGGCAGGTGGGTGATGGAGTGACTTGGGCAAAAGGCACGTGCACTGCCACTTCTAAGGACTCTTTCCCTCAGCTGGCACAGGACATTTCCTGAAGCCCAATCCATGCCTTGCTGCCTTTTTTACAAAGATATTTTCCCAGTCCCCAGCCTGGATGTGAACTTTCAGCCAATTGCTTCTTATCCCACCCAGATGGTGGGAGATCAAGGGATCCCCTCTCCCCTTCCTGCAGCCATTGAAGTCACCTCTCGTGTCCCTTCTTGCAGCTCCTGAGGCTGCTTGAGAGGGCCATGAAATGAGGGGGCACTGAAACACTGATTTCCTCAAGGTCACCCCGGGGAGCAATCTTTGCCCTGAGACCTTGACACCTCATCATTCTTCTGCAGGCTCAGAGCCATCTGCCTTCCCCCTGCCCCTTGCAAGAGTCTCATTTTAGCTGCTGCCCCCTCCATCCCATCCTGCCTCCTGCCCTGTTAAAATCCTCTGAGTGATTACTACCCCTGAGAAAGGAGCCATTTCCACAGGCAGAAACAACTGGGAGCCCCAGTGGTAGGATCTTCCCTCCTTCCCTCCCTGCCCTCAAAACTCTCTTGAACAAGGCAACACTGACTGAGGAGGCTTGGCAGGAACCCCGTCCACCATCCCAGTCCCACTGCACACGGAGACCAGCTTTGCCAGTTAAGCCAGCTGCTACACTCCAATGTACCATTTACACCTTTGATAAGTAAACTCCTGTTTCCCTATGGAGATGTGATCTTGGTGGCAGAGGTTTGTGGTCCCTATTCCACACTCTCCTCCTGGGCGCTGCAGATGTTGCTCTTCACTCATAATCCAGGTCAGGGAGTCATATGCCATCAGAAATCATGAAGAAACACTCCTGAAAACTGGGCAGGTCCTAGCCATCCTGGAGATGTCCTATCAGGCCCTTGCTCTTCAGGAAGATGACAGAAAAGTTTGTCTAAGCAAGGCAAACTAAAATGAGGTTTAAAAGTTGTGACATTGCATAGAAACCTCTGGGAAAGTCTAAGTATAAATCCAACCTCAAATCAAATTAATCTAAGGTTTTGACCTCAGGTGCTGGTCCAAGAGTCTTCCAAAGTTAGGCAAAATTCACTTTTAAACATCACTGTGATGACTCCCTGCTCCTTGCTAAAACATAGCAAACATACAGCTAGAACTAATGAATGGCTGATGGAACGCCTCAGCCATCAGGGCAGTTGACAGGCAGAGAGGAGAGGGGTAAGACAGAAACATTTCCTTTGCTAAAAAGCAGCTCTCGAGGCACTGTCAGCAGGACTGAGCTTATGATGCCCAGATCAGCAAAAAGCTGATTCTATGTAATGAAAAAAACCCATGTGTTGATCAGGTTTTTGACAAGACACTTACTTATGCCTAGTTCTTGATAATCCACTTTTTTCCCTCAAAACTATTGTGGACAATGTATGTAACACAGAGCTGTGCCAGTGGTGTATTGAACATGCATGAAGTGCTACAGTCTGAAACACATACTGCACTTCTAAATCCCTCAGATGCTTTCAAAGATCTCTCCATCATTACCCCTTTCAGCTGAAGCGAGTGCACACAACTCAGATGTTGAAAGAGCAACCCAAGATCCAGGGGCCCTGTCCTGCCTCACACAGCAAACCCTGTGCTTAGGCTGTTTCACCTCTCTCTGCCGATGAGGTCCACCAGGTAAAAGCACAATCTTAATTTCTTCCTAGCTTACATACAGAAGTTGCAAAGCTTTAGTTCTCTGTAAGGGACTGCATAATAGCCTGCACAAGGATTTTAAGGCAGGACTGGTGGATGGATGTTTCAATTTCTCTCCAGAGAGACAGAAGTGGTTGCATGCACACAGAACTGATGTGTGTCTGCATGAGAGGGATCTGCTTTTGATTAAGTTACACATTTATTATTCACTAAACCTAGTACAAGGCACAAAGTGACACTAAAATTTCTCTCTGAGACTGAGCAGCTGCCACAGTTGTTAAGCTGGGCCATCAGGGTACCCACAGCTCCTACTTATTTCTGCTGTGGGAGATGTGATCATAACAATTTTAATGAACAGACAGAAGGAAGCAGGAGGGAAACAGCGAACTTGCCATACAGCAAGGAAAGGTGCAAGATGACACTCAAAGACTGCAAAACTGTTGTTTGATGATTATGGAGAGACTGAAGGCTGCTTTGCTGTCCTTCTCCTTTCAGGGTGCAATCCCAGGCACAGTAGAAACAAGGAAGCATTTTGTTCACAGCAAAAAAAAAAAAAAAAAGGCAAAAAACACCAGCCAAGCAAACAAAACTGATTTTTAGTTCAGCAAGTCAAAAGAGAGAAACATTTGGCTGTGTGTTAATGAAGCTGCTATGGAGACTTTGGCCAACAGAAGAGCACAACTAATTTTTGCTTAAAGTATCAGAACATCAAACACCAAAATACCAAAGCTTTGGAGATGTGTGTGGCTTGGATATTGGTTTGCTTATTACCTCCATGTAGTCAGTACAGATGAGGCAGGGGGTTACTCTGTAGTTAAAGTGTACTTCTAACAGTCATTCCTTTCCTCCCAGCTTTAGTAGCTGGGCCCAAAACAAAGGTGTCACCTCCCCTCTTCCCACCCTAAGGGACTTCCTCTTAGTTTAAGTGAATCACTTGTAACTTCCCAAAGTGCTCAACATCTAGATAACTGCTTCCAGTGCCATGGTAGGGGCCAACAAAGCAGGCTGCCATGAGCTAGGACAGGGAAAACGGGTGCAAAGCAGAGACATTCTATTGCTCCAGCAGCAGAAGTCTTTGGGAGGAGTAGCAATAAAATCAGCTTAGGGTTTCTCCTTAGCCTGCAATCTTGGGGCAGATTCCACTACCTATTTTTACTTTGGACTTGAAAGAAGTGAATTATTTGGTTTTGTCATTCTGTACCCCCACAGTAGCTTATAAAGCCTTAGTCATAGTGTTTGTAAAGCAGTCAGCAATTCCCAGAGAGAAAGTATCACTGAAAGGCCAGCTAGCAGTCTCAGCCAGCTTGCTGTCATGGAACACAAGGGGTCCAGAGACAGGGCAGAGGGACTAGAAAGAGGGTAGTGACGAAGCAGACAGCCCAAGGGTCATCCTTCCCAGCCCCTTCTCTTTCTGAGGAATGCTCAGCTTGCCACGATAGAGTTTAATATTCAGAAGGTCACAGTTTCGACTTTTGCCTCAGGCCTTCCAGACTCCCTGGCACAGCATTTCAAATTACATTAGTTTGGGAGAGAGGCAAACAAAAAAAGTTATATTTTTCTCCCAGGCATTGCTTAAAATAGAAAGCAAACAAATGTCATTGCTGACATGCACAGCCCTGGAGACAGCAGTGAGATGCACAGACACAGACAGACGCATGCGACTGGCCCCTGTGCTTGATCAGGACTACAGTTCTTTAATGATCAGCCCAACATTTTCTGGTTAGAAAATGTTTTATTAATATCAGATTATGGAAGATAATTAAACAGCTTTCCACTCCCATGCTTGGCCATTTGGTGAACAACGTGAACTGTAGTGGTTTGCTCTCAGTTTTCCATCACTTTCTTTTCCATAGTCTCCTGTGTAATTTGCTCTGTCTGGCTATTTCAAGGCACGTCTTTATGACATCCTTTTACTCTGTTCAAACCAACATCTGTTTGCTTAATTAGCAGTCTCACTTGGGGGGCAGGGTGTGTTCAGGAGGTCATTCAACATTCCAAAATTAAAACCTTGGAACTAATATTCTTCAACTAGAAAATAATAAAGTGCTGTTCTTTGGCATTTTCTAGAAGCTTGCCTAAAAGCACCCAGTGACAATTTCCTGATAATTTTCCCTTTACTTTTACCTTAACTGAGAATCACCGGTTTACTTGCAGACTAAAGAAGATTAAATGCTTCATACAGTTCAAGGAGAGGTTGCTAAATAATCAGGCTAATACTCCAGGGGTTCACTTGTTTATCTGAGTGCACAGCTCTCAGCAAAGAAATGTGATTTTACTGGACATAATCCCAGTCCTCCCAGAACCATCAGCCCCTTCCGTCCTGCATTCAGTTAGGTCAAATCTAGCAGACAGTGCTCTAGGCCTCCAGTTCATAGGCCAGCACTGTTTGATTAACGAGGGAGCTGCCACACAGCTTATCTAGAAAGATGCACAATGCCATAACATAAGCGGGCATAAAGAGGCAAGCGTTTGTCACCCACAGTGCCAGTGTCACACAAAAGACAAAGGATCATTTTTCATGTCTCTACCAGGGAATGCAAGCTTGTTGGCACATGATGGCAACTCATTGATCTTGGAAAAATATCTAAGTAATTTCTTCTTCAACTAGAGGGGGAGCCATGAATTCAGGTTCATGTATTCATGGCCCCTTGTTCTGTAGCACCGGATGAGAAACAAGGAAAAGGAGACTATCACATTGCATTTGATTATATTGCCTGGTGTTTGATTTTTGGGTGATGAGGGTAGGCTGCAGGGGGAAAATGAAGATCAGGCAGACTAGAAGCATGAAGGGTCACACAGTGATTTGTTTATTCACTGGGCCATTAACTCAGCAGTAACCATCTGAGATGTTTTATTGGTTTAGAACCTGGATTTGAAAGCTTCCTTTAGTTGTGACTCCTAGACTCACCAGACTACAGCCAAAGCTATAATTTCCCACTGGAAAAAACAAGACGCTTGAAAAACACAAGCACATCATAAGTAGTGCACTGCTAATCTGTCTGAATCCAGGGTCTTGCTTACAGGGAAGTACCCTACCCCTTGCACAGGCTGTTGACTGAAAATATGACTGCGTTTGGATGAGTGGTGCCTCAGATGCTGGGCATGCCTGGTGTTACCAAGCCAGTGCGGGTGTGCTGCTAGGGAGAGACTTTTCCAGTCTGCCACTTCAGAAGAGGGGTGCTTCAGGAATAGTATCAGAAACAGTGTGGCCCAGCAGGACCAGGTCAGTCCCTCTGTACTCAGCACTGGTGAGGCCACGCCTCGAACCCTGTGTTCAGTTTTGGGCCCCTCATGGGAAGAAAGACATTGAGGTGCTGGAGCTTGTCCAGAGAAGGGCAATGGAGCTGGTGAAGGGTAAGGTGCACAAGGTCTAATGAAGAGTAGCTGAGGGAGCTAGGGTTGTTTAGCCTGGGGAAAAGGAGGCTCATGGGAGATCTTATTGCTCTCTACAGCTACCTGAAATGACCTTCTAGTTAGGGGGGACTTGGTCTCTTCTCCCATGCAACAAGTGACAGGATGAGAGGAAATTGCCTCAAGTTGTGCCAGGGTAGATTAAGACTGGATATTAGGAAAAATTTCTTCACCAAAAAGGTTGTCAAGCTCTGGAACAGGCTGCCCAGGGAAGTGGTAGAGTCACCATCTCTGGAAAAGTATTTAAAAGATGTATAGATGTGGTGCTTAGGGACATGGTTTAGTGCTGGACTTCACAGTCCTGGGTTAATGGTTGGTCTTGATGAATTTGAAGGTATTTTCCAACCAAAATTATTCTGTGAATCTAAAACCCATCATACAAGAGGGTACAAAGCCCATATAAGATGGCCTTATCTCAAATTGTGATAGGAACCATTGGCAGATGTTGGGCTGTGAAAATATGCCATAAAAGTTCAGAGATAACTTTAATTCCTTGAATTACGTTCCATCAGCAGGGCACTGTAAAGCAGTCACGTAAGCTGAAGAGAAAGCAAGGGCCAGAAGGCAGTATTCAGACTGAGCATGCACAGGAGCACCAAACCTTCACCAAAGGACACGTAAAATAAAGCTGACGGAAGAGATATAACCACAGGCACAAATAAAATGCAAAATTCTTTGGAGTATCTTAATAAACTCTCAGACTGAACAGAGATAAGGGCAGACAGACCCTCTGGCATTTTCCTAACAGTCAGAAATGGTGAGGGAAAGCTCCCTCATAGCCTCAGAATCCTTTGCAGGTGACTGATGGTGTGAAGTCAGACACTCTCCAAAGAGTACAGCACAAGCTTGTTTCCAAATAACAGCTCATGGTCTTATCCCTCCCTCCCCTAATTTCCTCCCCCTTGCCTTTGGGCCTGTCACATTCCATTTGGTAAAGATGATCTTTGCTGCTTCTGTTTAAGAGTATGTTTGGATCCTAAAAGGTGGTTTAACAAGTTTCAGACAGACTTACTCCTGGGGCTGCCATAGAGGTTCAGCTACCATCCTCAGTCACTGAGAGAAGGCTGAAGCCCAAAGCCCTGAGCATATCCAGGATCTCCCCTCACATGGATTCTGCCTTGGTGACCTGAAAAATAAAAATCCTAGGAATGATTATTTTCTTAAAGGCTCTTTCACTTCAGAAGTAGGATAGTCATCATCAAAAGTCCAACAGCACAGCTCAGCAGGACAAGAGATGGACCATTGGCTACAGGTGATTGTAAAATCAGTCAGATCAGACTTCATCCACTGAAATAAGTGCCCGTTTTCTCAAAAGGATCTGAAACCCTTAGGTGTGCCTGTGTAGGCATGTCCTGTGTCACTGAGAAGTGATGGATTACCCCTGAAGCTGCAGGTGCTACCCAGCACACAATGCAGCAGGATTAACCTCTGCCTGTAACAGGGTTATAAGGCTCATTACCCAGCAGCTTAATGAAGGCTCACCCTGACACAACAGTATCGACTTCGGCTCTCATGTGAGCTCGGATCTCACCACGCATATCCCCAGGTTGGCACAGGAACATCCCCAGGAAAAAAACCAAGAGCAAAGACAATTTCTACCTTAATGGGATTAGCAGGCAGCAATGCTATTAGTTCTCCAGCTCCCTGCCTCCCACTTCCTCCCCAGCCAGGGCCTCATCCTCCTAAGGTTTTGCATTCAGTCCTTTGTCCAGGTGTCACATCACACCTTCCCCTTACAGCCCAGAGCAGCTCAAAGCCCATCTCGCTGGGCACAGTAAGTGCTTCCCTGCACTGCACCTGCCTATGCTGGAAACAGCTCCTCTGCTTACTTCATCAGATTAATACAAAACATGCTATCAGCACATTGCCAGGCTCTTAATATCTTTGCTGAGGCCTTTAATGGCCTCAGGTCTTGTAAGGCATTTCATTCATCTGGTGACCGCCAGGGGTCACCTACCGGGGTGCTCTCCCCCTGCACCCCCTTCCTCAAAGCAGAGATAAGAGCACAGCTATTTTAAAAGCAGGAGGTGAGTTAAAAGCACTCCCTTTAGTTCAGATGCTGCTGCCATTCCATACTTACCTTCATCTAAATTTTCAAAGGAAGAAAAAAAAAATCCAAAAATCATTTCAAATCACTCTCACCACGTTAGTCATCTATTGATATTGATATTCTTGATATCAATATCAATAAAAGAAAGTGGGGACTTTATTATTTTTTTAATAACATTACCCTTCAAAGCACTATCTTGAGCTATTTTTTCAAATGCCAGCATGAAGGCAGCCGGGTTGCACTCTTCTCTGTAGCTGCTTGTATCACTTTGGGCTACCTGTACACTCGGTCAAAATGACATTTCTCCCTCCTATTTCCTCCCCCTCCTCTCCCCGGTTCTGTAAAGCAAAAAATGTGCCAGCCATCTGACAAAGTGTTCCTTCAGCACCTGTAGGAACCTGTGGCCCTGTCCTCCACACACTGCAATTGCAGTTCGCATCTTTAAACCAGCATTATTTACAGCAACCCATTTCCAATACACCACAGCTCCTTATGGGAGACACTCACAGTCCACATATTCGTTAATCTACAACCTTCCTTTGTGAAAACCTACAGAAATACACAGCTTAGAATCTTATTCTAGAGCAGAATCATCCTCCATGCAAAGAGCTATACAGAATAACTGTTTCAATGAGTCTGAAAAAATAATAGGGCAAACAAGTACCTAGAAGTTAGAAGAAAACAAAGAATTCAAATATTTGTTTGTTTTTGATCACCCCCTGAATTTTTGCAAAGAGAACTTGAAACAGTTACCTGCAAGTCAAGACTTACCTTTTTTTTTCTTCCTCACCTTAAATCTGCAAAAAATCTTCTTTTAAATTGAATGGATTTGAAAGATCACAAATGTATGGATAAAACAGCACTACTCAGTGGTCAGGAAGCTGGATCTTGGAAGATGCAGGTTCTGTTATTCCTGAAACTCATCTTTATGTTTCTCCCTATCTCAGGTATCCCCTACTTAAAAAACACTGCAAATCTTCCTCCCAACCTTAATAACAGATAAAAAGAAAGAAGAAAGAGTAACAAGAGTAACAGTAAAAAGAAAAAAGAAAGACTACATGAGAAACATGACTTCAACAAAGCAGCCAAAGGATTTCTATTTAGCTTCCTGAAGGAAGCTGACAATTGGTCTAGAATGATTTTCACATATTTCAGGTAACAGATACCAGACAGACCAATTCATTCTACCAAACCCCTTCTACTGTGAGTGCTGCACTTGCAGCTTCACTTGGGCTTACGGTGCATTTCTATGTGAATTTCTAACCTGACCTGCAGTCAGCTCCAGAGATTGGCTTTGCTGATGAAGATCTGCTGCATCTTTTTGTGGCTTTTTTTTTCCACTGTAGAACCTCAGGTACGATTTTATTTTATGTAATCCATGTCTCAACCAGCATATCTAACACGACACCTTGAAAATGGATATGTAAGCCAGCTCCTTTATTCCTGAAGCAAAGCACTCTCCAAATTCACTTGGGGTAATTCCTTGGTTCTGCTAACTCCTCTGCTCTGCACAGGCTGCCAAGGGAGAACAATAAATACAGCAACAGATGCATGGAGAATTTTTGGTCTTGACTTTGCACCATATCTCAGTAAACAGAAATTAGCAAAAGAGCAGCCAAATATCAACCATATTTCCTTAGTCTGCAAAGGCACTCATTGTGCAGCATTTAAATATTTCTTATTCAGGTAAAAGAGCTGGAACGCTTAAGAAATCTCCAAAGGAGTTTTTTATATACATATACACACACACACACACACACACACATATATATATCTCAAACAGCCAACCTTGCTGTCCTCCCTGTATCCCATACACTCTGCAAGCTAGTGCTACCTTGGATGCAGTGTTGGGTGAAGAGTGTTTACTAAGGTAACTCTGTCACAAACAATTGAGAAGAAAAATCTACTCTGTCAAACACAACATCATACTTCATCACTGTGCTGCAACATGACTCCCATCTGTCAAGGAAATGGCAGGTATTCCAAATAAATGTAACTAAGATTCATTCAGTCAAACTGATGCGGCCAGGGTGTTCCTCCAGAAGTGAGTGGGTTTGGGTGAAGCTGAGCTGTTACTCCTGTTGTTCTTACACAGGTGAAGGTTCTTTTGTGCTAAGAAATGATAGTGGTTTAAATCTGAAGGAGTTACAGGTTGTGGTATCAAATAACAAGATATGAAAGGTTTTACTTCAGGGTAACTGATAGGAATTAACCTTAGGTAAGAGCTACTAGGAAAACAAAAAACAAAGCCACCTGTAGAGTGGCTGTTGGAAGCATACAGGAAGTGATGGTCCCAAATCAGTTCTCAGTGAATAGGGGTCTTCTGCATGGTATACAGCACCAAAGCAACTGCACTGCTGAAACACTTAGTACCCATTCCTTCAGAAATGCTAAGGGTGTGACCAGCCCCAAAACTGCTCTGCCTCTTCTCCAGTGGTCCCCTCAATAAGGCTGTAAGGAATACTACTGGGATTTTGGGAAGCAGAGAATCATGTTTCAGTTTATCTATTCACAGTCTGTTTGGCAGATAAACAGAAAAGTTAATTCCCTAGAGAGATCAATCCAGTACTTTTCCAAAGTGCTTTATGCAATATGCATACCCTCAACTTCACTTTGAAAAGCAGAACTGTGAATTTCCACATGAAGATGTCTATGTTTTCAATTAATAACAGCACATCATTTTGGACTACAGCTCTCCAAACAGTGAAAAGCTGCTTATTTCTCTCTCCAACAGATAACTGAGGCTGACTGATCAAGAGACTGCTTACAAACCAGCAAGAAAAGAAGCCACACTCAGAAACCACTGCTGCCTATTTAATTTTTAAGGTATAAAAATTAAGATCTTTAAACAAATCAAAGAAGAGAGAATAAAAAAGATTAATCAGGGAGCTTAGCTGGAGAGTATGGTATTTATTTTTATAAGCAGCTGTCTTCTGAATCAATATTTCTCAAGCATAGCTCTTGCTGGGATGTGACTGAATGAGCCAGCTCTGAGACCCCAGCATTCCCTCCCCTGCAAAGAGCCCATTGTGACAGCCTCAACAGCTCCATCTCCCCTGTGCTACTGGTGCCAGCTATTTTGGGACAGTTTGCCAGCATCAAACAAAGGTTTCCATCTGAGAATTGGGGCGAAGGCATGTGATTTAATTAGCGAGGATAATGGTAACACTGGCGTGCCTTTGCAAAGGCAGCAAGTGGAGAATAGTCATGGAAGAAAAATACATCAACCCAACCTCTCATATAGATGCAAATATTTAGATGCAACATTAGAATCTGTTCTCCTTAGTCTGTTAAAGTAACTTTATAACATAAGGGGTACTTGTTAACAATAGTCCTTTGAGTGACTTTGATAAAAAGAGTGGTTATGATCCAGATGTCAAATGGGCCTGGACTTCATGGGGCTGGACAGTTCCCATGATAGTGGTGGTGCCTGCACCAGCATCTGCCAGGGAAAGAGTCCTGACATGGGACTGCAGCCAGACACGCTGCCTCCAGAGAGCAGCTCAACTTGAATCTGTCTCACACGTCTGACACGTGGACCACAGACCTGGAGATAAACAGAGAGGCTGTGCTGGGAACGTAAGTGGTGGGAAAGTGGCAGGCAGAAGTGAATGCTGAAGGCCCTTCGGCTGTGTTAGTAAATCTGTATACAGCACAAATCTCTGCTGAAGCCTCTGGAGCTTTGCAACAAAGCAGACAACAAAACACAACTGGTTCAGATGCCTTATCATTGGCAGTACAAACAGAACGGCAAAATGAGACATTATGAAATTAAGTGATTTTCATTTGTATAATATATTTTTATACATGCAGGTACATGTGGGTTTCCCACATACCTTCGTTTTAAGAACATATTTAAAACCCACAAAGATTTAACAAAACTTAAAATGGAATGCAAAAGAAGTTGTAAGAAGCCTCACGTAGGAGGCTATAAAACTAAAACAACTGAGGCTTCATGAGGGGACATGCTCACTTGTGAACAGTATTAAAACACCAATTTTATTCAGGAATGCAGAATACATTTTTGAAGATTTCCAGTTTACAAAAGTTTAAGACAAGGTTATGTTTTGACATACAACTTCCCTTAAAGCGTTTAGACAACGTCTCCATTTCAAGTTGACAAAGCCCCTCAAATCAGAAGGAAAAAAAAAAAGGACAAATGAAGGCCACTGTCCTGTACTGGGATACATTAAGGCAGAATCCAGCACAGTATTCAAATTCTTTCTGCAGTCCACATTTTAGTCCATGGGTGTAATATAACCTTGTGTTAATAAAAAAATACTTCAGATCTATTAAGAACTGCAAGAAAAGCCCTTGTCTTACAGACATTATATGCAAAGTAACTTCCAATAAGCAACAGTTAAAGACAGTACTTGTCATCTGATCACCACATTAAAAATACAGCATTAAATTTTTCCTTCATTTATACAATTTTAAATATTCATTAAAAATCAGAATCAGTGTCCCTCCATCCTTTTCATCATTAATAGTTTTTCTTATCTGCTAAAACCACTTGTCTTTCCTAAGATGTCTAAAAAGTAAAGAGCACAAGATTAACAAGCTGCAGCATTAATTAAAATAAGAGTCATCTCTTTCCTCCACTCAGTTTCTAAATCTATCACAAGCCCTATTAGCTGTATCAAAGTGAAGTGGTGTAAATAAAACTGATTTGACTTAAAAAGAAAGTAAGAATGAATGCAGAGTTATTTAAAAATTGCAATGCAGTCAGTATTGTTGTGTATGTCACTGCAGAGAAGAGCCAAGAAAATTATTCACAGGCTCTTTTTTAAGAGCATTACTGTCAGTTTTCCATTTCCAATACCAGAGGTAAATAGTAATTTGCCTAACAAGGAATTTCAGACTACTATCAAGCAGAAACATTAATGGCCTAATTTTAAATACACAGCACTGATTTCAGCAGAGGTTACAGACATTCAAAACTCCTGAAATTTATTTACTTGTTTGTTTTAAATAACCTTATTTCCAACAGGCTAATCCACATTTCTTTATTTACCTCAAGTAGTCATTTCTTCAAATTCTTTTGTTCAAATACATTAACAGCTGTGCCGAGGAGGACTACTCAATAGTGGTCACCATTCAGTACAGATGTGGAAACAGAATTTGGTTCTGGAAGAAAACTTTAATTGATTTTACTTTTGTAAGAATGGGTCTTTGAAATAACATCCACTTGTTTAAATATTAAGTAGAAAAGAAAGCTGTTGGACAACTAACCTCAAACTAAAAGGTTAAGAGCAACTGCAAACAATAGGATGATCAATTCCAATTTTACCCACTATTGAAAAGAAATCCTACCATGTGGTATTGGATGAACATTTAACTTCAGCCTAAATGCTGAAAAGCTACTGATTGTCAATGAAATATTTAATTTAATCAGCAGATTTCCCAAAGATTCCACTGATTAGTGCAGCGTAATGCTGTATCGACACTACTAAAAGTGACATATCATAAACAACTCCTGTATAATACTACAGCAATTTCCAGAGCAACCAGCTAGCAAACCTGTTCTGCAAACCAGAAAACTGGAGTAAGACCAAGCACCCCAAGTTTTAGCATGTCTTTTTGGAGCAAGGTACTGAACTTCTGTCATCCTCAAAGTTCAGTGGTCCCCATGAATAATAATGAAGAGAAAGACAAGATTTGTTGCTCTTTTTGGATCTCTAGACAATGATATGTAACAACACCCAGAAATGTAGTTAAAAGCCTCCCAAATCAACATTCAAACAGAAAGGCACGATCTCCTTTTATAACTTGTGTTCTCAAAAACTAGAAGATTCCTATACAAAGATAAATACTCCCTTAGCTAGAAGGGAAAATGTCACACCATTTAGAATGTTTTTTTCTTTTTTTTTTCTCTGTAAAGTCCAAATGGACTATCTTAATGCAAAAGTTACATGAATATATACAACCTGAAAGAGTATTTTTAATATATATATTTGTACATATATAAAAGTGACTGACACAGAAGGCAGAGAAGCAGGCTATATTCACTCTTTTCCCACTTCTTAGCAATGCAAGGCAATGTTTTTCAAATGCCATAGGGACAAAATATTTGGTTTGAACACACAATGGTGTCTTAGAATACACATGGTGAAATGTAATTCCCCATGGAAGGCTTGTTTGAGGGATACTGGACACAATGATTTAGTTTCATTAATACAGCCTTAGGCACTTTTAAAATAAAAAAGATATCTAATTCCAATGAAACTACTGCAAACTCTTCAATGGCATGTTTTCAAGTCCAATATAAAGTTTTTAGAATTGCAATCGAAGAACATCCAAGGTTAATTCTGATACCTCATTCTGATATAGCTGTCTTACAAAGGCCAAACATAATCTTAATGAAAGGCAAGAGGGACAGCAGGGCCCAGTGGTCACAGGAGACATCCCTACACCTGCCTGTACTATTAACTATTCATGTACCTGAGTTTGATGTACCTGTAAAATAAAGAATAACTGTCTGCTATGTGACAATGACAACAGTCTGCCTACAATGTTGGATGGAGTCATTAATAAGCCAAATCCTGCTTGGTGAAGAGCAGCATAATTAAATGCTTGAGTTCCCAGCAAGGATGAAATCTTACCCAATCTTGTACATTACATTACAAGAACCTAGGAGCAACAACTTCAGCAAGACATCATGACAGGCTGCCATTAATCTGCTTCCAAAGTCAGCCAAGCCCATCAGCATTACAATTCTCCAATACTTCCCCTCACATCATCTCAGTCCTGGTACCTGTGCTTGTAAATCTATCCAGCCCCTGCCTCTTACATAACATGGCAGTAGACCTCAGAACTGGAAATGAGAAAAAAAACCACCAAAAAATTCAAGTGTACATGTGGGAACTGAGACTGAATTTGAACTGTTCCCCTACCTACACTCCAGCTCAAAAATTCTTGGGTTCTGAACATGTAACTTTTGGGCGAAAGAAGTTATCTTAGAAAGATGAGAAGAAGAAAGCAAGAGGTATGGGCAGTCTGCTTCCTTCATTTCCTTGGAACAGCAAAGGCTGCTTAACGGCACGGTTCTTTTGCACAGAAGGAGTGGGAAATGCAGGATAGACCAACACAAATAATTTTTCATGGCAAATTTCCGCCTGGACAAGAGGAAGACACTGCATTGTTTTCTGTATATGGAGCACAAGCACAGCACTGCAGTGACATTTAAACTCATGGCTTCTTCCCTCTTACCACTCTGAATACCCTTACCTCTGAGATGCTTTCACATGGGTGATTTCAATAAGGTGCACTGAAACACACTCAACAGGAGATCATTCCAAGAGTTAGGACAAAAAGACATAAATTATCCTGGTTTTCTGCAGAAGTTAGAATTTCAACCAAATGAACATGAATAATGCAAACTCCATAAAAAATGAGATCATCAAAAATGAAACTTTGACATCTAGAGTTCTTGTGGAGCAGCAGAACTAAACCTATGTGATGCACTACATACATACCTACACATAGTATTACACATGTATATCCATGCATGTACTTACACACACTAAAGACAGGGACAACAAGTCTAACACCTTCCACCACGTGACCTACTTTCAGATATTTTACCGATATAACAAACTAGCCAGTGAACTTAAAGCTTTCTGTGCTGGGTGTTTGCCTCAGACTGGTTTTGGTGTTGAAGATTTAGCTTTAATAATTCAGATGTTTTCTTTGTTTTGTTATTTAGTTGTGGGTTGTTTTTTTTTTTTAAGAGGGAACACATGGAGTAATGTTGTTTTTCCACACAGAAAAAGAAGTCTTGAGCTGTGTTTTTGAGAAGCTTCAGTGCCTCTGTACTCAGCCTTGAAGTCTGACAGATAAACCTTTGTGGTGTTGCTGAGACAACCCATGCAAATCTGGCCTAGATACTAGCATCTGTGAAAAAAACCTTGTTTGCTCAGTTACAGTTGTTGCATCCTTACAAGCTTAAAACTCCTTCATGGTGAGAATGTTCCAGGCCATGAAGAGAGGGGTCAAGTAGGACATCTGCAATTTGAGCACTGCCAGGGGGCTGGCATTGGGCATCAGATCTCCAAGCAGAACGACTGCTTCTCGTGCTTCATTGACCACCAGTTGGCACCAGGCAGTAAGAAGAAACAGCTCACATGTTGACAAGATGGGAGGCAGTTTGAAAACAAGAGTCCTTCTGGCACAGTTCTTGTGTGGAACTTCTGTATATATTATACACATACATATATACATTCATATACAGTAAGCAGTCCAATAAATACATCACATCAGTTCTTTTGACACAGTACTGATGTTTCTCTTATTTGTCTGAACCAGAACCTGCTCACAGAAATATTATGGAGAGTTGATGTGACTCCAGGTTTAGCCCTCTGTACTTGATGAGCCCAAAATGCTGAATTCAAATACTAACTTAGTGTGAATTCAAATCAAGCCATCATTCAGGCACATGTCCCCCTGAAACCTATTAGCCACTGCAGACTAACTCATACAGACACAGTAAAAGCCTTCCTGCCCGTCCCAAATACTGGAGCAGTTACACTTCTCTTTCAGCGACGTGGTTGACCAGAGAATCGCTCTGATCTACTGTCCTCCCAAGAAGAGTTCTGTGGCCATCCATGCTGCCATGGATGTCTCTTGTCCATCCACTGTCGGATGTGCCCAGAGGACTTTCTGCCCTGGGGGTGTCTGTGCTGGCCAAGCTTCCTGTCCGAGATCGGTAAGGAGGAAGATCTGGTTGATTAGGGGATTCAGATTCAGAACAATAAGGTGGTGGAGGAAGGTCAAACCAAGGTGGTCTGCTGTAAGATACACAACAGAGCAAGAAGTTACTGAAAACAGTGGTACAGAAGACAGCACATAGTATTCCAATTATGAAAAAACCAAACAGTATTTCTTAGTTTTTCAGTTATGACACATATGAGGAGATCTCAGACCTGCCTATAGGTAATTTCAAAATATCCACATCGTCCCTGGGAACCCAGGTTTCTGGTCAAGGTGCAACATAACTAATTACATCCTGCTTAACAATCCACACTCTGAGTTAGGACCTCCAACAAAGCTGGCTCAAAGACAGCTGCAAGAGGTAAAAAAATTTTCTGTATAATATTTACACCAGAGAAAGCACTTTGAAAGAAATATCGTAAGTGGTGGATTTACACCTACAGATAATGATGTGAACACAAGACTTAAGCTCCCAGGAAACCTCCATTAAGTGACAGAGATTAATGGCTTAGAGTCTATGAATATATAACAAACTGAATTCTCCACACTGACAAATCACTTTTGCTGTCGTGAGACCACATACAGAGCAACTGCTAAGTAGCCACAGACAAGATGAGTACTGCATTCAGGAAAACTGTTCTGTGGTTCTGATAGCAAACAAATAAAAGGACTGAAGGGTTGAGCAGATTGATAACAGGTCCTGGGAGCAATTAGCTCTGAAATTGCTGATGGTTTGTATCAGCTCAGGTGAGAAATGATTACAAGCTGGACAGCTGCTCATTTAGTTGTCCTTACTAATGAAAAGAAATAATTATTATGAAAGTCAACATTAAGACAAGAGTTCTGCAGCCAAAGGCAACAGAGAATAGGAATGTAAATTTATTATTCTTAGATCCCACAGTTCATACTAAAAAATACCAACGTGGTGATAGTGAACAATCTGGATCATTAAAGTTTGTACCATACCCTTTTTATGCAGGGAGGATGTCAGTCTAGGATTTTTGTTGGGAAAGACTTTACAGACAGAGATTAAAATGAGGGTTAATTCCCTACAAATAAAACCAGTGTCATAACTACAACAACATCAAAAACATCATAAGCCAAACCACACCCACCCACCAAACTTCAAAGCACTTTCAGCTATTTAAAATAAGAACAGTGCTTTACATTTCAGAGTCCCGTTCTTTTCTTCTGTTGGTAAAGTAGTGCAGAGCAGAAGAATGATATAATTTCTTTATAGAGGAATTGAAGAACGCTCTCACTCTTATATACTTACCGTATATGAACAGGATTGGTTTTTTTTTAATGCTATGACCTGTAACATAGCTGTTTTTTTAGCAGAACTCCAAATTCAGTTTTCATGTTTTGACTCCAGACTAGTACAGGATATCAATACTAGACAAGTGATACATTCTTTTGCATTTTCCTACCATCCTCAAAATCTCTACTACCAACAACATGTGCTGAGAACCTGATTTAAAGTTTGCCTCAAATCCCTTCAATATCAGTAACAGTAAAAGGACCTGAGGACCATGAATTTTTCAGATACAGGAGGAGCTCAAATTTACCCTGAAATTTCACCCTATGCATGCAGCAGAAGTGCAACACCAGAATTCTGTCAAAAGCAGTAATAAGAACAAGTGGGGAGCAGCATCACAGCTTAACAGAGCTGTAACCACCAGTGTGAAACAGTTACCTCCTGTACATACCTTTGGTCGAGCACAGCCTCCGAGTAGGATGGCGGGGAGTCCAGGTCCACAGGCCTGTGGTAGGCCTGGTTGGACATGTACTGTATCCCGTTGTTGACGTTGTAGGTGACGCTGCAGTGGTGCGGGTGATCCAGGACCACCAGCCGGGACAGAAGCACAGGGTGCTGCAGGCGATGCACCGGCAGCGTCATGAGATTGTTGCGCTTCCGCTGGTGGTGCAGGACCAAGGCAAGAAAGGCCACCACGAGTACAAAAATGACAGAGCTACCAATGATGGCATAGGTAATACTAGGGTAGTAAAGCAGTTGGTTTTCTGAGGTCACGTAGTCTTGGCCGCTGCCTGCCTCTGTAAGACAAAAGGAAAAGGAAGCCTCAGATTTGTTTCAATATAAAACTGCTTTTGACCTGTGCTGTGTTTCCTGCTAACACACTGTGCAACAAAAACAGGTTTTCCTCTTTTGTCTGGATTGTGAAAGATTGGATTATTAAAAGCACATGCATGCAAATAGGAGACTGGCTGGCTGTCCCTCAGTCCATCCTCATTCACAGTAAGTGCCAGCACGTAAACTAATAGGCAGAGACAAACTGAGAAAGAGAAAAATGCACACCATAGCAGGAAGTATGCGCGCTATTGTGGGAGCATCTCCCCATCCCTACCTATCAGTCATTAACTTTTGTTTCCAGAGGTGAGAAACCCTGTTCAAGCCATAACCACAGTACCTCAGCTGCACCTGACAAACCACATTAGAATCAGAGATGCAGAAGGCCTGATATCCACTTTTTTTACTTTACATTCCCATGACACCATTTCAGCCCCATGTTCACAAGGTCATGCAGCCTTTGAGTAAGATTTTCTTTTTTGGGCAAAAATTTCCGTTTCTGTGCAGGCTGTAATTCCTTATGGACTCAAACAGGCTATTCTGACATTCCTCGACCTCAAGAAAAACGAGAGGCCGAGTAAAAAGCAAACCAACCCAACCCAACCCAAAATCCACACAATTACAAGAGCATGATCCATCCAAATTCTTAATTTCCTACTGCAGAAGGCTGGGACGGTAAATCTTGATTTTCCTTTCTTTTCTCTATCAACCAAAACTGCTTTTTCGTCATTTAGAATTGCAAAAGAGTCACTAATACATTTCTCTAGCAACAGAATAATGAAATAAATATTGACTGTGTCCAGCATAATAGAAGAGCTTTCCTCAAGCACCCATTGTTCAGAGGTATCTCTCTCAATATTTGATTTTGGTAGTTCACTTCCATGGTTAAACAAATCACAATTTCCAGCATCACTAAAAATAACTTCCACATTAGTTAACAAGATAATACAACATAAAATGGCAAATCCTTTAAACATATCTATTTTAAAGCATAGATATTTAGACACTGGAACAGGTTGCCCAGAGAAGCTATGGATGGCCCATCCCTGGAAGGGTTCATCCAAAGCCAGTTTAGATGGGGCTTTGAGCAATTTAGTTCAGTGGAAGGTGTCCCTGCCCATGACAGAGGGTTGGAACAGGATGATCTTAAGGTCCGTTCCAATTCAAACCATTCTATGATTCTGTGATTATTGATCCTGCTACCAACTATGAAAACTAGCACTCAAATAGATGTGTTTTACTGATGATGCCACTATAACCATAGACCAAAGCTCTGCAGGACAGCTGCAAGCCACAGACTTTGATTGATACCTAGTGTAACACCTCAGGGAGGATCCTTACTAAATTTATTTCTCCATGCAACTGTGCTGGAGAGAAAGCAGAAATCACTGTTACTAGTCAACAGTAGGTCTCTGGCTCACTCAGCAAAGTGAACAAAGTCTGCATGAAGAATGTAAATCAAAGCAGAAGGGAGGAAGGGAATTGACATGCATTAGTAATTTTAATTACAGCTCATCACATATGACTGTGCCTCTTTTAATACACCCTTAAATTCAACAGCTGAGAAACGAATTCAGGTCACGTATCACAGACAAGGGCCAGCACAGGGAGTATAATGACAAGCAGATCATTTTTATGCAAACATCAACAAGTTTATTTGCAAGGGCTGATCCATGGATGAATACCACTACCTGCAGTCTTTAGTGCAAGGAAGGTAAATATACTATGACATCCCAGTAAAACACCACAAGGCTCCCATTCATCTTGGCTCACTGTTTACAGTGCACTGGCATAAGACTGAAACCAGTATGCCTTTGCAGACTTGATGAGATCTAATCAGTTACCATGGGATCATTCTGCAACACAGTCCCTTCCCTTTATAATCTCCATCTTATTAAAAGGGAAGAAAAATGAGAGAAGTATGTAAACTTGTAAACTTCTTTTCTAAACTTTAAAGGTTATCCACCTGTTCAGGATAGTATCTTCTAGGTCCTGCACCAAACAATTCCATAAATCCAAACGGATTAACCAGACTGCTGAAGAAGTACTTTGTCAAAAGTCAGATGGGATCTGATGACCAGCTTTAGGACAGTGTGAAAGACATCTCTTTTATCTGGTTTTACAGTCCTTTTCATACAACAACCACACATATATTGTGCAGAGATCTGGGGTAAATTTGCAGTTAACGTGCTGGTTTGGAGATTGGGATTACCGTGGCTAATGAAACATCATTTATTTACCAGTAACTATTATTGTTCAGGTTTTTAGATCCATTCCTTGTATTCCCATTTAGTTCACTGTCTCTCTGAAAACAAGAACAACCTAAGGGCACGCCTACGGATCTGTGTGGAAATCGATGAACCAGAAGCAGAGCCATGAAGGTGCTGTTTTGAATAGTGCTGCCTGGTGCACTCTTTGAACCGACCAACAGCAATAATGCATTTGGGATTGGAATTAGTATCTCTACCAGTCCAGCCAATTCTATCCCATGCGATTTTAACATGAAGCTGCACCGAGGAGTACTGAGATTCTTCCTGTGAAGAATCTAGTTTATCTGCTAAGTGCTCCTTCTTGTGGCCCCAGGCAGTGTTGAGTATTTGCACAGAGAAACTCTCCCCATTCAAAGAATCCAGCTCCCTAAACATGGATAGTCTCTAAAACTTTACAGGAATAGATCATATCAAAGATGGAGTTCTACCTAGAGAGACTCAGCTATCATTGAAACAGTCTTATTCCACCACAATAACGACCTTATGATAGGTGGGACTTCTGGTCCAAGAAGACATAATCTTATGCTCCCTTAGCAAACTATGCTTACAAGTATGGTAAGCATACTTGCAAGCTTCTGCTCTGGTATAGCTTATACTACAAAAGACCAACCTCTTTTCTAGCAAAGTCAGTAAATCCAAACCTGCAAAAGATGAAAGTAAAATTACCTGAGCCTATCAGCACTGCTTGGCTTGTAGCCCTGGAGAGGGCACTGTCCACTCAGAGGCAAAGAAATGAACTGTCCTTAACAGTCTTCCAAAGTAATGCTCTCACAAGAAAACTGCTCTGTGGCACAGCTAAAACAGAAGTAGCAGAACTATGAGGCAGTTTTGCATACAAGAGGCTTTTACATCACATTTTTGCTTCATCTTACTAAAGATCTGATCATGTTGAAATAAATAACTTCTTACAGCTCCATGGTAACGTTCTGGTTTTTTGTAGAGCCTGGTAAATATACAGACGTGTGTAAGGGAATGAGGGGTACTGAGCTGAGACTGCCTGAGGAACCTCTATCCATTTTATGCACACTGTATAGGGAGAAAGTGAGATACAGAAAACACCTTAAAACTTTCAGCTGGACATGCACGACTAAAGGAAACAAAAGCCATGACTCTTTAGCTCTGCTCTAGTAACTTTCAGCAAATGTTTACATGTGACAGAAGTAACTGAACTGAATTTCTTGATAATTCAGCTATCCTCTCCCAGCAGGCAGGTTTAAAAAGTTCCATCTGCTGTGCTACTAAGTGCAAAATTCACAAAAAAGGTGAGTGGGCAAGCGAATTTAATTTAAATTCATGCAGTATTTATTCTTTCATGCTTCCCTCCCCCCCTTAAGAAGATCTGTTTTCTAATTGTGCCACATATAAACAGTTTATCAATGCCACTTATGCCTATTAAATCCTAGTATCCAGGAAATGCTGAATTCACAGATTAGAGATTTTTGGAGTGTAAAAAGCTTTGTGAATAATTTAAGAAAAGACTGATAAAGGAAATGTAACGGGCTGTGCTCAGAGTGCTATTTTATTGACTGTGAACAAATCTGCTGTCTCAAAGTTTAATAAAAGACCTGAGAGTAACTGCATTAAGTCTACCAGACACAGGGATGAGAGGCTATTATTTTATCTTTCACAATCCTCTGCTCAAGCCTGGCTTTTCACAGTTCACTGGAGAAAAAGCTTTTGAAATACATAATCTGAGCAGACATCTGTAGCCTTAATGAGCACGAGTCACGGTCCATCTCCAACAAAGATGCTACTGTAACAACACATTTAAATTCCAACCGGTAAAGTGCAGAGCTGCAGCTTGGAAGGGTAAAGACAACAAAAATCAAATACAGACCAGGCAGAGCCTCCGCACATTATTTACTTTTTGTGCCTGGGGTTCCTAGGGCATCCTAGGTCTCCCAAAACTCTTATATTTCTCATCATTGACCATTTTATGTCCCACTAAAACAAGTCTTACACAGATTTTGTGCACTGAACTCTCAGAATGCTCTTTATTCTAATGATGTCCTTTCTAATCCAGTTATGTTTTTTCCCCATTGCCCTTCTCAATTACAAACAAGATCCATCTCAGACAACACAGAACCTTGACTTCATGAAGTTTCATGCTAGGTTACCATTGTTCCCCTTCCAAAGAAGCTTCACAGTTCCTTTAGACACCAGAGACAAGGATTTGTTTTCAACTGCATTCCAAGTGTGTTTTTGCTCTGCTTTGGCTTTCTCTGTTTCAGGCACGGAAGAGAGATTCACTAATAGAGGTGTTACACATACTGAAGAGACCTTATCTATGGGAATTGGCCAAAGGAATACAATATGAATTCATCTTTGCTTACCAGGTACTTGGTAAATGGATAAAATTTAAAGCAGCAGGATGAAGTTCTTTCCAGGTATGCCTATAATGGCAGTGGCTTCACATCTGGACAACGTGTATCTGCACAGATGTCCTGTCTTGAAATACCCTGTTTAACTCTCTGCTAATTATGAGTGCCCCTAATACCCACAGACCAGAACCACAGCAATCAGAACAGTCTTTGATCTAAGAAGTTGAAGCAAAGCATGGATCTATTGCCAGTTTTTGAAGTCACCCCTCAGGTCATTTTCTCCACATCTGCCTGGCTCTTTGCCCTGCTATCCCCACCTGAAAACTAGACAGTGATGTTCCTGGATTCTCAGGATATTCTCCCAAGCTCTTTTGTACTGACAAGAACTACATTTTCCTCAAAAATCTAAGTGTTTCAAATCTTAATCAGAAGTCTAAATACCAGTGGGTGCTCTGTCTTTGCCTATTCTTTCAGATGACTGAAAATATAGTCATGACCTTGCCTGCATAAATAGAGTAGGACATCTTCATATGGAGAACTTGTTACCCACACATGTATATAATTTTTAAAAAATCACAATTGGTATTAGTGTAACAACTCGAGCTTTAAGCAATGAAACAGGATTTCTCTGTATAATGCACTTTTAGAGGCTCTGAGCAAGATGATGGCCATTGTTCCCAAGAATGCAAAGCTAAGCTAAGACTTGGAACTATATATAGTTATAAGTCTATACAAGTAGCCAGCGAGATAAAACTCAGGACAGTATTAGTCAGCAGAATTAGAAGCAGTGTTAGCATGTCTCATTCAGCGCATCAGAACGAGTGCATTACCCGTGCCTTCCTCCCCACACTTAAGCCCCTCATCCTGACCATGCGCCACAAGAGCTGCGCTTTCAAGTCTTTGCAGCTGCTCCAAAAGAGCAGCTGAGTCAGCCTGAAGATCAAGAGCCTCACCTCTCACATGCCATCCTTTTTTATCTTCTGCAGGGTAGGATAATTACTCCATGCACTTCACACACACACACAAAGAAAAGGAAAGCAGCAAACTGAGCAAATATGCAGAGACCTAAGAAATACTTAGCAGTAGTCATGGCAACTAAAGTTCTTAAATTAACTTGGCAGCAATGTAAAAACCTGCAAAGCCAAAATCTGCCATAAAGCACAGAAACAAAAGGTCCGGGCTTGGCAGCTGGATGGAGCCCAAGGAGGAAATTAAAGTATTACTCAAACGTAATTCAGGACCACTCCAGCATTGATCTGTGCAGCATTTACTGGATATGTGATAGCCCAAAAGAACAGTGGTGTACTTCAATTAATTCACAGCCAAACACTAGGCCCCAGAGCAGAGGCAGAACATAAAAAGGAAGGACCTTCTCATAATAAAGTCTTCTTCTCTAAATAGAGAGGTTCGGTTATTTCTTTTTTTCTCCTCTTTCTCCTTTGTAAACGGAGGGTCACCATCAAGGACCCTGCCATGAAGTTAGTTACTATACACTTCTCGTAACATTTTATGACAGGAAGATGCCACTCAGGAAGAGCCTGGTGCCCTGAAAGTTCTAGGGGCTTCCACTACTATTGGCCTCTTCCCAGCAACTACATCAAACCCGCTCTGCAGAATGAAAATCTCAAGTTGCAGCCATTAAAAGGCTCTTTGGTAGACCAAGCTTATAAAATAAATCAAGAATGTGCTTCAAAGAAAGAAAAACAGTATTACCTTCACAGCATTAACATGCTCTTGGTGCTCTTGCCAAGATGTATGACAACTACACACCTCCCAGACTCTAGCCCCAATTCAAGCTGGAGATAACAGCCGCTGATCTTGTACCATAGCCTGCTCCTTCCCCCTAAACTCCCAAGAGAAATTGCAGTCTCACCTTGTTCCACTCATAAACAGTATAAACTGCATAAAACGTCCAGGCTTTGGTGGCCGTGTGATCCACTGCATGCCATTAATGACTAGTATAGGATAGTCTTGAAAGTTAAAACAAAATAATGTTTTAATGGAAAAGTTAACTGAACTGTGAAATTCAACCAGCAAGACCCAAACATATTCAGTTAGTCTCCAATATTTAAATAGTAATGGTCATAAACTAAAGCACAAGAAGTTCGACCTCAACATGAGGAAAAACTTCTTTATGTTGAGGGTGGCAGAGCACTGGAACAGGTTGCCCAGGGAGTTTGTGCAGTCTCCCTCTCTGGAGACATTCAAAACCCATCTGAACACATTTCTTTGTCACCTGCTCTAGGTGACCCTGCCTTGGACTAGATGATCTCCAGAGGTCCCTTCCAAACCTAACAATTTTGTGACTCTGTAATATCAGCTTTATCTTCACTTCTTTAACTAATGGCATACCAAGTATATTTTCTGCACTGGCACATTTATGTGCAAGTGCACCGTCCTGTCTTCTGCAAAGGTTAATTGGAGCTCTGAGGTAGGTAAGAGCCTGGACGTTGTATCTGCTCCCTGCCAGCATAGAAGCATGCTCTACTTTCAAGTCAAAAGTATGAAGGAAAACAGAATTTTCAAAGGCCATGAGCGCCTTTGCTTTTCCTATTCCAGTCTGAGCGTTTGGAATCCAAGTTTCCACGGCATACTCCACTAACATTCCTTAGAATCATTTGAATATCTGGGAGGCAGAGAAACCCAACAAATCAAACCAAAAAGTAAACTAATTAAAATGAAAATCAGCGGATGAAATGCTTGTGTTTTTATCATCTATCAACCCTGAAACTAAGTTACACATTGCAAAACTGTTACCAGTTTACCTTGAGTGATCTACATGCCTGAAAAAATGCACGTTATTTCAATGGAAAAAGCTGAATGTGGGATGCTGTACAGGACAGACAGTTGAAATTCATTTTTATAGCATTATTCTGGAGGCTGGTAAGAAGAGACACATACTCAGCTAGAACGTGCACATTAACTTTTTACTGGATGCCGATCAGCGCTATGGACAGCTTGTGCACAAGAATAATAATAAGGCTTGAAGAGATGCAGTGCAGGGTTTATGGAGCCTGCAGAGTCAGGTATACTTGGCAAGAAATACTGTTTAACTGTGATTGAGATATACTACAGTGTAAGTTTATAATTAGTTTGTATTTTAATGGCTCTGATTTTTGAAAAAGTGCTAGTACAAAGTCCTTGCCCTGTAGTATATTACTATTACCAATCCTACTTTTTTTCTAGAATTGTGAAGAAGAGATGTTGTCTGATACACAGTACACATAGCTTTACTTGTTCAAGATAGTGTACTAACAATTTAAAAACCATGAGCAGGTTCTGATCTTGAATAAAAAAAGAATCAAAACAGCAGAGACAGACAAGACCTGTTGGGTCACATAATCCCCTTCCTAGGGTCACATTTCACATCATCCATTCATACCTACTCAATGCCCCTTCAATGACGGCTTTTAGGAGAAGAAATAGAAGAAACCAGTAGCAACTCCACTCCAGCAAGAGCCTGTAGGCTACCCCCTGGCTCTAGGAAGCAAAAGGAGATGGGAGTGGATTTGAGTGGATTTGGGTAGATGTTCAGTCCAAACCAAGATGGAGCACAATACTTGGTTGCACCAGAGAAAGCATCTGTGCAGTTACATCATGAGATGCTTTGCTTATTATTCTGACTTTGCAGTACCATTGTTTGACATATAAACTAATGTTTCCTTCCAGCTGCAAGCTGTATAAACTCAAGAGTAAACAGCAAGAAAGTCTCACCAAACAGTGGCCTCAGCAGCTTCACTGTGTTCAGGTTATACCTTCAGGGAGGTCTTAACAGACATTGTACTTGGTTGTAAATCAAACTCTAAATCTTTAACATTATATATATATATATATATATATATATATATATAAAGCGTAAAACACAAAAGTAGAGAAGACAGCACTTGGTTGTGAAAGTAACTATTGCACAGCCCCATTTGGCCTTCCTGTTCACAAGACACAGACTGTCTAATGCCAGAGAAAGAGAAGGGGAAGGAAAAACAGAGAAGTAAATGAAGCCAAGAGAAGAAAAAGAAAAAAAGCTGCATCTGAAATGTAGTGTACATAAGCAGGACACTAACAAGCATCTGGAAGGCATTAACACCAGGAAAAAGATAAACTTGTGCTTTTCATCCTCTGATAAAAATCTCACTTGATCAGAAAATATGACACTGAAAATATTAAGTGGGTGGGAAAGATTCAAAGGCTGTGGCTGCCAGTGGTTCATTAGAAAATGGAAAGCTTTTCAGGGGAGTCCAAAAGATTCTGGTCTGGATCTGATACTATTCAGTAACTATCTGAATGACAGAGAATGCTTATTCAGCTCGCTGTTAGGCAACATATGAACCCTGCTAGACAGGATCAAAATTAAAAATTACTTGAAAATAGCAGAGATGGTCAGGATCACAGGTATTCTGGTCTCAGCAGAACATAGCATGTTAACTGGCAGTGAAAAATACAACCCCAACAGTATCCAGCTATAGCAAGGTGTCTGCTCAAGTATTTATCCAGCCTGGGACATCACACTTAGAAAAAAAAGCAAATATGAATCAGAGCTTGGTGGAGAACAACATGAATTATCAGATGTCCATAAGACACTAACTACCAAGAAGGGTTTTAAGAATGAGGTTTGTTTAGGCCTCAGAAAGAAAACATTGCAAAGAAGCTTTTAGTATTTTTAAATACAGAAGTTTGAAATGACAATCAAAACAAGACCTGCTCTAACAATAGAAACACAGGGCTTTTGAGCACTGCAGGGAAGTGTCCCAAATTACTAACATGAAGATCACAGCTTCACTTCATACATCTAATTAATTAGAGCTGCTACCTTTGTCTGTGAATAAACAGTAGTAGCACCACATCCCTCCATGCCCTTAGATTTCCAGTCACCCTGACCACCCCGATGGTTTTATCATAGGGACCCTTTACGTCCTCAGGAGAGTTTCCCAAAGTTTTTCCGAAGAATATAAAAAATCCTACAAATTTTAAGTATCTACAATCCAGGTTAAGTCTGAAGTTCTTACCCCCTAAAGGCAAAGCACCACAACAACTTGCTATCCCCCCACGTGTAGCTCTGGTATCAGATGCAACTTGCTAAGTGGCAAGGAGAATGAAGCACTGGAACAGATCCTCTTGAGCTAACAATGGTCTAGACGTCTCTTTGGAAGTACCCCGAGACATCTGATAGTCCTGAATGTATATACTGCCCTATAGTCAAAAAGAAATAACACTACTTTAATCCCTACTAATCAAATAACCCCAAACACCACATAAACCCCAAATTTGGCTTCACCAAGCCTGTCTTCAGATAAACAGGAAAAAAGACCAAAAACACTCTCTAATAACAAGAATGGAGCTCCTCCTTTAAAGAATCTTATCTTACTTTTAGTATGATCCCATTCTCCTGCTAAGTTCAGTAGGAGTTCATACTTCATTGACAAATCTATAAATTCTATAAGCATTAGAAGCTAACCGTGCATTCATATAGGAAGAAGGAGTTCATCTTCTCTAATGTGTAGAGGACACTTGGATAGCTTTCCTCTGTGGATGGACTCTGCATAACATTTCAGATGTAAATCAAGATGTTATAGTACTTGGGACTTTATCCAGAACCTTCATTCCTCTTTTTGAAATAGGCATTATAAAAATTTTGGTTTCACTTCAGCAAGTTTTCATATAAATAAATTAAGCAAAAAATATCTTTAATTACAGAATGAAGAAAATTGCTGCACTTGATGAAAGGTTGTTTATTCCACAGACAAATGCAGCCTAATGAATGTGAGAGTGCCAGATTTTCTTCTTGTTGAAGACGGAGTCTTGTTTTTTGTTTCCAGAGAGATTGTGGAAACATTTATTTTCCCTTTGACCCTGGCTGACTGACTGAACTAGTCATACTGAATTGTGCAATTCTTGACATGAAAAGCATGTGTACAATGAAAGAAAGAAAAACGTATTTTAAAATTTTTATTAAGAGGCAGGAAACATAATTATTAATCACTATGTCAAAATAATTATTGTATGCAAGGACAAATGAAGAGATTTTTGGTGGCATACTTATAGTTCTCATTCTGCACGAAAAGACTTGAGGCAAATAATAATGATTAGTACAGCTTAGCATAGTTTAAAAGGCACTGAATTAGCTAATGTGTCACATGAAAATGAACCTTTATTGACAGAAGCTTCATCTAATGTATAGCAGTGGTAAAGAAGGTTAATAGAAAACTGGCTTATCATAAGCAAAGGATATTAATCGTATCATTGCATGATTCTACAAAACCCCGATGAAACCATGTTTGAACACTGGCATTCTATTCTGTCCAGCTTATTTGAAGACAGAATTAGGTTGATGAGAGAACAGCATGAGAAACAAAGATGATGCATGGGGGAAACAGGATTTAAATATCAATGGAAAAAAAAGTATGATTTGTTTAGTCCTGAGAAAAGATTATTAAGAGGAGATATGATTGAAGTATTTATAATAGCCATGGGTTATAAAAAATAAGCTCAGTGACTAATTTTTAGATTACCGGGCAGATCAGAAACTAAAGGCTAAAGGCAATAAGGGTAAAAGGGAATAGATGCAGGACAAATTTACTGAAACATTTCTCAGCAAGAAGAGAAAATAGGTAAAATGATGTTCCATGAGTACATTTAAACAAAAGATGTGTGACTGTATAGAGTATGTGGTGGAGAAAAGCTTCTAGGGAGCATCATTTGTAATAGCTGAGACATGTTTCCATTCACACACCCAAGACCATCTGCAACAATTTTAGAAATCATTCTTAAAGCAAAAGAGGTCAATAGTTTACCCAATTTGAAACAAATTGAAGGAAGAAACAAAACCATATACTACCACTCCTTCATAGTACAAATACAAATGACTAAATATACTAATTCTTTCATAGCGTTATTCCTTCAAGTATTTACAGACAAATCACATAAATGTTACAGTAATTCAACAAGATAGGTAAATCTCTTCCATACCTAAAAAAGCAAGGTTTACATTAATAAAACAATTCACCTAAAGTTGCAGAGCTAAAAACTGTCATCTAGGCTCAGAAATTGGGAGTTCTCGGCTTCCATCAGCCAGACCCTCCATCAGCTCTCCACATGCACGCACACACACACACTTTAATGAATTATTTACTTTTTCTTTACTATCAAAGAGGCGGTAGCTTTATTGTTTTACTCTTAAGGTGCACTTAATTATCCCTGAGCAACTCAGTACTGTCCTCCCCAGCACTCTGTGGTATTTTAACAAGCCATCTACAGTGTTCACATATTAAAGATGGAGACTGACTTAATGAGCTTATGTCTCAGTGTAAAAACTTGACTAAACACAAATTAGGAAAGAAAATTGAAAAAAAAGGACCAAATCACACTGGATTCTAGACTAAGTGGAACACAGCAAATATCTAGAAAATATCAAATGAAACCCAAACCAAACCACAGACACGCACTCGATCCTCATGACTCTTTGCTCCCTTTACAAACTATTTTTCTTTAATTTTTCAGCTAATTTTGTTTCCATAGATAAAGACCCCATAAAAAAAGACCTTTGGATTCTAAAGGCCTGACTCTGATCTTAACATCGCTGTATACAGCCGTCACTCTTGCCTTGTGCTTGATGTCTTCTCTGCCTCATGCTCACCTATGCAACTCTACATCTTTCTCTTTGAACATTTTAAATACACAAACAATAAATGGTGCAATTTGCTGTCACTGGGCTTTTCACAGAAGTTTCACAAGCTGTAAAATTGGAACATAATGGTTACCTGTGACTCAAAGTGACAGATGACCTAGGAGACCTTTACCTAGGAAAAACAGATTCTAAAATGCAATTTTCTCACTCTGGGGTGTAACTACCCTGCCTTGGGAGTGTCACAGCACTTTTGAAGAGATTAAAACAAAGAGCAGTCTCCATAACTGAGCCAGCTAAAAGTGTCATTAAATACAATTGCTTCCCTGTGCTTCCCTTCCCCAAACAGTCTCATGCATATTCATCACTGTAATTACAGCAGTAGAAACCTCCGTGACTAATTATGCCATGCTTCTCATCTTCTATATGCCTGGAATTTTTTACATAATTACTGCTGAAATTAATTGCAAGTTAGTTAATTTTGCACTTTGTCCTTTTAAGCTTAATTGAAAATTAAAATTTTTCCAACCAAGTCATTCTTGAAAGCATGGTGCTTTTACCTCAGATGGTGCCATAACCAAAATGTTCATTTAATGGCTTTTAGTAATAGAGCATAGAGGAGTACTGTAAATTTTATAATTTAAAACAAGAGCACTGCCCTAATACATATTTACTACATGCTTGTTAGTTGTACACTCTTCAAAGAATATTCAACCTGCTCACTGAGACACAGGTTACTCTATCAGTCCCAGTTGGCTTCGGTCAAGCTCAAACTGGGAATTTTCTCTGACTGTGATTCAAGCATTGTGCCTAATATTTCAAGGGTAGCTAATGATTTGGGGCGTCCAGTCCTACAACGGATTTTGAAAAAAGTAACAAACATTTCCTCCCTTAAGAGGCAGGGAAAGAGGAAGAATCAAATAGGAAAGCCAAAGTTTGACTTGGTCTAGAAAAATAATTGCCTGAAAATATTTGATTTAGCCCAGGAGCACACAGTCTACTCATTTTCTAGGGCAGTCCCTGTAGTCAATGGTGCACATGGTGATTTATTGATTTGGAGGTGCCTTTAATAAAAGACACTGTACAAAGCAAAATCTTGCTGTCTACTACAAACCAGCTAAATCCCATGCTGTGACAGTAGATGCAAGATGTAGAACCCCTAGATGGGGGTCCCAGCAATTTCCAGAACACAACTGGTACTCAAACAGGATCAGTAACACACCTCAGCAAACCAGAGGACATTTCAGAGGCCGACACCATATAGCTCCATGTAAATCAATCCACTATTAAGGTTATTTTCATTTAAACTTATGTCCTTAGTACCTTATAATAGTGGCAATATTAGCTTTTTGACCTATTAAAATAATTCATTACTGTTTCAAACAAAACAAAGTCTGTATTTCAAATACCTTTTCTATCTTAACTTCAAAGGTTCAATCTTGTTGGGTTTAATGAAATTTTATTGTTTTCATCTGTCAAGAAATCTAATCAGTTAGTAGATTTTTGGAAGGACAAGAGTAGTTTGGTAACAGGGCAGTTGTTCTTTACTCCTCCAGGCTCTATAAGTCACTTACCTAACTCAAAAGGTAAATTTTCTCTTATAATCTTTCAAGGCTTCACCACAAGAACCAGAGAGAGTGAGCAGAAACAATGCAAGGTGGACAGTTTAAAGCCTGACTCATTCAGAAAGCAAGTTCCTCTCAAAAGTATGTCTTTTATTTAGCAACCTCTCCATAAAGGGAATAAACAAAAAGGGAATAAAGGGAATAAACTACATAAAGGGAATAAACCAAGTTTATAAATTCTGCAAAAATTCCTTTTGCTTCAACAGGTCAAAAGATCTGTCCACAATAAATCTGTCACAAAGATCCCCAGTGCAGGCTATTCTGTCAGGAAGGGAATCATTACTGCTACCTTGCCTTCCACTTATCTAGAGTGAACACTGATGTCCTCAAAGAGCAATAGGCTGAAAAGGAACACCTCAGGCATGTCAACAAATGAGACCTTCCAAAAGACTGGTAGGACCAACTACATCTGGAATATCTACAGAGTATTTCAAAATCTTATTGCAGTAAAAATCAGATCCCAGACACTTAATCTTGTCATTCGTGTTGGAAAGTGCTTATTAGAGCACATGACAATAGTGCTAAAGGCTTGAGCAACACAAAGCAGGGCACAGGGTTAAAGCTGTCTTGGACCACAGCTACAGAAAGAGACAGAAAGGGACTTCCTATCATCAAATCAGGAGGAAGTCACGAGAGTAGGTATTATAAGGAAAGTGTGAACTTAATAGCCAAAACCACTGAGTGAAGAGCACATGATGAGTTCCCAAGGTGGATGGGGAGTAATTAAAAAGGTCATCAAAAAGAAAAAGCATTGAAAATCAAGAACTCAAGAATGCCAAAAAAGCTCTTTCAGCAAGTGTTCTAAAGACCTATGAGTAGTGATCCCTTGCCAGCAAAGCAAATGAATACAGTATTTGTTCTGTCTCAGTAGACTAAGAGCTGCTGAACCTGGAAGCCACGTGTATATTATTAACTAGGAGTTTCTGAACAAACTAGACTGGTACATTGGCAGAGAGCAATGACTTCTGTTTTACAGATAATTTGCAACTCAATGGGGAAAATCCCTACTTGTTTATCATGTCCAATTTGAAAGTGAAGCAAAAAATAAATTCAGTTGCATACTTTTATAGACTGACTATAGTTAAATACTTCTACCTTTACAAAAAATTGCAAAGCTTTTGTAAACAAGTCTAAAATTTTCTAAACCAAACAAATTTTTTTCCTTCATTCCACTAATGGCTAGCAGTAGTGTTACACAGATGTATACAAAAAAATACAAGGAATGGTTTGGTGTGAAATTCATTAATTTTTTCATACTCTGCATCTTTATCTGATGGAAGTCTTCTATGCTCTAATTCATAACTCGGAAAACACATGCTACAAAAATGTCATGCTACCGCAGACGTCCTATGGATCTCTCCATGTATACCTACATAGTACACGAAGAAACATTTCTAAAACCTAAAAAAAAAAGAAAAAAAACCCCCCCAAAAAAAGAAGAAAAATCAGATTCTCTCAGTCTTGCGAATGTTGACAGTCATTTATCTGAACTACCCCACCACAATATTTCTGCTTTAATTAAACATCAAATCAGTCAAGTAGGCATGCAGATTTAATTACTGCTGGGGTTTAAAATTAGCTTATTTCCACTTGAAACCAGTGAAGGTTAGCAGGATGACCTCAGTATAATGGAAAATCTTCAGTCTGCAAGATGCTGGACAAGAATTTGTCTCTTATGGGACACTTTAAATATCATTCTCGCTAATACAATGCTCACAAAGAAGTACTGGTTTAACAAGTTTAACCCAAACATACCTGAGGTCTACGGCAACTGAATATTTGATGGAAATAAATCAATCTGTTTTAGGGAAATAGCCTATTCAGCCTCAACTTTGTCAGCTCAGTGAGAGTGGACCTGACGTAGAAGTCCACAAAGATCTTCATGTTTGATTGATATTTTTCTCCTCTGACTCATCATTGTCACTAACCATTTCATTCAGCCACCCTGGTACAGGAGCCAGGGGTCTGGTCACTTGAAGTGAAGTGGTCAGAGCTCTCACAGAGGATGATGGATGGTACAGGAAAGGGGAAAGAAAAAGGGAAAGAGGAAACTTAGGAAACAACTTTGGGACAGAAGCAAGAGTGGAAGTGAATGAGGGACAGAAGAGTCTTTAAGGCCACACAGCATCAATTCAAAGTGTTTCCCATCAGACAAGGGAGTGAGGATTGTCACCCTGAGCAGAGTCTCTGCACAGCTTTCAGTTCACACCAGGGGTTTGGAAGAGACCAAGAACACACCCACCATGACGATGGTAAGAAGTTCTGTTCCCTCCTGAATTACATCCTAAAGGGACTTCTAGGCTAGCTGTTGGCAATCTGAAACCCACCTCACTGATTTCCAGACCACTGTGAAGGAAAACCTGTGTACATCTTCATTCTTTTCCTGCACAAAGATTTTGGACCAAGAATCTCAAACAGCCTATATGTCAGATGCAGACAGTGATTCTGGTTCTGGGCAAAACCCAATCAATTAAAGCAATTGCTTGCTTAGCAATATCTAATTAGCTGAAAACAGGACAAAGCTGCTTAGTGGGAAGCAACTACAGGCATTTGTATTTATTAAAAAAAAAATCAAGTATTCAGTGAAAAGCAACTGGCAGCTGACAAGGTACTTAGTAACACAGTCATCTTGCATTTAAAAATTGCAGATGTTCCCGAGTATCTTTGTAACCCTACTCTAATACTCTGTCTAGACAAAAACCCCATAGAGTGTATAACATATGACACTTTCTACATCCTCTGTGGGGATTAAGTAATAAATCAGGTTTTCAGACTCAGAAAAATTGCATTCCTGTGAAAGTGAGTTGCCAAATTTCAGTAAAGGAAAGGTTTTCTGCCTTTGGGAATAAACCCATGCTGCTTTAGGGATGAGTATCAAGAGACTATATCCAGGAAAATAATTAAACCAGTTTTGAAGTAACAGAACCTGTAGAGATCAAGGAGAAAACAATGACATATTCTGTGCTGCACGCCCTCTTTTTAATGCTGCATCTTACACAAAGACTCCAAACTTGACACTCATTGTACAGAACAAATATTATGCGTGGTCTTCATTGCATGCTAATTCTGTAACAGAAATGCAGCATTATGACATTTAACACAAAATCAGTATTCTTCTATCCTCCTCTTCACTAGCATCTGATAGCAAAGGAAATTGGGGTTGTGTGATCTTACCTGGTCAAAGGAGTTCAAATCCATATTCTTTCATTTCCCCAGAGTTACTGAACCTTCCCAGGCTGTAGGCTGTGGCCTAACAGAGTTTCCCTGGGATACAGGAGATGCCAATTCTGATCTCTTGTCCAAGGACTGCTTATGGTTTTCTGTATACAGTGCAACATCTAAATACATGAATCATACTTAAGGAGAAGAATGGAATATAGAGCTGTCTCCTCCCATCCCTCTTTTGTAGCATCCTTCCTCTTTCTCCACCTTACCAGCCCAAGGACTCTCCAATTCTCTCCTGCAAAGCAATAAAACATAAAGAAAAGAGTGTTTCCACCCAAATAGCCTGAAGCTGTACAGTTAAAGGCTCTCTCTTAAGGTGTTTTGCTCTTGATCACCTTAGGATGAAGGCAGCATAGTGTTCCATACTCTCAGACCAGATTTAACTAACTATGATAGCAGTTGAGAGGGAAAATCAGCCTATCCTGGGTCTTTCTGAGCTAAGCGGATGCAAATGCTACATTTTTGGTGGAACTTAATCCTGTTTGTGCATGTGAGTCCTCCACCTTGGGAATCGTTGGGAAATGAACTGCTGCTTAGAGGATCCCATTCAGATATAGATGTAAAACCAAAGCCAAACTGCCTTGTCCTGCCCAAATGGAAGCAGAGACAGAATACTTCAGCTGCATTAATCTAGGACTTTTATTAACTGCTTGCTACACCTCAGTGGCACAGATCTTTCAAAAACACTCATTCTGTTGTCTCCACCATTATCATCAGTGTAGTTCTAAATTATGAGGGATAGATTAGAAAAAAAATTCCTTTCTAACTTTATCTTTGGCATAGTTTCTTTGCTGAAACTCTAAACATAATTATTCATTTGCTTACTAGTTGCTTGCTGTTTCACTTCTAACTGGATACAGAGCATTTCATTTAATGAACTGCACATCCTTACCTAACAATCCTTTATACTGCAATGCATTTTTAATAATGTTCTCAGTGAAAAAATATACTGCAGTACATCACACAAGGCCAATACTTTCTCAAGTAAGGGAAATTTCCCTTAATCTGAAGCCCCACAGATCAACTTCATCTGTTCTATTTACTTATACTTAGTGAATGCATGCCACAAAGCATAAGCATTTGCCATGGCAATGCACTCAGTTCTAGGGCTTCTGGTGTGTGATAAACATTTTAAATACGTTATGCAAATTCCTTCTTTTCCAGCACAGGAAAGCTTTATTCAGTCATCCTATACTGTGCATTTTTAACAGTTCACAAGGTCACTTAAATAAACCCTAACTCAGACTGAATTGTATAGAAATAATCCGAGGCTCTGACTTTCCCCTGTAACCAATTGACACTCTTCTAAAACACAGAGTACATGTTCTTTACTATTTTTCTTGGTACCCTATTGTAAACCAGGTATTCTGGAATTCTCCTTTCCCTCCGACAAATTCCTGATCGTTAAAATGTCAAAAAGACGCAAACAAATGCTTTTGGCTGCCAAGAATAATATTCCAACCTAGGCTGAAAAGCAGGAAACAGAAGATAAAGACCTACATTTTTCAAGCCACAACATGTCCATGGATAAAGTCTGCTGTTCATTACTGAAAGCCTTTTTGTACCAAGAAAACATGCCAGGTTCCCTGTTCTCCAGTAATATATGTACATGTATAAAAAAAAAGAACATATCTGTTGGGACTGTATTAATGTTTACTTTTGATTGCTCTGGTCAAACAATTAATCTGCTTTGCTGACTAAAAAAATTAACTTTCTCCCCCTTGCAGTTAATACAGATGCTTTTCCCTCACAAAAAAATACATTTTTCTGTAGGACACCCAGAGTTGTGAGTGCAGCTTTGCTCTTCTGCCTTGTGGTTATACTGTGCATCTTAAATCATACACCATTTAAGCTAAAATAATGTTAAGCTTATGATCATGTCGGTTTTTAAAAGCTAATGATATGTGCTACTTAAAGCAAACTGCAAACCCAGTGGGAGGCATTATAATTAATACAGTTTATTCAAAGAAAAACAAATGCAATTCCCCCTCATCTGTCAGCCAGCTGTACTGCAACCTGAATGCAAGGAACACAGAACAATAAAGCAAGCCTGTGAGAAAACCAGACAGAATTGGGGCTCGACAAAGCACCAATATTAGGCAGGAAGATTCAAGTTTTGCTACATCTATTTAATAAATATAAATTTTCACCATCTGCTCTGGTTTCAGGGTTATCTTTTGCCGCAGAGATTAGCAGACAATTTTGAAATGCTCTCCCCCAAGGAGAGCTCTTCAATTGTACTATAAATTATGAGAGCCTGCAAATTCAAGCATGGAGGAAAAGCACAGTAAAAACATGGGAAAGAATAAAGAAGAGAGTTTACACAGCAGTATAGGCCATTGGAATTTCTCCCCAGTCCCTGAAGACACTCCCACACCAATCAGTGGCCTCCCATTAGCCACTAATCTGATATTGATTTTAATCTCCTTTACACAAAATTAATTACTATAATACTAGATGACTTACTACCCATTTAAAATGGAATATATTATATTGAGATCAGGTCCTTAACATTTTGACAATCTTAATATTGATTCCCCCAGGGCAACTAGTCTTGGAGAATTCATCTCAGTAACATCTACAAAGCCATTATTTTTTAATTATTTTTTTTTTTAAACAACAACAAAAATTGTCAAGACTGGCTGTCTACTCATAACAAATACTGTCACATCGATCAGTTTTCTTATGCTCCAGTATTAGCATGGAGCTTCCAAGCACTTGCTGAAGCTTGAAATGACAGAGACGTTTCATTTTTTGCACTGACGCAAATGTAAATTTATTAACATGCTGTGCTGCTGAAATAGGACAGCCTCCATCTGAATGAGAAACCAATCTGGTGGACTACAGGTTAGCTAATAGTTTCCAGGTAGGGCACATGGATAAGAACAGTTATCCTTTGGTAGAAATCTATCTAGATATTGGTAGGGACACAGTCCTTTCCTCTCCTGCTGAGACCAAGTGATCCAAGAGCTGTCAACTGACTATTTAAATTGAGGCATGTATGTATGGCTGAGTTTAACTTACCAGGTCGGTACCAATGTATTACTGGGCATGTCTTCACACACAAGCCTGCACAGCTTCACTTTCCTTCATCTCTGGGCTTCATTTATGACCAACACCTGTTTCTATCTTTAAACTATCAATACTTTATTTTGAAAAATCAGGAAAAAATTCAACCAGGTCTTCTCTACGCTATATATAAAATTCACCAGGCCATGAGAAGAGTGATTGCAAGAGGGGTAACATCAAGAACTTTCCTCTTAGCCCACTTCCCCTCAAAACACAGGGACTGCTAGTGTGTGCATTTCTTCTAACTGGGTTAAAAGGAAATGGGTGGGTAATGACATGCACTGCAGATCCACTTAGAAAGCAGATGACTCAAAATCTGGCATTAATTAAGTTTTAAATAAACTAATTTTTTTACCCTGCACTGTTTCTTCTTCTTCCCTCCCCTCATACCCCTACAGATATGAAACAAATCTAATTTATCCACGTCCCAAAATTTCTCTAGGTACAATACTATTTTTCAAGCAAAAGGACAATTCTAAGACCACACAACCCAGAGGAGGTCAAGATGGCATCCACTAGCACCCAATTAGGTAAGTGAATAAGTGCTGTCACCACCACAGCACCAGATCTTCTTCTCAGAGTTGAGTATCACATTGCTCTAATTTTTGCTTAGCTCAGTATTACAGAGCTGTGTACATGATATATACATCATACTCATTTGAAAGTGTGACCACCATGAAAAAATGCAATGATAGATAACTGCTTTATTGTTCACTGACTACTATAAATTTTAACAACTGTTTCAGACGATGTTCTCCTAACTTGGCCCTTCCTATTTAGAAAATCATACTCTTTAAGGGAATGTTTTCACCTCACACAACATTCTGACTCCATTTTCTGGATTTTCAGCTTGACTGGTCTCTTCTTTGAATTGACGAATTTAAGTAGTAGACACTGTATTTACATCACATTTATTAATGAAAGAATTATTGATATCTTTTAAATTTGGGTAACCCGAGGACTGTTTCTCTTGGTTATCCACAGAACTGAAAGTGAACAGAAGTAGCTGAATGAGCAGCACTGAATACAGAATTCGCATCAATGAACTGTATATCCCACATAATATTTATGTGATGCGGGATTTATATCAGTTCTTTTCAGTATGTACAGAAACATGTAAAATTCAGAATTGTCTTCAGAATGGTAAATGGGTTTAAATTTTTATGGTTTAGAAGTATCCTTTCAGACTCAAACAACCTTCAGAGATGCCAAAACAAAATGGTGCCTTCTCACATTATAGATTATAAACAATAAACAAGAGCTGTAATTTGTCAAATTGAAGGGGGACAGGAACATATTCTTACATGCATCAGCTTCAGATTGTCAAAAAATCAAGAAGCAATAAGCCTTCTATCCCTAGTACCTCCACAGCATTTTCGTCATTCCCCAAACTCCAGGAGGCTTATATGTTGTAACTTTGGGGGAACAGAGGCTGGCATGTACAAAGACTGTGCAAACACAATCATTATGAAGATGCTAACAAAGAGATTACTTTCCAAGTAAAGACTCTTGGTAGAACACTAGATGCTTCTTCCTGATGTTAATTAGTAACAGTAAAAATCCTCCCCCACCTCTGTAATAAAAGCCACTTCACCAAATGCAAGAGCCTCATTACCTTCTCTGTGCTATGCCTTGTTTAGTTCATGTTTTGGCCTTCATCACCAATCTATAACAAAAATTCCTCTCTTTCTACATCTATTTCCAAAAAGAGCTGCCCTGAATGATCATGAAGTCAGCTTTTGAGGAAGAACACTCTGAAAACACTTTTAATTGCATTGTTTTAGTGAGTAGTACCATTCTCTTCCTGATAATTAGTGGATTTAATTAATAAAGACAGTCTTTCAAAGAACTAAAATTTGCCTTTCTAATGCACACCAAGCTTAATTAAAACAAACAAACAAACAAACAAAACCCCACATAAAATCAGAAAGGCTTCATGGGAAGCAGGGGATAACATACCTAGAGTCATTAGAATTGTATGTCAAGACTACAAAAAGGATACCTAAGCCCTTTATCCTCTCAAGAGACAAAAATTATCCATGTAAGCAAAAAAAACCCAAAAAAACCACCTAAACCAAAACAATGGGAAACAAAGAATAAGAGACAAATGATAAACTTCCATTCATCATTATTTACTGGCACAGCCAAGGTAAAAGAGTGATTTAATCATGTTCTGATATTCTGATACTTATATTTAATTACTGGACTAATTTAAAATGAAAATGTAAAAATATAAAAAGGGATAAAAACATTTGATAGAGAGATTTAGAGATCAAAGTGAGTATTTTGATATCAGAATGTAAATGCTCATTTTGCAAATATCCTCTTATCACCACATTATTTTTTTTATAACTCCAAAGTGTTAGCTTCCAGGAATTCATAGGTGAAATGGGTTTTCAGTATTAAGCTGTCTTCTTGGATTAACAAGGCATAAAAAGAGTCATGCTAAAAACAAAGACAAATGCCATAATCAAACTGTATTGATCAGAAGGGGAACTACATTTTTTCTGCTGCACTTCAAATTGCTGACTGTTATAAGTATTTTCCACACACAGAAAAATGGCCATTTCATCTGTGCAGAGATCACACAGCAGTTCTGATAGCAGTCTGCGTAATGAATTATTAAAGTTTTTTGGGAAGCTCCACACACACAAGCTCCACATTGTTACTGAAATAATCTTTTAGGAGAAGGGCACTTTGACTTGAACTGCAAACATACATCAGGATCCACTCAAGACCACCCTATTCCAAAACACTTTGTTGTACGTGCTGTACGGAACTGCATGAATTAACTCTTAATCTTTTCAAGAGTACATCCAAAGGAGAAATGGATTCCCAGCTTCTTCCCCAACAGTGTTTCAAGTGAACTTGTGACATTATGTTTCTGCCCTGCTGGATACTAAAAGACAAGACATTAACGGTTAGTGTCTTTTTAATATCTTTTTACAAGGGCATGTAGTGACAGGACAAGGGGGAACAGCTTTAAACTGAGAGTACATTGAGATTAGATATTATGAAGAAATTCTTTATGGTGAGGGTGGTGAGACACTTGCAGAGGTTGTCCAGAGAAGTCATGGATGCCCCACCCCTGGAAGTGTTCAAGGCCAGGTTGGATGGGGCTCTGAGCAACCTGGTCAGGAAGGTGTTCCTGCCCCTGGCATGGGGGTTGAAACTACATGATCTGTGAGGTCCCTTCCAACACAAACCAGTCTACGATTCTATGATTAAGCAAGTGATCAATGAATAGTTTATATAAATCTCCATCTGTACCCTTTGAAGATAAAGGAAGCACTACTGCTATTTTAAAGTTTTTGGAAAAAAATTATTGAGACAGAAACTTGCTGTAAGTCACATAGTAGGATCACAGATAATCAAGGAACTAAATTCAATCTCCCAATTCTTTGATTAGATGGTTCGAGTGGTAAGGATGCTTTCTTTGATCTTTACCTTTATGATCTCTGGTGACAATTATAATGTGTGAGGAAACCTTTAGACAGATCATTCCCATATTTGCACTCTGTCTACAATAGCAGAAAAGTATTTTTAAAAATAAAAATGGTATCTTTCTTGATCTGCAAAATCAGTTGCCAAAAATGCAGATCCTCTTATTAACACCGCGGAGTTCAACAGAAGGAATACCTCCACAGAGTAATCACTCTGAATCACACTGTTAAATGAGTGACTAAATGTCAAACCCCCTCCAGCAGCTCTCTTTCTTCTCTGGAGGACACTCATTAAGCCAAGCTCCACAAATACTCCTAGAAAATGCTTATTCCCTAGGAAGATGCTCTACCATAGAGGAATCATTAGAATCATTACAATATCCATAAACAGCAGATTAAGATCACAAGACATGGTACTCCCGAGTCTGTTGATGCAGCAAAGGGCTAGACTACCACAAGCAGCTGGGATATTCTCTTTTACTTTTGCAATTGGCCTATACCACAAACAACAATAAATTCTGAAGACACAATGGACTGGAAGATTCAAGATAAGGGAATGACATTAAACATCCTTCTTGACATCTCTGAAGATTAAGACAGCTCCTGCTTTCAGGTGAGGTCTATCTCAGCTCAGGATAGTAGTAAATGAAGCATGCAGTGAGTATCTGCTCACACATGGGGCTTCAATATCCTTCCCAGATTGACATTCCGTTGAGCCACTGCAGCCTGAAATAAAAAATACCTGGGCCACATAATGCAAAGTGCTTCTTTGGGATAAGAAGTTTATTAAAAACAACTGCCTATGTCTGAAGACTTTATGGTGGATAGGTATCATCAGTCTTTCTTCAGCTGACCTAAACTCAGTGTTGCAGCTAACAACAAAAATACTCGTCAAATCTGTACCTCTGACTGATAGAGCAACACACATCCCCAGGATTACTATTCTGGAATTATGGTCTCAGACTGATCCTATCCACAGGCACAAGGCTGCTTGAAAGAAGACAGTATTGATCATCAATGCCCTATCCACGGGCATTTTAATTCTTTGGGGTTGAGAAACAGGGGGTTTGTTTGTATGGGTGGTTTAGGTTTGTTTGTTTTTACAGCTACTGGCTACTTTTAGAAATTCTACTATAGTTCAGAGCAATATTATTCCCATGGATCAGGGAACAAAAAAAATGGAGGGTACAGAAACAATCAGAGTCACAGGATTTGCACAGACAGCTATCACAGAGAATGCAAAGAATTTATAGTACGCAAGGATGCAGACACAAAAAGGTGAATGTTAACCTGATGTGATGCCAAAGAAATAAAATTGACTGAAAAGAACGTATTTGACAGTACATTCTCCGGATCATTAACAATGTCTAAAACTATCCCTGGTCAGCAGCTTTCCTTGACATAAGTGATCCATTCTGTAAGGCAAGTCAGCCTCCCACTAAATTCCAATCAATAAAAAAATCCACATGATAAGTAACATCATCTCTTGGCAAGTTAAATAGCCACATCGTAGTAGGCAAACTAACAATTAAAGTGGCAGAAAGCTATGGAGGTACATGAGGGGGAAATGCAGTGTGCAGAAGTCTGAAATACTTGTGTTCAAGCTGCATGTCAAAGTGCTTCTCAAAAGAACTTCATTCACACAGCTGGCCTGAAAAATCATGTAAATAACTATTTCCGTTGGAAAAAATATCTACTTGGCATACAAGAATCAATCACATGATTACGTGTTGATAGACAGACACAGAACGATCTGAATGCATCTATTAGTAATGGGAACCAGAAGGGAAAACATTATCCACTGGAGTGACAGAGGCAATGGCAAGTTATTCTAATAAAAAAAATCAAACATATTATCCCAGAGTTTTCTAAGTGTTGCCCACAAAAGAATGATCTTCCCTTTGCTCTAGTAATTTTAAACAAAAAACAAACTCAGCACTTACATGATACCATAAGTAACAAAAAAAAACTGAAATATAACTAGCATAAGTGTGGCATGGGACAATTATATGGAAGGCTGATAAATCCCGCAGAGTCACTGTAACACACCAGAAAAGCTCAGTCACAACACAACCCAGAGCTGACTTCTTTATCTGTACTACACGAACACAGAAGCTGTTGAAACAGGCACAAACTTACTTAGCAACAGCTGAAGACACTTCACTCTTCTGTGACAGAGGCCATGTAGTTGTCAACACAGAAAATTATACACAACTCTGACATTCAAGTGGGAAGTTTCTAATTTTAAAGGTTTATCTTGAGAAAGGTCTAGCTCAATTTTTATACAGCAAAGTGTCTGACGTGGCCTATTTTCAAGTCATGAAATTATGATGAAACAGGAATATTGACAGCAAAATATCTGGGGCAAAATATGGGAAGTATTCCAAACATTATTTCAGCTTTCAAAGCAACTTCTGTAGTGGACAAGAAGCAAAAAAATGTTTTGCATGTTAAAACTCACAGTTTTGAGTTGAATATGAATGAACCAGATCATGGAAAATGAAACCACCAGCAGAAGAGATGCTCTGTATCTGCTGATCCTTGGAATGCATGATTGTGCTCAGTTGCAGATGACAGGAGACTTTACTACTGACAGGAGACTTTACCACTCTCCTGACAGTGAGATGGCAGCTGGAGAGATGCCTGCGATGGTTCACTTCTTCAGAATGAAGCCTTTTTCTTATCACTATCTGGCTGCAAAGGCCAAGACAACAAAATGCAACTCATTTACATTGCTGGTGTGAGGATGAAGAGAAGTGTTCAAACCAGACTGTGCTGTAAAGACGTTGCAGAGATTGAGTAATAATCAAGTTACTGCATTTCACCCTAAGCTTAAAGTCACATAAAAGTGAACAGATTTCCATATTTAAAAACTGACACTCACCTCTAGCTACATACATAATTTATTCAATATTGTGCAACAATCAAACTACAAGTCTAGTAGTGCGAACATGTTTGTTCTCCATGTCCTCAGTGTAACACAGACCTGCAGAGGAAAGTTCTTTGCCAAATGTAAAATTCTTTATTTAGCAGGCGAAATTCACTTCCCATCCTAAGTAGCAACCCCAACTAAGGGACAATATTGGTAAAACCACACTTCATTGCAAGCTTCCAACTTAGAATTTGTGGACTGGCAACCTTTTAAGGTTAATGACATGTTAACTAATGTGCCTTGAAGTTTGATCTTGAACCATCTGCCTATTCAATTTCCTTCCCCACCACTAAAAGCTAGAAGGAATGTATTTTCACGGAAGCATGGGACAAGTTTGTGTACTCTGTTTCCAACAGCATTTGACAGCACTCACAACATTTTGTACTACACATTGCAGCTTCAGAGAAGTACACTGTTCTCCCAGTGCAAATAAATTCTCCCATGTCCATCCCTTGTTCCTACAAGCTCCTGCCTCTACAAGACTACCACCACAAGTAGACTTTAATGAGCCTTTTCTGGTAGGTGAACTACCTGACATGGGAACCCCCACTGCTGTCCCCCAGCCAGGACAGTTCCAGGCAATGGGGTGTTTCATGGGATGTTCTCTTTCCCCTGATGTTGGGTCAGACATGCAATCAACAAGTACATGAGGCCTCCAGATGTAACAGGAACAAGGCTCTGTAAAATATCACTCTCCCAACAAACATTTCCAGTGTTGTGCTAGAAAAAATTAGGGAACCAATACTAATATTTATTTTTTTTTAACCAAATAGAAATTTTTGTTCTGTGTATTTTTAAATGGCCTCATGACACTCACCTATTCTTTAGGAAAGCCAGCAATTACACATCAGCAATCCACCAAGCCTTTGTGCCATGCAAACAATGCCATGCAGCACACTTTGTCTCATTTGGCAGACACCACCATCAGATTGTTAAGATTTGTTTGTTTTATATTGTCAAGTTGCTTTAAAGTCTTAAAGATTAATTATAAATCAAAGCAACGTGACTCTTTTTCAACAGAACAGACAGTTATACCTAGCTTTTGTGGATGTATCTCATGCAGTTCAATAGACAGACACCGATCCTCATGGCAACTGTGCAAGTTAACAAAACCACATTTACATAACAAGATTGTGAAATAAACTCCCGGAAACCAAGAATTTCGAAGTTAACAGTCAGCTCTTTGTCAGCGTTAATGATGTGCATACTTGTGTGCATGTGAGTGGGCAACAATCATCTGCAAAATGAAAAAACTGCATTAGCATTAAATTTTTTCTGTATCTTGCTTGGGTTGCAGATTTAATTACTTTTTAATACAGGCTTCTTGTCTGAAAAGGGAAATAAATACATGGTTATAGAAAATGAAATATATCCACAAAACTTTATTGCTTTAGCCAAATGTTTATTTTGAACTGTTTCAATGTTTTGAAAGCTTTGTCTTAAGTAATCAAACATCACTTTAAGGAGGCTGTTTATGATATTTATGAACACAATTGCTGCAGCAATTTATTCTCAAGCTATTAGCTCATCGGGTCTCATGAGTCAAACACAGGATTAAGGGAAAATGAGTTTCCCAAGATGCTTGTGACAGTGCAAGAGAGGAAGAAGGGGAAGAACAATGCTACTGCCAACAGCAGAAATATGAATGCAGCCAACTGCTCACTTTTAACAGGAACACTGCCACACCACCATGCTAGAAGATTCACAATATTCAAGGCTTTATCTAATATGAAATCACAAGGTCCTCACTGAAATACAGTCCTGTATTTTAAATGTCAATATTTGATTTGCAGTTTGTTGGCATTTTTCACAGCACTCAGATTGCAATTTATCTTAGTCTGTGCCCTATTGTCCTCAATGCAATTCCTCTGGAAACAGAAGAAGTGCCAATCCCACAGCACTAAGCATTCACGGAGAGCAAAGCAGTTTCTCTGTGCGAGCTCTTAGGACTCCCATTTTGCCTTCTGGACTTTCCTGAGCAAGTCGTTGTACTGATTAAAGTTTTTGCTAGTTTGCAAGGAAAAACTGAAACTAGGATGTACCAAACAGAAGACAGACTGAATAACTTGAACTTTGGAAGCCTGTATGAAGCATTTTAAGAATGTATATTTTAAGCAACAGAGCACAAGATGCAGTGGTAGGTTGTATGAAATGATAGTGAGTCTGTAGAGTGGGAAATTCACTCTGTCGTGTAGGAGCAAGCGCTACATTAACCTAAGGTCTCCTGCTGCAGTGACAGTTCTCCCTCGATGAACCAAACCCGTGCTTCATTTAAAGCCCACTTGGGCAGAGCAGAGGTGGCATCATAATTCTTAACAGTAAATGCTTTTAAATGACAACAGACAGGAGTTTTGTCCTTGCAAGGAATGAACGCTCACAACCTTAGCTAAGCAAGAGAAACAAGAAAAAGCAGCAGCTTTCTCTAGGGCTGACAGAACATATGGCTAAGGTGCAACATGAAATCAAGAGGGAAAAGACAGGTTGACACTCTTCTAAAAATGCATTCCCTTGAAGATTGCAGACATTCCTGTTCACACTTTATTGTCATAGAACAGACCTCTTCCTCTCCTTTCTTAGACTGCACAGTGGGGTAAAGGACCTCATCTCCCACATATACCTCTTTTCCACTTTTCCCACTACCACTTCTCCACCAACAGAACTAAAACCACATCAGCCAAACAGCAGTTTTACCACACACTATTTACCACCAGAGGTGGGAAAACTGACCAGGGGAAGGGTGACACCAAACTGTCAAGCTCACAGGGTCCAGCAAAAAAATGAACTTTTCATGCCACTAAGAGACACTGTTTAACAGGCTGCATCCCTTTCAGATTGACCAGAAACTGCCAAATAAGCTGGTGTGGGGACAGCACAGCACTTTCGCCAGAGAGAGAAAAGCCTTCAGAATAACCACTGCAAGCAAAAACCTCTCCTTTTCATGTTGTACAATAGCTAATGTACTCCCACATTTCAGCAGAGCACCCCTGCCTCAGCAAATGAAGCCCCCTGAACAACTGCCTGCACGTTCAGGCCCTCTGCTTGAAGGGCAAAGGAAAGGTTTTTCACCAGAAGTGAGACAGGACTGGTGCAGCACTACCAGACAATTAATGTGAGCTGGAGCAACAAATGATAGAATGAAAACACCTTTTAACAAGCAGCAGCAACAACTGGAAGTTTTAAGAGATACTGGTGGAGTGGAAGAAAGAAAAAGGGGGACTCTTATGGACTTCACTACTGTGGCCAAAGAGATCCCCCTTTCTACATTGCTGAACTCCCTCAGACAGCTTCTGATGTCTACACACTTATAGATGTAGAAGTTTCTGTGTGACACTCCAGCAGATTCTTCCAGCAATGGATTTTAATGAAGAGGAACATGCCAGCTGCATAGAAATAAAACAAAGTGGTGCAGAGAACTGAGGACTGAATGGGGCCTGCACAGCATCCCTGGCTGGGATCCTGGCTCTGGATGGGGCTTATATTCCCTGTGCCCAGCGTCTGGGCAGGTTATGTTTTTTCTTATGGTCATGTACAATGGGGACATATGCAGCATGGCAAGATGCTCCACATCAGTACAGAAGATACATCTTCCCTCAAGCCTTCTCCTCCCCTCTTCCTATAATAGGCTTGGCCATGTGGCAGTCTGCAAAAACTTCATCTCATCTGATGGGATGTTCTGAAAACAAAAAAATACGAACAGTAGCTTGCATAGTTCTGGAGAATATAACAGCCCAGTTGCACAGTCAAAAGAATTCTAGAAATGTCACTTTGAAGCCTCACCACAGAAAATATCTTTAAAATATAATTAAGCACAAAAGAGCCCAGAACACTTTCTAAGCTAATTAAGATACTTAACAATGTTCTTAAGCAAGGTAAGTACTTTGAAGCTGCATATAAACTTCTCTGCAGAAGGAACTGCCAGAGAAAGCAGTATACATAATGCTCTGAAGAACAAGATCCCTCAATATAACTATATTACCATTTTTCTAACGTTTATAAAACTATATTAATTATATCCAGGTATTAAATGGAAACAAGTCAGTAAGCAGAGAGATTTAAGTCCATAGTAAGCTGTGAGAGATGCTATTTCAAAGCACAACTGTCTTCTTCCTCTTCTTCTTCTTCTACCTTCCCATGTAAGGACTCCTAACCAGATCTGTTTTCTGGATGTTTCACACAGTACTTGGCAAATAAAATGCTTTGCTGCTGCCTGAAATCATCTTCATGCAGCTTGAAAGTGCCTCAGAAAACAAATACTGTTGAGCACTTGCTGAGGGTGCAGCAGAGCTGCATAGCAGCTGGACACCAGGCATAGCTCCCCTCCTGCAGTGGGCCTGGGCCATTGCCTGTGCCAGGACCCCCCTCCCCTCCCTGCTCATCAGGGCATCTCCATGCTGACCATTAGTAACTGGATCTTACCCAAGGAACAAGCAAAATAGGAAGGGGGAAACCCCCAACCATTTACACCCAGGACCACAAAATACACTTTCAGCCTGAAACCTAAGGTAAACTATAAAGGGCAAAAGAATGGTTTATAAATTGAGATCCGGCAAAACCAGAAACAGGTAATCGATCCAGCTGGATTGAGGATGGATTCATATGATTTACCAGTCACCGACTTTGTGAATATCAACCTCAGTCACTTCCATCCACGGGGAGAGAAACTAATGCCAAGAAAAATGAAAGAGAATCCTTATTTGATCATTGTTTGGAGTTCCAGAGATCAAAAACGCCCAAACAGTATAATAATTAATAAAAAATGAAGTCATAACATCTGCATACCTCCTGTACTCCTCTGAAATGAAGCACCTATGCAAACATATGAGACTTGTGGCAGGGGGGAAACTCATAACAGACAGAATGCAGAGGACAGAATGAGATCAGGACAGGTTGAACCACACACAAAATGTCAATAAAAAGGTTGATGTTTGAAGATGAAGCCAGAAAGCAGCAGTTTAATAACTTCCTAATGACAAAATGGGCCTGAATGCAGCTTGATCTAACCACTGGAAAAGTAACGAGCCAAAAGACAAGCTCAGAGCTACATGATCCTACCTCTGGACAATGAGAATCTTCTTTCAAGAGTTATTTAACAAGACTCAGCAAGAACTGGTCCACGAGATCTTCATTAAAAAATGTAGATGGGATGGAGTGTTCATTAAAAGCTGGGAGCACATTTACTGTACCACATCAGCCAAACAGCAGTTTTACCACACATCACAGAGAGTGGAAGCAGCCCAGTGTAGGGCAGAGTTCTCCAATCTCAGCATCGGTGTTCACCCACGTCCTGGGTTACACAAAAATTTTAGTATCCACCTTTTCTCCAAATATGGCTTTTTGGTGTTTTGCCTTCTTTAAAGAGACTGAACTGCTAATGATTAATGATTCAAACATTCGACCACCTGCAGTGACCGCCCAGGTGCTGTAACAGACTGGACTATTGGTGCTGATGGCTCAATCAGCTTTGTGCTTTGCTGATGTGTGCTTTGCTAACAACGTGCAGAGTGGCCATCCCAGCCAGAAGCTGAAAGGTGGGCACATCCCACACCTCAGGCTACAGGCTGAGTATTAAATAAGATAAGGAAGGAAGCAAATCCTTCGAGGTGGGATAATGTTTCTTTTTCCTTCTTTTTCTAGATAACTCAGCTGTGATAACTCACACTTGGCCTGAAGGAATTCATCTCTTGTTGATAATCCATAGAGGACTACAACCACCACTTTGACCAACGAACACTGAAATCGCAACAACCAAGTCTTGTCTCTGGATCCAACGTGTGTCTTGTGGGTCCTTCCAGTCACCTGGGGGGTCCGCAGCCCTGCTCAAACTGCTTGTTCCAGCACCGCAGCCTCGCTCCAGCACCCCACAAGCACCAGCCGGTACTGAATCCCAGCTATCCGTTGTTTCCTGCCAGTGCTGACTCTCCAACTGTTCCTGCCAAATTTTTCTGTGCATGGGGGAGGTGAACCATGTGGAAGGGTGGACATCTGGTCTCTGTGCTGTGGCCACGTGTGTTTTTCCGGGTGCGGAAGGCTGGCTGCTATCTCAATTTGGTCCAGTGGGCAGGGCTTGGGAAGTTTCTCCTCATCAGTTGGTTTAACCCAGTTTTATCAGTATTGTTCTTAGCATTCTTCCTGATAAAGAGTTATTTTTTTCACTTACATCAGGGCATATTTGGTCTCTCTCTCTGTATTGGAGAAACCAGGGGTATTGAATCTGAGGGAGGAGACTTATGTCCAACATCTCTGCCCCTTCCAAATTGTCTTAAAGTGAGACAACCCACAACAGCTCAGACAATTTCACTACCCTATCAAAAGAAATCAAAGACCTAGAGAGTTTGTTCTGCTTGCAAAAGAGAAAGGAAAGGTAAAGGTTAGAGTCACTCTGTACCTGTAATAAATTACAGGTTTGTGTAGAGGCCCAGAAACCACACAGGCTACATAATACCTGAAGAGTTTTACTTGTCTTTAGAGCAGAAGTGAAGTTAGAACAGGAAAACTTTTTGTGAGAGTTGCAGGTACAATAATCGCCCAGAAACAGTAATTAAATCCTCACAGCCCGAGGCCTTGAAACTTAGACTGAAGAAAACATGGCAGAGTGGTGCAGAATAGGGCAAACTGAATTGTCAAGCCATGGAAATCCTCTTTGAAGCCTCCAACAAGGAAATAAATGAAAATAAATAAAGACTGTGTGATATCTTCTAAAGTCAGAGTTCTTTCCAGCTGGGAGAAGTTTTGCTTGCATAAAGTTATCTGTGGCGCTTCACTATTTCCCTCTTTAAAAAAAAACACATTGACTTTACATAAAAAGAGCGATCTTTTCAAATTTGCCCAAGAGCACAGAACCTACTAAAAGTCGACCTTACTTGTGCATCTATCTGAACAGATGCTTTGGGAAAAAAAATCCACTTCATAGCTTTTGGCTTTCTCGTTGGGACATAGCCATAGCATACTTTAGAGAAACACATTCCTTTCTCACTGTGAAAAGGGCAGAGGTGCACAGCACCCTCTTCATTTCCCTGGCTCTTTCACTGCGTAGTAAAAGTAGAAGAGAAAAGGGTATAGCAAAGAAAAGAAAGAAAAAGGAAAAAGCTAAAGAAGCCCCTCCTAACTACCAGGAGAAGACAGAATATGTTGTAATTGCAATTCCAGAGGCAACTGCCATAAGAGTAATATAATGGTTTTGGAGAGGCAGTCCTGCAGCCCCTGGAAATGAAGGAATTGAAAAAGTCTGATTAATTTTTTTCCCTCCCCTCTCTTCAATCAACTCCCAGAACCAAAAATTGCAGCAAAGAGCGCAGCAGAGAACTCCACCCTGTTGCACATGACAAAGACTTGTGGCTGAAAAGCATCAAAGACACAGGGGAGATTTTTCTCTAAAGCACCACTCACAGATCTCACAACAGCGAGGAATACTTCCAGACAACTGCTGTCAGCAGCCTGCAATCAACCCAGCTGCAAAGGCTTCCTCTCCCTCCTCCCCTTTATCATGTGAGTGGACAACAGTTCCTGCTCTGCATGCCAACCTCTGCAATGCCGTGTTTGCTGCTATGTGCTGTGCTTGGCAGGGGGCTGGGCAAAGAGTTGCCCCCGGTTTGCACTCCAGAAATGGACTATTCACCCGGTTCTTGTGGAAACTTCCTTCTCTAGCAGATGTTTAATGCAGTAACTTCTTTCAAGACCAATCCCCCCACCTCCGACTGCAAGGGCTTGGTTCCGGTGTCCAAGGGGAATGTCCTGCAGCCAACACACGCACCTTATGTCAAAAGCATCAGGACACTGCTCCCACCTAGCAAACCACAGGCAGGGAACTGCTAGCAGCATCAGAGAAACTCGTGACACACACTGTAAATCAAGGCCATATAATATAGGCAGTACAAATCATATGGTAAAATAGGCAGAAAGGAAATTCCTGCTCTAACAGCTTTAGCACAACCGGAGTAGAAACTGACTCCTTTTCTCACCTGATTGTGAATTGCAGACACCTCTAAACTTATATTAAATCTCTGCTGAAATTACCATCAAGAAACACACAATTGCTATGAATACTAACAGCTGGCAATGTTGTTGTAGAGGGCCTCTGTCTGGCAATCGTATTGGAGAGATGTGCTCCATAGATGGAACACAAAGGAATGTACACCCAGTCTTCTCAGGGAGATGTATGATTTCTCCTGCATATGAGTTTTGAAGGTTCTTTTGTATTTGTGTTTCAAGCCTAGATAATCTTCTACTCCTCCAGGGTGACACTAGAACAATGTTTGAGTAGCAGAGATAGGGCAATAAAGCTTTGTAGTGTTTAAACTGTAGGTAGAAGAGTGAAATCTTGGTATGGTTTAATGCACAGTTCCTCTTATTTGATACCTCCAGAAAAGCCAAAAACCAACGCATAAAGAAAGAGCATGATACAAACACTGAAGACAGAAAGAAGCCAGAAAGAACAAACAACAGAAACAAGTGAGGAAAAGCCCCCAGCAGCTTATGGGAAAGAAGGCAAATAAAAAAAAAAGAAAAAGGAGAAAGAATAAAAAAAGAGGGGGAAGTACACATTTCTTTACTTGAAAAGTTTTTACAACAAGGTAAAGTAGAGAATATGGTGAGGGTGAAATGATGATTGAAAGAGCACAGAAACAGGAGAAACAGGTTCAGTATGTTTCTTCTACTCTGTATTTACACCAGACTTTCTGGAAAGATTGACCATATTACTGATGTACAGATAAGAAAGACTCAGACCAAAAGCATTCCTGTACCTTCCTGGGAAATTCATTATTTGAAGGTTAACTCATTGCACAGTGTTTTTCCATGTTGCTTGGTTTCCACCTCAGATGGGCCATATAGTTTGCAAAGGCATCTGTTGTGACATCTCTCCAAAATGCAGGCTCACAATATCACGTCTGCACGTTTCCTCAGGCACCTCCAGCCAGTACTCCTTCACATACAGAGTCTTGAATTACATCCACCTTGGCCAGGAAGGTACTCTCAATATTTTCTTGCAATTATCAGTCATGCCTAGAATTTAATCTCATATGGCTGCCAACTCATCATCAGCTCTCTGGGATTTACATATCAAGGGGTGGAAAAGGTAGTCTGGAAAACAAGGGAGAGACCAGAAGTAGCTTCTGCAAACACTGAGTGATTCAATCACACTTGTGCTGTGTGATCAATGAAAAAAGCAAGAATTTGGGCTTAGGAATGTAAACGTTGGCAGACAATTAATCACAAAACTGATCATGTGTGCACATGAACAGCCAGTTACCACCATCTCAGTCTTAATTATATGAGCTGGCTCCCACATAATAGCAATTGACAAGACTATGGCCAAGTGACCCTTTCATAAAATGAAATTGAAAATTAAAAAAAAAAGAGGAGCATGGGTTATGCCTCTACTTACGATGTCCATCCCCTATTTGCATGCCAAGCTCTGCTCACTGCCACCGGGTCTCATTTTTTATCACAACAGTTGCTTTCCTCCTCTCATACATGCTGTAGCCATGTAGCCACCATGCTGTCTGAGCCCATCTCTGAAGAACCTCCCTATCTAACCTATCACCAATACACTTGTTCCAATCTGGTCAGACAAATTTGGCTTTAACAGCAAGTAAAAACAAGATAAAAAAAATCAGCCTGAAATTTGTTCACTTTTGAATGGAACATATGGTCTTCTCATCCTCCTTTTCCTGGTTGATCACAGTCATCCAGTTACCAAGCAAGGATATAACTTCCTTCACAGCACTGTTTTCCTGAAGTCACATGCTTTTTGTTTTTTAATTCTAGAGTGTGAAAAAAGAAAATTAAATTTGACAGTCACTTACTGTAAGGACACTCTCTTTCCCATACAATATTCCTACAACTATGGGTTCTCACAAGTATCAGTGCAAACCACTTTGCAGAGCTTCCATTTAATTGCACATAATGTTCCCTTCCTGTCAAACCAAAACCAAGTAACCTCCTTGCAAAACAGTCAGCAAGGCTCCAGCCACCATGGACTTCAAAGTGTGAACTGACACAACAGTTCAAGTTTTGGTTCAGAAAACCTCTGAGCTCTAGAACTTGTGCTGCAGAAGGGCAGTCCTAAGTCTTTTCCTATAAGGGTAAAATCATGAGCACCATTTGCCATGGAAAAATCTGCCTCAAAAAGTCTAAAAGCATTTTCCCCACAGCCATCAAAATCAAGGCTGGTGTTTGCTTGCTATTCAGCATGTAGGAGGCAGAGGGAAATGATGATCTAAGAAAAAATAGTTGAACAAATGGAACAAGTTAGGTTTTAATTCCCATAGGTTTTAGTGCAGCGTAACACATTTCCTAACCTCTTAACAAAAACACCAGATCCTCAAAATTACTTCCACTTAAGAACTAGTTGGTAATCTCTGCATTTACTGTAGTGCAATAACACTATTAAAATAAATGAAGCCTTGAAAGCTGCTTCTTTGAAACTTCAGAGGATGTAATTTAGCACCAATGACCTGATCCCACAGTGACTAGCTGGTGCACTTCAGGTGACAGATAATATTCAGAAATGATTCATTACATGTATTTTCTTCAAATGACTTTATAATCTTTCATAAAGCTTTCAAAAGTTAAAAGTTTGGTATTTTTCATATGTAAAACAGAGATCAGGCATACAACCCAAAATGCCCAAGGTCATTTAATAGGCCAGTAGCAGTGAGCATCAGGCAGCTCCACCTCTGTGCTCAGGGCATGTCAATGGGCACTCCCAGTGTCCCCGTCCCCACCTTCAGCCATGTTAGTGGAAACAGTACTTACCCAGTAGGGCATAGGTACGAACAGGACTTCTGCACCCAATGCTTCCCACTCAGCAGGTTGTGACCTCCCTTAACAGCCCAGACCTACCTGGAGATCTGAACTGAAATGGAATAGAGATGCTAAACGCACTTTATGGCACCGTACCCTCCACACTCCTCCCCCTGCTTGTTTTCCAGGTTTTACTGTTTGCATAGACTCTATATTACAAATAAACATAAAATTAATTATTCATCTTTTAATTCCCATTGCATGTTGATGTTTATGTAACTGAAAACCATATAATTGCTTTATGTTTTTAGCATCCCTCATAAATATGGATTTTTAACATAATCCTTTACAGCAAATTAGCACCAAAAATCTGGTAATGTGAGATGGGAGCATTAGTTACTTTGGCAAGCTCAGGGAACAGCACACAGACTAAAGACTGGTGTGATGTCTCTCCTCACTTCACAATTTTCAGCAGGCAGAAGAAAATCCACTGCAGTACCCATCTTTTCCAGAAAGTCTGATCAGACTCTGGGACACGAGTTTTCATGCAAGAGCAGCAAAGAAGGAAAAGCTAGAATTCAACAGCCTCATCCTTCACACATCTACAGGTACTGAAATGTTTGGCTGAGGATGAATCTCGGCTTAATCTAAAGCCTGGCAAGAAACTTTCTTTTTTGTAATAACCCACTTTCTTATCAAGTTTCATTTGCTAGTTTTAGATTAGGCACTGTGAAATACCATTCTCTGGAACTTTGGCTGGCAACTTGCTTGGGTTTTAAAAATCACCCTGAAGCAATTTATGCTCCACAGTGAATACAGCACATATATGGTATACCGACATAAGTGTGATCTACAATAAAGAAACAAATACCTTTAGCTTCAGCTGCAGAAAGTTGACCTGGCTGGGACCAGCATTTGGAAGGAGTGGGCAGGAAGATATAGTAAGGTCTGGTAGATACACTTTATATTAATACCACCTCAGTTGTGAGGTATCCCTCACAATTCAGTTTTCCATACCCTTATTTGTCCTATGGGATAATATAGAATCCTATTTTCCGTAAGACAGAGTGAAATTGTAGCTATGCTAGCACAGTGAAGAAAAACCAGAATTACTCTAAGCAAGGACTTCTCAAAATAACAGACACAAACTGCTGAGGCCTATTGAGGTCCTGTACTCCTGGAATCACCTACATTTCTGAAGGCAATTCTGCATTTCTAGCTGCTCTCCTTCCTACAAACCAAGTGCATCGCACCAGCACAGATTCTAGCCACAGGGACATCTGGCTGACCTGCAGTCGCTGCATTTATTCTCGTTGAGCAAATGTCAGTAAAACTTTTCAGGTGAGCTCAGTAGCCCTGCTCTAGGGGACTGTCTACACTGAAAACATGCCGCTTTAGGTCACTCACGTTTACTAAACTGCTACATCTGAATAGAGACACTTTTACACCTAGTGACGTTGGCTTTGCTCATGGCTTTACATTTGGGTAAGAACGCACATACAAGCTTTGACAGAGCTCACATATAACAAATTATTCCCAGATTTAACTGAAGTTGTGAAAAGATACAGATTTTAACCATGTGCAAAACTAGTTTCGGCTGGGGACAGAGTTGCAGCCTGACATTTTAGGAGCCACATCTTCCAACTCTATTGTTGGCAGCTGCAGGAGGAAAAAACCACCAGAAAAAAAATAAAAAACCTACCCCAAAGTCTGACACATGCATTGCTGGGATCTGTTTTTCCCATGCACACGGGTCTGAGCAGCAAAACTGGTCTTCTAGTAAATTCCACTGCTGCACAAAAGACCCAGACTGACTCCTAAAGAGAAAGAAAGGGACATCGGTGCTCTCTGCCCAAGTCCCAGTGCAAGCTGCTGAAACGCAGCCACCTTCCTCAATAGTCCATCTTGGGAAATCATTTCTAACTAGTGGTTACTGACACAACAATGTCAGACCAAGATTTGCAAAGGCACTGAAGCATAAATTAACCTCAGACTTTTTGCTGCTCCAGTTAATGCACACAGGTCTCAAAGCTAGATCTAGGCTAAAGCAGTATCACTTACCTAAGATTAATGTCAATAATCAGGCTAAACAACAAGGTTTGCCATTTGACTGAAACTGCAGGGCTGATGGGGTCAGACCTGGTGGGAGAGTCGTACAGACCAGTTCCCAGCCGGGCTTGAAAGTAGAATTACAGGTTGCAGCAGGCTAGTCTGATAAATGAGGGCTAGAACTCGAAACAGAAGAGACAGCCAAGCTAACTCCCACTCTGCTAGCGAGAGCGGCTCTTCACTACTTAATAAAGGAAATAATATGGCTCTTCCCTGACGTGTTTGTTATGACAACTACCATTTTCCAACAAAAAAAAGGTTGTCTCAGTAATAAAACTATACTAACAGAAGTTAAAGTTTCATTTTAAATGCTATAATAATTTTCTACAATAACTATAGAAAATGCACTTGGTCACCTTACCTGGAGCTGATTTTGTTTTACAGCAAGTCAAAGATTAACATCTGGGCCTTTTATTTGGATTCTCTCCATTGACACCAGAGAGACTGAGGCTGGCACCTACAGTCCAGCAACAGAAGCCTTCTGCACAATTAAATCACACTGACATCCATGAAAAGTTAATGCAATTCAGCAGCCAGGATGTGTCTGACATGCCAATACATACAGTGTACTTCAAACACCTACATGACGCCAAAAACTTTTGGAATACGTATTTGAAAGTAACTGATTTTCACTAATGACAACTCAAGAGATAACTTAATGAGCCTCAAGATCAATGGGGAAAAAGAATGTCCTTTATCTTATACTTGTCTTCCTCTAGCATGACATTTTATCACCTGTTTTTGAAGTTTTGAAGCACAGGCAATGAAACTGGATATTCAAGTCATCACCCCTTTCTGGAACTGTTAATTAGGCATAAATGTCACAAAGTGAAGATAAAAATATCTGGACACAATTGCTAAGAGCTCATATTTCATCTCTGCACAGGTGAGAAAATCCCATGCCTTTGCAGGCTCAATTCCCAGCTCTTCTCATCAGCCACTGGCTGAAAGAAAAGTATCTGATACATAGTTACTCCCTTCACCTACTGGTTTTGTAATTAGCCTGAGAATTGCAATTTCATTCCCAGTAACAACAAAATTTAAAAATCATGGTATTACAGCAAGAATCCAATGAGGTGCTGCAGTCAGACCAGCACTTCCATCATGAGAGTGAGTTGTGCCTTGAGGGAAGGCTACCATCAGCATCCTGAAGTATGTCTGTGTACAGAACAGGTTTAACAGAAGGTGCAGGCAAGACGTTAAGTGCCCCGTCCTTACTATCTCCAAAGAACTGCTTTCAGGTCAAGGCAATTGTTGCTAGATCCTATTTTTCTTCCCTTTTATCCCTGATAAAGCTGTTGGCAAACATAGCGACTCCCAGTGGCAATACCTCATCTAAGATTTGACGTAGGTCTTAAAATTGATTTTTACAGTAGCCAAGTCATCACCTGCTGGTAATTTGGAGCTTCAAGCCATCAAAGGTGGGCTGAGTAGGAAATCAGCTGAAGAGTATGGACACCTCCCAGATCTACAAATACCCTTTTAAGTAAGTTTGTTGTCCACTGAAGACCTGAAGTCATTGCTTGTCTATTCCCACATTATACTGTTCTAAATACAACAGCTGCTCTCCAAACAGGGGTAGCGTAACATTTTGGCAGCATGTCTTTTATTATTCTGCCAAGGTGTCTGCAGGAGCAACATGCTGGTCTAAAAGAAGACTATTCCTCAGGTATATATGCCTGTTCTGCAACAAAACCTTGTCATATTCACAAGCTCAGGGAGCTGAGAGACAGCACAACTCAAATCCACTTGTACCAGCTGGCTGGAACTCTCCCTGATATTCCCTGATATCTATTTTAAACTGCTTTAATTCCAAAGCCTCCATGCAGAGTGAAGTAAGAGTTCCTCTCTCAGTCTCACTCAGAACTTACCATGCTTCTGAATGAGTCTGGGCCCATGTCCAATAATGCCTGGGTTATCATCTGCTGTTCCTATCCAGTGATGAACAATCCATTTTACAAACGATGGACTGGCCTGGGGGGCAGCACAGACAGCAGAGTCCACGTGCTGTTGAAATCAATGCACAGGTTGACTTACCAGTCACTTGAATTACCAGTACCAACGACACAAACATCTGCCTCCTGTAGCTCACCTTGCCTATTAGTCTCCATGCAGATGGATCCATTTTTTTCTTGACAAGTACTCTCTCAAATAAATAATCTTATGAGGAGAGAAAAAAGGAAAGAAGAGGAAGCCTGGATTCAGGGACTAGAGGAACACAGGAATGAAAGAATTTACCGCAGACCAAAACACTTCCATCTAGTTAGCGTTATAAAAATGGGATATTAGAGAGCTAAATATGCTCAGGCAAAACCTTCATTTAACAAAACATTCAGTGACATTCTATCTGCATCCTTCCTTAAGTTTCTGCTTCTATTCAGTCTGCCTCTGAGTATTAAATTCCTGCTGCAGGCTGAATCTGGGCTAAGATTATGCACAATAATTGTGAGTCAAGCTTCAGTGTGTACAAGTTGAGTCAATAATGAGCCAAAGAGAGACTCAATAAAAGGAAACGTACGCTGCCAGGATCACGCTACAAAGCTTTGGGATGTTTAAGTGATACCACAGCATTTGGGAATTTCAGAATTTTAATTTACCACGTCCAAAGGGCTAGTCAGAAGATCATTATGGAGTCAGATGTTCTGGGAGCTATTCGTGTTTCAAAATTTAGGTTTTGTGGTATTTCATTGAAATTTAGAGTACATCTGTTCCACTTAGCTGTCAATTCTAAAATCCAATATGCATTGCAACACCATCATGCAAACGGTAGCAATGGCCATAGTGCTTACCTCTACAGCCAGTCTGCTTCCAACTTCTTCTATACCTTAATCCACAGAAATTACCATTATGGAATATTATTACCTAAAAATTAATTTTAGTAAGTCGACATTTTGAAGGGTTTTCCATTTATTTGACACAGGGTCAGAATTTTTTTTTCATATGCTGACAATTTTTATACCGGCAATTTATATATACTACAGAGAAAAGGGCAGAGACTTTTAAACTCTGTATGCTTCTAAACCTGTTTTAGAATTCTGGGGTATACCAAAATCCTAATGTAAATTCAATGAAAAGATATGCAAAAAATAAAAGAAGGAGGTACCCACATGTGCAACAGTGGACATTATCAAATACACTGTAGAAACATATGGCAAGAATTAACTTCTGAACACTTCTAAAGCATTTAGTTTATAACCTGACTGCAACGGTACTGTTTAAAAACAATTGCAGAGCTAGAATTTCAGAAACGTTACTGAAGTCAAGAGCCTCTCTCTACAGCAGCAGTCAGAGTGAATACAGACTAGCAGCAATAAAACTCCCTTTCCTAGGCAACAGGGTTAAAGCTAGTGAAGGTATTTAGCAAACTTAGATGGAAACAAAAGAAGGGCCACAAAAGGAAAACAAGTTTGAATCAAAATATCCAGTGTGCTTTTGTTGGTGTTAAAGCCTTCTAAATTCTAAGTACAAAATGGAGGAGAAACTAATGAAAGAAGCACTATGAGGACACATTTAGATAAAACCCCACAACTGAGAGAATAAATTAAATACAGTCCTAGAGTTGAACAAATTTACACAGTTGTTGGAAAATATTAAGAAGGAGAAATTCCTTTCCAATTGAGTGGATGCCTGTCACAGAACAGGAAATCCCCCCAACAACAAGCAGGCCCACGGAGTACACCCAGAGCAGATGCTATGAATGATTAGCACTGTCTGCTAATTCGAGGCATAGGGAGAGATCTTAGAGTGGTAAGAGAAAGAAGCGTGTGGGGGAGAGGAACTTCCATCATCATCATCATGGCCAGTCTTCACGAACAAAGATTTGGGATAGGTCTCTTACGCTTCGAGCCTGCGCAGTGCATTTTTTAGGTGAGACACAGTGTGCGCTGAACTGAGCCCACCCTTTAATCCTAAACTGAGAGCCCACCCTTTAATCCTAAGGTTCATCTGCCGGGGCCGAGCAAGCTTGGACAGTGGCAGTGAGGTCCTCAGGACATAGGTTTGTTTAGAGTGACCTTCTCTTAGATGGATGGCCTTACAGGGCTGACGAGCTCCATCTGCCCGGAGGAGTTCCCTGACCGGGAAATCGAACCCGGGCCACGGCCGTGAGAGTGTCGCATCCTAACCACTAGACCACCAGGGGTCCTCGGGAGAGGAACTTTACTGAATTAAGATCCAATAAGTACAGAACACGAGCAGAAATTTCCAATCACTGCTGGTGTTAAAACTGGAATAACACCCTAAGAAGAGTAATTCATATATTCGACTCATGGATAATCCAAGCAATTATATCCTCCATCCAATCCCAAAAACTCAAGTACATGCTTTGATCAATACACCACATTCCAGACAAAGGGAAGTATTTGGCCATACTACTTCAATGCTGGAAAACAGAGATGACCAAAGTTTAGCTGGGGTAGGATTAAAGGAACAGCCCTGAAGTTTATCATGGCAGTGACAAGAGCTACAAATAATTTCTGTCAGGAATTAAGAGCAGAATTCTTTGACTTGCTGCTAAATTTTCACTGTTTAATCTAGCGCTTTCCCCATGACGTACAAACCTTTGTAAGACATGCAACACTCAGTCACAAGCGGTAAGGAGAAAGGAGGGCAGGAACATATCCTGCAAAATTTGATCTTCCTCTCATTTTCACAACTAAATCTTGGGGACTCTGTCTCCCTCCTCTCAAATGAGTCTGCTAGCACTTATGACTGAAATTAATGCTTATCAATGCAGTTCTTCATGCTCATCCCAAACTGCAGCATGCTAATAAAGCTATTATTCACCAAGAATGGCACATTTTTAAGTGTTCCATGTCAAAGCCGGGTCAGTATGCTTTTCAATAGGAGGTCACATTCCTGTTTTCCTAGCCTGCAGAGTGACCCTTCTTGATTTAAAGGATCTTTACGCATGGAGGAGTATCTGACACAAACCAAACTGATATGCTACTGGAGCTTTCCAGTAATGACAGCAGGATAAAGTTCATGGAAGAGTAGGAAGAGGTGGTAATTTAAAAAGCTTGTCAGTATACCCAAGAGCAGAAGGAGAGCAAAGCATCAATTAATAATTAACACTTCTATTTCCCATGTTATCACAGTATCTCAAACCAGTTTGCAAACATTGATTAAGTTTAATGACATGCCCCTGAAGCAGACAAGCATGGATGAAGCTCTGCTCCTACCAGCCAGGATGGCACTCCGGGAGCTTTTTGTTTAGCTGATTTATGCCCTCTTTTCCCCATCTGTTAAATGGTGATAATGACACTATCATACAGTGGTTCAGAAGCTTAGTGACTTCTAAATCAACACATTTATAGATAGAAAAATGGCAGTCTCACACTGACATCAGATGAATTCACTGAACAGCCAGGTACCACACTGCCGAACATAGCAGTTTGTTTAGCTTTCTTGCATTTCATTACGTTCTGTTTTGCTGGTGTCTGACACTACCATACAGTGGTTCAGAAGCTTAGTGACTTCTAAATCAACACATTTATAGATAGAAAAATAGCACACAAGGGCAGTCTCACATGTCAGACTACACTCAATTACACTGAACTAAAGTTACCACATTTGACGTGATAACGTAGCCAGTGGGAAGAAAATCCTCTATCTTCATTTCATAACACGTTATAGATTTGCTTTGCTCTGTCCCCAAGTACCCAGAGCACTTGAGTTCTACTTAATGACCAGGATTCTTGGGTACTATGTTAACATTGTAATTACAGTAATTAGATCTGCTCTAGAAGAATTGTGAGAAATTAAAGACTGTCCACAGTAGCCTCTAACTCCCAATTAACACAAAGTAGTTGGTGTGTTTGGAAGCCAGGACAGACATACCCATAGCTGAAAACTCCAGAAGGAACTGTCATTTACATTGAGATGGGAAGTTGAACAGTTGAACACTGTTTAATCATTGCTTTGAAAGACAGGTATGCAAGCATCATCCACTTCCAGATGGTGAAACGGCAATTCAGGGAGGCTCTGAGCTGCCAAAGGGCAAAACCAATCACATCCCACAACCAGCATTACACTTTGGGAACTCCTCATTCCCAACCTCATACTCAGACTTTTTTTTTTCTTTAAATAAAAGAGCCTACAATCCATGGATGCTCTTGTCTTAATAAGAAAGAGTTCTTTCTTCCTTGTTTGGGTCTCTTTCATATATAATCAGAATTACTTTGCTTAACCCTCTTTCTATTCTGACATTTCCAGGAGGACCAAATATAGAGACAAGAGTAAGTACTTCATGAAATACAGCTCTCTTCTTCTCCTGTGCCTCACAGTCACTTTCAAAAGCAGATTGTCATGACAACAAACAACCTGGAGACAATCCAGCCAATTAATCTGCAAAGGAAGCAGTCATCCCAACCTTGGAAAACAGCACTGCTGCTTTAAGCTTCAGAAGCCAAAAAAGAGAGAAAGAAAAAGAAACCCAACACAAAATCTTACCACCCACATTAATCTTATTATGCTGCCTTAGACCTGTAGTGAAGAAAAATTTGTCCCTCGGCACGTGCTAGTCCCTCACCAGCCCTTTCCTCCCCCCCCAGACAGAGAGTAGGGGCAGGCCAGACCCCCTCTCTGAGGCTCTGATCCAAGGCCAGTTCCCAGGCTGTGATGTAGCTCAGCACACAGATGCCTTACCAGGATGACCCCCTCAGCCCTTCCATGTGGAGCCACAGGAAAGAGCTCACAGGTTAGGCGGAGGAATGACACAGAAGAGATTGTCACACACCATTGCTATAAACCTTGTTTTGTTGGCATTGCTGTTGCATGTCTTCCCTCTTCCTCTGTGAGTTGTCAAGAATATTTATCACCATGTTAAGCTCAGGATTGTTTTCTTTTCCACAAAAGACTAAATGATCAGTGCAGCTGTATATTAAAGTCATTCTCTTTCAATTTCACTCATTACTTCTTCCTTCATACCCTGCTCTATCTCTCTTCACATGCTCTGCTTTCTTTAGGCAGAAGCATATCACACCTCCCCTGAAGATATCCAGCACTAGATGCAGACTTTAGCATAGGTTAAAAAAGAAAAAAAAATAAATCAAAGACTGTGTTTTGAGATTCTCACAAGATTCAATACAAAACAAGTTTCAAGCAAAAATTTTCTTCCGCCTTCATCCTTTACTCTAAATACAGAAACAAGGAAGGGTAGGAATAAATGCTTTCACTGTAGAGTTGTCCTGCAGTGAAACATGCCTTCCAGAAAGTAACTGAGCAGTGAGGATCTAAAGTTTTAAGACTACACAAGATTTACTCATCTGGTAAATAGACAGATTCACTTTCAACTGTACTTTTACTATCAATCCTCCTGGGTCCAGTCCATCTCACAGAAGTTACTAAATGGATTCCCAGCAACTTCAGTGAGCACTGGATCACAGATTATAAGCACTTCCTGCAAAAATGTGTTTTTACTAATCTGAAAAAGATACCAGTCTTCTGAGCACTGAAAATGAAATGTATGCATGCACACACACACGCATACACTCTACACACTTCATTATTTGTAGAATGAGGAAACCACAGCTCCAGCCAACTCAGAGCAAGCCAACAGAATCGTATTTTCTGCTGAGCCTGTTCTGCATTAATTTGAGTTGGAATACCATTGCAGAATAGAATAAAAACTCTGTGCCTACCTTGAGGGCTTTCGCAGCTTTCTTCATCGCTGTTGTCTTGGCAGTTATTTTGACTGTCACACACAAAGCTTTTATCAATGCAAAGACCATTTTTACAGTGGAATCGGGCAGTAGAGCAAAGTAAGGGATTTGCTGCTGCAAAAAGAGAAAGTGAGATCTTTCATTAGAAATTCTCTTACCCAAGCAGTTAAATAGCCCGCAAGCAATCAATGACAACAGGTCACAACTCAACAGCTGGTCAATCTGCTGAATATGTGAGAGTAACTTGGCAATCAAACAACCTTCCCTCTAAACAGGGAAAGCTGAGACTTCTAATTCCTGCAAGATTCATTACAATTAGCAGAGATTTACTCCAACCACAGTTGTGATAAGCCTTCTGTTCATTTTCATGAGAGCCCCAATCATGATCACTCTTCCACATTTGCTCACACTGAAGACATATGGACTTGAACTGCCTACCATAAACACCTCCTGTTGATTCCTTCTTCAACAAACTCAGTTTAGTTTAATTTTCATATTATCAGACAATGATCCTGGCTGAGAACTGCCAGGCAGTGGTTTATTTACCTTGCTTCTGGTTTTTATCTCCTTCCCCATTCTCCTCGCTATTTTGAATTGATACAATGGCACTGCTGAGATCTCTCAACTTCTCGTTGTTTGAATTTCAACTCCTTTTTAAGGGTAATATGCACATTACAGTAGCACCCAGAAAATCCTTTCACATAAGGCCCACTGTTGCACAGAGAGCAAAAACAGAATAGTATTTAAGCAGACTCATTTAGGTAGAGCAGTCTTCTCACCCATGCCAAACCCAGCAGTAAGATGCTCTAAGATGCTAGGCCTATTTTCATCTAAAGCTTCAAGCAGTGCAGTTTTCAACACTTCTAGCAGATTACATCACAGCTTCAATGCATCTCACTGTCAAGAAGGTTTTCTTGACACATATTTCTCTTTTCTCATTTCAACCCTCTACTCTTAGCTATAGCCCAGCACATATAACTACACGTTCCCTCCTTGAACAGCATTTGCACCCTTCATATAAATCATATATAGCCTTAATCTCCAACACAGTCATTGCTTAGCCAAGATATGCATAACTTAGCCATTTTTAATATCTACTCATAAACCAACCTCTCTCCCTTAATCATTGTTGGCACTCTTCTCTGACTCCCAACAGTTTTTGGTAATGAGGTGACAAACTGAATGCAACTTTCCAATTGAAAACCTTAAAAAAGCTGCTTAGACGCCCTGTCTGCTTCAAACTGCTTCTCTGCCACAATAACAAAGGCCATTTCAGTTTCCAAATACTAACTGGCTTCCTATTTTTTATTCTTTAAAGTAAGAGCTGGATTTAAAGAGTCTTTAAAAAAAATATAAAACTTTAAAGTCTTCTCTACATATAACCTGCAGTATATATGTGTAACAAACACTCCCAATTTCTCCAGCTTCCCAAAAGCACGTTTATCATGAACGTGCTAAAGCTCCTTTGCTTTAAAACTGCTGCACACTTGCACCCCATTGATTTTCGAGGTCACCTTAGGGCCTACATTGTTGTTCCTCTTCATAAGCAGTGACTGACATTCAGACATGCTAGAAAATACCAAGAGTGTGCTTAAACGGCATAAAGAAACGGGGAGATCGGCAGCATGTTATCATCAGCTGTAAAGTCCCGTTGGAGTTACACACTACAAGCTCACGGGAAATTGTTTCATTCATAACAAACTTCAGGAGCTTGTGCACCTCCAGCTGAGACCTGCTGCTTATCAGTCCACCACCTCAAGGGTACTCAAAGCACTTTTGTCAAAACTTTTTTCTAGTCCATTTGTTTAAGCATAACCCAGAGGAATTTCCTTAGCCTTCAATCTTCCTCTAGCTTCACTTGCTCTGTAGAAGTGCTATATCACTGCCACAGTCTTCCCAGGGCTCAAACCAGACTCTCTAAGCCAACAACAGATGGCACCTTAAGAGATATTCATGCTGTGGGGGAAAGCAATGAACAAGAAAGGCAAGAAGCAAACAGTGATAGATTACTGTAAAGATTGCCCCTTTTGTTATCTTTGAAAGCTGGTGTCTGTTGTCCTCCTCCTGACCTTTAAATGTTATTAAAAAGAAATACTCAGCAAGCTCCAACAAGATAGTGAGCAAGTATTTTCCTGCAAGCTTTTACCTACAGACCCATGCTTTTACCAGCTCTTGATAATAACAACAGAGCTGCTGGCTTGAACATAACTTTTCCTTACTGCTGGGATATATCCCTGCTAGACTTACAGATACAAAAGGATCTACACAGCCACATGCACAGAGTTTAGCCCAAGTCAAGCAGTACTTCAGATGAACTCTGCGCTGCAACTTCCCTGCAAGTTGCTGAACAGCAGCTCAGTCTGAGATTAGCTTAGTTGGTTGGAGCATGGTGTTAATAACACCAAGGTTGTGGGTTCGATCCCCGTACGGGCCATTCACTTAAGAGCTGGACTTGATGATCCTTGTGAGTCCCTTTCAACTCAGAATATTCTGTGAAGTTAGCACATTGGCAGGCATGCCTGCCTCCAAAAACCTCCTTCTTTCAAGAACCTGTTTCTCAAAATATGCCATTATTTGCTTTTTTGTTGTTTGAGAACATGTATAAACAGAGACACCTAAACGTACTGATTAACAAATACATTATATTCTTCAGTGACAAGAAACAGGCAAATAAAAATGGAACAATTCAAAGTGATACTTAATATTTGCCCAATTTGAGTTACATTTGAGTACAGGGAACATGTTCAAAGCAAACATGAAGCTTAAAACTCATTCAAAAGTCACAAATTCATTTCAAAGTCACAAAGAGGCTTGAAGTATCATACAGGCATTATATGCAAAGCAAGAGTGAGCTGGACCTTAAAAAACAAAACAAAACAAAACGGTCTGATATAAAGTGAAAAATACAAGAATTATGTGGGTTGTAAATGACAGGGAGAATATTTGATTCAGAAACTAAAGGCTACCGAATTCTAAGTGGTATTAATTAGTTGAAAGAAGCAGCAGTGCCCTCACTCACACGCAGACCCACACTTACTGCAGTTCTCCTCATCGCTGCCATCGGGACAGTCCTCGAAGCCGTTGCAGCGGAAGCGGCCAATGATGCAATGGATCCCACTGGCACAGGGGAAGAACGTGGCGCCGCATTTGGATTTGGCTTTCGCTGGGAGAAGATAAGAGACAGAAGTGGGCAGAGGTGAGGGTAACAATTTACAAAGGTCAGAGATGCTTTTGTAGCAGTACAGTTTAGAGTGCTCTATGCAGCACTGCTGGTACACGTTAGGTGCCTTCCAAGTTCCCTATGGCCTGCTTTCAAGTACTTTAAGTATATTTGTGAGATTTCACCTGCTTGGGCTGAATTTTTTCCAATTTGTGTAATTTCCAGAATGACTGAAACATTCAAACTTAAAACTAGTCAAATGGCCTCTCAAAACAAATTTAAATTGCTCAATGCTTTGGAGTACCAATTTGTAAATTTGCCAAGCAGGTACTCCTAACAGTCCCCTGAAGACCCACATGAATTTAACCAACATTCTACACTGGAGTAAAACTGTTAACACAGAGAGTCGCACTTCCCAGAAAACAAGACCAACTTGACCTCTTTGCATGAACGTCTGTGGTAAATGTCACTGGCCCAGGCATAAGTCCAGGAGACAGACAGGTAAGCTGATCCTCAGGTGGAAGACAACAACCTTCAGAGGCAAAGGTCTATCTGGACTAGTCATAACCCCCCACCACAACCTATAGCTCTATGTCATGCTGAGTCCACAACCACTAAACAGCACCAAAAGTCTAGATCTTGTACACTACCAAGCTTCTCTTGCTTGCTCAGAGAAGCCAAGCACTGAAGTGCCCAAGGAAGACAGAGATAATGAACATTGCAGAAAGTTCTAAGAATTTGGGATCTGTAGGCAAATTTGGACAATGACAGTTGTAGAAAGAGTAAGGAAATATCTGAAGAAGAAAATGAAGAATACAGAGATATCAAGCAAATTAGTGTCTTTGTGAGAATAAGAAAGACAAGAGACGCTCATAGAAGTATTTTTCAGGCTGCAAAAGCCAAACTCAAAAAAGACAATGCTATAATTAATACTGCCTTTATTCAGTATGATTTATATAAAACTGAGTGCAAAAGGAACATGAGATATACAAAAAACACATCTCTTGCTGCAGTTCTTCAGGACAGAAACTACATCTATTTCACAGGACCAGCACAGCTGTTCATGAAACACTAAATACTAACAATAGCATCAAAATGTGTTTAACAAATGATTACAGAATCTCGTTATGGTCTCAAGTACTACGCATTTTTTACTTCACTGCACAGCAACTCTTTACAGCAAGAAGAGAACACTGCCCTTAGCTACAGTGATACAGATGCTTCCACCATGATGCTCAGGGCAAGCACCAGTTAAGTCTTGTGGTGCCATCAGCCTAGAAGAAAACAACTCCTAAAGTAAAAAAAACAATTTTACAACAAGAGATGTGGTTACATATTTTTCTCCCTTTTCTTTTTCAAATTATCCCACGACACAATGGACCACATCACAAGACATTGAACTCTTCAGAAAGTACACTCTAAAGCAAAGGCAGTCTCTGAAGAAAGAGTATGCTGGTAACTGCAGGAAGGTGCATATGGTGTCACGTGGTAACACCATGCACAGACCAATGATGACAGAACACCAGAAAAGAAGCCAGATCCATAGCTTGCAGGCCTTTGAGTAAATGTTTCCTACTCCTTCCTCAAATCTACAAGATGTGTTTACAACTCACAGGTTTTGAAATGTGACATATCTGGGGATAACAGCAACATGCAAGTATTTTATGTGGCTCTTTGGAACATCAACACACCAACCTGTGCAGTTTTATAAGGCCAGGACAAGGTCAGAGGCAACCAGAGTACATTAAGAAAGGAAGTGTATCCAATAGGGATAAACAGTTTTAGCATTACTTTGTAAGGAATCCTCTCTTCCAAGGTTAAACACTAAGTGCAGCTGTAGTAAAGCCTTCTTCCATCACTCAACAGAGTGCATATAAACTGTTTTAAACCACAACTACAGTAATTCTCACTTGATTTAGTGTCCTCCAAAAGCAAGTTCCTGCAGTTCCTCTCTTATATGTTTTTTGTTATTATACCTGTAGTTTTTAGTTAGAATTATGAAGTGTAAAATAGGATGTATCACTGAATTTCACATATTCAACTAGCACTTTTTCTGAAGAGTATCCAAGGTCCACTTGGGGAGAAGAAAGTGAGCCATTACTTTGTAGGAAAACAGGTGATAAATTACCCTGAAGTAGCTGCTGTGCTTCACACTACTAGCAACAGAAATCCCTCAGCCAAGACATCTGAGCCCCGGCAATTCTCCACACAACTTCAAAGAGCAACTTCTGTGTTAAGAGTTCTGAGGTAGACTGGTCTTAGCTAAATAATTCAGTAACCACAAGGACTGAGGCATCATCATACTCCCAGTCTTTAAACAAAAAGCAGCAAAACAACCTCAGCAACAGATTCAGTGTTATCAGAGCAAGCAGTCTGTACTAACACACTAAGAAGCCAGACAACTGCTGCTGGGAGCGTGTGGTAGTACCATGTATGTGAAGAGTTGCCCAATGCTTCATGTGTTGTTGTTTTTTTTAATTTGCCGTTGTTTTTCTTTCTATAAAAGCTAACATCTTTTTGAAACCATATAGTGAATTTACATTTCCCAATGACTGCTTCTGGACATCATCTTATTTTATAGGTGTATTTTGAGCCAGAACAATTCCAGGAAGGGAGAAAAGGGAGAAGTTCCAAGAGTTTCAAGAGGAAGAAGAACTAAGAAAGTGGAAAGCAACTGTGCTTTTGCCTCTGTTAACATTTACTGGATCCCACTTCTTCAAGTAGGCTTACTTCAGTCATTTCAGGTCTGAATTCAGAGGCTATCCTTTATCCACTCTGAAAACCCTGCCAAATTAAGGCTTCAAAATTATTTACTTCTAAAATTTCTAACATGGACCATCTCTTACTCTTGCAGCCTTACTCCTCCTGGCAGACTTCAGACTGTGAATTGTCAAAACCTGAGCCTCTGGCTCTGGAAGAGCAGAAGTCACGTGCCTGCACTTTCCTGATCAGAGCTAGTGGCGGTGAATGCTGCAAGAGCTCCATTTCACACTCTCAGCTATCCTGGCCCTGAAAGGTGAGAAAGCCCAAAGCACATCTTGTGCATTACACTGACCTACCACAGTAAAGCATATTTAATGTTTGACCACACCTGGAAGAAAAAGATGCTGGAATGATCCGGAACAAAGTCAAGTTTCTGGAAAATGAACTCTTTCTTCTGTCCAAAGCATACTGATACCCCATCAAGAAGAGGGAGAATCCATTCAGGACAATTATTTAATGTAAGTATTACTTAGATAGCTATATAATTTTTAGTTCCATATTTTCTCCCCAGACCTTTTCCTATCTCCTCCTCCTGAGTGAGCAGCCAGAGAAGAAGCGAATTCTGTTTTCAAATAACTGTTTATCAAAAGAACACATACTAGTAACCAGAGACCAAAAACAAAGAAGAAACTAAACACCTTCAACTCATGTCTGTTTCCTTTTTATATAGTCCACTGATCTTATTTTTTTTTAACAAGGGAAGGAAAAAATAACAAACAAAACCCAAATGCAATTCTTCCTATTTGCAATAGGCCTGATATATACACAATCCAATCCAAATTCAAACCTATACTTACCTAGGAGACCCTGCAAATATAAAAGAGCATTTCAAACACCATAGTGACTAGTCACACAGCTAGCCATTTACTACACACAAGTCTTGCTCCCAAACAGAACTTAGTTTTCCAAGTTCCAATTCCACACACAAAATGCATTTCTCATATGCTGCCCATAAATGCAGGAAAAATGAGAAAACAGTAACAGCTTAGTCCAAGTCACATCCTTTGACTCTGGAGAACTCCACTGAGGAATTCCTGATTTTCAATTTTACATTCTTTTTGTTCTCTGATAGAGTTTTCCTGAGGTTTTCAGGCATTGTTTGGTTATTGCTCATAAGGTTCCTATGGAAAGCACAATCGTTTCTTCCAGAGCAGAAACGTACCTTTCCATTCTGCAGTGATCTCTGGAGATACCCTGAACATGAAGGGGCTATCCATCTTCTTCAGGTCTTCAGCACCTCATAGGTACCAGGATCATGACTGCCTATAGGACATTCAAGGCATGTGCTGCACTATTCCAGCATTCCTCTGCAATTCCTCCTCCCATTGCATGACTGTTACAAAAAGTTTTCTTCTCCTTTGATCATCACTGTGTCTCCTACCGCACAAGTTTCAAGTTTTCAGGCAAATCTGCATGTGGTAAGATTTACGTTTACCCAAAAGCAGCCATCTATTCAGCTCCTTCAGTGATGTAGTGATGTCAGCCTTGAGAAGCTTTCAAGGACAGCATTACCTCTGCAATCTGTGTTCTTCTCTGTTACGCTTGGTTGAAATGGGCTCAGGATAATAAAAATTACTGGGATATCAGGAAATGACAGGAGAAAAGTGAAAAAGGACACAGGCACACGTGGATCATCTGACCTTACAGTATTATAACCAGCTAAAGCAAAGGGAAGGGAGAATTTGGTTGTTTTTAAAGGAACTGGTAAGCCCTCCTGAACCCAGGTTTCCAGAAACTAAGAAACTAAGAGACCACACACTGGAGGGGCAGGAGTAAGGGCTGATGAACATATTTGAAATACATCAAGAAATCACACAGCAATTTACAAAACTGTGTCTAAAGAAAGGCTACACAAATAGCAGATCCAGCCTGTATTCAATACAGCAAGTACAAAAAACATCCAAAAAAACTGCCATCCAAGCCATTTCTGAACCTATGGCAGAAAGGATCAATTCCATCCAGTTTCGCTCTTCATTTGTTACCTAGTCATGGCAGAAGCAATCCAAGGCTGGGAGATTAAGATGAACCTGTATTTACATTTCACAAAAGGGAACTGCCATGATATTTAAAATTATGGTATTTAAAGTATAAATGTCAGTGAACTACCATGCACTTGAGAAACCTCCTCTGACTCCATTACCCATGGGAAGAAATTGCTCTTCAATAAGATATTCTTCTCATCTCCTAAAATTCAAGCAGGAAGCAAATGGTGAAGATGGTGGCAGAGAACTGCTGGCCACAGTACAAGCTTGCCAAATGTTTCCTCCAGGTTGCTTTGCTTAAGTTCAAGGAAACTATTTTGGCAGTTGTAGGTGTGAGTGCGTGAAGTCACTCCTTATGCTACACAGAAACCGATCCTCTCAACCCTCTTCCTTTAAGTGTCTAAAAAAATAGTAACTTCCCATCAGGACCAGTAGTACACTCCACTGAAGATGTGACAGTTTGCAGGCACAGCTCTATGGTACTAACAGAAAAATATTTTGCTATCTTTAGGGTACTAAGTGTGATCCAGTACTATTTTTAGAAAAGTGTAACACATTATTTCTCAGCAGAGATGAACAATAATAAGGGAAAAGAAACCAGATTTGGCATATACTGTGTATAACTTTATACTGTATACAGATACCCCCCTAAATAAAAGCATCTTTGACACTCTTGGCTACAACAACTTCAAATCTGAGTAACAGGTTACAACTGATCTTCTGCAATGGGCAGGTGATTTACTTTCCCTAGATGGAGCAGCAAAGACATCAAATGTGTTCTATAATTATCAGTAACAATTACAAGTAAACTGCAGTTGTGGCCTATATATTTGAGGAATATAGCCAGGACAGATGCCGTGGCCCAACTTCTTGGAAAAAAATTTGTCATATGTAACTCTAAGTAGATACTAACCAACAGTTTAGATATCACAGTAAAATTTTAAGCTGTGACCCACTGTAGTGCCACAATGCTTAAACAGAAGCATTATACATTTAGAACAGGTTTTTTCCTTACAGAAGCCAAGACACAGTGTTGTTAATGAACCTTTAGGGAAAAAAATTTCTGACTGAATTGTTACTGACCCTTCAGCCTCACCTCTGTGCTGGGAAGATCATGGAACAGATCCTCCGAGAAGCTGTGCTAAGGCACCTGGCATACAGGGAGGTGATTTGGGACAGCCAACACGGCTTCACCAGGGGCAAGTCCTGCCTGACCAACCCAGTGGTCTTCTGTGATGGAGTGACTGCATCAGTGGACAAAGGAAGGGCTATGGATATCATCTCTCTGGACTTCTGTAAGGCCTTTGACACAGTCCCCCACAGGATCCTTCTCTCTAAACCAGAGAGAGACAGATTTGATGGGTGAATTAATTTGGGGATAAGAAATTAGTTAGACGGTCAGATTCAGAGACTAGTGGTCAACAGCTCAATGCTCCAATGGACAGCTGTGACAAACGGTGTCCTGCAGGGGTCCTTACTGGGACCAGTGCTATTAAATGTCTTCATCAATGACACAGACAAAGAGATTGAATGCACTCTCAGCAAGTTTGCAGATGACACTAAGCTGTGTGGTGCAGCTGACACACTTGAGGGACGGGATGCCATCCAAGGGACCTGGACAAGCTCGAGAAGTGGGCCCATGGGAACCTCATGAGGTTCAACAAGGTCAAGTGTAAGGTGCTGCACTTGACCTGGGTCAAGACAACACCTGGTATCAATACTGCCTGGGGGATGAATGGACCAAGAGCAGTCCTGCCAAGAAGGACGTGGGGTTGCTAGTGAACGAGAGGCTGGACATGAGCCAGCAATGTGCACTTGCAGCCCAGAAAGTCAAACACATCCTGGGCTGCATCAAAAGCATAGTGGCCAGCAGGTTGAGGGAGGTGATTCTGCCCTTTACTCTGGTGAGATCCCACCTGGAGTGCTGTGTCTGAGTCTGGGGTTCTCAGCACAGGAAGGAATTGACCTGTTAGAGTGAGTACAGAGGAGGGGTACCAGAATAATCAGAGGGCTGGAGCACTTCTCCCATGAGGAAAGGTTGAAAGAGTTGGGGTTGTTCAACCTGGAGAAGAGAAGGCTCTGGGGTGACCTTATTGTGGCCCTTCAGTAGCTGAAGGGGACCTACCAGAAAGCTGGAGAGGAACTATTTACAAGGGGATATAGTGACAGGACAAGAAAAAAACAGCTTTAAGCTGAGAGTAGATTTAGATTGGATATAAGGAAGAAATTCTTTACTGTGAGGGTAGTGAGGCACTGGAATAGGTTGTCTGCAGAATTTGCAGATGCCTCATCCCTGGAGGTGTTCAAGGCCAGGTTGGATGGGGCTCTGAGCAACCTGGTCTACTGAAAGGTGTCCCTGCCCATGTCAGGGGAGTTGGAACTAGATGCTCTTTAAGGTCCCTTCCAGCCCAAACCAATCTATGATTTTATGACTGTGTTACTGTTGAACCAGCTAGTCCACAACCCCAGCATTTCACACCTAGTTACAGTGAACTGGGCGCTTTTTACTGCATGCAACATGCAGAGACAGCACACAACAAGCACTCAACATGATGTGGCCAGTAGGACAAGTCTATTTCCTTCTTTTAACTTTACAAACATTTCTGTTTTGAAATATTTCTCAATTATTTTGCAATCTGGACTGAGTAGACAGGATGTATCAGATACAAGAGCTCACATTTTTAGACAACATTTTAGACAACCTACAGCTAGGAGTAAACTGCACAGAACTTCAGCATCTTTGAACTCAAATTGTTGCCTTCAAACCTCTCCAAGTAGCAATCAAGCAAAATAACTTTAAGCTGCTTCACAGCAACATGTCTCAACTGAACTGATGATGATTTATTCAAGTAATCAAAACTTGATTACCTGCATGTGACAAGAGCAGTTCTCCTGACAGAAACTGTTGCGTGCAGATGCTGCATTACTGCAGAGCCACAACCATTTTCCTGACTTTGATAATGAACCACCTTAAAGTTCTCTGCTGTTGTTAATTTAGTTTGAGAGGTGCCACAGCCGCATCAGACAGACTCTTTTTATGCATGTGTGGCAAGGTGCAGCATTTCAGTAATGGCTTTACATGAAAGAGTTAAAGGTTTTAACTTTAATTTACAAAAGAAGGAATGATTTTACAACACTTTATAACACAAGCAGGATGGCATCAGGATATGATGCCTTTCACCCTAAGAACTGCTATAAACCCTAACTGTTAACACTTACAGTTATTTTGGGTTAGTTAATTGCTGTTTGGATCCTACAGTATTTTCAGTTCAGTTCCCAGTGGGGAAGCCACTGCTACCTGCAGTCACTCAGCTGCCTCAGCACAGATGGCAAATGCACCACTTGCTGGCTCACAGAGCTCTGGAACAGGGCTGTCTTGCAGAATGACACAGAGAATCACAGAATCATAGAATCAGCTGAGTTGCAAGGGACCTCCAAGATCATCCAGTCCAGCCCTTGATCCACTACCACCATGGTTACTAGACCATGGTACTAAGTGCCACACCCAGTCTCATCTGAAAAATCTCCAGAGATGGAGAATCCACCACTTCCCTGAGCAGCCCATTCCAATGCCTGATTACTCTCTCTGTAAAGAATTTCTTCCTAATATCTAATCTAAACCTCCCCTGGTAGAGCTTAGGACCATGCCCTCTTGTCTTACTGATAGCTGCCTGGGAGAAGAGACCAACCCCCACCTGGCTACAACCTCCTTTCAGGGAGTTGTAGTGAGTGATAAAATCTCCCCCGAGCCTCCTCTTCTCCAGGCTAAACAGCCCCAGCTCCATCAGCCTCTCCTCATAGGACTTGTGCTCAAGTCCCTTCACCAGCCTCGTTGCTCTTCTCTGGACCTGCTCCAGGACCTCAATATCCTTCCTGAACTGAGGGGCCCAGAACTGGACACAGTACTCCAGGTGTGGCCTCACCAGCGCTGAGTACAGGGGAAGAATCACTTCCTTGGTCCTGCTGGCCACACTGTTCCTGATCCAGGCCAGGATGCCATTGGCCTTCTTGGCCACCTGGGCACACTGCTGGCTCATGTTTAACTTCCTGTCAATCCAAACTCCCAGGTCCCTCTCTGTCTGGCTGCTCTCCAGCCACTCTGTGCCCAGCCTGTAGCACTGCATGGGGTTGCTGTGGCCAAAGTGCAGGACTCGGCACTTGGCCTTGTTGAACCTCATCTCGTTGGAATCAGCCCAACTCTCCAGCCTGTCCAGGTCCCTCTGCAGAGTGGTAGAAAAAAAAAAAATAAGGTTGTCCTCTTTGACCGAGCACACAGCTTCAGGAGGGACACACATGGAGCATTGAGGGAGGAACGGGACACCTGCCTAGCCAGCCAGATCAGCCAAATCAACCCTGGCGATCAGTGGGGTGACAGATGTCGCAGCCAGATCGCCCTTACATCCTCTGCTTGCTTTTTCCTATCTCGAAAAAAGCTTAGCACTTCGAGTTGCATTCCCAGTATAAAATCCACCCAACAGTCTACTATGCCAGAACTTCTCCAATCCAAAACAAGACAGTTATTTAATGTAAGGAGTTTTGATACAAAACACAGACAACTACAGGGCATTCACTGCACCTACAGAAAGTCCTTGGGTCACTCTTTCCTGTATTCCCTGTTTAACCAGGCAGGTGAAACAGCTGCTAGTCATAAACTGCTAATGTAAACTCAGAGAAAATGATCCTAAAATTTGATTTATTTAAAAGGGACCAATTTTATTTTTTTTAAATTAGTGAAATTAGCCCTGTAGGAAACATCAGAGGTTGCCTCCAATACATAAAACTATCACCCACTTACGTGGGTAGTATTTACACTACGGTTAACAGTAAGAGAGAAAGCACAACACTAAAGTAAAAAAGCCAATGGATTCTACTGCCTTGAAGAGAAAACTGCTTTCTTCAAAAGAAAAGGGGAAAACCAAATTACTTCACTTTGGAGCTGAATTACGAGTCAGTGGCCTTTACCTCTTGACAAACAGTAAGGCCTTAAAGTAATCTTTCATGATCTAGGAGTCTATGTTTCAGTCCTTCAAAATCATCACAAAGCAGATGAGATGTCAGAAGAGAGCATAGACAAAAATCTTGTTTTTCAGACATTCAGTAAAGCAATTTCTCACTAAAAGAAGTGTTTTAGAAGTTGCTACTCCCTAAACAACCCAAACAAGAATATCATACAAAAGGACAAATTCGAAATCAGCTGTTGCACCACACAAATTAAGCACAACTTCAGAGTTGTTAAGTTACTCAGGATGAATACAGGCAGGACAGAACACCACCCTTAAGGGATTTCAGTAGCAGAGGCAGCCCTCTTCAGAAGGACATCTGCATGCCTGATGGGCTACAGTCCCTCACTCCATCCTGGGATACTACCTACCTGATCTTTTTCTTTCAGTTCTGCCACTAATTCCATCCAACTGTTAAACCTGTCTGATTCCCAGCTCTCCAACTGGGCTATTTACTGACCCCCATCAAGAGGATTAAATAATTAGCACCACAAACCCTCTTGATCTCCTTGCATAAAAAGCTATCAAACATAAGCAGTTATTACTCTTGCCCTTACTCATGTGTAATTGAGCTTCAAATGAAACATTCACCATGGTCACTTAATTACAAATTACTTATTTTAACTACTAAGTATTTGGTTGCTTAATCATGAGTGAAAACAAGAGCTAATTCCAGTCTGATATTCCAAGTTTAAGAGTCATCTGAGTAAGTGACAAAAAGATCAGCAGCTGGCTTACAGCATCTTGCCAATTAATGCAGATGCTCGTTTCAGGTGTTGTTTAATATTCAGCTTCGCTTAAGAATTCTGATGTTTGTTACCTACCTGCAAGAAATATCCCAGGTCAACCAGGAAATGACAGGAGGCAGCAAGAAACACAAAAGGAGACTTAAAAGCACTCAGTGATTTTAAGATGTGAATAGAAGAACAGAAGTCCAGAGGTATTCCATGTATTTTTATACAGCTACTACAAAACGTACAACTACTTTTATTGAGAAATTCCTAGCTTTCTGTTATATATTCTAGTTATTTAGGAAAATAAAAGAGGTGTTAATTTCATTAGCTTTTTACACAAATTATAGTGGATTATAAATGACACAACTAAAGACTGATTTTGTAGAGTGTAAGATTGTTCCTTACACAACACCTGACAGCCTGGAATCCTAGCACATGACGATGCTTACTCCATTAACATTAATGCACAAAATCTATTTTGACTGCAGATTTTCATAGCCATGATCCTTCCAGGATGTGAGCTCTGTACAATGCTTCTCTCTTCCTAAATTCTGGCCCTGTTGTCAGATATTCTCATTCCATATCTTAACACCACCCCCCAAGCAGTCAATATAAAAAATAATCCCTATTTGTAAGTTTCTTGTAAGGGATCCACCTGTCTAGAAGAGGCAAGGGAATCTTTGGCAGAGGCTGGCCAACTCAGTGAACAGGCTTTAAGCTGAAGGACTCAGGGTGTGAGGTCCAAAGTGGCAGTGCTCACTGCATCACATCCAACTGTGATACTGAGATTCTGTGATTTCTTACAGTCCTGTACTTTCTCTGCAGGAATTTAAAATGCACTAGATAGAGAGGTAGTGTAAGGCAGGGCACCACAAAGGTAGGCTGTTAGTCCTATTTACAAGCAGAGTCAAATTCCCAGATCATACTCTCAAAAAAATGCCACAAGCCTCACACTTCCACCATTTCACATAGATTTTAGCAGGGACTCAGAGTTATGAAGCATTCAAGTTGCTGTAATTATACTACTTTAACATACTGCTTTTATATTTATCTCTGTGTCTTTATCTTGTTTGTTATGCCTGTATCACTCTCCTTCATGCTCATGGGGGCTAGCTCGGTTATTTCCATCAACCATTCACCTGTCTTTGGACACATCCATTTGCAGCAGAGGTTTGTCATCATCTCCAAAACTACATGCAGACAATGACCAAAGTTCACAGCCACCCAAGCCTCTCGTGAGTACTGTGAGCCTTATCACAGCCACTCTACAATTCTGAAGCAGCAGATACAGATTTGATGAACTAAAGACTAGAGATGCAGCTCTAGTACTTTCAAATTGTGTTACAATCATAAGGTAAAATCCTCAAATGTGAAAAAGTTATTTTGATGTGATTTTTTGGAGGTTTTTTAAATATTTTTTTTTAAGTGGCAGGTTGCTAAATCACTTACTTGCAAGTATTCCTTACTTGCTTATTTATCTTCTCCAAAATGTGGTGAGCTTTGATACACCACCACTTCACAGCTATTAAGTTTGCACTACTATCATCTTTTAGCTAGCAAGAAAGAATACAACTTACCAGACACCAGGAATGTAAATTTCTCAAAGCTAAAAGTGCACCTGGCTAGCAGCAACAGACTGCAGCAGGTGAGATGCCTCCACCTTTACACTTGTTGCAGGACCTTAATCCCAGGAATCTGAAAGCATCTCTTGAAAATATCACCCTCCCCTCATCTTCTGTAACATTAGCCTTAGTCAACATCACGCTTTGACTGATGCTTTAAGAATAATTTTCTGGGGCCACAATATACTAAACAATTGAAAGTCAGTAATCTTTACTGATGGGTAGGATTAGTCCTGCCCAGGTCTTGGCCCACTGCTGTATTTCTGGATCTCAGCTGGTTTAGACAATCTCTTCTGAATTAAGCAGACATTTCTTTTTAACAAAACACTGCATCTCATTCTTCATTGCACTGAGCTCTGCTTGTTGAACGGAAAGCCTAGTATTTAAAAGGATAAGAGCCAGAGTTCCTGTGCCCTTTGTTCCTGTACATGAAAGCCATTCATTAGACTGACCCTGCTGAGAGGTTAAACCCAAGCAAAATATCTTCAGCTGTAATAACTGTACTATCATAATAAGCAGTCATTAAATAGCTTATAGAGATTGCAGAACTCATTGTCTCTACAAGACCTTTTCTCTCTGTCTTTTAAAGTGGCTTCTAGACCTGGTTACTTATTCTTAGCAGTGTGGAAGTCATGAATTTGACTACTCTTGCAGCAAAATGTAACGCAAGGTGAGGACACATCTAAATTCAGACTGTGACCAGAACAATTTGGATTGTCAGTAATGACCATTTATGAATAAATTTTGTCTTTGCCTCCATTGTAATTTTGGCACTTACAAAGAGAAAAGCATGGGTACATAATGTGCCTTTAATATAATATCAGCTTGTGAGCTTCGTGTAGAGCAGACTCAAAGTGCGCTCTTGATTCAGGGCAAACCCCATGATTATTTTTTTAAAGCAACACACAGCAACAAATCTAAAGAACTTCTTCTAAAATCTACCCTGCATCAAAGAGGGCAGGACAAGGTAGTCTGACAGTCCTTATCTGAGGCTTCCAGATTTATGACACGGCTTTGAAGCTGGTGCAGTCTCCGCTCAACCCACCTCCTTCCTACTGAAGCCCACACCAGGCAGTGTAGGAGTTCTTGCACTCAGAAGCTTCTCCAATGACAGCCCAACTTCCCCAGATATAACTTCAGTTTCAGTGGGATTTTTTTCTTTTTTAAATAATTTCCAGCCCTCTGATGCTGTGAAGCTTTTAACACATGCAGTTCTTAAAAACTACTTCTTTTGCAGAAACTGGATGCCATTGTCAGTCAAAATGCACCCGAAGAAGAAAACCTAGCTAATCCACCTTTGTTCTCCAAGAGTTTCAGTTTCCCAAATGAAAGGTTTTAGAGCACAGGAAAATATTCTTCACATAATCTAGGAAACCCAGGCTACTAATTGCAGAGCGTGGGTTTCATTTAGCATTCATGTGAAAAGATTCTTTATATTTCATCTGTGTCTGTGTGTAACTGATCATTATGAACCCTTTCCTGCAAACTCTCCATTACCGAACGTGTCAAGCTGTGACACCTGTTGCAAGTGAACACCAGAGGGAGCAGTAAACATTTGTCTGGTAGGAAATTTTTATATTGGAGATGGAAAAAATAAGGAAAGCGAGGCACAGCAAACCCTGGAGAAACGTAAAAGTGATTACTGTGGGCTGTAATTTCAAACTACAATATACTGCTAATCCAGCCTAACTCCCCACCAGCGTAGGGTCAACAAAGAGTTAGAGAAAGTGTGCAGATACAAACACTTTGAATGAGGGAAACTTAGTTGTGCCACGTCTCCCACCCCGTCACTTCACATCCCGACGACACCAGAAGATTTACAAAGTCTTCTGAGACTATAAAGCATTTATACAAAATGCTGTGTGCATTCAGATGGATTAAATGGAAAGGTAAACATACCCAACGTAGAAAAGATAAGACACGGAACGGAATCTGAAAAAACAGATCATGTTTATTATATATAAACACACAGCTCAAACTCTACAGGGTAAAACCAAGAACAAAGTTAAGAGACACAGAAGATGAAATCAAAGATTAATATGCCAACATATCAGCAATGAATAAGTAATTGCAACACTATCTCAAATATTATTCTACTAACCTGCAAAGACAGTTAAAAATGCTTGCAAAACCAGCATGGTTACAACCATAACACCACCGATCAGAAAGCGTTCCCACCACACACCTTCATCCTTGCACTACAGCATGCAGCCTACCAGATGTAGGAGTTGCTAGGGTATTTGTCACCAGGATAGGGCCTCAGGGGCTCCAGTTCCCTGATACAGAAACAGAAATGGTCTTACCAGATCTGCTAGACACCTGGATTAAATTGGTTTCTCAGTCTGCTCAAATATGAGTCACAGTGCTCAGGACCATGAGAGTGTGTTGGTGTGAGAATGCAGAAAAGCTTGGCTCACCCCACCATGTTGAGTGCAACCCAGCATCATACATGTGTATAACGTAGATGTTATAAAATCTTCAGTTCTGATTGCATTGGGTTCCCTGCAAGCACATGTATCTCAGGAAAAGAGACAAAGCTGACCTTTAGTGGAAGCCTGCTTGGCAGGCAGCTTCAATACCTGCCTGGGGAATCCTTATTAAAATGGACCGTTTTCATGCAGCACTTCATTTAATGAAGACATTCTCCCCCATGGAGGAGACTTGGTCATAAAGACTCTGTCTGAAGAACAATCGGAGAAAGGTCTGATGACGATGGATTGCTGGTGATGAAACGAGCTTTTTATTACCACAGTTCCAGACGTTCCTACAGACCGGCTCTTGCTAGCCAGTGCAGAAGTGTGTTGGCAGCACATTCCTACAAGCACGGATGATGCCCTCTTGCTCAGACATCTACACACTCCAATCACAGCTTTTAACATTGATTCAAAAACCTGCTTTACCTTTATGTTTGTGTTGAATGAGCAACCATGACAACTGGAAACAGAAACACATGGGAAAGAGAAGTTTCTAACATGAGAACACACTGCCCCAAGGCTATCCTTGCATCACATTTTTTTCTAGCCACAGCCTACACTCTTTAGCCCTTCAATTAACACAGCTAGTCACTGCATTCACTGCGTGCCACTATCTGCTCATAGCTGAACGTACAAATCTGGCACATAAGAGATGGCTCTCAGAAGAGCAATGAAGGAAAATCCAGGCTCCTGGGTATTTGGTACGTCTCTAATTCTGGCCGCTGTCATGCCAGGCACTTAGCGCGGATGATGTGCCATGCTCTGAATCCCCACCATCTGCTGCTCGTTAGCTGACAAAGGCAGCACATGCCACCTCCCCACTAGCTGCTGCTCATTACTGACAACAGCCATTCTGTGTTCACAATGTTCCCTCTGTAATAATCTAATACGAAGACGTACAAAGAGCAAAGGAAAAAGGAAACAGAGATGACAGAGTAAATTATAAGCTTAACTAAGAACATTAGCGCACTCTTAAATCTCAAGAAGTGAATCCTTCCAACAGCAAGATGCGGTTCTTGGCCCCAAAGGAATAGGTCAACAGGTAGGTATAAAGGTCAGTACTAAAGATAATGCATTTCCCTCAAAATGTTTTGAAACATGCAAGCACCCATTTCTAGGCTCTTTCCATTCAGGTTCTCTATTTTGTTACATTTTGGCTCTTCCATACTGGATAACAGTAAGAACTGAGTGGCTCACAGCATGCAGCTCCCAACCTGACCAGGGCAAGCACTAACCCCAGGTATATATAATGCCTAGTGGTATGCAGTGCAGGATTTAGGATTTATGCAATCAATACCTATAAGCTCCCCATGAAAGTCCTGTTGGTAAAGATTCTGCATTTGTCAAGAAGAGTTGCTTCCATTATAAATCATCTACACGGCTAAAAAGCAGTAATAGTAGTAACACTTGAAAAAAACGTGCATGACAGATACTGGACTACACAAGCTGATGAGCAACCCAACAGATGAGAACCAGAAGAGAAGGGGGGCGATGAACTACAAAAGGGTTCTGCACTGGCAGATACATTGATGATGGCAGATTACTCAAACTATAGACAACTGGAAGTACTCACAAAACATTCATATTGCTATGGTCAATTAATTCTTTTTCAAGCTCAATAAGTGGCTTAGAGGAAAAACAAAAGAGAGATTCTGCTTCAAGCAGTAGTTCTTCTTTACAACAATGTGGAGTCACTGTTTCAGCTTATTCCCTTCCTTCTATGCCTTTCCTTAACCCTCCTCCCTAGATAAAACCAGATAAAATTTTTCAGTCTTCACATCACCATGACAGAAGGCAAGAGTATGAGAAATGTTCTGTGCAATAACAGCATACAGTCAGTCAGTGTGGGAAGTGTTAAACTGATCACAGGTCAGGGCATAGAGGAAGCACGGAAGATGACAGACGGTATGGATTCTGGCAAGTGTGGGAGATGGAGGGGAGATGGAGAGAAAGCCCACAGGCAAAGGGACATGGTTAAAAACAATGCTCCTGCAAAGCAGGAGACAAAAAAGGGACAAAAGGAAGAGAGGGAAGAGACAAGACATGAATGGACAACTTGTAGGTAATTCTGTTTTGCATCTTATTTCCTCCTCACACCCAGACTATCACTTTTCCACTCACGGCCACAAAAAATGAGAACCAGACCACAAGTTTAAAATTCTCCTGTTTGAAGGGGGACAGACAGGATGAGATCCTACAGCAATGGAATTGATAAAATATTGCTGTACATCCACATTCAACTATAAGACAAACCAAAAGAGAAAGACTTTCCACATAACCACACACGTGTGCATGAAACTTCCTCAGTGAGCATGCCAAAATACAGCATACTCGTCTTTGCAACAATACCAATCTACAGTACCAAATGAATCCTGTAACCAAGCTCCTGTTCACACACAAACACTTCTTAGCAAGTCTAACACCTTTCAGTGTGAAATAGTTACTCGATGCGGAATCACAGGCAAAGCAACTTAAGAGTACAGCTGAGAGTAGAACACACTGGGAACTCAGCCATCTCATGCTGCTAATGTAACTCCTATGGCTTTGTCTTCACTTTGCTCAGCTACTGCAAAGCAAAATCACAGCAAAAAACAAAGGACTAATTTTGCTGCAAGGTAAGTTTTAGAAAGTAGAGCCTTTAGATAGAAGAAAGGTAACAAAGCCTAGCCTAAACTGATTTAAAAAAAAGGTTTTATACCTATACGGCTGCTTTTCAATGCCTTATCTCTGAGCTAGGAACAAATCTAACAACAGATTTGGGCTGTATAAGCCCATCCAACTTTTGATTACTTTATGATGGAAAAGACTGGTTGGTAACACTATAGATTTGGAGACTCAAATGAGCACTATCTGCATTCTGTTTTGGCTTATCTGACCTGTCAACAGCAGGCTAGCATAGGATAGCACTGCTCTCCCTACAAGTCTCTTTTCTGTGCTAACTTTCCATTTGTGAGGGGCATCAGATAGCAGATAGATGTATAGCAAGAGGAAAGAAGAGTCTAATTATCTCCATCGACTTGTGTAGGAACAAAAGGATGCTCATCCAGAAAGCTGGCTAAAAGTATTTAAATATAAAACCCAACAAAGGCCAATTCTGCAGAAACTTAAAATTATTGGTTGCAGCATAGCCTAGATCAGTGAGGTTTATTTCAGTCTGTCGTGACAAGAACAGCTCTTATGAACTGTCATTTTACAGCTATTTATATTTTATTGTCAGTTGCCATGTTTATTACTGACTGTAATTCAACTGATTTTGGTAAGGAAATTTTTGAACAGTCACAAAGCATATTTTCCTGTTACTGATTACTGTACCCAGTACAGCCTTCAGTAAGAAAATCTTCATTAAGGTTAATGAAAATCTTCACAAAAATAATCTAATTGTATCAGGTGAAACAAAATTTATGCAAGGCAGATGATGACAACACTCTTAGAGACAGAAAAACTCCTGGTTTGCATCCTATAAACACCAAGATGTGCCATCATTCAGCTTGTTTTAAGAAGTAGAAACAGCACACCCAAAGTCATGCCACCAGTCTATTCAGGAGCCAAGTAATAAGGAACCTGAGTCACACAGTTGTTGTCATCAGGAATATCTCACTGAAAGGTACAGGTTGAGCTTTGGATATTTTTATTCTTGCCAAAGCTCCCACCGATATAAATTCTGCTAGGGTTAAAACAGATATGCATGACAAAGATCAATCCTAATAACAGACTCATTCTTTCCTAAGATGTTAACATTTAAGTAAAAAAAATAACAGTTAAATTAACCTGTCTTCAGTGTTGTTACACGAGCCTGATGCCTTAGAAGGACTGCAAAACATTAGATTTCATAGAGATACTTTTAATGCTTTAGAAAGTGAGCAAAGCTCACTGGCTTAAAGCAGAACTATATATGGAGATTTTCACAGCACAGTTATTAAAGCCCCTTACTTAAAAGGGATGGATAACTGGGGTTAAAGTAGAGGCAATCAAGTTAAAAAAGCAAGAGCATTTAACAACACATGGCATTTCTATTCAGGTAATTTGAAAGAAACTATTCTTTTTTCCTTTCCCTCCATAAGGAAAGCTAATGATATCTTGGAAGCGTCCTGGGAAAGGTAAGCTTCCTATAAATTCATGTGAAGTGTAATGAAAACCTCCGTAAAGCATACACGTAAAGAAACTACACTGGATACCAAAGAACCTTAAAGACCTGAAATAATAAAGTCTGTGCATTTTTTTCTAACAAGATCTAAATTAAACTGGCATCAGTTGTTACTTCCCTAACACACGCTACAGAACACAGCAGTAACACTACTTAGCCAAGCCTTGTGATATAAAGCATGTTAAGGTCACAGCAATGGTCACTTACGGCATTCCTTCTCATCACTGTCATCAAAGCAGTCTGGCAGCCCATCACACTGCCAGGACCCTGGGATACAGCGTCCATTACTGCACATGAAGTTTCCAGGAATGTTGCATTCATTTGTGAAGTTATTCCCAGGCAACAGTTGGCTGTCTGCGACAAATGAAAGAGAGGTAAGTTTACAGAGGATTTTAACAAAGGCAACAAAAGCAGTCACTGAGCAAGCTGTTTCAGCAGTTGAATGGAGATGAAACATGGATCTTGATCCTGGTTATTTTGTCATTATCCTATCAGCATCCTGAGCATGGTACTTTGGTAGCACTTTCTTTTTCCCAAATTATCATTTTACTTGTTCTTTATTCTCACACTCCATTTTGCAGATTTCCCTCCTGCTATTTTCTTTCTAGGAACATACATGCAGCCTTCTATGTATACTCAGGTCAAAGCAAAATTTGTTTTAAAAAAAATAAAAATCTCTTCTACACATGGTCAGTCTAAAGAAAAATAAAACAGATGAGGCCACATGAACTCAGCTCTATAGTCCCTTGCTTTTGTCAGATTAGTACTTAAATGGCAGAATACTTTGTTGTTGCTGTTGCTACCCAAGGGCTATGCACTAGGTAATACACTGCGTAATTCATGACAGGTTTTCAATTAAGTTTTAAACATAGCACTGCTGATCAAAGTTAGAATTGAGCTTCTTAGTGTTAATACAGTCCCCTGACACACATCTGTCCACAGGCAAGTAAGGCATTTGGCCAACTGGTGGGGGGTCAGTAGCAGGATACTGGAGATAAGAGAACAGTGAAAGAGAGAAATCTAGAGATTTGCCTTCAAGGTTAAACACAGCTCTAATCAGTCATTTTAATCTACTGTTTTTCTCACTTAGTGCATTTTTTCTGGAATGCAGATATCACAGAAACACAAACTTCAATGAAGGAAGACAATGACAGTGGTTTTAATAAGCACCAAAATGGCATCACCTGTTGCTAAGAGGAGGGAAAGCTACAAGACAAGGCAGAGAATGGGAGAAAGAATATCTTTTCCCTTATCTTCCCGTCATATTCCAGACTTGTCCCAGGGAACATGCACTTGATCAAGCGAAAAATCAAAAATACAAACCTTTCCCAGGTAAGGTGGAGTTGTCACAAAAATATGCCCCCCTCCCCCCCAGCCAGCCTACCTACCTTCATTGTTCAAAACCAGAAAGAACAAATTAAGCTGACACAAAGCTTAACCATTTACTTCTCATTTACCTATTTTGAGGATAACCACATTACTTTTGGAACTCAGGGGGAGTGGCAGAGCTGCAGTTCCCTCCACTGCCCACCCTACACCAGCTTGCTTCCTATTGCTCTTGGAGTCCAACTCCTTCCTCTCCCCAGGAAGGCCTGAACACCAAGGGCAAGGAAAACATTACTAACACAGCATCAGGAGTGCCCCACTCTTCAGTCCTGCACAGGGCACAGAGCAGATCACAACTGCCAGGATCAGCAGTTTAGTGAAGACCCCTTCCTAGCTCATTCCTGCACTCCCAGGGAGGAATTTGCTTTGTACGGGCATCTTTGGAGAACTCATCTGCCAAAATAACAAGCTTTATAGCATGATTAGAGCATGAGGCTTTCTAGAAACTCTTGAATCAGCCAAATGATTCCCTTCCTTCCCTGGAGCGTTTCAAAATGCTCCATCCCTGACACAGGCAAAACTGCTAAGTTTCACATCACTATTTCAAAAGACACGATAGGAATGCTTCAGGGAGGTAGTTTCTTTAAGCCTATGTCTGCCCCAAACAATGTATTTCCTCCCAAATGTTATTTCTTGCAAATGGCTTATTCTCCTGGGGATGTTTCAAGAATCTGCCAGAACAGTGCAGATGCCTTAGTGGAAATCTGCCCTAAGCTGTTAAAAGACAAGGTAGCTTGGAAAAAAACAAAAAGGTGGAAATAAGGTCTTTTGAGGCAGGTGGGCAATCCGAGCCAGTGGCCACACATCCGGAGCCGCTCATAAGTCTCCTGCTTAAAGAAAGAGTGAAAGCTACCAAAAAGCATGCCCAGGCATGCAGCTGGAAATAAGATGTCTTTTAGCAGCTTCACTCAAACCTCAGTTTCATTCCCTGCATCACTGGAGAAGCAACAGTTTTGCTCTCCACACTGTTACAACCTACAGCACTCTGGAACAAGCTCAGCTCCAGCCCAGTCAGGCAGGGCCTTCACTGCTCCCAGCAGCTCCCGGAGAAATGCTATACCCAACTCTGCCTCGTGCCCTAGACCCTAAATTTAAATCAGCAATGGCAACAGTTTGCCCTTGGATACTCCTACCATGAAACACTGAACAGATACTGCACTATCAATAACCACTGCCAGGCTACTGCTGCCTTACAGCCACCACCGTTAACTAAGTTCCGCAGTTCTGTGTTCAATCAGCAAGGGCTTTTTTGTTGTTTATGGTGTTTTTCCCCTTACACCAGTAATGGAACACATTCAGATCAGTCTTTGTATCACTGATGTGTACCTGGTAAGTAATGACCAAACAAAAATCACCACACTCAAACAGCTACAGCGTGAAATATGGCAAGATATGACAGAGGTGAGATACCTGGGTATTCTTTGCAATGTAAAGGTTCAGTCAATATACCATATATCAAATTAGTTATAAAGCCTGTAAGAGCTTCAAGAGCAGAATATAACTCCCTTCTCTATCGTCCCCGCGATAAATAGCTTTCAGGTCAGTATGGTACCACTGTAAGACTTTCCTGATAACAGTCATAACTTTTATTAGAATTTACAAGTTTTGAGATACTACAAAACTGAAATGTCCTAAGAATAAATCTGATATAAAACAGAGCTTTTCCAAGCTTGACAAGAGAATTGGAAATTACCACGGCTTTTGCCCTCTCAGAATCTAAGCAACCAGGCAGTACATTTTGGCAGCAACATCAAAAAGATGCCAATCTCACGGCATCTCTCTCTGTTGCTTTGCACTACCTTCTTGTCTGACCTGATACTTATGCCTCTCAACCAACCCGCTCCGCTTCCACACAGAAGCAGCAGTTACCCAAAATGAGAAATCCTGCTGTGAACACTCAAGTGTGACTTCTTCATGACTTGGGCAAGTTGCTAGATAAGAACCAACACCACATCCCACAGCTACCTGCTCCAAGCACAGAACTGTCCTCTCCCACCAAGTATCATGACCTTCCTGACAGAAAACAACTGGACGCATCTCAAACACTTTAACACTTCCTTTCAGATTTACTGATGTTATCTTGCCTTAGAAGCTTTAGCCACGATGTCCACACTCCTTTAATGAAAAAATTTAGACCAAGCTATGTAATTTTGGAAATTTCTAGAGTTTCAAAAAGCAAAAAAACCACAAACAAGAAACTATCCCCCCTAAAAAGCGCTATCAAGTCTCTGTTACTTTTAACAACTCCTTTAAATAAATGCCATACTTCTATCCTATTAACTTGAAGCAACAATCCAGGAGCACGTAAAAATTTTATTTGTTACCCAGTAAGTTGTTTGTTTATAGGATTTCCTTTGTCATACAAATAAATTTATCCTCAGTGTTCTTTTAAAGCAAGGATGTATTACTAACTCTTTCACCAAACAGGAAACAAAAGATAGAGGCAGATCAAGTTACTTGCAGACAGCCCTACACAAGCTTTGCTGCAGAATGGGAACACAGGAACTCTGACTCAATCCAGTTTTAAAGCAACAGATATTTCTCTTAAAACATGACCTTCATCAGCTGCTAGGAGAGTTGCATGTTACAGACAGCAACTTGAGAGTCACAGTCAACACATCTAGAAACTTGTTTCATGTATTACTCCATGCCCAAAAAAATCCACTGGTGGATAAAGAACTGTCAAAACAATGGCACATGTGGAACTGTTTTAAATTGTATTGCTCCTTTCGCTTCCCTCACTCTGCAGGTCTCTTCTAATGGATTTAAAATGATCCTCAAAAAAATCCTCTGTGCAATCATCATCTCCCAACCCTACCCACTCAGCACACAGCCCATTGTACGACTCTGGGATTTGTGCACACACAAGGAGGAGTGCTGTTACAGACACACACAAGACAGACATGAAAAGGACCAAACCAGATCATCTTGTTCAGTTTTATAACAAGGTCCATAAAGATGTCAGGTTTTGTGTAGCCAACTTGCTGCACTGCCTGTTGGCAGGGGCAGAAATTCCTTCAATCTGGCAGAGCTGGCTTTCCAATAGCTGACATATTTACCCTGCAGCCTCTTTGACTAATTTTGAATTCAACCCAAATATGAGCTACACGGATGTGTTCAGTTAAGTAAAGGAGGAAGGAAAGAAGAGGAAAGTAGTCCATTTTCACTGCAACACATTGCTCACTTTAAGCAGCATACCATCTGGGTGAATTAAAAAAAAAAGAACTCATGTTTCACCGTGAAGGGGACCGAGTAAGGAAAATCAATCTGGTTTAGCAGCCACTTTCAAAAATGTTACCATTTAAATATTTAATATTCCCTGAAAAAGAATCAGAGAAAAATAAATAAAAGGACAAGTCATACTGAGCAAGCACTTTACATTGTATTAAGAAAGCAAGTCAAGGATATCTTTCATAAAACCATATTTTACCTGAAAGCACTTCAGAGAATTGTGCACATTACAGAACAGATCACTACTGATAACACAGCTGCCTCTATATCAGAAACTATAATCAGTAAGAACAGGCAGTCACCCTGGCCAAGAAGGTTTTGAGGAAGAAATACAAGACACTTATGTGTTCAACACCCTCATGAACAACGTCAGTAACTTCAGCCTCTTGGCAAAAAGGATCTATCACTAAGGATGAACCACGAGCTCTTCACCGCCAAACTTTTGGCATGTATTTTGCAGGAATCATGGGATCTTCACTGGATACTTTCAATGGATCACTGCTTAAAGTTTTTCACATGTGAAGAGAATTATTTTGATCCAGGCTGGTACGTAGCTGTTAAGCTGAAGGGTTACTCATGATACTTTCCTGTCACATGATGTATGCATTACACTTCATACTTAAATTCATTTTTTCTTTCTGCTTAAACCCTTGCCAGGTTTGACTTAAGCATATCAGAAATCCATTCTATCTCTACTGAAATCTGCACCATGTTGTGAAAACAAAAGGAGAGAGACTAGAGCAAGTCAGTAGCTGGAATTTGCAATAAGATGGCATCAAAATGATATACTTTCAATACACATCATAACTAAAGAAAAGCGAGCAATATCAGCAGACTTGAACAAACACTTTTTGATCTTCCTCCATCATCTTAAAAGACTGCAAATAAGTGGCACTAAGTGACTGGTAGGCTATTTCAGGATTTGGTTCCTCAGAGAATGCAAAACTATTTCCAAATGCTTACATTCAGGTCCAGTTGCTTCTGTAAATTTAGCCACTAAGGACAGATGTTTCTTATCATACTTCTTTATGTTGACGTGAAGCATCTGACTCACTCCACATCTACTCTGTAGAGATCTACGAACGCAGGTGATGCAGCCAGAAGAGGAATTCAAAAGCTGAGCATGAAGAAACTCGAAACATTATGCCTTGCCTATAAACTTCAGTTTAACATGTGCATGCACAAACTTCACTGGCAAAAGAAGTACACTGTCAGCAAGATAACACCAGCGGAATTAAGGTAGACTTGGCTTAACACTTACTACACTGAAACAGAAGGCAGAGATGATTTGTGCTTATAGGAAACATCAAAGTCAGTTCTTGTGCAGCCACCCAAAGAGACTGGCAACAAACTTGCTCAACCTCTTTTCTACACTAATACACACCCACTAGTTTTCAGGAAAGAGGAAGGTGTCCGCACTGAATTCAAGCATGTAGGGCATACGAAGACCACTCATTAACAGCACCAAAAAGGTAAGGAAAGTACACCAATGAGGACGAAGTGTACTTTCCATATCTTAAATAAACACCTTTCATATTACCCAAAAAGTTGTTTGCAGCTGCATGTTCGTAAGCATATCATGTCAGTTCCCATAAATGTTTGTCTTCAGTTTGCTTTGCTTTCCTATGCACTGCTGCAAAGGTATCTTGCCAGAACAGAAGACAAGCATGCCAGTGCACATTCAGGCTGGCTTTGGGAAGCAAAGAATAAGACAAGCTCTCTCTTGCTCTGCTGTGAAGACTCTGACAACACCTAAGCCATCTGCCACAAGTAAAGGACACCTGCCATTGATTATCTGACAACTTAAATCCTCTTGAACAGTTTTAATCCCTATCCTCCCCATCCTCATTTAAACTGCCTGATGATTACATTGCTTATGCTATATCAGAAGTTATGAGGGCTATTTGTAAAGGCAGACTGATAGTCCCGCTGCAATATAACGGCTCAAAAATGTTTCTTCACTGAAGCAGCAGGTAAATTAGTGATTACTCACGGAACTGCTCACTGATTAGGTTCGACTTCCTCTCCCTCAGTTTTTCAACCACTATCCATGAGATGCAATATATTCGGTATCCAGCATTTTCAAGATTTAAAATGGATCAGTCCTAGCCAAAAGATCAGAAACTCCTGTGCTTACTTCAAATTAAATACTAAATATTACTGAGGCAAGTAAAAGTCAATGGGAAAACCCTTTTTTTAAAGCACTAAAAAGTATAGCTTCTTTCAATTAAGACAGAAAAACTATTGTGGCGGGGGACACTGACTACTGTCTCATGCCCATCATTCACCCATTAATTCCTCACAGCAAAAGCTGTCTTTATTGAACTGGAGATCAATTAATACATCATGGTCCCCACTATAAATAATACAATATGCACCGAATAAATATCTTTTTCTCACTATCTTTACAGCCTTAGTTGAAGTAATTGGCACATTCCCTATAGTAGATGGCTGCATTACAGCACTTAGCCATGCAAGTGCCTTAATTAAACATAATCTTCTAAACCATTCCCTAATAAACAACCATTTGCTTTTTCCTTGCAATGACATGTGCAGAAGTGAGCCGAGGTGAACAGGCTTACTTTAATCCTGCAGCCTCCATGGCTGGATTCTATATTTGGGGAACTGGGCATTTCACTAAAGCTTTCACATTTGCTTGTCTCAGCAGCAGTGCAGCTGCTTGAGTACACACCAAAAATACATCCCCCCTAGGTCTGTGGGCTCAGCACAGTTAGTGTGGTGGAAGAGAAACAGGCTATGGACCATTAACAGTGCAGAGTGAACACAGCTCCAAACTACAGGTTTAAACAGAAAAAGGAGGCAGAGGGGAGGAGGAAGGAATAGTTTAGATTACTGAAGTGGGTGCATCTTGAAAGAGAAGCATTCCTCAGCAAGAACATCAAATGGAGATTATATGCTGTTCTTATCCAAGCTAAAACTACCTAGAGATTGCTTCCTTAAAGAAGCAGGAAAGATAAAAACATCTTATTTTTAATACCTTTGAAGGATACCAACCATACCAAGTTTCACAAGGGCAAGTGCTGAATTCTGCACCTGGGACAGGGCAACCCTGGATGTAGAGACAGCCCTGGGAACAAGACACTGGAGGGCAACATTGCTGAAAGGGACATGGGGGTCCTGGTCAATGGCAAGTTGAATATGAGTCAGCAGTGCCCTGACAGCCAGGAGGGCCAACCATGTCCTGGGGGCCATCAGGCAAAGCATCTCCAGTCAGGAGAGGGAGGTGATTGTCCCGCTCTGCTCTGCACTGATGTTGCCTCACTGTGTGCAGTTTTAGGCACCTCAATATAAGAAAGAGTGGAGAGTGTCCAAAGGAGGGCAATTAAGATGGTGAAGGGCCTGGAGGGGAAGCTGTATGAGGAGCAGCTGAGGTCACTTGGTCTGTTCAGCCTGGAGAAGGAGACTGAGGGGAGACCTCATTGCAGTTACAACTTCCTCACAAGAAGAAGCAGAGGGACAGATACCAATCTCTTCACTGTCGTGACCAGTGACAGGACTCAAGGAAACTTCATGAAGCTGAGTCAGAAGAAGTTTAGGTCAGATATCAGGAAAAGGTTCTTCACTCAAAAGGTGGCTGAGCACTGGAACAGGCTGCTCAGGGAAGTGGTCACAGCACCAAGCCTGAGAGAGTTCAAGACATGTTTGGACAATGCTCTCAGGCACGTGGTGGGATTCTTGGGATGTCCTGTGCAGGGCCAGGAGTTGAACTCAACGATCCTTGTAGGTCCCTTCCAACTCAGCATGTTCTATGATTCTATGACATGCTGCTATAACATCACCTTGAGGAAAACATTATTTCTGTCTTCATTAAAAGACAAAAGGATTTTTGCACAATAACATGGAAGACCTACAACGTCTTGAGGCAGAATTTAGATTTCATTATCCCGGTATCTGCTTTAGCAATACACTTGTAATGAGGAGTCAAACAGGAATGTTTGCATCAAACAGCTGTTGGGAGTAAAGGAGGAGATAACAAGTTCATGTGTCCCATCACACTACTCTCCCAAAAACCAGGCCAAGCTGACATTCTGCCTGGAAAATACTGAGATCATGCCTGAACTGTGGCAGCAGCAAGACTGACTCTGATTCATTCAGTATCAAATTTAAAGGAATACCATACAACAACCAAAGTGATAAAAAAAAGTCCATTTAACAAGCGCTGTGGGGTGGTTTTGTATTTCTAACAATTGGGAGGGGCTAGGTTTAAATTTTCTCACATGATACTCCATGTCAATAAAAAACTTACCTACCATTATTAAGTTTTCTAATCACAAAATCAGAACATTTGCTTTCAAAGATCAAAGGTTTTTAATTGATCTTTGAGACTTGTTTCTGCAAGGACTTTTTTTTGCTCTGTGCAGATGCAAAAGGTCATAAAAGGCTGCCATTAACCACATTTTCTTGCTTAAAAACATGTACTGAATTACCTTCCCTTAGAGGCCTTCAGAGACAATGGGTTAGCAAACTCTGGGATGTTCAGCCTCACTAGCTGGGCAAATTCTTTTAGGTCTTAAACACAATGTAAGAAAAATCCCACAGTTGTTCTGTCTGGAGAAAACAACTGATTTCATTATTAGTTTATTTCTCTGCATGCAAGTGGTACTTCAAGCTGCTGTGTCATACAACGATGACTTAAAGCGCTGTTCAAATGAGAAGTAATCACAAGGACTGACAGCAGTCAAAGCAGTCAGCTGTGAGGCTGTGAAAGTCAGTGTTAATTCTCTGAAAAAAAATAATTCTATAGTGTCAGTTGCTCTAGGAGCATTTCACTATGGTAGTGGTTACAGTATGCCATAACTTATAGGCATAAAAAACACGGAAGTTGTTGCCCAAATATGCAGCTGCACAAAAACATGGAAGGGGAGCACCTCAAAAAGGAAGAATGCTAATCTCATCCCTCAGCAGGATGTTAAGGAGTTATCATTTTGCCCCTTTTCCAGTAAGTAGTCACTCAGCACTTATAGGAATATTTAGTATTTCTGTAGTCTTATGTCCCACCACACACCTAGAATCAACCTCTGCAAGCGAATGCAGTTTAAGCAAGAGCTACATGTTACAGAAAGAGAAAAACAAAAAGCCCCCAAACAAACTATAAACAGAAATTATTAACTGATAGGCAAAAGAACGTTTCCGCCAGTGAGGAAAAAAAAGCCCAATCAAATAAAGAGACAAACTCTGCTCCTCCAGAGACCTTAGAGTCCAAATCCATATAATGATGACAGATCAGGGACAGAAGCACTACGTCAAACTAGCTGCTGCTTTTTGTACATAGCTTTGATTAGCTAAAGGTGCATGTCCGCAACAGCTGAAGCTGATACAAATCAGCCCCATCTTTCTTCAACCCTGGCTATAAATTCCTGTCTTCCCTCACTACTATCTTATTGCATAAACTCCACCATAGGTGAGCAGCAAGCTTTGAAAAAAGTTAACCCAAGAGCCTGTAGTTCTCAGTGCTGTCTGATTCAACCCACCACAAAGTTTCAAGAGCATCTGCCATCACAGAAGAGAGAGAAAGGAACATACATGCCCCCCCCAGATTAAGAACAAGACAAGGACTGTAGTCTTTTCTCGGGCTAAACCAGATAACCTAAAACACTCCTGCCATTTCCAACTCCAGCAGACATCACTTAGTCTCATAAAGTTGCTTGTCCTTAACAACTATGCCACAATTGCTTCTTTAAGCAGCAAAGCAAAGTTTTTAAGAGCACTAATTTGTCTTGATAACTGTATATCAAAGCTTTCCCCCTTTCCAGTAAGGAAAGCTGCATGTCAGAACCAGACATGCCATGCTGTGTCCCAGCAAACATGTAAATAGTGAAGGCTGGTATCCCAAGTCAACATCTTACTGCTGTTAAAGAAATGTTCCTGCCTGATCACCCAGGAATCACTCTGGGAGTCACACTCCCATCACCAGACACTTTTACTGTTGGGACACAGGTGGCTCCAGTAACCCACTTGTCTCCCTACATGTCCCACTCACACAGTCAGAACAAGGTTTCCTTACTGGATTGACCCAGGATTTCCCCCAGAGTCCTAAACCCCTGGTTCCTTTAAGTAATTTAATCATGGTGCATAACACAAAACTAGCTTGAGCTGGTGCCTCCGGGGAGGTACCCCGAGCAGAGGAATCTCTGGGCTTCTATTCCCTCACAGTCTGTACTCCCTGATAGTCTGGGGTCTTCCTGCTGAGTCCTCATCTCCTGCTATGTCTCCCAGTGTCCAGTCAGGTCCTTGTACCCTTTGATGTGCAAAGGGTTCAGTGCCAGGTCACAGTCCCTTGGCTCCCACCATCTCCCCCTACCCAGGGCACAACCTGCAGCTCCCACTGCATCTGCACACTCAGCTACCTGCTCTAAATGTATTCCTCAACACTGGCAAATGACCATTTCACAGGTGTGCTAAAGACAGAATGTGCAGGGCTCTGAAAGCAAACTCACTGTGTAGGCATGGTGGAGAAAGCAAACCAAGATGAAGTTATGGTAATGATATCTTCCCAGTGACAGAGATGGTAGAGATATCTTCCCATCTGGAGAGTTTGCATTTAGGACCTGACTGAATGTCAATACAGCACATCAGGAGGGGAAAGCAAACTGTGGTACTGGTAACAAGGGTAGAACTTGGACTCTGTGACTACATGAAAAGGTCACACCTTGAAAAAAGCATGCAAGACACAGCTGTGATGTGAGGCTCCACAGAGGAATCAAGTCCAAGAAAGGCCAGGATACAAGACAAAGTAACAAAACAAAACATCAACAATGTCCTTAACAATAAAGAAAAAAACTCATAACCTCTCACTCAACAACACTGAGCTAATTTCCAAGCGTGAGGAGATTGATGACAGATAACCATGATTTTAATCTAGACAAGATACAGATCTGAAGACTTCCCTACCCTAGGAAGGCAACTCAGTTCCTGCTTTGAAGTCCTGCCCTAAGAACAGAAAACAAGGAGACCAGAAACCTCCCTCATGAGGCTCCTAAAAAAATCTGGAAGAGGAACAAGAATGTTTTTCCAAACAATACACTGCAGCAACAGTTAAAATTAGGAGAAGAATTACCAGAAGACAATCAGAGTCAAGGAAAGGCAACAGCTCAAGAAAAGGAAAGTGACTGTACTAGGTGCTAGTGACAGCACATAGCCAGTGAAGATGGGATTACCATTCTTAAACAGAAACATTACCTGGCAATAGATGATAACCTCTTCAAACTGGAATGCAAATCCAACAAAGAGATAAGACTGAAAAGAGGGCATAAATGAAGACCATGTGAGTTGAGTGACAAAACATGATCCAAAGAAAACTTATAGAACTCAATCTTTTAAGAGGAAAGGCAACTCATTCCTCAGCAGCTGCAATCTTAATGCAGAACCGGACACTGCTAGAAAAAACAATTTCAACATAACAAGCTAAAACAGAGCCTAAACAAGCTAAAACAAGCTAAAACCCAACCCAGGTTGGGTTACAATCAGACAATTTTCATCCACCCTTTATATATGAGAACATGACAAGCCATGGGACAGCCACGGCAACACCCTTTAAACTGTTCAGGACCTCACACCACTCTCCCAGTATTTTGTAGATCACTGCTAACATACCGGTCCAATTCAACAGTGACCAGCACACACACCTCTTCAGATGTAATGCCCTAGGTCTATTCGAAGAGATTTTGCCATTACTTTGGAGTTGAGAATTTTCTTTTTATAGAAGACTGCATATTTGCCCTTTTCCTGTAGCTCTGGTCACACGCACTCCACTAGGCAAGCCTCAAAGAGAGTTACGTGGGGGCAGAGGATGGGGCTCAGAAATGACAGATGTATACAAGTAATGGTTATTTATTTGAGGTTGGAAATTTCCCATAATCACTACCAGAGACCTAGAAAATAATCACTTCAAGTGAAAAATAACAGCTTTTATAACCACTTACTTAAAGTGTGATTTTCTCCCATTCAAACTGAGCTCTTTGATGTGCTTCATATAGTTATAATAAAAATTTATACAGAAGATAAAGTGACTCAGTGTTTGCTGCACGGATTAGACTGCTGCTGCTTTCTGTAAGCAAAGCAAAACCAGAAAAATAAGTGGCATTTGCATTTTGTCAATAGGAAACATGCTGTTAGGAAGATATGTGGCAGGGATTATATTGAAGTGAGGGGCTCATTCTTTTCACAGGAGTTTAGTTTCACTTTATCTGCACTTACTCATTGTACCAGAAGGCATAGCCAAGAGCAATGATGTTGTTCCACTGCACAGAATGAATACAGTGCCTCCACACAGAGAGGACATTAATGCAGGGTGCACAGTGTGGGTGTGCAATCTTACTGCAAGGCACTGGTGACAGATTCTTTCCAGCAAATACTACCACAGCAAGATACCATCCACATACCACATATTCCAAACTGCTTTCAAGCTAGTGGTAAAATCAGGGGTTTGACTGCAATATAGGTAATCTTGGATTTCAGTTTTTTCAACAGTTGCTTCATTTAACAGTACAGTGAAGAGTGAAGAATACTGGAATGAAGATAGACAGAGGAAGATTTAGCAAAAGGCAGAAAAACTTTTCATGTGTGCATGAGAAAAATGAAGTTTCCCCAGGAGCTGTGGAGGCACCTCTGGTCAGTGTGTCTGAAAGGGCCACACAAGGAACAGTCCAGAATTTAGTCTAAGTGGTGTACCAGTTTTCTTCCTTTTCCCAATTTTTGCTTCTCTTTCAATTTCTGATATTCTGTTTCCTTTACATCTTAAAATCCTCTGAACAGTTTCTAAAAAAAAAAAAAAAAGTAGCACCTGCTTTTTAGAAATCTATCCTGTCTCAAAAGAAAAAAGTAAGTTACGCCACCCTACTCAAAGTGCCCAAGAGACAATAAGTCTCAACAAGAAGCTTCCCAGTACACTCCAGTTAAGAAAGAATAAGCATTTATATACTTCAGCCCCTAATCCAAATATTTTGGGTGTTTTACTTAAGCCTCCTGCAGCTTCCAAACCTGGATGTGTTTTACTCAGATGAGTCAATCCCAGGAACTAACTCTGAGCTAACAAAAATTAGTAAGTTTCTGGTTAAGTACAAAACCATTCTTGCCTTTTAAAGCTTCATTCAACATTTTTTGCATCAGGTATTCTTCCACTGAGCCAAATCAAAACTCAGGAGATCTCTAAAACCTTGCTGTAACCCTATGCATCATTTTTGTGGTAAAACAAATGGAAAACTCCACATTCCTCCTGGCATCCATCATATTCATGTATACTACAAAGTGTACTTTCCAAAGAAGACGGGGGCAAAGACATGTCCAGACAGAGAGCTCCAAACTGACAAATGCTGGGAGGGCTCCAGAGCAAACAAGGGCCGGGCAATCACCTACAGTCGCACAGATGGTGATCAGAAGAAACAGAGATCATCTCAGGAAATGCATGAAAACTTTCATAACAAAACAAAAATCATAATATCTCAGTAAACCAGAGAACTCAAGATGCCCAGGCAAAAGACATGTATTTTACCTATTCAGTAATAATTTTTTGATTCTCAAAGTCCATATTCCTTGGTTCCAAGGCAGGATACATTTGTTTTCCCACAAAACCCAAACCAAAACTTAGGATGCACTAAGTTCATAAATTTGCCAATCTTTTTTCCAAGCTTCTTGAAAAGCAAATATTACTACTGCAGTGGCACCTGAGACTGGACACGAGGTTCTTCAGTGCCTTCATAAGCAGTAATGAAAGAGCAGTTCCAGCATGCTGCCATTAAGGGTTAATTTTAATTTTGAGTCTTGTTGGCCTAGTTGGCTATTCCCATAAATACTAACCCAGTAGATATAATTGCAAAGCAGGTATATTTGGCTCCAGTCACTCTTCCAATTTAGCAGCAACTAACGTTTGAAAATTGCAGGGTGTAAATTTAGCATAGTGGGTCTCACACATTATGTTTTTACTGATGGAGATTGTATTTGATTAATCAGAATTAAAAGAAAGATATCACACTTTATGAAAGCTTGTCTATTTTTTTCCCCAAATCTCTGGAAAGAAACAAGAAAAATCAAACTGTATTGACTTGATAATGACAAAGACAGTGCAGCTCAAAACTATGTATTTCTGTGCTCCAACAGCAATTTTTTTCAAGTTGGTGAGTAGAGAATTGCTAGTGCCAAGCAATGCCAAGCCTTCTGCCAAGCAGCTATCAAATCTAGGTAAGACAAAAAAGCAGGAAGGGTCATCTTTGGAATACAAGGACAACTTGAACATATTTTCTCTGTAACAACCATGTTCAACTGGCTGGCTCTAACTGACTCTCCACTACTACTCACATACACATTTGCACCTTCCTTTCTGTCCTTCCCACACGTTCCAGTAAGTTCATAAGACAGTGAAAACTCTACGTAACAGATATTTTTAAGGACGCTTTGGTAGGTAAAACAGAGTGCTAGACTGACAGCCGCTGCCATCAAGAGACCAGTAGTGTAAGGCAGACAGGCACTTAGTCAAGGTTTCTCCTACTTCACTGAAGTGCGCAACGAGCAGCAACGCAAAGCAGCCTCCGGCCTTCACATTTCCATGAGCCAGTGTGTCGGTGCATCTGATGTTATGACAACTCTAATATTCCTTGGCAGAACAATGTCTCAACGCACTCGCAGTCCATACTGGTTGCTGCTCATTTGGGTTTAGATTTTGTAACCAAATACCTAAGCAGACTTACTCCAGACTTACTAAGATGTCCAATCTTTCAGCACCAGAGCCGCTGCCACATATGCCCTCTCTTTAAATAAAGAGGCCCATATTTAAAAGAACAGGAATCTTGCTGAACATTCAAAACTTGTTTTTCTCCTGGAGAAATCTGAATTGAAAACACTTGGGAACAATGAAGATCTTAAAAAGGCACCCAAGATTCTTAACAGACTCATTTCTCTAATTTTGATTCCCAGTTACTGCAATGATTTCTACCTTTCTTAAAAGTCAAGCTGACACATTTTGTTCAGATCTTCTGTCAAAGAGCTGCAGTCACAGCTCCCACCTTCCCAGTTGGAAAGCCCAGTAAACTGCAATCATCCATACACTGAGGTTTTGCCTATTCTCTGAACCTACTTCAGTAGGATCAGAGAAACAGGCCTCACAGGTAAGGTACAAAGCTCTGAGGTAACAGAGCTATAACTTTGGAAAATTAATTAAACACTTCAGAAAGATCTTATGTACTTTGCATCAGAAAAGATGCAAAGTAAATCGGAAAAAAATAAATTAAAAGAGAGCAAAGACTTTCCTTCTACAAAACAAGTAGGAGGGGGCTTGTATTTAACACAATTATCTTCCCTAAATTTTCCCTTCAGTTTTATTTCCCAATACTGGCAAGTTACTGCAGTATGTGGAGATCTGTACTTATGCACAAAAATCACTCTCACAAAAGCAAAAAATATTTGGTCAAGACAAATCCTGTGCTTACATCATACAGACCACGAACTTGGAACCACTTTTAATCTTTTTATTACAAACAAAAAGAAATGTCACTATGCTTCAAGATGTTTCCAAAAAAAAAGGGTGCTTTTGTCTTTATTAGCACTAATGCTTAGTGCCACCCTGTCACAGCAATTTAACAGGATAGCTATACCGTCCTGTTAGCAGGAGACATTACATATTAGCAGAAAACAATAAGCCATACTGTCTGGGACCCAGGATAAGCACCATCATGAGACCGGTGATGTCACTGGATAACCTGTGACCTCATATATTATACAATACATCAAGCTGTTCTGTTTTCAGAGACCCCCATGCAAGTGCCTCCCAGACTGAATCATTGCAGCCAGGCCTTTGTTTATCAGTATGTAAGAGGATGCTCATCATTCATTGTAACATAAAAGTAAACTCCTTGCATTCAAGAACTAGAAGAACTGAGTATCGTGAAAGATATCGACAACTCAGTCACATTCTCCTCTTCAAGTCTGGAAGAAAACCTCATACTGCTTCATGTGGAACAAGACTCCTGTGACCCTACGGACTAGCCCAGACGAAAGAGGATAGCTGACAGTCAGGAGAGACTTCCTTCAGGATATTTCATCCATAATTTAGCTGTTAACAACCATGTAACTGGAGTGGCTGCAGGAAAAATTAACTGTTATAGTGAAAGCACTTATCTTTAATTGTGTTTGCTTTCTACTTAAGCAACAGGGCTTTTCTTTTCTTCAAGGGTTAGTCCCTTTGGATAAGAAAAAAGGTATGAAGCTCAACTAATAAATACACTTGCTTTAACTTCCTTTTTAATCACTCAAAAAAGGCTGAACATGATTACTATATGTCTTTTCCACTTTGGTCAGCTCCTATGCAATTCACATATTCCATCACAATACAGTTTATAACACAGCAAAGACACATTTATGCCCTTCTTGCTTCACTGCAAGTTTTGCATACAGATATTTCTGATTCGGGCAGCTAACACAAAAATAGTATTACTTTTGACTATGTACACTGAGCCATATTTTGTGAATGAGATGAAAGTATAAAGGGAAAATTAAGACACAGAAAACACAATGTAATGCTAAAACTTGCCCAGGAGCCTAGCACCAAGCAACTTTGTTGTTTGTAAACACAAGCTGTTAAGTGTCCTAAACCATATTCCTGTTTCATACTCAAAGCAGATCATGTGGCTCAGCCAGAAGCACTTAATTATCCATTAGGTCTTTGCACTATAGCTGTATTTTCTCCAGATTTTCCAATAAATAAATTTAAAAGGAATACCCTTAAGTATTGACAGCATTACAGATGACTGCACAAACAAACTCAACTGAAGTGTTACCACCACCAAATAACACTCGCTCATTCCATGCGTGAACTCTAAAGGTCATGTCAAAATGTCTTTGATGCAATATCCCAAACACAGACATCCTTAAGCTGATGACGAAAGTTCTTGCTTCCTTTTGCCTTACATGATCACCAAGATTACTCATATGATCAGCAATGGTACAGAGTATCCTTCAGCAGCCTGGAAGCTCCATCCCAAAGGCAGGAAGACTTTCCACAGAGACTGCTACCAGCAAGGTAATTTTGCAGCTTCATTATTGTCATAATTTGAGGAGCCATTAAGAATTGTTCAGTGTATTGCAGATAACTCTGTCCCTGGATGACATTCTTCATCACGCTCAGACACAGCAGACTGTCACATCGATCACAGCGACTGCCAGAGACGGGTGACACCACAACTTTTCCAGATGTCAACGTACCTTCAGAAGCACCCTGGCAGCAAGAAGCACATGCTAACAGAGATGCTTTGAGATCAAACACTTATTTAGCACAAAAAAAGTTTGCATGGCAAGATCAAAACCACAGTAAAACTTCAAATGTAGAGACAGAATAAGCTTCCTTACCCCAAGTATCCCCCAACCAGAACACAAAACTCATTGTGACAGTGGAAACTGAAACCCAATTATTCCTTCTCCATAGGTCTGTCCAAGTCTTAATTCTTCCTTCTCTTGCACCAGTTTTATATCAGAGCTGCTCCACTGAAGCTCTTAGAATCTCCCTAGAGAAAAGCATAGAATCGAGCATTTTTTTTTGTGGAAAGGAAGGTTTAAGCCACAGCACTCAGACCTTAAAAACACTGTTTTCTCTTTCTCAATTTGCTGCCTAGAAAGGTCTACAATAAGTATTTCCTTGAGACATTAAAGAAACGATTTAAGAACATAATGTGCAGGTACATTACTGTGCAAAGCATCCTAGTTGTAACTCCTTCAAGTCAAAACTCTCAGTTTAACAACTCCTCTGTGGAAAACCATTCACTCAAAGTAATAGCATCTTTTGTGCCCTCCTCTTCCCCCAAAATGAGGCAGAGTGACTATGGATAGAACAAAGTGCAGCATGCTGAAAAGATTAACTTCTTTCGGTTTTAATGAAATTTCATAATTTGAAATTTCATTTTGAAACCAACACTTTTTAAAGGAAGTTTGCTAACTGAAAGAACCATGCAGTAGTTTTTAGGGAATCCCACAAAGAAGCTGATGGACATTAACATTCCTTCTAGTCCAGTCCCTTTAATGAAGTTTAAAGACATCAGAACACCTTAAAACAAAACCAACAAAGGGTGGCTGAGCACTGGAGCAGGTTCCCCAGGGAGGTGGTCACAGCACCAAGCCTGACAGAGTTCAAGAAGCATTTGGACAACGCTCTCAGGCACATGGTGTGATTACTGGGGTTGTCCTGTGCAGAGCCAGGAGCTGGACTTGATGCTTGTGGGGGCCTTTCAACTCAGGATATTCTGTTATCTCTGAGAACCAAGCTGTCAATTCATTTTTATACTCATAGCGGTTTTAAACAAAAAGTTAACACACTGAAACATATCCATATAAGTTCTTCAAAGAATTGGGACACAAAGCCCCAAAAATGTACAAAAATAGTAACCAAATAATTCTTGATATGTGTTTAAGATAGAACTGAATCCATTTGGAAGTTATGTAGGTTCAGACCAAAAAAATCCAAAAACCATCCACATCCACACCACCCCAAAAAAACAAACTATACATTTCCCTTTTCCCATTTCCCTAATCAGAAGATACTATGATTAAAGTTCTGTTGTAGCTACTTACCTTTGGACCTTAACCTAAGAAAGCGGATGAAAGATGCTTGCAGCAGCCCTAGGGGACATGCTATAGAGACAAACGATTAGCCTTTCCCCACCTTTCATTTCTAGATATATGAGACTGTAATAATGCACTGCTTTCTAATTTCTATTTTAGTTTGTATCTAACACAGAACAGAGATTACCCTATGCTAATAAAAATAAGCATCACACATTTTCCAGGACATCTATTTTAAAAGTTCCCCTCTCTAATGTCCAGAAAAGAAGTATGTCCTACTCCACCCTGGGAGACTGGCAGCACTTACTTTTTTGCAATCAGGAAACACCAGAAGAATAACCTAATAATTCCAAAGCCTTACCTCTGCTGATATGATTGAAAGTCTGCTGGTATCATTTCTCACATTAAAAAGCAAAACATATACAACTGTCATCCACTCCAAAACTATGTATTGCCACTATGATGGAAAATTATCAGAAATAACTCATGTGTAATTCAAAGTAGGGATATAAAAGGGACAACAGAAACAGCCTTCTCAGACAAGCTTATAGACAACAGCATCAGAGAAAAGCAGTAGATCTTTAAGTACCAGCAAGAAGAAACGACAGCAGTGTAGGAGCAGCCTCTCTATTTGAACAAATAAGATAAGCAGAAGTGACAGTTGCCAGTGTGTCATACGTGGAGGGCTGTCTGCAGTTCAGCCTTTCCCGGACACACTGCTGATGCAAAAGGAAACCCCATTCTTTTCGCAAGCTACTCCAATTTTATTGTGGCCCGAAGGCAAAGCATCCGTGGAGGAACAGGGAAAAGGCACGCGGACAACACCCCCATGAAACACTGGCAAAAGTAGTGAAGTGGAGCTGACAGGGAAAAATACCATTTCCTTGTGTCCTACTTACCAAATCAATCAGAAATCAGCTCCAGCAATTAAGTGGTAATGAATTATTGATGACACTCACTTTGGGGAACTGAGCACTTACCAGTATTTATGAAACTAAAGAAACTGGGGTGGATAAGTGGCCATTCTGTGTAGGGCACAGACAGACAGCAAACAATTTCCCCGACCTTATACGTTGCCAAGGATCACCATTATCTCTAGGATGTTATCTTAGTTCCGTTTGTACCTGATCACACATCATCATGATTTCTGTTCCACTCTACCCACTCTACTTCAGAGAGGCACAAAATTCAGTAATTTCAGTAACCACATCCTACTACCTTTTCAGAGGGGGGAAAAAAAAGCTGCTCAAAGTAAAGGACAGTAAAATTGGAGCCAGGGAAAAACACTTTAAAATGTGATCTACAACATATGTTCAGTGGCAGAATTTGCCCTTGAGAAAGCAAAGAAGGTATTCAAGCCCTACTATTTCAAGATACTTTTAAGTCTGTGCATAGCATGTCTTTGAGTCAGCCAACTTTTTTGCTAATGCAAATATATTCAACTAGAAACTCAGCAGAAAGCCAAGGAATTCAGTCTTGGATTTCAAAGACTTTCGCCAGCCACTCAAGGCTGTCAGTAATACCACACAGGAACATTTCCTATCACTAACATATAAAACTAATCTAGGAAAGAGAACTCTACTCCTACTACACTTCACACCTGAGCTTTCCAACTGATGCCATTATCTATTTGTACCATTAAAAAACAAACAGATACAAGAGGACACGAGCATTTACTGCACATTATTCTCCATCCTGCCCCTTCCCAATTTTTCATCAAGCTTACCAAGCAGACAGCCCTACATATTGTCTACATGCACTGAAAGGTAAGTCTCATGCTTCTAGAGCTTTCATCCTCAACAGCTGTTGCCAGAGTTGAGGCAGACACAGATTCAGCTTTACAAATTAGCAGCCAGCCATATGTCACCCAACTGGCATTAAACACCACAATGCCACTTCAAACACCACAATGGTTAAATGCCAGTGTGCTGCCTCCTAGTCAGCTCTCCGACAGGAATATTGGTGACATAAGCTCCAGGAGGAGAAGATTAATGTCAATACCTGAGACATAGTCCAGCCTTGCAGACAGGATGCCTTTCAGGAAAGGGCAGCTTTCTGTGTGGAATTTGAGAAGACTGGAGACAGGGTTCAGCCCTACCACAGACATCTTATATGATCATATTACTCTGCTTTCCTTGGCTTCAGTTTTCCTTATCTGTTAATGACTACTAATGCTCTCCTATCCCATGGGAAAACTGCAAGCATCCATAATTTATGTTTCCATGCTATTCAGATGCTGGGGAGATGGGTACCTGAAGATATATACTGATCAGTACTTTGCCAAATATATAAACTGTTTTTTAAGAAGCATCATAAAAAATGCAAAGTATTAATATTAAAGCCCATCCATGTATCTTGAATCATCCGATCATTAAGGTGGGGAAACACCTCTATGATCATTGAGTCCAAACATTAACCCAGCACTGACAAGTCCACTACTAAATCATGTCTCTAAGCACCATATCTACACATTTTCTGAACACTTCCAGGAATGGCAATTCCACTTCTTCCCTGGGCAACCTGTTCCAATGCTTGACAATCCTTTCAGTGAAGAAATTTTTCTTAATTTCCAATCGAAACCTTCCCTGGCACAATTTGGGGCCATTTCCTCTTGTCCTACTACTTGTTACCTGTCTACCCACCCTTGCTACAACCTTTTTTTCAGATAGAGAGCAGTAAGATTTCCCCGGGAGCCTCCTTTTCTCCAGGCTAAACAACCCCAGCTCCCTCAGCCGCTCCTCACAGGACTTGTGCTCCAGACCCTTCACCAGTTCCATTGCCCTTCCCTGAACATGTTCCAGCACCTTAGTGTCTTTCTTGTGATGAGGGGCCCAAAACAGAATAGAGGATTTGAGGTGTGGGCTCACCAGTGCTGAGTACAGGGGGACAATCACTGCCCTGGTTCTGCTGGCCACACCATTGCTGATACAAGCCAGGACACCATTGGCCTTCTTGGCCACCTGGGCATACTGCTGGCTCATGTCCAGCCAGCTGTCCAACAGCACCCCCAGGTCCTTTTCCAGTGGGTAGCCACTTTTCCCCAAGCCTGCAGTGTTGCAAGGGGTTGTTCTTACCCAAGGGCAGGACCCAGCACTTCACCTTGTTAACTTAAAAAAATGGGCCTTGGCCCATTGATCCAGCCTGTCCAGATCCCTCTGCAGAGCCCTCCTACCCTCCAGCAGATCAACACTCCCACCTGACTTGGTGTCATCTGCAAACTTAAATTATTCCTCAACAGTATAAAGGCAAAGTTATAACCAAAAATCTTTGAGCAGGTATGCAGCTAATACAGTTCAGGGATTCCAATTAAAATATAGGTAGACCCACCCTGTAACAGATGAAACTCCAGTTTACCAAACTCCTGTCTGCTCAACTACCAGCTACACTCAGTTCACTCACAGTGACTCTGGAGAGAAGTGATCCCCTGGACCCAGAAAGTCATTTCAGATACAGAATTAACTGTCCTCTTATTTACACTCAGAGGGTCTCAATAAGAACACCTGGTATGGTGTTCATTTCTGTTTTCCTTTTGCACCTATCCTTTTGTTTAATGCTGGGGTGTGATTTGTGGGAGGAGAAGGAAACAACTTGGGAAGCTTGTTTAAAAACAGGTTATGAATCTGTACACTACAAAGTATCCAAAAATTACCATGCCCTGGAAACATGCAATGACTAGTTCTTGGTACACCTGCCTACACCTAGGATATAATTTTGACGCTCACTCAAACTGTTCTCTAACCAAAACATTTACTACAACATTTCAATAACACATTTTTTCCAACACAAGAGGCCAACACAGTCTTTCCAAACTGAAGTAAACAACACTGGAACAGTTACTAAATCTATGCCAAGTTCGTTTTCTTGTAGGGATGTGCAATAGCTTGGAAGGCTTGTGTTTGCAAACACCCGCTTTCGAGGGCCAGATTGGCAAAGGTGCAAAGACTGCTCTATTTCCTCAAGGTCACTGCTCCTTTGAGATATCCCATATCAGACACACTTCCCGTCCAGAACAGAGATAAGCACCAGACATTTCTTTAGAAGTCAAGATCATTTAGAAGTCTAAATCATGGATTCTTCATTGGGTAAAAAAAAGTGGCTGGATGGCTGGCCCAGTGGGGAATGGAGATACATCCAGCTGGCAGACGGTCCCAAGTGGTGTTCCCCATGGCTCAGTTCTGAGGCCATCTTTATTAATGATCTAGATGAGGGAATCAAATGTCCCCTTATTCAGTTTGCAGACAACACTGAGTTGGGCAGGAGTGTTGATCTGCTGGAGGGTAGAAGGGCTCTGCAGAGAGATCGGGATCCATGGGCCAAAGCCAATTATGTGAGGGTCCTGAGGAAGCTGGGGTTGTTTAGTCTGGAGAAAAGGAGGCTGAGGGAGGGAACCTTACTGTTCTCCACAACTACCTGAAAAGAGATTGTAGCAAGGTGGGGGTCATTCTCTTCTCCAATGTAACTGGTGACAGGAGAGGACACAGCCTCAAGCTGTGCCAGAAGAGGTTCAGGTTGGATGCCAGGAAGAATTTTTTAAGTGAAAGGGTGGTTGAGCATTGGAACAGGCTGTCCATGGAGGTGGTGGAGTCACCATCCCTGGAAGTACTCAAGAAACAACTGCACGTGACAGTGCTATGGTTTAATTGACATGGTGCTGTTCAGTCAAAGGTTGGACTAGATCTTGGAGGCCTTCCTCAACTTTGATGATTCAACGATTCCACGTCGGTTTAATTTTAACAGGATGTGACGGGCCTTACACAGGTCGCTGGGACACAGACCTAAAGGAAGTTATGTTGATCACTTCTTCAACTGGAAAGTTTGTTCACAACAGAGGTTTGCCTAATTTTGCAACTACCGATGAGCAAACAAATGAGGCGCCAACGCTGCAGGGAAAAATTAGCTAAACCATGCTTTACAGGCTGAACAGTTTGCCCATGAGACTACTCACAAGGAGCAGTGGCAGTCAGCAAGTCAGAAACTCTGGATTCAACCTCAGTTAGGACAAGAATATCCTGCCAATGATCAGAACTGCTTTTTGTGTTTTCAGGTTTTATTTGACTCAGCTAATTGGCCATTAAGCTTCAATACAGTGGACGTTTATCTACAGATAACACAAGGAAATTGGAAAGTAAGCAGCCTGAGGCTACCCTGAAGACTGTTAACCAAATAGCGAGGCAGAGCTCAATTAAAACAATTCATCAGAAAACCTATATAGTCCATTGGCAGATTTTCAAGAATCCCATTAGAAATTTTAAGGATGTTCAATCTGATTAGACACCGAAATCTAACTCATGCAGAAGTCATAAATAAGTAAAGAGCCTTTAACTTTGAAAGCCTGAAAGTTACCAAAGCTGCAGCAGGAAGAGGCACTGGGCATTTACCCTATAACTAATATGCACAGTTTTGTGTTGGAATCCGAAACTTTGCTATCAGCAGAGAAGGAGCTGATGAGATTATGTAGCAGGCCATGGACAGCAGGAGTTGGGAGAAATTCCTTACTCTGAGGAGCCTCATTGCAAGACTTGTTAACATTCAACTAGGTTTGATTGTCCTGTCTCTTCCAGCAAGATATGGAAAGACTTTGTGATGATGTTATCAGACCACGTAGAAACCCCTTTGTTCTCTTCCCTCCATGTGGTCCTAGCTAAGGGAAAATATTAACCACTTTTGTAACTGCAGCAGAAAATTGCGTAATCCTCTAGTTAGCATGATCCATCCCCTAGTTAGCATAACCCGTCCTCTTCATTAACATGTCCTGCCCCCAAGACCCTTATATTGCATTTCACGTGTTCAATAAATATTCCAGTTTCTACCCCCAACCTGGGATGGTGTAGTTTTATTGACCACTTACAGTTTTGCCTAAGAATGACAAAAGCTTTCTATAGTGTATTGACAAGAAGTGAGACTAATGAAAAGGGTATAGCTGTGCAAACCAGTGTCATCGAGTACCCACTCTTTTGGGTGAATTCTGTTGATGTAACTAAGACACACTTTTATATGCTACCTCAAAAGAGCCTACATCCAGGACCTCTGAATCAGAAGTACTTCATGAAATGTCTACTAATACCTAAACTGTTGAAAAGGACAGGCATTTCAATCACTTGAAATTGCAGTGCAAATAGGAAATTACACCGTAAAACATTTTGTTTCTCATTTTATGAAAACTTGAAGGAGGAAGAAAAATGGCTATTGTGCTCTCAACCTTAATGGACATATAATTCAAGTATGAAATAAGGTCATTGAAGCTATTTTGGCTCTTTTTTGAAAAAGAAATGTTGCCATGAAAAAAAATTTTCCAAAAAAATGTGATGCTGTAACCAATCTTTAAAGGCAACAAAACCCCTGAACACACCCTACCTCAAGTTTGCAATTTAGAAGACAACACTCCTCATAGAAGACTTTCAGGGTACAACTGGTACTGCCAATTTGTATTGTTTATAAATCATCGTCCTCTTTACCTTCTCTGTACTCTGTTAATGTTCCAGACAGATCACTTAGAACTTTGGTCAGAAGTACACTCCTGATTTGTTCATTGCACATCATAGCTCTTTTTTCAGAGGAGGAAAAAAGAATTGGTTCCTGAAACTTACTGCTTGCAGATAACAGAGGGAGGTCCTCCATCTGACTGCAAAAGGACAGATGTTTGTGGTTTGACTGAGAACGCATAAGCTGAAATATTACAAGGATTCACTCTTCTCTTACCTTCACCCTTGCTGATATTCAGCCAGCATATCCACAAGATTGAAAATGCCTAGCACGTGGAGGTAGATCTCACCTTTTAAAGAAAGGACTACGAAACAAACATTTCTTAGAGAACGTAAATCAGAATTCCAACAGGATTTGATTTAATGAAGAGTAAGTTTAACCTGCAGAACCCCGGTTACCTTGTGAAGTGAATAATCTGATCCTTTACAAGTTCACAATGTGTTGTTGTTTTTTTTTTTACAATTCTACCTGTAACTCCATTCATGCTTTCATTTCACTCACAATCAGGTATCGAAATTCAGCTAGCACTTTATTAAGACATGACTAACATGAGCCACATGGATTGTTTTCCTCCCTCTCCACCTTCTTTCCACCTTTCAAAAACTTGCAGAAAGCTAAAAGAAGCCTTTTTTGAGTTTGAAAGACAGCAATCACCACAAACACACTGTTGTTCCTCGCTAGCCAATTCTTAATTATGCCTAATTAATTTAATGACTTAGCGTTTTAAAAGTAATTGAGCAGTAAGCACAGTTTTTCCAGACTTCAGCATTTCCCAAGTGCAGTCCGCTTTCTGCCAGCCTGAGTGCACCTTGATCTCTCTGCACTGTTCCTTTCCAGTTACCTGAACAAACCAAGATGTTCAGGTTTTCCATGATGCCAAGGCCTTGAAAACACATGTTTCTTACTGTTGATCAGATCACGGAAGATTTCGTTCGGCATCCCAAAGATCACCCATCCAAGATCAGCATCAGAGCCCCAAATTCCCCTGGTTCTCCTCAGCCATTCTCCTCAAGACAAAATACATGCACTTCAGCACAAGCAGCAGTACTACAAGTTGCCAACTCTTGCCCTGCCTTAAAAAAGGGAGAGAAAGTGCAAATTGACAAATACATGAATTTTCACAATAATATCAATTTGTGTGTCTTGATCATGCTTCACCTGAAACTCCTCTGAGGAATCTTAATGACTTTACACTAACAACAACAAAAAGAAAGGAAAACCAAGAATACTTGAGTAAAAATCATCATATCAAGAAAAATCTACTTATCTCACATCAAATCCATACCAGGCAAGGCGAGGAGCTTATAAAGGCTAAGTGCAATGTTTTAAAATGTAAAAAGATATGCCTGGTATTTGTAGCATATAGCTCTAGACTAAAACTAGGGTAGCACTAACAGCATCAAAGCAAGATGGGAATAGAGTTTGTGTCCAAAAAACTGCTTAAACAAGTAAAAGGGAAGTGAGTACATTGAGGAAAGAAAGAAATCTTGCCCAAAGTCATACTGTTGTTCAGTAATACAACCTGGAGTAGGTCCTGCAGCACTAAGACTCTGAACAGCTCTGCCCAGAAGAATACAAGTCTTCAGCTGACACATATATATGGCTGGCAACTGTGTTCTGTCTGGAGCCATAAGCATCATCTGACTCGTTAACAACTGAAGTAATAAATTCATCCAAAATATATAAAGCAAGAGAAAGGACTCCAAGGAATTAAGGAATCTGAGTACAAAGTGATACTTAGTAGCCAGAATTCACATCTTAATTTTTAATGGAACCTCAACCTACTTGCTGCAGTAACATTACTGCATTCTATCAAAAACAGAGATAAATCCTCATAGGAAAACATTACTTAAAATCGAACTTTTCATCCAACAAACCCAGTTGTTTCAAAATAGACCAACATATGCCACCTCATCTGATGTACTTGGTTTCCATCTCAAATCCATCTGAAATCTTCAATAAGAGAACTCTGAATCAGGAATCTCCCCCATTACATTCCCTGGGAGCCAACTGGAATCTGTCTAAGCAGATGAAAGGTAACAACACAACACCAAGGGTCCGTTGCAAGGTGTGACACTTAGGGATTCTCTTTAATGTAAAAGAAAAAAACTAATCAGGATCCCTACTAAAGGAAAAAAAATAGCACTAAAACCTGAAAAATTGTATTTTTGTCCCTATTGAAACAAACTATTTCATAACACAACAGCACGTTTCAACCATGTTCAACTTATACACTTCCCAATCTTTAATAAATTAAGCCTCGCAGGCCCCCCAGAGATACTAAACCCATTTTAAAATTGAAACCTCCTGGCTAAGAGGACACAGTACCAAGACCTCCCCAGATCTCCTGTGAGTTCATCAGTGTCCAATCCTAAACCACCCCACATTTTAGCAGAGTTTCACAGCCACATCACTACCTTCCATTCATTACCTCAGCTCTTTGTTCATTGTGACATGTCACATACTGTGACAGAGGAACTTACTCAACCATTTACACATACACAAAGAGCAGCTTTGCTTGATATGTTTTAATTCTGACAAGTTCACAGCTGTCCAGCCCATCGCAGGAAGAAGGCTTAAGGATCACAGAGGGAAAAGTTATCACCAGATAACCTCTCACAACTTGCTTCCATTTTCATTTTCATCTGGGCGCTTTTGATTGTCCACCCACATGGTTCCCCAGTCTTTCAACACATTTTTCACACTAAGAGAACCTACCTATTATCTCTCTCAAACTTTCAAAGAGGACATATTTCTATAAGCTTAACTAAATTAAGTATCTGATTCCATAAGTTCCTTTGCAACCAAGAAATGAGTAAGCGGGTATCTGCATAAGCAGCTGAGAACAACAAAAAGCAGAGACCAATGGTTCCATTTAGAAATGTCACTGCCTCAGCATTTCCCCTGTGCAAATTAAAACACGAACACGCACACCGAAACTAACTGGCATTACACCATCTTCTCCCTTAAAAGGACTTTTCTGTCCTGATATACAACACTGCACGCAATGTAAAGTTGGCCTAAAATGCCTTTTAGTCTGACAGCTCAAGAGGCTGCATGAAAAAAACTAAACACGTGATCAAACTACTGCAGCTTGCAAGTTACTACATGTCAAAAAGCAAGTATCTGGACACACACTCAGTCCATGCAAATGCAAAACCCCATTGATCATACAAGTCAGAAGTTTCATTTCATTATCAGAGATAACTAATTTAGTTAAATGACTTCTGCAGGGGTGTCTGTCAACGTCTTTTTTTGTTTGCTTTTTCTTAAGCTATTTAGTAAATTTTAATCTTTGTTGTTGGTTTGGGTTGGGTTTTTTTTAATATATATGTGCTCTCCTTCAAAAATTCTACAGCAGTCAGTAAATCTATGACAAACTAATTATACTAATAGTTGACTATACAATTATCTCCAGCTATGATCTATTTACATTTCACGCAAAGGGCATTCTACTCAATGTTTCACTTGAGAGATACCTTAAAATACATCATTAAAACTGGTTTTACTTGAAATATTCCGTTCTGCATCTTAGCATAGCCCATTATGAGATCCTGCCAGAGCAGAAGAGTTCTGCTTTAATACTTGAAAATTCAAAAACACCAAAACCCAACTACTGAGACCAAAGATCTTTCTCCTTCCTCATTTTCAAAACCCAGCTGATAATGAAACTGTTTTCAAGTACAGACCTTGAAAATACCAGCTGAAATACTTATAACAGAGTGCCTTCTACAAAGGCACCCCTAGCTTCAGTCTGCAGCAGGCAAGACAACTGAACAGCCTCCAAGGCTTCCTACCAATTCATAAAACTCATCAACTTCCACAGTGCACAAGATACTGAAATGGAGAGCACTGCTACCATCACAACAGATCTCATGCTACAGATTTTTCAGGTCTACTCCATTAGTGCATTTCTGCTTACACAGACAGAGAGAGTTAACCTGTTCGGGTAAAATTTACCAGCTTGGAAAAATAAATTAAAATTAAAAAATAAAAACGAAAACTCAGAAAAAAATTATGTCTCCGGGTGAAAAATTAATTTTGTATTAGGCCTTCCTACACTACTGCCCTGAAACACAGACATGCTTGAACCACAGCTCATTTCATCACTGCTGCCTAACAAACCATCATCACCCTGTTACAATTCTACCAGATTTAAGCAAAGAGAGCCATTTTATTCCTCACCTGGTAGATAACTGGCATACAAATCAAAGTAGGATGCAGGTTCCTGTGGTCACAAAAAAAATATTATAGTATCACCAGGTAATTTCTGCATCAGAGGTATGGAGCTTGCTGGTCTCAAAATGTATCTGGTATGGCAGACTAACTTGCACCCTTGCAACAATTTATGTCACATTTGTACAAAAGGTGCATTTTTACTATGTGTTTTCTAGTTAACGATATCCACCTCCTATCACAACATGTGACTGCAACAATGCAAATATGCTTCCACTCTGACAACTTGGCAACTGCAGACTCCTGTTGTGGCAGAATGATCCCAAGTGATGGGATGGCTAGAAGCTCCTGAGCCCTACAACTCCCCACATCCAAGGAGAACAGGAATCTACTTAAGTCTAGCCAAGGACACATCACTTTCCCTGACATTATTCAAAATCCCCCCAAAATCATCCTCTGCTTACTTCAGACCCTGTATAAAAACTGTACTTGCAAGAGCAAAGTCTGACAACAGCCTCAAACATCAAACTTCCAATAACCAGGAACTGATTCAAGAGACCTTGTCCGTGGGCACTGGTTCCTGTGAGAAATCCCACCTTTTCCTCAGCACGGATGTGGAGTTTCCTGGCTTCTCTCATCATGACCACTGTCAGACTTATATCTTCAGCAAATATCCATTATTTGTAGTTTATCATCTATTTATCCTATTACTTTTCCAAGTTGGAATTCTCGTGACTTGCCAACTACACGAATCCTTGTCCATCTCTCACACACTGATGGGCTGCACACATCCACAGCTGGCTTGTGTGCTGAGAGAGACAAACACTAGTTATGAAGACTACAGTCAGTTTAAGAGTTTTTAAGAGGATTGCCTCAAAAACACAAAACACATCTACTGAATACACCGTACAGACCCAAGTATCCAAGTAGAGAGTGGTTTTCTTGCTCTTTGCTTATACAGCAGTAGAGTACAGTACTCAGCGGTACTGAATACTCCTCCCATGAGTACATTTCTTTTCAGCAAAGAAATTCTACTCATAGCAATACCTCTGAATGTCAGCACAAATGAAGACTCACAATAGGAAATAATGGCTATTTCTTCACTACTATGTGGAAGTTTTAAGGTAGCAGATATTACACAATGCAGATTGATGTGGTAACATGATGCTTCAAGTAGCTCCTACCCCTGTTTGATTTCAGGGGTGTTCTGTTTTTTTTCCAAACTTTTGAGATGCAGTTGCAAAATGTGATGAAAGCACTTGTGTGGCCCTGCATGTTTATGCTGTCTGTAGAATAGGGTCCTGATTCTATTAAACCAAAAGACTGGAGGGAACAAGACACTGAAGCCTCCTCCTAATACAGAGCAAGCTGAGTATATTTTAACAGGTATTATATATACATTATTTATATGACTTATGCATCAGAAAGGTCCTTACACTGAACTGTGACAACTTGAGATGATACTCAGGAATTCCAGTTATGCACTGCATTTTGATTCTCCAGTCAGTTGAAGACTGGCACTTTAAAACCTATTTCACAGTTAAAAGATGAAGATTTGTAATTGTCAGGAAAAAAACCATAATCTCCCTTTTTCACTCACTTTGTAATCATACTTTCAAAAGTCATTAATTTACCTAAGTGCTTATGACTCCTGCCATCACTTCTGTCCTTAATGGATGACATACAGGTTGAAGAAAAAAACACCCAAAATTTATGTTCAAAACAGAGCTCATTTTTTAGGGACCATTTACATTTTAGCATTTTTTCAGCTAAAATGTACTTTCCATTCTTTGAAAGAATCCTTTCCAAAACTCAGTATAACTGTGTGCACATCAGCTTGTATTATCTCATACAAACAGTAGAAAAAGATAAACATAGATGTCTCTATTCTAACTAACAGACCTTCTTCTACATTAATTTAACCAGAAGAAGTTGTTACAGTCTGAGCTGCTAATGGGAATTCTTGCAGGATCTAACCTACATCCAGGAACTCCTGGGCTGACACTGAGCCAAAGTAAATCGCTGGAAACAGGGGCACACTATGACTTGTACAGGGCAGCAGGAGGGAATCAGAGCTCGGCCTGACCTGCTTATACTGGCAAGAGTACGGAGAGATGAAAGAAACTGGGTGTGCATGGTGTGTGCACTACCCAAGAGCTTGATGAGACTTGAAATGAGGTGGGGACTAGGAGAGGAAAGCAAGATAATCAGGGAGCTCCTGTGCAGGGAACAGAGGCTAAAACTCCTGATCCATAGTCTCTTTTTGATCAGTTATCAGTTACAATTATAAACTGAAATTAAAACAGCCTGGTATAAGTTCACATCATATATATCATAACAAGAAAAAACCTTTCCCATGCAGATAGGTCCTCCAAGATGAAAAGCACTATTTGATCCACACGAATAAAGATGCAAATAAAAGATCAAACTTTCCCTTGCAAATGTTCACTGAGAATCCAAGTCTGCAGTTACTTCTGCATGCTAACAGAAAACTGTTTAGACAGGGACACTATACAGTGTTTATCTTCTGTTAACTGAAATGCATCCCCAGGGTTTCAAGGTTTCTGTATTCAAAAAAGACTCAATAGGAAAAGAAATATTTTCAGGAGTTACCAGAAGTGAAATTCAAAACAGAGTGAAGGTCAGGCAGAGACAAACTAATGCTCCCGGTGGGAAGTTTGCAGGGGTGCCAAAATACACAGAGGAAGCAACATTTAAAAAACAAATCCCCAAAGACCTCATATTTTATTTTTCAAAAGACAAACAGAACACATGAAAAAAAAAATTTCAAAAAGTTCTTTGAATCTGCCCCAAAGTAAGCCAGAGCCTCTGGTTAAGTAACTGCAAGAACGTTGTGCAAGAACGGCAGTTTAGCAGTTGAGAAGCTGAGGTACCAACTTCTACACAAGAAATAGGTCTTCTTGGTCACTGCCCCCAAGCCAAGGTGGAACAGGAACATAGGGTGTGGGGTGGCTGGGAAACCTTCATATGTAAAGATAAGCATCTTGTAGATGGGAACCCTCCATGCTAATCTAAGGGTGGTATTACAAGCAAATACATTCAACACATGGAAACATATAACTTGCTATGAATAATTAGGTGAAACTCTGGCAGCAGTAAAATGGAAATTAATAAGGAAGAAGGCAACACAATATGGATAAACAAACCTGTGCTTTGCCTGAAGTTTTCCAAAAAAGGAACTGCTAAAATAGTTTTGCAAAGACACCTAAACCTACATAAGACTTACGAAAGTCACAGTCGAAGCTTGCAGTTGTGTAATTTCAAAACAGCGGCAAGTCCTATAATGCTTCTCCTCCTTCCTACCCATCTATACCAAACTCGTATCAGGGAAGCCGTGAAACTTACCACAAATAGTCTTAAAAAGGAAAACAAAATAAAATAAATTGAGCTTGATAATCTTGATTTTACGTACTGTGTGTCATCACCTCATCGCCAAGGCGTGATTCGGAAACAAGACACAGCAGCACGCAGCCAGGCTACTTACACCGTCTGGAAAAGCGCCCGCAAAGATCACGTTGCAGAAATAATTCACACCTGCAGCAAAGCTGCATTAAACATCATCAACTCGCCGACTTTGACAGGCATATGCCGACCGTGGCGGGGGTGGGGTGGGGTGGGGTGGGTGGGGAAGAGTTTCTATAAAGACGAATGTGAATAAAAAGTAGGAAATCCCCATTCCGCACCCCAAGTGAAGCTGGGCAGAACCCGAGAGCTTCCCTTGGGCACATCCTGCCGCGGTCCCACCGGCGGGATTGGCTGCACCGCCTCCTCCCCGCCCCGAGCGGCCTCGGGAAGGGGGCCCGGCCCGGGATGTACCGGCGGAGCCGCGGCCCCTTTGGCGGCTTCGACGCCCGGTTCGGCCCAAGGTCGCCCGGCCGCAGGTCCACCCCAGCCCCGCCGCCCGCTCCGGGCGCCTCGCCCCAAGCCGGTCCCGCACAGCCCGGCGGGGCCGGGACCACCCCGAGCACGCCCCGAGGGGCGGGAGGGGACGAGCCGCACACGCCGCGCCCCCGCCGCGGGCATCCCGGGCCGGCCCGCCCGGGGAGGGGAGAGAAGGGGAGGGCAGAGCGGCGAGAGCGGCCCGGGGAGGGGCGGCCGGCGGCGCCCCCGGCCCGCCACGAGCCGCCCAGCGGAGGCGGGGGGCGCTGGGGAGGCCCCGGCGCCCTCCCCCGCCGAGCGGAGCCGCCCCCTCGCTCCCGGGCAGCGCCCCGGGGCGGCACCCCCGCCCGCACTCACCCGCCGAGCCCAGCAGCAGCCACAGCAGCCACATGGCCCCGCGCCGGCCGCCCCGCAAACTTCAGGGCTGCTCCGCCAGTGCGGCCCGCCGGAGCCTGCGGCGGGAGCGGCGGGGCGGGGGCCGGGCCGGGGGAGGGCCCGGGGGCGGTGCCGCCGCCGCCCCGCCCCGCTGGGCCGTCGTGCCCACCCGCGGCTGCCGCCCCGGCCCGCCGGCCTCGCCGCTGGGAGACCCTGACAGCTGCTGCCCGTCGGACACCTGTGGCCGCTTCTGAGGAGCGTGCAGGGTTGTTGGTGGCATTAGCGTGTCATACAACAAACCCTCCGCTTGCCGTGCGGCAGCGGGCAGGAGCCCTTCAGTAACACCTGGAAGAGTTTGGGTCAGAGCTGCACCCCTGCGGATGGGCTGTACTGTCATGAGGGGCATAAATGCTCGCTCAATCCCTTCTGCAATGAGGAAGGGGTATGTTGCTCTCAAAATGCTTCCCCTTAACTTCATTCCCTAACCAGAAGACAAGAGACATTTCCATGGCCAGTCAATCACAGAATCAATTAGGTTGGAAAAGATCTCTAACATCATCAAGTCCAACCTATGAGTGAAATCTACCCTGTGAACTGGACCATGCCACCAAAGTGTCACGCCCAGTCTTTCCTTAAACACCTCCAGGGACCATGACTCCACCATTCTCCCTGGGTTGTCCATTCCTCTGTCTAATAATGCTTTCTGTGAAGTTCCTCCTAATGTCCAACCTAAACCTCCCTGGATGCAGCTTAAACTATGTACTTTCATCCTGTCATTAGCTGCTTGGGAGAAGGAGTCAACCCCCAGCTGGCTACAACCTCCTTTCAGGTAGTTGTAGAGGGTGATAAAGTCACCCCTTAGTCTCCTCCAGGCTAAACAACCCTAGCTCCTTCAGCCACTTCTCGTAGGATTTGTGCTCCAGACTCCTCACCAGCTTTGTTGCCCTTCTCTGGGCTCACTCCAGCACCTCAACATTCTTTCTAAATTGAGGGGCCCAAAACTGGACACGGTACTTGAGGTGTGGCCTCACCAGAGCCGAGTACAGGAGAAGTTAACACAAACAGAAATCAGAGCTAGCCTGTGATATTTACTATCCTAGTAAAGCTCTGAAATTCAGCATCTGGAAAACTTAAATTGCATTTTCAGTCTGAGGGCCCAATTCTTACCTCACTTGGCTTCTATGGGAGCAGGAGTGGGCCTTCTTTTAAGGAACATCATTTTTCAGTATATGATGGCCAGGAAGAAACCCACTTTACTGAGTACCATTCTGCTTTCATGGGCAAATTGCAGCCTGTTCATTAAGTGGTACCTTTTGGTTGTAAAGTATTTCCCTGCGTGTGTGCGAAGTACATAAATAGATCTGCATGTGTATAGAATAAAGTTTAACTCTCTAAAAAGCTTGCAGCACGTATTTAAGAGCTGAAGAGGCAGGCTTAGTGCAGAAGGTATTTTAGCTAAGAATTAAAGCCAGTTTATAGTAGTAAAAAGCTGCCAAATGATTTCTAAAACTGTGCTCAGCTAATCTGCACGATAATACGGTTTCAAGCAGAATTCTTACAATTCATGTTCAACATAGAGGAGCTCGAGGAGACTTACTCATAAGGATTTCACAGCATTTGGAAGGATGAATTTAATTTTTTATTTAAAATAAGTCTTTATTTGAATGCCTAGCTTTTAGCTTCTGTTAGTTCTTCAATGGTATTTTAACTCCTAATAACTAACTGTCACATAGAAGTCAGCACAGAAGAAAGGGTCCAGTGTGATTTCTCATTACCTTTTGGATGTTGAGTTACATGATTAAAAGTGTAATCCCTGTTAACACAAAGATGCAGGGAGAACAAAGGCAGAGAAACCTCAGTAACTTCATCAGGGAAAATGGAGCACGCAACACTGGCTGCTCCCAAGCATATCAGAGAAAACTGATTAAACCTTCTTATCTGGTGTGACGTCTCCCAAGAAACTCCCAGATGCTTTGCAAACTACAGGTGGTTATTGCCTATGGTATAGGTCACATTAAAGGATGCAATGGGAACAGCATTTTGGGAACATGCAAGACTTACCTACCATACAGTTTAGGGCAGAGACCAAAGGAAGGGAGAAGGAAAGTTTGAGGTGGCTAGAGGAGGAAAAAACATGCGAAAATAAAGGAAAAAAGGGGATGAAAGGGGCCAGTCAGGTCTAGCTGAGCCCTGTATCTGATCACCACAGCCTATCCTATATTCCAATTAAATCCTGTTTCTAACTTACGTGTATGTGCGCTGTCAGTTCTGTGTGGGTATGCATGAACACTTCAAACTAGATTAGACAATAAACAAGCAGTCTCAGTATGTGTAACTGAATGGGACCACAGGTCCTCAATTGACCTCAGGTCAACAATATTTGATTCACTTTACTCTCATATGAACTGCCTCCATATAATCCAAGTAGATGCCTGGTTATGTCCTTTGAAGCAAGATATGACCTCGGCTCTGTTGCAGACTTCATGTGGCTGGAGGAAGCCAGTTTTGTCAATCCATGCTTTGACTCTCGATGAAACTATGGGCCATCTACACCACAAAGATAAAGGATAAATAAATAATTTCAGGTTGCTCAGAATGTGGCTAGATTCTGAATGGCTATTAGTAAGGCAGAGTACCAGCCAATAATCAGAACAAACAAGGAATATACTCTGGAAAAAAGATTATTTTCTTGCTTCTATTATCTTCATCGTAAATGATGCTGGAGTTATGACAAGCTGTGCTTGGCCTGTGGTTTTGGTAGGATCCATTACAAGAGAGCCACTTTTTCTATCTTTGTGCACTGTGGTTGAGAGCTAGAAAAAGAAATTTTCTTCCGAGCCAAGCTTATCACAGAAGATTCATTTGTATTAGTACAAGATCACAGAATTACAGAATCACAGAATGGGTAAGGTTGGAAAGGATCACTAGTAGGGTCATCTGGTTCAAACTCCCTGCTCAAGCAGGGTTTCCCTAAGCACGTTACTCAATATTGTGTCCAGGCAGCTGTTGAGTATCTCCAGTGAGGGAAACTACAGAACATCTCTGAGAAATCTGCTCCAGTACTCAGACAGCCACACAGTAAAGTTCTTCCATATATTCAGGTGAAACTTCCAGTGCATCAGACTCTGCCTATTGCCTCTTGTCCTATTGCTTGGAACAACCAAGAACAGCCTGGCTCCATCCTCTTGCCCCCCCCGATATATAAATACAGATACATTGATGAAATCCCCTCTCAACCTTCTCTTCTCCAGGCTGAACAGGCCCAGTTCCCTCAGTTTCTAGTAAGAGAGATGTTCCAGTCCCCTGACCATCTTCATAACCCTTCGCTGGACCCACTCCAGGAGCTCCAGGTCTCTCTTATACTGAGGAGCCCAGAACTGGACACAGTGCTCCAGATGCAGCCTCACTAGGGCTGAGTGGAGAGCAGATCTATTAGCCAAAGTTTCTGGCACTTCCTTCACTGCTCTAAAAGACGTGGGATTTTGCTGCTGGATTTGAATATACAAATGCAGCTTCACCTTCTGACCTATCTTGAAATGAAATCATCAAACATCTCATTAATAAACATCCCAATCTCCTGATAACCAAACAGCATTTAATAAAACTGCATGTAACGGCAGTGTTTGTACCGCTCGCGTAGTTGCACGCTTCCACAGGAAGGATGGCAGGTGGCTTCAGGGAAGAAGTAGGGACAGATGTAATGGAAGTTCTGAGGAGGCTGGGGATGCCCTGTGTGAGCGCTCTCTTGTGTGGGTGACAAGTGAGGTGTAAAAGGTACACAATTTTTGTCTCTATTCACATCATAGCTCTATTCTGTCCTGCCTAGAAATGTCATTGGGGCATACCTGTGAATAACTCAGATTCTCTTTCAGTAAATGGTGTGTCAAAGTTTGGGCATCTGATGACAGTACAATAGATGTGAGGATATCTGGCTTTGGCATAAAGTTCTCTCTCCATGGTACTGTGTTGCAAATTTAATCTTTGTACTGCAAAATCCACCACTGGGACTGTGGGATTTTAACCCTTTTTGGTAACATTTTCTTTCGAGAAGTCCAGATGAAAGATAACCAATAACATAGAGGGTTTCCTACAGAAAACATTATCCAGATGTTTATTGAAACTAATCTCTGCCAATTATTAACATAAAGATTGCCAGTTTTTAGGCTTTTGTAGACCACAGGATGTCTTCAACTCACATTGGCAGACCTGCCAGTTCTTACCTGGAGGGACAAAGGATTATTCCTAAGCACATTGCAGAGGATCTGCATCCTCAGGAGAACCTGACCTCTCTAGGAGGTACCAATGCTCAGCATGTTGTAAGCTGAAGCTCAAATTTTTCACTTCTTTTTTCTAATCAGTTCAGTATACAACCCATATTTAATTTCACAATCTTTCTTATAAGCTAGAAGTTGATTTTTTAGGGAGTTCACATTGGTTTGAGGCAAAAGAGCAAAATGTAGTAATGTCTCTAGATGTAATCTAAATTTGCTGGCTTCAATCTGTAAATAGTGCTCTGAAAATAATTAATTCTAGTAATTTATATGTGTCATGCCCAGTGACAGGAATGATAATGATGAAAAGTCAGGACTGTTGTAATTTAGGATAAAAATCTGTAATAATATATTGAAATATTTTGTATATGACTGAATTGCCACTTAGCAAGCTGGAGTGGAGTTTGTGCTTCGAAACAGCTTTTTGAAGGATTCAAAATAATCAAATTTTTAGCATACTGCAGCAAAATGATAAATGTAGGTCCACATACATTTATAAATTTGTCATCACCCTTAACATCTATCAAGTTAAACAGGTATATTAACATTTCAGCCTATATCCATCTATCCATTAGAATTCATCTGGCTTTGTAATGTTGTGTTCTTTAGCTATGCATCAAGCTTGAAGCTCTCCTGACTGTTGCAACAATATTCTCTTTAGGAAACAGAGCTGGAGATCAGTTTTTAAAGGAGGAGTCATAATAGGCATTCAGATTCCCTCAAATTACTCATATGCTTCTCTTGAAACATCTTAACATTTACTATACGCATTGTATATTATGCATATATATTGCATATGCAATATATTTACTATATTGCATACTTACTGTATGCATTGATGTGGTCCTCGTCACTATGTCAGTTTAAAACAAAAGGATCAAATCAAAAGTAAGGAACAGTTCTCAGACATATGCAATTACACTGGCAGTCTTCTCAAAAAAAGAAAATTGAACCGTGATGGAGCTCAAAGAGTGTGACGAGCCTCCCCTATCCCATATATACCCTGAGCTCCAGAGCCTGCAGTGACAGGAAACACCTGGGCAAACTCGTTCACCTTTCCTTGACCTCTAGGAGTGCCAGACTTGAATTCAGGTATCCACTCAGGTGTAACCTGCCTCTGTGTTCCCAGTAACTCGCTCCTCACAGCTTCCTCGTGACTGGTTAATACTAGGACTGGATTCTAGAGATTTGAGCTGCTCTATGTTCTGTGTGATACTTTAATGAGTATCTAGAAGGAGTATGATATGATGGACCAAATCTGGGATGTTCTGCTAGTACAAATTAAGTTATCTTAAGTGTTAAATCCTCTTCCTCCTCTCCTGCCAGGCTGTGGGCTCAGCAAGTTAGAAACTCTTCGCTCTACAATAGCCACTGGCTTTTCTGTCCTAGCGGAAAGTGAAGGCTCTGAAGTTCTGGCCCATTCATTTTCATTTCTTTCTTTGCACAGTCTGTAGAGGGCCCCCTGCTGCACAGCTCCCATTTGGCCTGAGCTGCAGCTGCAATAAAACTCTCTGTTTGGGACTCAAAAACCAGAGATGAAAAGGCTTGTGAGGTCAATTGGTCCATAACCTGGGCAATGTAGGATTGTTCTCCATTGCACAGTAAATCCTTACATCCCCTGCCTAGGTCCCTCTTCCTGACCCACAGTGAAAGGGCTGCCATGCTGTGCTCCAGGAGACTACCTCATACTCTAAGAGTGTTTAATCTTTTGTCCACTTTTTCTGGCTCCTCACTGCTTGACTTCCTCCATCTACCTCCTCTCTACCCTTTGCTTGTGGTTTTGGGACTGAGGCCAAGTAGGGGGCAAAAATCCTTCTACCTCTTTTTTTGTGCCACAGGCATAACCTTGGGCTTCACAATCTCAGTCCTTTAGTGCAATGGGATGCTTTTGGTTTTGAGCTCTCCTGTACTGCCAAAGCCATGGTAGAAGGCTGTAACGTCCTCGCAGTAGTAGCATTTCCTAAGGCATAGGTGACAGCAGAGTAAGGGGCTTAGCTCACCACTCTGCCTAGCAAAATAACAACTTGAGAGTGTTACTGGGTGATGTCTGTGTTTTCCCCGTTAACACAACAGGGGCAGGATCCCACCCCTCATTTGTATCACTCAGGTGGCACACAGCTGTTTTGCCTTATATACATTTTACTCTGAGCTATGTTAAATTTCAGCTGGAGCATTTTCAGAGCAGTTTTCCCTCTCTCAGCCACCATCACCCCCCAACATACGTGGTAGCACCAGTCTGTCTAGACTATTCCATATCCTCACATCCCTTGCTCAGGCCAAGTAGATTCCCAATTCCAGCTACTCTGATATAAAGGACAAAGTTTGAAATTAGAAATGCTGGTGTAAAGTTCTGATGCCTGTTTTATCTTTTAATCCTACTCTGTGGAGCAGCAGGGGGCTACACTAGCAGATTCAATTGCAAAATAAAAACACTATACAAAAAATTGCATCCTTTCCATTTTACCTATTGTGCTGGTTTTGGATGAGGTAGAGGTAATTTTCTTCACAGTGGCTAATATGGGGTTTGGGATTTGTGCTGAAAATACTGCTAATATAGAGATGTTTTTGTTATTGCTGAGCAGGGCTTGCACAGCATCAAGGCCTTTTCTGCTTCTTGTATTGCCCTACCAGCAAGGAGGCTGGGGGTGCAGAGCTGGGACTGCTGGCCCCAGCTGACCACAGGGATATCCCAGACCATATGACATCATGTTCAGCATATAAAGCTGGGGAAGAAGGAAGGGGGGACATTCAGAGTGATGGTGTTTGTCTTCCCAAGTCATCATTAATGTGTGAAGGAGCCCTGCTTTCCTGGGGATGGCTAAACCCCTGCCTGCTCATGGGAAGTGGTGAATGAATTCTTTGTTGCTTTGTTCATGTGCGCATGGCTTTTGCTTTACCTGTTAAACTGTCTTTACCTCAACCCATGAGTTTTCCCACTTTTACTCTTCTGATTATTTCTCCCATACCACTGAGGGGGAGTGAGTGAGCGGCTGTGCGGGGCTTAGCTGCCATCTGGGGTTAAACCAAGACACCTCTTTACAAATGTACAGATCAATTAGGCAGTTCTATAGTTACAGTTCTCTAGCTACAAAGCCAGATAGAGTTCTTGTTTACAAGCTCCTCACCCCCCACCCCTCACCCACTCAAGTCACAGTTTTATTATACTTGATTTTCTGAGTACTTGTGTTTTCTGGAAGGACTCGTTAGAAATCCTTTGCATTTGATGGGGAAATGCGTGGGTTTAATTAAAAATGTAATTTGTTTCTCTTATGTGATTTTTATTCATTACCTAACATGTCAATATTTTCAGCCAATGATTTCAAAATAAGTAATCATAGACAGCATGTAGAACAGCAAGATGATTATGTTATTCCCAACATCTTTGGATCACCTCCTGGACAATTAGCATATCAATACTTTCCACTGAGGTAAGGGGCAGTGCGTGAACTTTCCAGACTGCCTCCAGAATCTAAAGTAGATGAACACAACCAGTGTTTGGCAGTAAAGTAGCTAATCAATAAATGAATGCCAGATCAATACATATCCCTTATATCCCCTAGAAGAACCACAGTAGTTTTTCTCCAGCTGTCCCTTTAAAGAGGTTCTATCAAATAAATAACAAAAGACAAATTTATATGTTTTGATAATGAAAATTTGCTGTAATTTGCAGCAAAATGACATAAAATAACATCATGTGTGTAAATCCCCAGCTAAAGTAAAATATTACACCACCTGTGGCATCTATGCCATCTGAAGGTCTGAAAGTTTAACTCCTGCCTCTGGTTTAATGCCTGTTTTAAAAGTAGAGTGTCTCTCTTTTGCTCCAGGTAATGAAAAATTCACATCATGAAAGCCTCCTTTGAAGTGCATATGTGGGAATTTTTAAAAAATATCTTCCCAAAATATTTGGTGCTATCTCACACTGATGCCTTTGTATACAGGGTAGAGGAAATGTAACCAGAAGCAGGCAAATATTAAAAACACAAGGTGGGAGGCAATGGAGTAGCCAGGATCATAAAAACTTCAGAGAAAAATAAGCCCTAAGCTAAAACTGAATTTTCCGAGTGCCAGATCTTAAATTAATTCTTTTGGAATTGAACCCCTAGGTCCTTAATCAGACTCCTTTAAAATGGTCTTGACCACAAAATTACTTTGTTATTACGTAAGAGGTGAAGGAAGGAATGCATCTTATCTCTTCTAAGCTCTCCTGAAATACAAGGCAAAAAGATATCAGAAGAAGATAACCTATATGGTGTTTGCAGTTCCTAACTGGAAACCTGGCTGGTATTTGAAAAACTGTGATTTAAGTAATTTTGTGTTTGCTAACAAGGGTAAATTGAACGTTTGCTTACATTAAAATGTGTGCCTAAAATGTTATATTTTTAAATGGTAATCTCCATTTGGAGTTTGTCCAAAATTCAGTCTTTTTAATGGCTAATGTTCCTCAAGCTGTTCACAGATAAAGTCCTCCTAAGCACCCCTAGGGTTCATCTGGCTTTCTAAATGTCTGCTTCAAGATGAGCTAAATTCCCAGAAATGCCTATTTCTCTCAATTAAATGCGAAAGAAGCCCACAGTGTCTGGCTGCAGTGGAAACTGGAAATGTCTGGAGCTTTTACAGATCCAGAGCCAGCACCCTGTGAGCTGCAGCCCTCCTGAGGCAAGAGTGGGTGCTTAAACTGGGGCTCAGGTCACTTCTCCTGACCCTGAGCTACAGCCATCAGTAGTGAGTACAGCAAGAAGCTGGCACCCTGGGAAGCACAGGAGGCTCAGAAGAAATTTATGACTCACACAGGAAATTGTCCTGGTTTCTCTGGTGTTCAGAAGTGTGAAGAACTCACTTGTTATTTCAAGAACCCTTTAATGAAACATCATTTTGGGTGCACAGGGAAAAGGTGTGGTGACTCCAGCTCCCCTGAATGAATCTGTCCCACCAGCTCAGTTGTCTCAGCTTGACTGCCCAGAGTATAGACACAGATATAGTATGGATTTAGACAAGTGTTCTGCCTTAACCCCAGCCAGCAACTCAGCCCCACAGAGCTGCTTTCTCACTCTCCCAGTGGGATGGGGGAGAGAATCAGAAGGATAAAAGTGATAAAATTAATGGGATGAGATAAAGACAGTTTAATAGGTAAAGCAAAAGCCACGTACACATGAACAAAGCAAAGCAAGCAATTTGTTCACCACTTCCCATGGGAAGGGGTTGAGCCATTCCAAGGAAAGCAGTGCTCTGCCACACGAAATGGTGACTTGGGAAGACAAATGCCATCACTCCAAATGTCCCCCCTTCCTTTTACTTCCCTCAGCTTTATATGCTGAGCATGACATCATATGGTCTGGGGTCAGCTGGGGTCAGCCGTCCTGGCTGTGTCCCTTTACAATTTCTTGTGCAACCCAGACTTCTCAGTGGTGGGGTGGGGTGAGGAGCAGAAAAGGCCTTGTCTCCGTGTTCGCAGTGCTCAGCAGTGTGGAAAACATCCCTGTCTTATCAACACTGTTTCCAGTACAAATCCAAACATAGCCCCATGCTAGCTACTATGAAGAAAATTAACTCTATCCCAGCCAAAACCAGAACAATAAGGGGTATGATTCTATGATATTTTTATTATTGACTGTTTGTTTGTTTGTTTATGATCAGTGCAGTGTTGGACAGGAATAAGACCCCAAATTGCAATGGGGAGTTGTTCTTATTTTACACAAGAGAGCAATGGCATATTGAAACACTCACTTTGATGGTTTCCCTTGTCTGCAGGGAGTGCTCAGTAAAAGCTTTCTGCTACGTCTGGATCGACATAACTGGGATTGTTGGTCCCATATGAATTGAGACAGGAAGTACTGCAGTACAGAGATGGTCCAGATAGGAAAACAAATGTCACTGACAGACAAGATCTAATTTCAGCATTAGGCTAACAATGTGACTGATGCTGAGCCAGTAGGAAATTATTATGGCCTAGATTAGATTAAGCATGCAATGTCAGAAGAGCCCTTCTCCACCCCTGCATGCATCCATGCCCTTCCCTACCACTCTACAGAGACCAGTTGGCTCCTTGCCTCTCTTCCATCCTGCTCTTGTTAATACAGGTAGCTTAAAAAGCTGTATAAGCAATTACAAGTTCCATAATAATGTACTATCATCCACCTTCCCTCATCCTCATCTAAAATCTCATTAAAGAAAAAAAAAGAAGTAGGGGGAAAAAAAAAGTAAAACCTTTCTGCATGGAAGTCCAAAGTGACTTCTCTTATGCATGCATTGGTATTTATTTCACCTTCCAGAAGCACTAGCTGCTGGTAGCATCAGCAGGGCCAACAGCAAAATGAATGACTTTTGCCACAAACCAGAATGGGGATTTGAACCCTAGCAACTCCAGTCACATCTGAAACTCTCTAGCCAGAAAATCCCTCTGGCTCAGCATTGGACAACATCTCCCTCAGCAAAAAAATTCCCCTTCTCTTTCTCTGTCCAACAAAAAGAGCAGGTTTGAAGTATAGTAAATGACAGCTTATGTTTGTGAACTGTTCTTTCCTGCATCACTGACTAGGAGAGAAGTCATCTTTGCTCATATTCCAACCAGAGCTAACAGAACACCATGCAAAGACACACATCCACACATGGTGGTACACCAAAATGAATCTCATGTTACATACGGGGATGGCCAGATATCAGGTAAAGGACTGACTTTAATCCAGCTGACTTCAAGTGACACTGTACAGCCTTCATGGATATAGGGAAACACCACAGAATCACTATTAGAAGCTATTTCTATCACATAGGCTTACCACCAACCCCCAGCACAAAAGTGCGGAAGAAAGGTAGCAATTTAACAGGAGGTATAGGAGCACATATAGCAGAATACAGTAGTGATCCCTGTTTCTTTGCATGTAGCAAAGATCAGGTGGATCTGAGTCAGCTCTAGTGACCAAGTGTCTCACTGGTGTGTGTCAGAGTTGAACTGAAAATAAAATTAAGTTTTCACTGGCTTGGGATTTCATATGAAACCAGTGCAAAAATGGATCTGAAAACAAAACAAAGTCCAGTGAGTTCGTTTTTCAGAAGCTGGTGCTAATGCCCATGAAATAGCTTCATTACTGTTTGTATTACACTTGCAGCTTTGCATGAAATGTTGCGCAAATACTTAGCATGGGCTTGTCCTCCACTTAGATGGCCTGTGGGTTGAAGTGATTTATTTGGTAACATCTGAGTGTTTATTTATTCAGTGTATTGTTAGGAGCCTCTTAAGGTTGACCAGAGCACTGTATAGGCATTCCTTTGGGTTAGCTTGTAAAAATGTAGTGATATACTCAGGGAGTGCTCCCCTGAGCTTGCAGACATTAGCAGAAGTCAGCCCCTAGTGGAATGGTTAGAGATGCTGGCTTCTGAACTTGCTGAGATGGCCTGAAAATGAGATTTATCTTTATTAACCCTCTTTTCAAAGCTTTATTTTTAGTCAGTCAATTATTTCCAAGTTGGACCTTTTTAATTGCTAAATTGTGACTCACACTATTTAGCAAGTCAGATTAAGCTGGCCTGAAACCAGCTAAGAGGTGTAGTTTAAAAGATATCTGTCCGTACTCTAATTTCTCCATGGAAAAAAAAGAAAGCTCCAGCTTAGAAACACATTTGAGTATAAACTTCTGCCCTGTACAAGAAGTAAAGATTGTAAAATGGATGGGTAAAGAAAAAATAAAGTCAGGAGAATAGTATGGCAAGCAGAGTTGGGGACTCTACAAGAGGAAAACAAGTTGTAAAAGTATTTTTTGAAGAGTGAGAGGGTCATAGCAATAGCCTTAGTCTATCATGACAAATTTCCTGTCTTCATCACTAAGGCAGGAGGACCCAATTTTTTTCTGTTCTATACAGAGGAAGAAGGAGTTAATGAATTGATACCACATCAGGTCTGTTAAGATCCTTTAAAGTAAATGGTAAGTAAACAGGAAGCCAGGCAACAGGAATGCTAAGAAACAGCCATTAACATCAGGCAATCTAACATCTTCCAACTTCCTCTGGCATGTTTATTACAGACAAGACAGCTCCTGTCTGGCGTATTATTACAGACCTTGCATCAATCCTGTCCCAAATAAAATATAAAGAGTTAAACCGATGCTTAGGGTCTGCCCTATTGTTATGAAACAGGGGCTAGAATTTCCAAGTCATCCATATCAGAGATGTATGGCCTAAATGCAAAGACAACAATGGCACTTAAAGGCTTTCAAGGAATCCTTCCAGGAGAGAGATAGGCTCAAAAGATCACAATATTACATAAAAAAAATTCTTTCCTGAAGCACGTGGAATTGAATAAACTTCTGCTATGGTGTTGCTTTTCACCCTTATCTCCCCTTTTTTTACTACTTTTTTTTTTTTTTACTTCTCTTCTGTCTTACCTGTACCTCCCTTTTGGCAGTACTATCGGGGAATTCTTCATGGCATCTGTGATTCATATTTAACAATGTATTTTCACAAGTGTCATTGTAGGGAATCACTGAGGACTATCCCTATGGGAAACATCAGAGAAATACAAAAGCAGGCACCTGGAAAAAAACGCAACAAGATGGCTATTAAAAATAGAGAATACATCTTTGAATTTAATCAGCATTCAGAAGAGAGAATGGAGACTTACACCAGGAATGGGAAAATAATTTCACACTGTAAGACTAGCCCAGAATATCTTTGCCTTGGCAAAGTACTGGTGTATTGGCATTCATTTCCAGTGTGAGTTGTATTAGTTGACCAAGAAGATATCATATTCCATTCATTTTCCCTTTTTTGAGCCAACAGCATCTCACTGCAATTGTTTCCCTGCTATTCTTCACCTGTTTGGATGACTGTTTCCCAAGGTGCTGGCCCTGTGCTCAGCCCAAAAAAGTCATCACCCCTGACTGTGACCTCTGTACAATGCTGCTATAACAAACAAGTTTGCAAGTGTGGTGCAGTCTGGCTATTTGCCTTAGGTGATGAGACGACCTCTCTGTTTTTGTGGCGGCAGACAGCTGCCTCCCCACCGCAGCCAGTTGGTGTTCAGTGGGAGATCTCAGGTGGGCAAAGTCTAGAAATATGGCAGAGATTGGTCCTTCCTTAGGGAAGGAAAGGGACCATGGGGCACAGGCTCTGGGAAGCACCCTGGCTCTGGTTTTGCTAGCCTAGGCTAAGTACCCATTCAGGGCTTCTTCCCCTAGAGCTGGACAATCAAAGAGGTTTCCAGAGGGGAAAGACTGGTGCCTGCTGTTAGTTTCCTGGGACTTCATATCACATTGGGGGCCCATCAGATTGGACTTCTACTGCTTTGACCTGGATTTCACAGATGAGAGGCTGCATCCTAGTCCCCCAGGCTGCCCCATCCATGCTGTGGTTGGCAGTGCCTAGCAGCCTGGCACATGTTAGCTGGATGCATTAGTGTGTTTATTCATTATGAGTGCCATAATGTGGGGTGGCTGCTTCCAAGCAAAACAGCCTTGTGGCCCGCTGCCTGCTCCCTGAGCTTCCAGAGCCTGCTAATAACGTGTCACGGGAGCAGTGAAGGACTCCTGTCCATGCCTGAGCCTTCTGAGGCTTTATCTTTTGAGGTGGCACGCTCTGGGAGAGGGGAAAGGTGCAAGGGGGGGGGAAAGCAGGGACTGGGGTAGCCTAGTAAGTCATGCTGGGCCCCATGGCCACATCACCCCAGGCAGCGGGCAGGGAGGAGAAGCTGGCAGCTGGCACCAAACCTGCCTGCACTTTGTCTCACAGGACTTAATATCCTTCTCAATCTGATGTGTCTACATATAAAGCACATCCAGTCCTCCTGTAACAGGCATTATATTACTATAAGCATTTATCTAAGGCATCCTGGACCTGTAATTAGACAGCAGTTAAGGTCAGACAAGTGATTAGTTAACAGTAGTTCTCTGGCTTGGCTTACATGCCTTGTTCATCTTCATTCAAAACAATTTAGTTTGCTGACAGTCATATAAATTTCTGCTAGATAATCTGGAACATTTGAGTGTTTGGCCCTGAAATGTTTCACAAAATTACCAAGTTGAAGAATGCGTTACTGTCTTCCTAGAGAGCATTTCCCCTGGCCTGCCAGCTCCAGGCTCTGTGTCTTCAGTCCTACCCCATGATATGCTGTGCCTGCATGCACATGCACTAGCAAAAATAAATGGCCATAACAAGGAGGAAAAATACCATCCTTGATTTCATATCTCATCCATGGTAATTATTTTCTATTCAACTTTATGCTTTTCTGTCTTTGGATCTCCTTCCTTTTTGTCTATCAGCCTTTTCCAGTAAACAGAGAGCTTGCAAGGTTAGCAGAGAGTTATATTTTTTTACTCTGTGAAGGGCAGATCAGCACATTAAATTACTGGACATGTATGTATCTGCATCTGCTCAGAACACTGCATCAACAGCACCAACAGCACCAACAGCAGGCAACCCAGAGTGCTCTTCAGCAAAGCCACTGCCCTCCAGTGCCCAGGGGAAACAGTCCAAAACATTTATACACTAGATCCAGAGTCTTTCTGGCCTTAAAATAAGCAAAGCTTCAAGTAAGGGAAACGATCCTTTAGGAGCAGAAAGGCTGTCCCCTAAACACAGCTCATGCCATTAGAAAACAATTGAACACAGAGTACTTGGATTATTGCACAACTAATACTTCCACTTTTAAAATATCTGGCCAAAAACTATAGCAAAAACATGTTAAAATATAGTTTGAATACCAAATATGTTTCTAGAGCTGTATTTGCTTTTTCTCACTCTCCCTCATTGCACTGTCCCACTTTTCTCTCATGTGCTAAGTTCATCATCTGCTTGTTGCATCAGGTATGTATCAAACCCATCCCTGCTCTGCAGACATACTTCTGCGAGATGAGCTGGGGCCTTGCAGAGATCTACACAGAACCACCACAGAAAAGTCCTCATGTCCACACCGAACTACCTGTGTTTGGAGAGGACAACCATCCCTCCAGCCACAGGAAAGCAATCTAACAGCTAAATCACCGGACTTCAAAGCTTTCACTGCTTTGTAAATCCTGAGCACAGCAGCTGCCGGATATTGTCATGGTAAGCAAAACTGATCAGTCTCATTTAATCATGTCACACTTCATTTGTGCCACAAGTGTCAGGAAGCTGGTCAAAACAAGGTTAACGGGCTACAGTACATCACAGGCCAATAATCAGATTAACCGGGCAGTTGCCCAGTTCCTGGCCATGATTATATTCACCCTATCATACTGCTTTTAACTATTTGTGACTGGATTGCCAATCTGGTATTAGAGGCAGGAAGGACAAGGCTAAGAACCCAAGGGAAATTAGTTATTGCTAGAGACTAAATGAGGCTTTCACAAGGTGAAAAATAAAAATTGACAAGAAAGATATAGAAGTATTTGCATTTTCAGATACTCATTTTTTATTTAATATTGTGAGGGATATTTGTATGGACAAAATCATTTTTAAAGTCTTGTTATATACTCAGCAGCAACTCACTAAGCAATCTGTTAAAAATAAAGCCAGAGGAAATGAATGAGGCCTTTTCCTAGTGTTTTATAAGTCATAATAAAACAGGACCTTTCCTTTGACACCTTCCTGATCATTCAATTTGAAAAGCATTTTTCTCAGCTCTCAGATTTCATTGCTACATCATCAGCTCAATGGGGACAGAGTATAAACTGTATGGTGTCAGTGCAGCTCCAGGTCAGGTTACAAATCTGCGGGGGTCCTGCAGACTAAGTAAGCAAAGAGAGTGATGTAATTTGAAAGGAAACACAGGTCAGTCATGCTAATGTCCCTCCTGCCTGGCATCAGCCTAAATGCTGGGTCTAGGTGTACAGTTGCTATGGGAAATAGCAATGTAAGAAATACAAAGCCTTAAAAAAGACTGTTTGAAAGCCAGTGAGATAAATAAAGATACAACTCTCATCCTCACCCTTCCTTCAGTTTTTAGAGGAAAAGTCACATGCCTGAAGCATGGCAGGAGGGTCCCGGAATGGTGGTGCCCCTCTCACAACATGCCTCCTGGCAGCAGTTGGAGAAGCTGCTGTGCTCTTCCCTTGCTGTTTCTGAGGCAGATGAAACAGAGAGGCACAGAATCAGAGCTGACCACCCACCTTACACCATGAAGTACTTTCCTTTTGCCAAAACGTTAATTTAAAGGAGAGTAAAAATGGTCCCAAGTTTGCACAAATATATAATTAATGAAAAGGTGTCAGATAATTAAATTGTTTTATTACTTTGGGAGTCTGACCTTTCCTACACTGAGATTCACATTCTTTCTCTTGGCCTGTGTTCCTGTGTAAAGTTAGATATCTGTTTCTCTTCTGCGACTCTAGTTTTACTGTCTGTAAAATGTATTTGATCCTATTATGATAAGAAGCCTTACTATGCAAACAATCCAAGCAACTCCAAGATTCATGAACAAAGCCCTGACTTTTCTTCAAGAGCAGCTTTGCCAACAGGCTCCTTCAGTTCAAGGTCTCTGCCTCAAGAAATTAAAGCATTTAACACAAATAGGAAGAAGTATTCCTCTATGAACTCTACTAGGCCAGTGAAACGCAGACCCAGACCAAAGAACAGGGCCAGGCTAAGCATGAGGCCAAAATGGCTGGAGATCACAGCAGTGTGGGCTTTGCACCCTGCGCTCCGGCCAGCAAGAGGCAGGTTTGCACTCAGCCTTGCCTAACATGGGTGCTATTAAACTGATGAGGCAAAAACACTGCTGGAAATTATCTTAACAGCAGAAGAACTGAGGAACCTCCCGAACCCAGGCTTATCCAAAACAGCCGCAGCTGCTGGAGCATATGCTCCTGGGTGAAGTCAGGCCATAGGCACTTTACATTTTGAGGCTGTCAGCACATCCTTTCCTGTCACATCCCCTGGGCTCTCCATCTGGCATACACCTGTGTCTTGCTCCTGGCTCTTGGCAGTGCAGATGCCTGAATACAGGAGAAGCCTTTCCTTCAGTTGGTTCAGAGAGGATGAAAAATTGATTTCTCCCCTGACTTCCAAGTCAGAGCACCCCTTACTCCAATTCAGGCAAAATTACCTTGATTAATTTAAAAAATGTAAGAAGTTGCTGTGAGTTATTCTGGTTGGTTTTGCCTGAAGAAGGACAAGAGCACTCACACAAACCAGTTTGCCAGGAGAGTTGGTGAATGGTGGTAGCTATAGCCAGAGGAGGTACCACCTCTGGCTGGCACAGCTGGATCAGCAATAGGACTTGTGGCCACAGCGCTCTGCCTGGCAGGAGAAAACTTGCTTCTTGTCCATTTTTATTACAGGAGGTAGGTTCTGTCTTTGGAGGTGTGTGGAAGAGGCACAGTAAATCTGCTCAGTGAAGCATAGTCTCGGTGTAATGGTTTCTTTAATGCGGAGTTGGAGCAAAAGAAAATACAACTGAATGAGAGACACGCCCTGAGATTCCGAGTTGGCCAGGGAGGGTAGTACAGGCCTGTGGGCACTGTCTGGGGAGAAAGCTGATAATGGGAAAGCTTGCAAAATCCAAACTTAATCTCTTGCGCTGCAGAGAACTAATCCTCATGCTTGACATTAATCTTTTCATTGGAGATATAACACCCTTATCTTCCATGTTGCTGACTGAGCCAGAAAGTAGAACCTGTGGTCTTTATAGGCTGGATATAGAGCCGCAGAAATCCTTACAGTGACATTGTCTTTCCTCTGGGTCTTCTTAAAATTTTGGTATGGACTGGGCTCTCTTTGATGACAGCCCACCTTTGCTCTTTTTAAAGAAACATTCCCATGTGTAGTCCTGATACAGGCCCTTCTCTTGACATAAAAAATCTCATTTGGCCCAGCAAGGAAGAGACCATTGGCAAGTAGGACTGTAACAACCTCCATGGCATCCCACTGGATGATCTCCAGAATTGGAGCTGGCTGGGAGCAGGTATGACTCTGGTCTCTTCCACGGTGTTGTATAGGGCATCACCTGGAGGGTCCTCGCAGTTTGGGTTTACTGTCATAAAATCAGTACTCATGTTGCAAATGATGGCAGCCAAACTAGCCTTGAGGCAAAGCCTTGTTTTTCTCACAGGAGCAGAGGCCAAACAGCTTGACCTACGCGCGCGCTCAAGCCAAAATGCACTGAATTTTCTGGTCTTCTGGACCAGGGCTATAAGTTCATCCTCCTCTACCTCTTTCTGACCCACAAGCCTTTCTGGAGAATTTTTGATTTCTCCTTTTATCCACTACTTGCTTCTGGTTTTGTTGTTCTTACTTTTGTTTCTTTAAAGAGAGAGGCTCTAAGTGAATACAACAGATTGCACAAGCGCTTGCACTAACCAGGGCCCTGAGGCAGGAATATTTGGATGCTAACCCAGCATCTCTATAAGCTGCAAGATAACATATTGGCTTCTATGGAATTAGGAAATATTGAACTACATGGTGTGGGATAAAACTCAAAGGATATAATCCTTCATTTATCAGCAGCCATGTTGTGGCAGAGCAGCGCAGCCTTTCCAGCATTTAAAAGCAAACCGTGAAACAAATCTGAATGTATGTGTCTTAATACGCATTAATTGCAACCAGAATTAGACCTCATTGGACTGCCAAAGCTACAAACACAGTCAAAATCGTCAGGGCTTCCAGATAACTCTAGGATTTGTGAATAACAGAGAAACAGGCAGTAGCAAGGGAAGTAATTGAAGCTCCTACACATCATTGATTAAAACACAAGGACTGCCCTTCAAGGAGGAACTTTGCATCAGGAGGGAAATATATTGGCTGCTCTCCCAAGCTGCTTCTGGCTCTGACAGCAGCGATTCAGGACATATGACTGCGCTGACATAGATAAAAACAAATCTGCGTTTTCAGTCTCTCTACAGTAAAAAAACAGCCCAGGAAGGATACACGTCTTAATTAACCCCTTGGGAACAGAAGACAAAAGCATATAACAAACAGAATACTGCACACATGGAAAGCATTTTGACTGTGAATCCTTTGAAGGCAGGTGGTTTTCTTGTTTGTTTTCATACAAAAGAAAAATTCACCTCTGTCTGGCAACCTAGCAAAAGGTCACACAACACTGAAGCCCTGTAAGAGTACAAGTTAAAAAGACCCAAAGCAGGCACTGTGCGGATTTCACCTACCTACTGTTGCTCTTCTGCTGGCAAGAATTCCAGCTGTGTGTGGGTTGCCGCTTTGCTACACAGGATGCAGGAGCAGAAGTGAATTATGACAAGCTGACACCACTATTTCCTTTGAGAAACAGATGCCCATATTTGACATGGCTTGAATCTCTTGCTTAAACAATGAGAGCAAATGGGCCTATTTGAAGTTTGTGCAAGCAGGTGCATGTTGCCCTTCGGCTAAACACAAACACTTGGAAAGCACAATTAAAGCAAGAAGAAAATGAAACTGGTTTTTCCTTTGCAGTTCAAGCAGAGGACACCTGCGCAGCGGGGAAAGAACAGAGGCAAAGAAACAAAGAGGTGTTTATACTGGGCTGGCAGATATGAGAGATGCTCTGCTTTTTCCTGAGCCACTTCTCACCAGTAGAAGAATCCAGAGCTTGATCAGATCCTAGCAGACTCCAAAATGGCAAAAGTGTGTCCCATTTGTTTCATGGAAACTGAATTTTCTTCTGAGATATCTTCTAGTTGATTTTCCATAGAACAGAAAGAAAAGCTTTATTCTTGGTGAGGGAATTACTTGGCCTCATGGGAGTTCATCTGTTGGCAGTGCTGCTCAGCTCACATCACATCAGTCTTATTCATGGATACCTGCATAGCGCTCAGGGGCCAAGCAAGCTGCCAGGGTCACACAAGAAGGCTGCAGCAAAATCAGAAAGGTGATTTTGTTCAAATAAATCCCTGTTATCCAGCTGCTCCAGTTCTTTCCTTCCCCCCACAACAGGAACAGCAGCAGTGCCTGCACAGGAAGGCCACCACAGTGGGTCTCCCCCATTGGTCAGACAGAGTTGAGTGCATGTTGTACTCAGTAATGCAACTGTGCCTTAAATACTGCCTTAAATGTGTTCAAAATAACCTTCAGGAAGAGGTGCTGGCCACCTGCCCATAGGGGTGAGGACCTTCCTCACCCCACCATTCTCTGGGTATCTGCCCCTGCAGACAGCCAGAGCCTGGCAAACTCCTGCCTGGCATGCAGTGTACATGTCACTGGAAAGAGCTGTCTGCCTTCTCACAGAAGAGGATATGCCCTGCACACACCTCAAAGAGGCAGACTCTGTCAGCTTATAAATGTGTCCTGAAATCGGTTGTAACTTCAGGCAAGAAATGTAAATCCAATGATCATACACAGGTAGAAGAAATACTGCCTTAACCTCGATGCCTGATTACAGGAAGCAGCGCTCAAAAATTGTTTCTTCCTCTCTGTTTCCTTCTTATTCCCTCTCTGACCTAAGCATGATCCCTCAGCTAATCTATCCAAATCACATTCACATATTTGCTCCCTACTAGTAGAACCTCCTTTTCACATGAAAAGGACACTGAGAAAAATGGCATTACTTCAGACAGTTGGGCAGGTGTTGGCAATGGGGATGCAAGGGATGCAAGATGCATCTAAACAAAATCTTTAACATAATTTTAAGTTCCCTTGGCTTTAGATGTTCCTTGTCTCTGGCAAGCTTCTTCCAGCACTCAGTGGCACATCCACAGAGGCAAGTTTTGAGATACCTGATGGCAGCCCAGACCAGATGAAGTGCAATAGTGAGGGGCCAGAGCCACAAGCAGGTCAGGGAGGAGGTACGATCACCCTGGTTGTCTGTTGAGTTCACAAGCTCACCACCAAAACATCATTTTGGCTCCAGTGTTCATTTAACCTGTGTCCAAATTGCCTGAAACATCATACCATGCAGCTGTACTCCATTTATTGGCAACACTTGGGCTCAGAGGTTGCCCTTCTCACCTCATCAGGATCACTGATGAGTGCCTGCCATGGGTTCTCTCTGTTTTTCACTCACAGATGAAACACAGCCATTGGGGACCTGCTGACACCAGGAGTTTTCCTTGACACAGCCTTCTTGGGGAATGGGCAGGTTTGAGGTGGCAGGACACAGCTCAACATACAAGTGTCTCATCGCCCACTGGCCAGAGAGTGCAGCTGAAGAAGAATGGCCTGGGAGCTCAGCATGGGAACACACACATTGTACACAATTTACCCTCTGGTCTTCTGAGCCGCTTTGGTTTCTCCACTGATGTTTTTATTCAGACAGCAGCAATATAAAGGAGAATAAGGTCAGCTCTAATAAGGTCAGCTCATGCCTGCAAATAAGAGTGATTCAGAGAAGCTGTCCCAGAGTAGGTTTGAATGGAATAAATATTAACGAGCTAAGATGCAGCCCAGCCACAGTGGCTGAAGGATGTGCATGCACATACACAGAGGTACATACTATCTCCTCCATCCCCCTTTCCTCCTTTACTTTCTGAAGTCATTTCCAGGCCCTCCATTGCCAAAGCTGCTGACAGAGGAAGCAATGCCTTTCTCCTCCTTTAACATAGTTTTATGGTGACCATTTGCCATGAGAGCAGCTATTTCCCAAGTGAGGCATAGAACAGAGGAAAATTTTCTCCATTATATTGCTGCTGCAAACTTTCTTGGTGTTGCGGGGAGGACTGGGAGGCTTAGACAAATTTTATTAGAGAAGCCATCTCATTGAGCTATGAGGTGCAGAAATAACTCTCTTGCTTTCAAAACTCCTTTTCAGAGAGGAGCCTAGGTATGGCTGGATCCAATCTTAGCCTCAAATTTTGTTAACAGTTTAAATTTAAGGAATTATAGAGGTGTGATTGAACCACTTTTGTCTTGTAGCTTTTAGTGATGGCAAATAAGATGTATTTATATAAAATCAATTATTTATTATGATGAATAGACAAATGAAAAGACAAAATATCTTAATCAGAATTATTTACTACACAGTATAAAAGCTGAAAACTACTAGTAGTGTAGTACAAGATAGGATAGTATAGTGCACTATGTCAAAGCAATTACATTAAGGCAATTGTATCAAAGCTAGCAAAAAGAAACAATCATTAAGTAGAGATTGACATAACTCACCACACAACAATTGCGGGCAGATCTCTCTTTCATTTAACCCCTGGGAAGTAACCATGAAGAGGCGACCCTGCTTCACAGGAAAAGCTCCTCACATTTCAGGAAAGTATGTGGAAGAATCTGCCATACAAAAGTTGGACTGAGCTTTTACAGTTATAAAGTGTTTGACTGCCAGACACATATCTCTAGGCCAGATAGCAGCTTATCTGTCAAATCTTGCTTCAAAAAGCAGGATGTGTGTTTGAAGTTTGGTGAACCAGGCTGGTTTTAGCATAATTCAACACTAAAAACAATACCATGGTGTCACTGGTAACTCACCACAGATACCTTGCATTGTTTGGATTCTCTGACTAGATTTTAGACCTATCAAGGCAGAGCATCCTGTTCTTGGGAAGATGCTTCCTTTCTGTCCTGAAGCTCCACGTCCCCAGTATACCAAATAACTGTCAATATACATACCGAGGAATCTTGTATCTGTTGGAAAGGAATCAAATGTCCTTTGAATCACACAACAGAAAAAAGAATCTTTATGAAAGGAAAATTCTCATGCATGCAACTAGGAAGCAAACTGCAGCTCCATGTTAGTTATCTTGAACTCCTTGGCCAGATCCATAAAGATCACCTCAGGAAACAGTCTTAGGAGCCTGGGAGGCAGCAGCCTGAAACTAGGTGGCCAACTGCCCTGCGGTGTGCCTACTGAAAACTCTGCTGCCACTTAGTTCCTGGCTTCTTTGCATCACTGAAGCATCACTAGAGCTAATTAAGAGCAAACACTGTGGTGAAATGCTTTCTGCATTGACATATGGCCACCATAAACAATCCAGAGCCATGAGCTCACCGCATGCTGCTGACGCAGTTGTGAGCTAACAGCAAGAGCCAGGACTGACGCCAGTCCTGGTTTAACTCAATGTAGAAATGCCAATTCCCCACAAAGCTCCAGTGAGTTGTCTTCTTATCTGACTTTCATTCCTATATCCTGTTGCTAAATGAGGCACATGTAGGCAACAAAATCTCGGTAGCTCGGCAATCTCCTCCTGCTGTAAATAACAGCAGCCTCTTTTGGTAAAGTGCCGTCAGCCAAGGTCTTCAACAAGCAATACCGGCAGGTGTGTTGTTAGCCTATCTGTAGAGGAGGAAAAATTGCACTCAACATCTCTCCTTCATCCCAGAAAAAGCCTGGAGTAATATCCTGTGCCACCTGACTTGCCTTCATTAACTTTTCTCTCCTGCTTCGCACTGCATAGTTTGTAAGGTAGGTTGACTGTGCAAGACTGAAACTAGTAATAAATATATCAGGTTGAGCAAATAGGACACACAAATTGGAAGGAGTAAGAAACCTCTGTGGCACTAGGACTGCCGAGGGACCTTTGCAAGGCTGTTCTTCACTGTGACAGCAAGAGCCTACAAACTACACAGGTAGTACAACGGTGGATATATAGCATCTAAAATGCTCTTGTTCTGAATTTCCTGAGAAATCTTAAATCCTTGAGCTCTCTCTCTCTCTCTCACACATGGGGCAGTGCTGATTATCTGAATGAGAAAAGAAACATTATGCATAGACAGCTAATATAATTTTCAGTGGGAAAAGTAGATATTATAGCAAGCTGCTGTTAGGCCAATAAGAATTTGAGTTTAACTGAGGATATATCGTATGAATGTTGTTGCTATTCTTAACTTTTTTTACTTTTTTTACAGCTTGCCTTGTGCTGCTTCTCCTTTACCACCTAAGACAGCCCCCATAGTCCTGGCTGCAGCAGAGCAGCTAAGGGGCTGCAGCTAGGCCAAGGCAAAAGTCATGTCTGGTTATGGTCAGGACTTTCTCTAAGCTGTCGAGAAACGGAGACAGAGAGTTTCCCTTGTTTTCCTCTCCTGCTTCTCCAAACAACTCTGATCCTCCATGTCATGAAATAGGCTTATCTAATAAAGCTATCATATTGTATATAATAACAAGAATCAACTCCAACCATTCTTATTTTGCAACCTCTTCGTATTTCCTCTGCTGGTTTTATGCCAAGCATATCTACCATCAACAGGTGATGTTTACTGGCTCAGAATGAACAAAGTTACCTTTCCTTCTCCAGCTACTTCCTAGAAAAAAAACCAAAACAACAAGGATTTTAAAGAAGAGAAAGAGAAATAAAATATGTGTGGGCAAGTGACAAATGTAACTGAAGTAAGGAGGAGGAGTGCTCATTGTTTCATAAAACTCACCATATGTTGTGTGGCTTCATTACTCAAATCTTGTATGTGCTTGTTTGATGATTTGATCAGCTGTTGACTTCATTTCATATTGCTGCCAATTCATGACTTGGTTGATTTGATTTGAGTTGTATCCCTAATCAAGGATTGTATTTTGCTCATTTTCAGTTACTTTAGTTACTAAGAAAAAAAAAGGAGTCTGCTTTAGAGGTATTTCTTATGATTTGTGTATATGTGATTATTTAGTTTGCAGTAAAGGCTAACAGGAAAACACATCCCAGAGCCTTATTGCCATGTCCCCAGAAGAGCAACCCACCCACTGCGTACAGGCATGGGCAACTATAACATTCTGCTTCTCCATCTTTCACAAGTTGCTGGGATATTTAATGGCTACAAGGCAAGTATTTTGAAGATTACTAGAAATATAAGGAAAGGACTTAATGGGCCGCCAAGGCCAGTTTCCTGCAAGTCTAGGTAAGCATATTTTGTAATCCTCCCTCATACACTTCCCATGTAAACTTACTAACACGTAGCTTTCAAAAGTGACAGCATTCTCTCGTGGGAGTTATGTGCTGTTACCTATAAGTGATGGGTAAGATGATTTCTTCCCTGTAAGCGTTTTAGAAAATTTACATGAATAGATGACAGCTCAAGCTGTTGCTCAAATCTAGGCATCTTTTTCTACAAGAGCCTTAATGTCAGACAAAAACTAACAGAGCTATGTAGCTTCAGTTCCACTTCTGCCCTTGCTACCCATGACAGCCCATGCCTGGTGGACAGAGACATCCGTGGTCTGAGCAAAGCTCACCATGTGAGCCGGGGCAGGGCTACACTTGACAAAAGGAGCGAAAGAGGAGTGTTATTGTACAGACTGTGACACACGAGTCTATATGGTTTAGTGCAATATGTGGACATGATCCTGGAAGGTGGTGAAAATGATAATGCAACCTCTGTGAATCTGGGCCATTCCATATTTGTGTGGTTCAAAGCTGGACTCTGAAGAAGAAGTCTTGATGGCTTTTTTTCTGTTTCCCAGAGAGTGAAGCAGGCTACAAAGGATATGAGGAAACTCCCTTTTTTCTTCTCCATATCAAAGTCATCGGCCACGCTGCAGATGTTACCAATGTCAAAAAATATTAGTCTTTAATGAATAATAGTAGCTCCATCCCTAATGCAGTGCCCTTTTGCAAGGGCACAGAGCAGAGTAGTAGTGATATAAGATGGCGGCACAAAGTGACAGGGAAAACCTGGTGAAGAATAGCTGTGTCTGGACAAGCTCCCTGGTATACCAAGGGAGCATTTACTCTTGAGATTTCAGACCGAGATGCAGAAAATGCATTAAACACGACTGCCTTTCATGTGAATGTGTGTGTCTGTGAACACACAGTATGCCTGGAAGTAGAGAACATGCAAATAAGAAATCCTCCCATGATACACAGAAAAGCAGGCAAGAAACTGAGATACAGCCACCGCGCCCAGTGTGCACTGCTGTGCTCTTTGCTCACCAGCTGCTTTTGAGCAAATGCAGGAGACTATAAGGGCTACATACCAAACAGACCACACACGGCTCAGGGAACAGCGCTCGAGGCATAGCCTTGGTTACTCATGGTTACTTAGCAGTGGAGAGAAAGAAGTCGGGAAGGTCCTCTGTCTGGGAGGTGTTGACAGGCAAAGGAAAGGATGAAGAAGCCAAGCAATTTAGAAAGAGCTGTTGATTACACACACACATATATGGAAAGAAAAAGATGAAAAAGAGAGAGAAAAAACGAAGATATGAATACGGATGTGAAATGTTGGGAAAATTTGCATGCAGGTTCACAAACTGAAAATAAATCTCATTTCAGTTGCCCTCTCCCCTCTCCTCATTTATTCACAGGACCGTGCTTTAGCAGCAGTAGTGACGTCGATCTAACACAATCACACAGCCAGCCTGCCTGAAATACCGCTTGCCACCATAGGGGAGCTGCAGCAGTGCAGAGCTTAATGAGGCCCACAACTCCTGCAAAATGAATTCCAAAAATGGATTATTTTTTTCCCTTAAGGCAGCAGGGATACAGTCTGCTCTAGATTTCTGATCATACCACACACCTGAAGGACAAAACGATCTGAGCAACAGAGCCTTAAACTGTATTAATGACAATTAATTTCCAGACCCCAGAAACAATACAAGGCAGCTTTTTAATTAAAAAGTTTGAAGATGACACTGGTAGAGGGAGAGAGATTTATGACCTGGTTTCTGTCTTCCAGAGGAACCAAGCATCTGCAGTAGCTACTGGGATTCATGGGTGCCCAGCACCTGTGAAAACTAGGCCATATTTGTCTTGTCTGCTCCGCAGATGGGGAAGAAGCCACAGAAATACACATTTTATTTAAAAATCTATTTATTGGAGTTTTTTGTAGGACCTGTCAGCTGACTGATGTATTTTCTCCCTCTGCTGGTATTCCCACAAGATCCAGAACAGAGATTCATGGGAAGGGTTTACTCCACACTCTTTAGAGTTGCAAATTACCTTTCCTACCCTCTTTCTTATAAGCTGACAGCTGTCCATATAATGAGTGGTACCACACAGCCCTTCCTCCTCCAGGAGGCAGGGTTTAGCTTGGTAGGAACCTTCTTTCACCCCTGCTTCACAGGGGTGAAATATGACCCAGGAGGGACGTATTTTTTGCCCTAGTAGCTCCTTAGTATCCTCATAATTCCCCATTGCTCACCTTGATCTTGCAGAAACGCATAATCTCCTTAAGCTGTGAGCAGCACTACGGCTTTTCCACCATGGCAGCAGAAGTGTACAGGTAGAACTTCCTCAGAAAGGCTGCAAAAACCATCGGAGCAGTACAAAGGCTAGATAGGAGGTGGGAGCAGGCTGGTATCTCAGTGGATTAAACATGTTTGTGGAGAAGTTCACATGCAGATGTGGGTCTAACCCAAGGTGACACTTGTGGCAACAACAAAGTCATTGCCTGAGTCCACTTTGGAGATTCAGAAAGACTCACTGTCTCTTTGTCAGGACACAGCATAAAGCAACTGTAAGGCATTGGCCCCCACTCCCCAGGGCCTGAGTCACATTAAAAAACACATCCCAAGGAAACAACTGTCTGAATCCTCTCCTCAGACTTGTTCATTGCCTCCTGCAAATGCTACCTCAGGGTATGCATCTGAAGTCCTGTCAGGGACATCACTCTACTCCAGCTCTGGGTACAGCCAAGTACAACCACTGCATTGCCAAAGCTTGTTACCAGTTTGATAAGCTTTGGTTTTTACAGGTCAAAGGCTGACAGAGTTTAGCTTCCAAAGGTCCTGGATACACCCTGCTCCCTAGACCCAAGGTTGTCCCCTCTGAAACTGCAGTGGTTGTAAAGAAGGGCCTACAATAACACAGCCCAGGAAAACCCCAGAATGTGTTTTTACACTGCAGGGGACAGCAGGTTTTCAGGTTGGCCCCACAGTGCCCTGGCCTGCACAGGAGATTGGAGTGGGGACTTCCAGGTTGAACAGGGTACTCTGGGTTTCTGCTGCTGCTCCAGCAGTGCCCTAGGCTCAACATCTAGAGTCCTCCAAATCTCAAGGAGGATGGTAAGTTCCTGCTGTCTGTCTGCAAATGCTGTTTATTTATGAACAAAGCTTTTCCATGGAGCTCAAGTGCTTTGCTAGTGGCCATGACCTGTCTGTAGGCCTACAAAGACCCAGCTAGTAGTAAAGACACATGCTGAAAACCTGCTGGCATGGTGTCTCCCTAAATGAATATATTTTCTTGGGAAGCATGAAGGTTTTTGCTTACTGTGTATTTAATATATTTTGCTGCTGAGAAGGGTATCAAAAAAAAAAAAGAAAAGAAATTAATCTCATGATTTACTCTGTCACCAAAATGAATAAGAGACTGACTACTGCTGTTCTCCCTGTTAGGAGAGGGGGCACAATATTTTCATAGTGCAGAGCTGATAAACAGGCTACTCCTGACCATAAAACGAGTGGCACTTTTTTCTTGCCTGCGCACTCTGCTGCCCGCCAGCGGGATTTGTGGCTTTGGAATTTCATCCCCCTGACCCCATGACATACCTACAACAAACTACAGTGGCATTGCAATTCCCATGGAAGAAGCATCTATGACATCTTTTCTCCTGCCTCGCCTCTTCTTAAAGTGGGAGAGAAATTAACAGGAGCACAGGAACACAAGAAATGGGCAGGCATGTGACCCTGATGCCTCTGATTATCTCACTGTCCCCCCACATCGTGGCTCCTTATGTTTCAGAGTACTTGGAGGTTTAATGAATGCTGGTTGATGGCTTGCTACTCCTCATCCCTTCCCTTCTATTTGGGTTCACACTTCATTAACTGACAAATGCTTTTCCTTGGGGGATCATACTACTTCTTCATTTCATCCCAGTTCTCAACTGATTTCCAGTCTACTTCGTGCCTGGCCCTGGGAAAAAACAAAGTTATTATAGCCTGGATAAGCAGCCAGGGCAGGAAATCGCTATCAGAGATGAGATACCATCAGGTTTGGCAACTAATGACTGCTACTTCAGAAATTAAAGAAGTCCTACAGTACCAGAGGGAGCAGCACCCATGTGAGCATCAGTACAGCCACCCTCTCCTGACCCTGCCAGTTCTCATTCCCTGCTCTCCCAGTGTTTTTAGCAACTCTGCATGGCTGTACCTCAGTAGGAACAGCAATATCCATCACTTCGCTTCCCTGTTTTCAGCCGAGCAGGCAGCCAACTCTCCTTGCTGGGAAGGGCCTTGCTACTTTTCCTGCCTCCCACTAAAGATCCATCAGGATGCCTTAGCACACCTCATGCATCAGTTGTTCCTTCAGCTCTGGAGGTGTCCATAGGACTGTTTGGGTCTTTTATTGGAGAGGGCAAGTGCTCAGCTACATTTTCTGCCTTGTGCTTTTCTCAGGGTCTTGCCAGCAAGACTGATGAGGAGCCAACAACAAGATGGTGGGGAGCAATGTGGGGAAGAATGTCCACCGTGGCTCACACGTGGTGAGCTCTCAAAGCTCCAGCATCAGGTCTTCCTCATCTCCCTTGTCGCCTCCCTGCACACAGTGGGAATCCAACCTTTCCACAGTCACCAGCAAAGAGGTTGCAGTGAACTCGAGGAGACCACCGAGGCTGGATAAAAGAGTCGAGGCCAGTGATATGAGGTTCAACAAGGCCTAGTGCCAGGACCTGCACTTGGGTCAGAACAACCCCATGCAGCCCTACAGGCTTGGGGCAGAGTGGCTGGAAAGCCGCCCAGTGGAAAAGGAACTAGGGGTGCTGGTAAACAGCCGGGGTGAACATCAGCTGGCAGTGTGTGCCCAGGTGGCCATGAAGGCCAGTGGCATCCTGGCTTGTATCAGCAATAGTGTGGCCAGCAGGACCAGGGCAGTGATTGTCCCCCTGTACTCAGCACTGGTGAGCCCATCTCAAATCCTCTGTTCTGTTTCGGGCCCCTCACTCCAAAAAAGTCATTGTGTGCTGGAGCGTGTCCAGAGAAGGGCAATGGAGCTGGTGAAGGGTCTGGAGCACAGGGCTTATAAGGAGTGGCTGAGGGAGCTGGGGTTGTTTAACCTGGAGAAAAGGAGGCTCAGGGAAGACTTCGTTGTTCTCTACAACTACCTGAAAGGAGGTTGTGGTAAGGTGGGAGTCAGTCTCTTCTCCCAGGTAACAAGTGATAGCACAAGAGGAAATGGCCTCAATTTGCACCAGGGGAGGTTTAGATCAGATATTAGGAAAAGTTTTTTCACTGAAAGGGTGATCAGGCATTGGAACAGGCTGCCCAGGGAAGCAGCTGAGTCACCACCCCCGAAAATGTTCAAAAGTGTGTGGATGTGGCACCTTGGGGACTTGGCTTGCTGGCGAACGTGGCAGTGCTGGGTTAATGGCTGGACTTGATCTTAGAGGTCTTTTGCAACCTTAACTATTCTATGATTCTAAGACTCAAGTACAGGGTGATGCTGCTGCTTCCCCATAGCCTGCTTCTGCCCATGGCTGCACTGTCTCCTTGCACGCAGAAGCAGAGGATTTATTTCTCACATTTTTGCAGTGGCTGCTGCTTCATGCCTCAGTTTCCCCACTTAGAGATACAGAGGATTTTTATGCCTCCTCTGGGATGTTTTGCCTCTTTGCTGCAGGGCTCTTGGGGACAGGAACCATCTGCTGGCATGTCTCTCCAGGGCCACACACAGTGGTGCCCCACAGGACCTGGCTGCTAATAGTAAACAGGGCTTTGGAGCCAGTTCAGACTATAAATTCACATTAGCACCAGGGCAAGACTGCACACAGCAGACAGAGCTGCGGTGGCCCCGGGTGTTCACCGTTACCCTCCTGGCCATGGCACTCCTTGGGTATGTGAGTGTGCGGCTCTGGCAGCTCCCCAGCCCTGCCTGAACCACATCAGCATCCCCTGCTTCACCCTCTGCCACAGAGGAGGATGGGCTGCTTACCCCTAATTAGGCTGCTTTGCTTTAACCGCCTTGCTTTTTGCTGAAACCCCTGTGCCACAAGGAATCGGACCTGCTCTTTAAGACTGTCTTTTCTAAAGCTGGAAGACAAAGCCCTTTTTTGGAATATACCTCAACAGGGAGGAATTAATAATTTTCAGTTTCTTTGGAGTTGCACATCAGGGAGCTTGTTTCTTTTTTTCCCCTCAAACACAACGTGGGTGGTTTTTCTGCAACGAGCTGGGGATGGGAGGAAGGCCCTTATTTATTTACTTCCCTATGGAAAGATCTCAGCTGGTATTAGTTAACAATCCAATTTTGTGGCAGGGAGATAATATTCTGAGGGAAGGCGCTCTCTCAATAGCCTGAGCTGGGGCATCTGCACACTGAGGGCATTTACCCTCCCCAGTGCTGCTGAACAGAGAAGCAGCAAGGAGATACCATGATTCCTTATGGTCTCATCATGTAATGCACCGAGATAAATATTTTTGCCTATAGCTCTGCCATTTGGCTGTACAGAAAAGACAAAGCCACCCAATGCATACAAGTCTGCTTAGTACTGCTGCTCTTTTAAGCCCGGGTTGTTTTTTTTTAAGCTCACTCAGACCACCGGAGCACCATAAGGGGGCTTGAAGAACAACATTCGAATTTGGACTTTTCCAAAATATAAGGGAATTTAAAGCTTTAAAGTGGCAACATTTGCATTTAAACTCTGAAAAGGCTGGGATCTCTTTTGCTATGTTCCCTATAGCCTTCCAACACACTGCCGGGAGGTCCCCCAGTGCTGCAAAAGGAAAAGGTGACCATAGCCAGTGTTTTTCACCACTCATTGCAACGTGGTAATGATCAAATAGCAGGGTGGGATACATCCTTATAAATCCATGCAGTCTAATCCCACATCCAGCAAGCCACATTCTTGTCTTTCTTTGAACTTGATTTTGTTTCCGTTGTGCCCTGACAGTAGTATTTCCCATTCAGAGGAGGTCAAACACAATCTTTTCAAGTCTCAGCCCACAGAGGATTAAATATTTGGCAACTCTAGGAACAGCAGGAGCTGGGCATGCATGTTCCCAGGCAGGATCCCAATCCTGGTCCCTCCCAGCTTTAGTGGGTGTTTCAGCCTGGTTTAGGCACTCAGTCCTCTGCTAAGACCCTGAATTCCTGTCCAGGAGCCAAAACACATGGTGTCATCTACTTGGGCTGCCTATCTGGAACCAGGGTTTCTTTCTCAGTGGGTCCATGGGAGATACCTATCCATGGGTAGGCAGCTTCATAAGGAGAAAACAAAGAAAACCAACGCCAAAACTAGTTTTTAGACTACAACCGCAAAGAATAAGGGTGGCAGCTCTGTACATAACATCTCGGTACCTCCAGAAATGCATGGTCTGATCCAAAACAGAGAGCACAAAGCTTCAGCAACTGCACTTAAATGCCCCACGGTTTGCTGCTTGCAGCATTTGTCTTACGGGCAGGCAGGCCAGACCCTCTGAAGCAGTGGAGGAAGCTCATCTCAATTCAGTCCTGCCCCAGGAAGGAGACGAACAGAAGCATTAGACAGAAAAGAGAAGCAGCAGCAGCAGCACATGCTCCTCTGTTTTGCAGTCAGCCCCATGGATATGATTGCACTGCAGGTCCTGCAGACCCACCCATGCACCATGGGGCTCACATAAGAGCTCAGTTCATGGCAGCTCAGGACTTTACTAGTTTGGGTGTATCCATCTGCAAATACCTAGCTGCTTATAAAGCCTCCCAGCTGAAATGTAAAAGCCTGTGTTAGGTAGTCCAGGAGCATGGCAGCTGCTAAAGACCAAAGGTTTTCCTTCAGACAACTTGGCATCACCATGTCTTTTTTGTTGCAGGCCCAAACCTCATTTCAATTTTCCAAGAGTAGGACCTTCTATTTAATATTGCCTCAACCTGCTCCCCTCTCAGGCCCTCCTCCTTCTTAGCTTTTAAGAAGCAATTATTAAACTTTTGTTTAGTCTTGGGAAAAGCTGAAACAGTGTGAATTTATTCACCAAGGAGACGTGCACACTGTGTACCCTGGCTTTTCCTGAATTGCAGTTGTGACACAGGCTGCCATCTGCCTTTGTAAAACTTCCAGGGATGCCTGGCATCCTTTGGGTGCAATGTGAGTGTGCCCTAGAAAGCAGATACCAAACAAAAGCAGGAGCCCGGTCAGGCTCCGCCTCTTCTCTCCACCATTGATTGTAGCAAAGCATATTACAATTTAACCCCTCTAACTATTAAAGTTACATTTAATAAAGAATTTGAGAGCAGAGCTCATTTAATTGTGGTCAGAAGCTGCTCTAACACAGGCACAATGCTACAGATACATGGGAATGTTATATTCAGAAATATAACATTCAAAAACACCTGTAGCACAGAAATGCTTATGATTTAGGTGACTGGGCACCGAAAGGACAGGTGAAGAGTTGCATCTCCTTCCCTTTGCTACAGATTCAGGCCAAAGAGCACAAGCTTGTGGCTTCAGGGCTAATTAAGGTACTTGTGAACCAGCAATTAAAGGCAGATATTTATACTAGTTTTTTTGCTGTTGGCTTTTAGAAATATGTCTGCTAGGAGAAAGTGGTCAGCCTTTCCTATTACTATTTACTTCTTTCCCTGTTGGGGCAGTTGAGGGTACAGACAGCAAAAATTTCTTCTGAGAAGGGGTATTTGTTTATACTACTCTATACTTATCCTTCAGAGCAATGGATAATCCCCACTTTTATCTTTTTAAGTTTTGCAAGTTATAGAAATACACGATACACCAGCCCCTGGAAAACCCTGTCCAGGGCTTGGTTTACAGATGTCTCCAAGAGAAACAATCACATAATTGTAATGGGTATAGACTGGGAAAACACGTTCTTGTTTCCTTCATCAGTTATTGCTCTGGCCTGCTTCTTGCTAATATCAGGATGAAGGCTTATTTTAAACTTAGAAGGTTCTAAGCAGAAATAAAAGCTCTAGAATTTTTCTTTTAATTTTACTTTTAATACAACTTTGAAGAGAAATAAAGGACCTGAAAAATCCTAGCTTAAGAAAACCTTTACCTGGCTGGGCTCTCACTCTCTAAGAAAGCTTTGTTTAATGGCACTAGCATAGGGTGCATAAAGGTTGCTTTCAGGCCTTCCTCCTTGCCTGATGGAGAACACTGTATGAGGTGGGAGCTGTGTGAGAAGGGGCATGTCTATGAGATGTTTTGTGGGGGTTTTTGCCTTTGAAAACATAATTCTCTTGGCTCTGATCTTGTGTCAGCTTGCATTTAATTCCTCTCATGTGAAAGCAAACCACAGAACAACTGATGCAAAGTTGCCACACAGGGTTATCTTCATGTGCTTGTGTCCCAGCCCACTAGAGGCGGCGCGCAGATGTTGTACTGGGATGGTTTTGTGGTCCTCTGTGGTTTCTTTTTCCTCCAGCTGCCTGAGGGGAAAGAGCATGTTTCTCATCCTCCTTGGCTGTAACAGAAGTGGAGGAAAGAGTGACTCCTGTGCCTGGTGTTGTTCTCCCTCTGTGATCGGCTCTCTGCCTGCCTCACAAACAGCAGATGTAAGGAGAGCTACTGCCAGGCTGCACGAGATGCACTGGAGGCACTAGAGACACAAGCGGAGTATCCATTGCTGTAGCAGGTGATGTCTGTGACCTGGGAGAGCCACCACCTATGAGGGAGATAAAGCATGCAGGCAAGTTTTAAACAACAATCTGGCTTTGAGGTGATTCGGAACAGTATCTGCAGCTCTGTCAAGTTAAAATTACAAAGTTCATCAGCTCTCGGGCTTCAGGACTTCAAGTCATCCACAAGCTGGAGGCAGGAAAAATGTCCCTTTGAGGAAGCTGCATCTTCCTTCAAAGCGGCCTGAGCTATGGGTTCTGCTGGCAGGATGGTACCCCACCTGACCCATTGGTCTGCTTGGAACAGAAGCTGGACTTTGCCAAGCTGTGAAGCAAAACCATCCTTTCCTCCTGATACACAGCATAGGCTGATGTCAGGGGAAGCTCCTGGCAAGTCTGTGATTTCCCAATACCACTCTTGGTGGCAGGCTGTGCGAAGATGTCTGGTAAGCCAGTGCCTGAGCCTCATCTCCTATCTCCCTCTCCCACTCTGTCATGCCAAGTACAATCAGGGCTCAGTCGTGCTGCTGCTTTTGGATTAAGACTTGTCTTGTTCGGTTTTGGCATCTTTTCACACCACTACATGTCTTTATCAGCCCATGTTCACCCCTCTCAGTGCAAAGTACTTCACAGCCTTAGAAACCCAACTATCTTCATGTTCACTGCACATGGATACCGCAAAATAGCCTTTATCTGTGGCAACTCCTGCCAGCTCGCTGTGCAGGAACCGGTGTGTGAAGCACCACCACACAGCAGGGCTTGCTGACTAGCAGTGGCAAATAGCACTCCGCATGTACATGCCTCTGCTCCAATTGCTTCCCTGCTGTTAGTCTTCTTATATCTATAAGGGGTAGAGAGGTATCAAATGATAAATACAACCTTACATTTGTATACTTAAATCAACCAAATGCTTTCTAAGGAAAGAGGAAATAAGGAACACTTTCCATCCTTAAATCTCTTTGTTTTGCCGGAAGATTTCATTATTTAAGGCTTAATGAAAGAAGGGGGTGAAGGCTGTCAGCCAGCAGAGCCCTCTTGGCTAGCATTCAGCCTCCAGTGCTGAATTAAAGAGATTTGATGTGGCCATCAGCAGTGTCAGTTCCTATTGTAGTTATACCCAAAGCCTAGCAAGGAGGGATAGAGAGCAGGGGAGTGCCTGGGAGCTCAAGGAGTGCATACAGGCTTAAGTGAGTCCTGCAGCACTGTAAGTTCAGGATCCAGAGCTTGACCCAAGGGCACTGAACTCACAGTGAAGTCCTCAAATGCTATCAACACCACTGGGGTTGTTCTTGTTGCACTGGGCTGCAAGCACGATCCCCTCTTCCATTGCTGTAGGAAAGACAATACAGAGTCGATGTACAATATGGTCTGTTTTTGCATTCCAATAAAATGGATGATTAAGAACCATAAGGTTGAGGCAAACCCCTCGCTCAGGCCCACTCAGACTGCAAGAGCAAAAGCCAAGTGATACCATGACGGGGGGCAGAAATGTTTAAACCACATTGCAAGCTTGTTACTGGGTCTATTTTAGCAGTATTTCTCCCTGTTTCAACTTCTGTCATCAAGGATATGTGCTGGCATACTTTATTCATTGTCTCCCTGAACAAATGAGTCTTCAACTTTGCACCAGCGTCAGAGAGAGTGTCTAGTGAGTTTGGAGAGCATAATAAGCTGAAAGCCAGCACCTCTGGACAACCAGCCTGTAGACACTAGAAGCACATGGGTTCTCAGTGCAGAGCCAGAAAACACACCAGAAAAAAAAAAAAAAAAAAAGAGAGAGAGAAAGCCCCAAGATTTACAGGTTTTTTGAAGTAATTTCTATGAAAAAGCTTGTTTTACCCTCAAGAGTAAGTCCACTCAAAATAATCATGATGTTCCTAGTACTTCAGTCTGATAGGCCCTTAACATCCTTCTGAAAACAGTCCAACTGAAGTGGCGCAGTACCATTCATGCAAATCATCTTATGCTTTGTAAAATCTATATTATGAAGTAAAAGCTCGATGCAAACAAAACCAAAATAGTAGCTATCATCGGGGTTGAGGTGGTGGTGGTAGTGATGTTCATTTGTTTTCAAAGAGAAAAAAGGTTATCTTTACTTTCCAAGCCAGAGGAATGGCAAGTGTCAAAAATGCATAGTTCTTCAGGATACCAAAAGCACCTAAATGCACACACAGGAATATCTGTACAGGCAGGCAGAATTACCTTACTGATATTGGTATTTAGTAACTCAGGCACAGACTAAAAAATAAAGAAATAGAAATAAAAAAGGAAAGAAGAATTACAGCCCCCTTTCAGAAAAGAAATTATATATCCTGGTCTCCATCTTCTGAAGATTGTTGGGAATCTTTCTAGTCTTTCTTTGGGAAATGCCCTATGATAACTTTAACTGAAAAAGGACTGAATAAAATGAGGCTGGACATCAGAATCTGGCCTTTCATCCTGCAATTTGATCTACTGTCTTTTGTCCCATGTGTTCTGTCTTGGCACCAAGAGAGGTCTGCTTAAGGGCAGCCGTCTGTCTGCTCCAGCTAACTATAGCACAGGAACTGCAATTATCAACATTTGCATTCCCCAAATTCCTTTGCTGATCTCCACTGGGATAGTATTATAGTTATTCTTTGTTTGCAAATATACATACTTTATCAGACTAAGTAGCTGGTAACTACATTTAAACTGAAGCCACATGACAAAATCTTGAGGTTTTTTTAAGCAGTCACGTTTTGATAAAATGACCTTTGCTCTGTAAGCCTTGGGCACAAATGACTTGTTCTCAACAGATGGACAGAGGGATAAAGGCTAAATGTGAAATCATAACAAAAGCTTACAGAGTAACGTGGGTTACTGTAAAACCACTTTTCTAAAAAGCTGCTTATGTTCTTCATTCCATTGTACAAAGAGAGACACAGAGATCGATGCTGGAATTAACTCTAAGGCCACCGTCATTCTAAGAAGTGGCAAAAATATTTTTAAACCTTCTACAAATAACATACTGTGTTCTTCATGTGTTAATTTTTTAGCAGTCCAGATGCTGCTTCGATATGACTGCTTTTCTGTGCAACTTGTGTGATTAAGAACTGAGCAAGGATGAGTTTTATTGGGGTAATTTTTAAATTAAGCCCTTAAGTATCTGACTAATTTTGAATTCAGTGTGACTTAATCTCATGCTTTACCCTAAGTACCTGCTTAAGCATATGGCTGAAGTAGAGCTTAGCCAAGATTGGTTGATCTTTGCCATACCCAGAAAGGTAAAAACTGCACTGGGCATTCCCCTCTGGTCATGGCAAAATTAGAAATGTGCAGCAAAACACTGAAAGAAAAGCCTATTGCTATTAATTGACATTTGCCCCAAAGGGTATTTTCATCCCACACAAAGTTTGCCACATTGCATTGCTGTTTCTGAGACTGATAGGCTGCCCGTTGAAGAGGTGCTCATTCACTCAGGAACAATTAATTGGTGACACTGGCACTTATGTCTGCATTGATCACCTCAGCTTTCAGGTTCATTCAGGGGTAAGCAACACCATGCTCTCTAGTTATGACAGGACTTGATTTGTGGTCTTTACCACAATGAATTTGAGTTCAAATCAACAGTCTCAGAAGCTAAATGAGCAGAGAGGCTCATAAGATCTGCAGAGAGGTGGTGAAAATCTTCATTGCAGTGTTCACATTCTGTGCATGTGTTGCGGTTTAACCTCAAATGGCAGCTAAGACTCATGCAGCTGCTCACTCACTCCCCCCCAGGTGGGATGGGGGATAGAATTGGAAGGGTAAAAGTGGAAAATTCATTCAGCACTTCCCATGGGCAAATGTTCATCCATCTCCAGGAAAGCAGGGCTCTGTCATGTGTAATGGTTACTTGGGAAGACAAACGACATCAAACATCACCTCCTTCCTTCTTCTTCTATGGTATGGAACATCCTTTTGGCTAGTTTGGATCCTCTGTCTTTGCTATGCTCCCTCACAGTTCTTGTGTACCTACTTATTGGCAGAGCGTGGGAAACTGAAAAGGCCTTGGCTCTGTGTAAGCACTGCTCAGCAATAAAGAAAACATCCCTGTGTTATCAACACTGTTTCCAGCACAAATCCAAACATAGCCCCAATGCTAGCTACTATGAAGAAAATTAACTCTATCCCAGCCAAAACCAGCACAGTGTGTTTGCAACTTTAAGGTGGTTTTTTTAGTGGCAATATTTAGAAGAAATGCTCTTTTTTAGCAGAGAGACAAAAATATATGTACCTACATGAAAGACTGCAATGGTATAATGGAATGGTTAAGATCTGTGTGCCTAAACGAAGTTGTATGGTACCATCTGTGGGCCAGAACCACTGCACACTAACAGTGGCCAAGCTTACTATGGCCAAGTGTGAATTACAGGGTACAGATAGATTCATTTAAAAAGTGGCATCACTGTTTTTCTTTCAGATTCTCCTCCTTGGTATTGTCTACACTGTGAGCCTAACACAGCAGCAAAGAAATGTGGAGAGGAGCTTGGTGGCTGTTCTGCTGAGAGAACACTGTTGCACTAAGCCCAGGCTGAGGACTCCTGCGGGCAGCGGTCAGCTCTGTCCCGTGCTTGCACAGCTCCAGCACACTGCAGTTGGGGTTAACAAACAGGTTTCCGTGCTCCTATGATAACAGCAATAACCTGAATGATAAAACCTGATCATTGATCCTGAAAACAGGAGAGCAGGCCACTTGAGGCTGTAATCTGCCTCCCTGGCTTATTCAGTATTTCAGCAAGCAGTGCAATGCAGGCCAGGTCAAATCAAATCATAATTCAGTCCAAATCTGAATAATGCACCAGCAGCACAGCCTAGGAACAAAATGGAAACAGTGTGATTTTCATGCTCAAGGTCTAAGACAGCACTGTGTAGCCTATGGGTACCTGCTGTGGCAATCAGGAAATATTATGGGATTGAAACCAATACAATGACTAAACCAGAAACCCTGGCCTTGGTCTGTATAAGTCATTGCACTGTATTTAATGTACTCACTGCTTTCAGTTTATAATGTGATCTAGACAGTATTAAACAGTAAAAAAAATTAGGAACTTGCCCTGAGAATACTGCTGTGCCTCTTTACTGATAACTGATTTTTACAGAGTGTTTCCAGATCATAGTCCTTCGTGTTAAGCAAATTTTGATGTAGAGGAAGCTGAGTTGTTTGATCCTGGATTGAAAAACATTATTTTCAAAATCTACCACGATATCATAAAGCTAAACCTACTGAGGAAAAAAAAATCACAATCAGGCAGATGACGAAAAACAACCAAACCTACAAAATGCTACAGTATACCCAACAGGCTGTGATGCAATCTGACATTGCAAGGAGAAAGGGGAAGAGTCCCCCCAGAAGATTCCCATATAACTTCAGGTTATCCTAGAAACTGAAATGAGAAACAGCAGTATAAAAAGTTGTTAAACTGTACATTATATGCAAACCAACTGACCATTCCTGTAGGATCACTCCTTGACTTCAAAAGATACACACAGAGCTTGGCTCTGCCCATCAACTGCTTAAACAGTAAGTGAAGGATATAAACAAGGTATATACTGACCCTTGCAAAGCAAATGGGAGAAAGCCTGAATAATCTCCATGTGTATAATCGTCACTGCAAAGTTGGGGCAGTACTTATTACACAACATATGCATTCCAGCTGTAATATATGTCTGCAATGTAACTCACCCACCTAACACACAGACAGGAAATAAGGTCTTTTCAGTGTCTGAGTGTCTAAGTGTAACAAGATAAAGCTGCTCAGTTTAACCTTATCAACACCAGAGCAAAACGAAGCCCAGACAACTGTTCACATGCTTAAGGCATCTTGCTCCATCAGGATTTGAACTGAACCTAGCTGATGGATGTTTTTATGTTTTGGCAAGGGAGTAAAATGGCAGGTCCAGAGCCAGCTTCTGATGCTGAGATATTCTGTAGTCAAACAGAATAAACCTGTCTACTAGCCACAGCTCAGCACTGCTTGGCCTCACACCTTAAACAGAGAGCATGATGATTTATCAGGTTTAGTCTTTTCATAAACTAGAGAAAAATTCTCATCAAACATATCCAGGATGCTTAAAGGGACACCCAAGAAACTGTCCTGACAAGTGGTTATGCTGGCTACATAGAACTAATCCTTTCAAATAGTTTCACTGAGCCAAGGAACATAAGCAAATGAAACTCACAGCTTCCACACTGGCAGTGTTCCTGTGCCAGTGGGACATGATAAGAACTAAGGGGTCCAATCAGAAGATGCTCTCTGGCACAGCACTTGAAAAGACAACAAGGCAATGATCCCCATGGGACTACATGCAGAAAGCCAGTTTAGAAGGTTTGGAAGTAAGATTTGCAGGGCTGGACTCCAACGATACAAGCATCCTTTTAATTTCAAAGCTCATCTGATGCCCTAAAAGAGGGAAAGTTAGCCTGGAACCTCCTGAGACTCTCAGGAGATGGAGCAAGGAAAGTAAAAGTGATCATGACCACTGCACCTACCCAGAACTTTGCACCTAGGGAGTGCTCCCTCTATCAATCCTTGCTGTGGGAGACAGCAGGTGGGACCGCTCCCTGGCCTGTCACATTTCACCTATATATGGATGATTTCCTCCTCCACTCTCTGTACCAGCTTACCCTTGAGAAAGAGGGAGAGGATTGCCTTCTGGCCCGCCCTGGAGGGCTTGTGTCATTACCAGGCACTTTATCATGAGAGCTTGTGATGGGGCTTGTCTTTGGTCCTCCATCCAGCCTCCCCTCTGCTGCCACCAGTGTGGAAACAGACAGCGATGCAAAGTGACTCCCTGCAGATATGGCTGGGAGACCATGGCTTTTTGGCTTCTTCTCAGATGGGTCACTTCACTTTGCATAATCCTTTTACAAAACAGACTTGGAAATTGTAGGAGTATGCTGAGTTATTACACAGTAATCCCAGCAGCATCTTTCAGGATATACTAAAATAAATTGTTAACTATACCCCTGGTCTTGAAAGACCATTTCTACCTCATAACATTTATTAATCTCTGCTGCACTGAATTATTAAACTGAAATCCTCACTTACCTCCATCACTAAAAATACCAGCATGGCTTTTAGATCTATATTTCTACCTTTTACTGTAATGCATTCTTCATTTTAATTACTAGCACCATATTGGCAAAGGCCAGTGCCTTATCTTTGCAGGGTATTTGTCAATGTAAAAAAAAGGTTGACAAGTGCATAAATCATCAGGTGTGACAAGCAGTGAATTCCGAAGGAGAATTATGTGGAAAAAAGACTGTGTTATCTAGGTGAACCAAAGACCTGTCAAAGTGAAGCAACAGGGGAAACATCATCTGCTTTTCCTGCCACAGGTGTGCATTGTGCAAGACACTATTCTGGTGTTCATTCTTTTCCATGAACGGGAAAGAGATCTCTTGCAAGAGTGGGTTTGTGGACTAAAAGGATAACAAGAGCTCCCAGATAAAATTCATAAATGAAGAAATCAAGATTGCATCTAATCAAAACCACAGAAGACATCCAAACAACAATCCCAACCCAAAGTAAGACTCAGCTGTCTAATGACCCCTAACAATGAACTACTGCAGTCCTCCTATTGCCATTACCTTTTCTGATTCAAAGAACAGATGCTTTGCCATGAAAATCTCATCTTCAGGGTCTGTCAGTAGTCTAGCTGGTGGAGGCCCACCATACAAACTCCTCTGTACCAGTACACAGGAGCTATACCTCACTCAGGAATGTTAAAAGTGTCATCAGTGTGGCCCAATCCACTTCAGAGCTTCCCACTGACCTGCCAGCTGGTCAGGGCAACTAGAAATGTCTCCTCATGAAAGAAAAGGGTTGGTTGTGACAAGGGGTTGCCAGCTCTGTTTGCTTTTCTCTAACCTGAAGAGACACTTTAAAAAAAGACAGCACACACTGTCAGGCGAAACACTGGTGTTTGTAAACCGATGTCCTAACCTTGGCTGTTAGCCCATACTGAAGCCTCTCATGCTACATTTTCATTTTTGCTACCCTGGTCAGCTGCCTGTGCCAAAGTCATTCCTCTGCCTTGATGTGTGGACACACCTGCACACCAGCCGTGACACCTCACAGATTTAAGGTATGGGCACTGCCTTGCAGGAAAGCTGGCCTTAGGTTCCCATGTAATTCCTGTCAGCTGATGATCAAGAATAATTATTCCCAGCATTATGGTTGGAGCACATGTGAGGAGACAGTAAAATGCCCAGCACTACATCCTCAGTATCCTAAAGTTAAACACAGTAATGGGCTTTCTTCTTCAGGGAAGAGTAATGTATCCAGTCATCATCATTTTAAATTCACCTCCACATAGTAAAAAAGAGTAATTCTTTTTTTGTCTAGTTTCTTTCTTACATGTGTGCTTTCAGCTTCATTACCTGTAAAAAACCTGAGACCAACAATAACTACAGCAAATAAAGTAGAAAATGCAGGGACATCTTTGGAAACCACACTGGATTTTTTCCTTACAAGACAAATAATGTATTACATCATATCTCTCATTCCTCTTCTAACCCTCTTAATAAGAAAAGACAAACACAAGCCAACATCTGATTGGGTCAAAACCTTTTAACTGACAGCATATGTGGTTGTGATATAAAGGTGATATGGAAAGTAGTTTTCTGGGACCTCTAACACCAGAAGGATGCTCTGGAGATGATTTATATAATGGTCCTGTTAGTTTTTAAAGCTAATCTAGTGCCAGCTGGATATATAGGAGTAATCACCCCTGAGGCTGAATCATTATTGCAATCTGCAGAGCAAGAATAGGACAGGATGGGAAAAACAACTTTCTCTTGTGCCACTCCCAACCAGCTTCAGTTTTGACCTAGGAGCTACATCCTTCAGGTATGAGAAGGAATCTTAAACATTCACCTCTCTGGAGTTATTGGATTTCCTCCATCATCTGTGCCCTTCAAGGGTAGATCTGGAAGATTAACTCAGCTTACCTGTTGCCTTGTTATTTAGCATCAGGTGGAGAGACTAAATTTTGATAAACAGATATAATCACGTTTCCTCAAATTCTTAAACTCCAGCTCTGGCTCTTCTCTTCTACAGGAAAAAAAAAAAAACACAGGAGAAAAGAAATAGACCTTGTCCCACATACACGGACAGTCCTCTCCACCCACCAATACAATGGGCACTACACAGAAAGGGTGTCCTCCAGTGAACTGCTTTTAATTTACTGCATGAGGGTTAACATCAGAGTCACACTGAGGAACCAGCTACCAGAGCTGCTCTGAACACTATCAGAAACGCCTTCTTCTGCTGGGTAGATGTGCCTCTTATATGCCTGGTACCCACAGTATGCTCATGAAAGCCCTGTGTTTTTATACTGTGCTCTCTTGTCCAGTGTCTGCATTTCTATATTGTTTGATGAAAGCTTCAGTTTGCTTCTCATTTTAAAAAGGCACAGGGAAAATCAAAACACAGCATGCATGAAGAACAATATCTGCAGACACAAAGTAGGGGTGAATTTTCAAGGACATTCAGTTGATGATTCAATACAGAAAGATCCCTCTTTGCAATTTATAATGCTATTGAAGAAGGTGAATTTCATTTTTATTAATGAAAATGGCTCTTAGTGTTTATATATGCATTAACTATCTCACTCATTTTCAATAGTCACCATTGCACTATAGGAGCAGAGGGACTACCTCATCTTCCAGACCTTGCTTCTGGTACAACAAAACTAGCTGGGACCTTAACATAATGTAGCTGGTCAACTCTTTTCAGTTTATATCCCATCACCTCCTAAAGCCCCATCTTTCATTCTGTGCTGCTGGTGTTAGAGCCCTCTGCAGTCCTCAGAAGTGGTTCTCTGCTATTCAGTGCAGTTGGCTTTTGAATGAAACATGAGGGTTTTTAGCACCTCAGGAGGCTGAGCATGCTTTAGCAGCCCAGCTCCAGCCTTACACACAAGGACTGCCCTTTAATTCCACTTAAATAAATTCAGTGTTGTTGGTTTTGCCCCTGCTCAAAAGGAGCTTAGTGGGAAAGTCAAAACAGATCTCAGCCAAAGGGAAAAAATAATAAAGCAAGCTCATAAATTAAGTCAAGCAAGTGTATCCTAGGAACAAGAGAGAGCTCATGCAGATGAGGCAAACCATGCCATGCATAGAAAGCAAATCCCCACTGCTGGTCCTCCCTCATGCCATTCCAAAGAAGCAAATCTCTGTGCGAAGTGTTTGAGAGCATTCTGGAAACAGAGGGGCCTTGGAAAAATAGTTAAGAAATAAATTCCACTGTTCGATGGCATTTGTTCCAAAGGAGACAAAGTGTCTTTTGTGAAGCATGCCCACCAGAAGCCTTGCAGAGTTTGAACTGCATCCACAGCCCGCACTGGTATTAGACCTAAAGCGAGATCTTATTGTTCAACCAAAACAGATTAAAAAATCTGACTAATCAACTAGGACTGAGCTGCATTTTTCCCAGGATATGAATCAAAATAATTATAAATTTTAAAAATCTATCAGCATTATTATCGCAAGAAGAGTACAACAGAAAACAAGAAGGGGTAAGGTGCTTAAACACAGTGAGGAGATTATCCCTAGACTCCAACAATAAGCCCCTGCTCATTCGTCATACGAAGTTATATCAAGTCTGTAGTATTGTCTGCTAACTAGAATGTATTAGGTAAGGATGAGATTTTTAGGGGGAAGTAAGCCCTTTCCAAAAATCCCTTTCAGTTCTGAAGGGTTTGGAAACCTAGCTAATGTAACATCTTACAAAACCCTCAGCAAAACACCTTCACGTTTACTTTCTTTGCTCTGAAACTCTGAGAAGTCAACACAGACAGATCACACTGCCTTATGTGTCATGTGAGATGTTGTGGGACTGCAGTGTAAAAGCCAAGTCCAGGCTGATTTACAGATATTGCCAGGGCAGGAAGAGCTTCATCAGCAGTGGTCCCAGAAAAAAGGCAGATCCCTGGAAGCATCTGATCCTCCTTTGGTAAGTGAAGCACAAGATGCCTATAAAGTCTCCCTTGCAGCCAAAATCACTGTGTCAGCAGGGTCCATTAGCAGAGGGTGCATCGTCATCACTGTCTTGCCTTTCTCCTGGGAAAGAGAAATGGAAGGGAAAGGATGAGCTCTGTAAGCAAAACAAAGTAGAGAATGGGAAAGAGCTGAGAGACCAATTAAGCCCTGCACACATGTAGGCTCCCTGCATGGCAGCTGACCTACAAAGGATATTCAGTGTCGACAAAGGGCTGCACATTGAAATGATAAAGTAACCGGATGCAAAAGCAATGCAGCATTAAGATGTGTTGAGGGGGGTAGATTACCCTCACATTAACTCTGTTATAAAGAGATGACCAATACCACATAAATCAAAGCAGATATATTGGCATAAACACCCAGATTCAGCTCTGTTGCCTTGAGTATGCTTGGTAATAGTTTCCAACACTTTAAATGCAAAATAAGAAGGCAGTTTCCAGAAAATTTCTTTTATTGTATTTGCAATTATGCAGCTGGGTGAAGATGGAAGAAAACTTTCCCTGGAAAATCCAGTTCACCCACCACCCCATGGAAGGCAGAGCTTAAGTAGGCCATCACCACCTTGCAAGTGCTGGGGAATGAGTCTGTTTTGTTCCTTCTTCTCCTACAAACATTCTTGCTTTTTCCTGCTGGGAAGAAGGCAGTGAGTGACAGCTGGGAATGGAGTAAAAGAGGCAAACGTGGGCTTGAAAACTCACAATTCTGTGTTTGGCTTGTTTGCAAGTGAGCACTGAAGCGTGTCCCTAGACGGACACATCATGGTGAGTGAAAGAAGCTCTTTTAAGCATAATAATCTTTTATAGTCTATCATATGAGAAGTAATCTGAGTTCAGATGAATGATTTTTCAACCTATTACACTGGCAGTAGCATACTTCCCAATCTTCCCCTTACTAAGAAACACTTCCACTCCTGCTTCCTCCTCTCAAGCCAGGGATATTGGAAGGATGAACCCTCCGAGACTGTTTACTTCCATGGAGATCTTTAATAAAAATGTAATGACTGGAAATTGTAAAGATAGAGCAGTCTGAGGAACAGGAAATTTAAAGAGAAAAATATGCAAAACTCCTCGAGATGCTGCCAAGGCAACAATTTCAGAAGGAAAACAATGCTGAGTAACATAGTTTCCCCTAATAGTTGCAAGTCATTCAGCAACCCTGAATTAAGTTCACACCTCTGCTGTCTCTGCATGCCTTCGCAAGAGAGGAATGAAATCCTTTATCAGCAGGACCAAAAAATCCTCAAAAAGGGTAAATATTAGAAGGCCACAAAATCAGGGAGCTTGCAGCTGCCCTGCAATGATTAATAGGCTCACACATCTCCCTATACCCTGGCTCAGGCATGCTGAGCTAATGTTTGAGAATTTCATAATCTGAGCAGCCCCTTTGCTTTCAAAGACATAGCCTCGGCTGTCCAGTGATTTGTCCAAGAGACAGTTAAAATGAGTTTGGTTTCTTCTTTCCTTCCTCTCTTTCTTGAAAACATCCTTAAGGCAGGGTTATTGCACAGGGCACTACCTAATCGCTGCATTCAGTAACACATTGTACCCTGAAATATAGAACAATTGGATCTTCACACTAAGGAGAAGCTTAGATGGAGAAATCTGTTACAAACAAGCAGGACTAGCAACACAAGTGGGTGATGGGCTGCTAATAAAGAATACTGCATTACTGCTAGGAACGATTCAGCAGCAAAAAACAAAACAAAACAAAAACCCCAAACAAACAAACAAACAAAAACCACCGGGGAGAAAAGTAGCACACACAGACACTGGACATCAGTAGGAGCCTCCCAGAGTGGCATCCTGGCTTCAGCAGCCTGCATGAACCCATGGACCAGCCTGGCTTCTGCTCAGCTGCAAACACACGTGCACAACTACATGTATCTACATGCCTAACCAAGACATGCAGGGGAAAGAAAATGGAAACTAACAGGAGTAAGAAAGGTGCCTGTAAGGACAGTGTCCCAGTTAACATTTGAGAAGAGGGCTGACCAATACCTTTTGTGCTACAAGTGTAGTTGCAATTTGTACCCTTGAAATCAATTTCTAATTTGTAATGACAAATTAATTTGGTTTTTTTGATGCCTGAATTTGGAGTCATTGAAACATGCTGTTGATGCAGCCCTGGAAGCTGGTGCCTCATTAAGCCTTAAAACAGGCACCATCTCCCCCCCTGCAAGAAAGGGGAGTTGGGTCAGGTATCCAGGACCTTTCAGTTCTTAGTCTTTCCTGGGGCAGCTACCAAGAACTGATAAATGTCACCCAGAGTGCTGGTACAATGGCTACGTGCCTAATAATCCACCAGGGACTTTGATGGTAAAAATCAAAAGTTCTGCAAAACAGATATTGTCCATCTTTCAGTCCCTTCCATTCATGCAAGCTATGGGTAAAACAAGCCGTCTCTGTGTGACAACAAAACCCTTCAAAGCAGTTTCCCTTAGAACACTGGTCTTGCTGAGAAAGTCTTTTCAAATCACTACAAAAAACATAAGGTGAGATACTGAAGCATCCTGCTATCCTGCCCTCCAAGTTTCCATAACCTGTCCTGTCCGCTCTGTCCTCAGGGCATCTGGGACAAAAGGCATGGAAACCAGACAGTTCTGCCTTTGCAGTTTTGCTGGGCTTTTTGGCAGAAGATTTAGGAGCACATTAGCAAAGTCCCAACACAGCACTAGAGACAGGGCAAGCACCCTCATTTCCACTTTGCAGCAAAAGGGACCAAAGTGACAGATCAAATGACCTTCTAAGGCCACAAACCATGTCAGCGGCACAGCTCAGGCTTTGCTGTCCTGGCAAGCAGCTCACTCCTCTTCAGTAAGCTGCAGAGCTCAAGAGAGATCAAGACCCAAGAGGTGTCTTAGTCCACTGTGGGTGATCGTGTGGGGCTACACCACAATACATTCTGGGTAAGGGACAGTCTTATGGTGCACAGAAAATATTGATTGCACACCTGTATATATGTTCAGATCAATATCTCTGTGCAGCATGCTTCTGCTGCAAAAAAACCCTCCCCAGTGTATTCAAAACTGTTCATATCTAGTAACTGTGTGCACAGAAAGGGTGCTAATTGCTGTTCCACTCACCAGTTACAGTCACTACTGCTGTAGAAAGTACATTCAACATGAAGCGAATTCATGTTTAGAGCACAGAGCTGCTTCCAGAGCAGAAACCTGATGCATTTTAATTACCATCTGGATATATGTGGGATCCTCTGTTTTACAACAATGCTACCATTTCAGTTGCCTTTTCCACTCCTTTAATATGGAGATTTCTATTGTCAGCTATATCTTTTAAGGATGGTGGCAGCGCTGTGAACAGGTGCTTTGCACACACAGTGGCTGCAGGCACAACTGCAACAATAATGAGTGCTGAGTCTAAAGAAGGGTCATGAGCAGTCATGAGGGAAAGCTCAAGGCCTGTCCTCAGCAGTTGTGGTGAGTGGCAGCAGAGTGACTTACTGCTCCACCAGGGAATCTCAGCAATCATGTCCCCTTTACAGCATGTGCCGAAATTTCCCTGGCATAATTATCTTCCTCAGTGTCTGTCTTGCAGCCCATCCATCATCTGAGAGGCAAGGGGGAGTGAAGAGCAGAAAAACCAACACAAACACTCAACTCACATTTTATGAGTTGGGATGAGGGCAGAGGGTGCAGTGACAGTACTGTGGGGAGCTTCTCCAGCAGACAGGGGTAGAAAGAAAATGGAAAAGGTAATAGGGCAGTGCTGAGTGAAGGAGTGCAGCTGGGGAGACAGAAGGCCAGCTTGGTCATTTGTGAATGAAACCTTTGTTTTATGAGCTTGGGAAGAGCATCTCAGGGGCCATCACCTCCAAGGCAGCTGGAGTGGAAATTCCCCCATTCGTTTAGTGGCAAGCCTTATTTCAGCTTGTGTGCACTCTCAATTGACGGGCAACCCCGAAGTAGAAGGAATGGACACAGAACCAAAATCTCCCATGCCAGTCACACACTTCAGCGCTCATATGACAGTTTCACTTTGGAGACTATGCCTAATAAATCTACCAAACTGCTTTTTGCTAAATCTCAGCCAAGACTAATCTCTTCACTTCTGTCAGACAAGCTGACCTTTCTTACATGGATGTGTGTGTGGCAGCAAGGAAGAAGCTTGAGCAATTTCTTCCAACAATACAAACTTTTGCTTTCCACCTGGCAATTCAAGAAGAGATCACCTCTGGTCTCCCTCTCATCTATTCAGATAAAAACTCTGACCACAGACATTAGGGTTAACAGAAATCCATCCGTGTGCTGGTTCAGCTATATACTTATGTAGCACTCCTGAACACACTTGCTTCCTAGCTTTGGCTTTGTTCAAACACCGCAATGTTTGGTATAGTATGACTACAGACCAAAAAAATCAACAAAAAGAAGAGGTGAAAAATTCAAAGAGGAGAACGTATTATTTATCTTTCAGAGAAGCCAAGCAGCACCAATGGCCCTGTAGGAAAGAGAGGAGCCTGAGGTTCAGCAATTCCATTTCTACTACATAATCTGGGACATTTTCAGAGTGATCCTGTTGGAGGCAGCAAAAACACAGATGTCTGAAAGCAGATGAGCTGTTCAAGCAGCGTGTTAACACTTCAAGGAGCTCTCAAAGCTGTACTACACCTTGCACACAAATAGGAGAGTGGCTGGAATGATAACACGTGTGCCACTTGTCAGGTTGTCGCTGGGAGAGGTATCTTCAAGGACAAGTCAATAATGAAATCACTTCTTACACCCCCTGAATCGCTACTATTATCTGCCTTCTCATTTGTCAAGGGTTTCACATTTGCTTCGGAAAATTCAGATGCTGTCACCTTCCCTGATCACAGTATCAGGCATGATTTACCAAGGAAGCCAGATGAATTTCTTCTGAATTCCTTCTTATTTTAGTGTCTAATCAGTGTCAGGAAAAAAACCTCGAACCACACAAATAGCTGTGTTTATTCTTACTCTGTAGATGAAATACAATCTTGGTTTCACGAATCACTTACACATATGAATCTTTGTGTAAATACATATGATGCACATACGAGAACGTTCCCTGGAAACAGTCACTTTACATAGAAGTACAGAAAAGCTATTTTTCCACCCAGGAGCCTGCTGCAAGTATTTTTAAATAGGATAACTTGTTCATCAGTTGTGCCGAAGGGCCCTTATGGAGATCAGAGGTATTAAAACACCATACACAACAGTCCCTCTCCCAGAGACCTGACTCCTAGCAAACAGCCTCGAGAAGAAGCCTGAAAGGGGAATAAACAAAAGGGCCACTTCCGTTTCACAGCATTTGTAGCCAAAGGTAGAGCTGCCTTTGGATAAAATTTCTAATTTCAGCTGTCTGTATCTCACTGTCCAAGACTTTGACGCCAGTGGAGCAGGGATGGCTGAGGGGGATGTACACTCCTTGGCTGCTGCAGCTTATTTTCAGTTTGTGCAGTTTCCTTTTTATCTGTGTTGAAACAAAGGACTGTGGACTAGAAATGTACCCCATTTAGTAGTTGTTTTAGCATGAACCTCTGGCAGGAGAAGGGCTAAGGCAGCAGCTTTTCAGTCTCCACAGCTAAAACACACTGCAATTGTTAACTGGGGCCTGGAGATGGGACTCTATGTCCAAAGCCCCCATCACTGAACATCCCTCCTTAGCTTTTTCTGTTGTTGATGGCTATTCAGCAGTGCAAATGATCATAGGCAACCTGACTTCCAGAGCTGCTTTTCATTTAGAGGGACAACCTCAAGTGGTAGACCGTCCTAACCGTGTTTTATTAACATTCACTTGCCTTCAGAGGTAAGAGCCTGCCCAGCACAAGCAGCAGAGATGGTGAGTGCCCACCAAACATATCTGTATTAGCTTAAACTAGCAACTTATTAATTGCATTTTCCCTATTTTAATTCAGAAAGGAACTACAAAAAATATGCTTCAACACAAAAACAACAGCATACTGCAGCAAAAGAATAAGATAAAATAGGAAAAACATATTAAAGTCACTTGGAATAGCAGCTACAACATGACAGCCTCTTTTTAAGGAAAGAGAAGTGACATGATACACACATTCTTTACATCACTGTGTGTGCTCAAGTAAGACCTTGAATTGTCTGATGAATGTATGCTGAGTCTTTGGTTTATAAATGTATCTCATTTCTTTTCTTCCCTGCTCTTCCACTCCAGGCCTATAAAAACTACGGGACCAAACACAATTTCCTCTCCTGGTTTTTATTCATTCTTGAGAATGTAGATTAGAAGCAGAAAGCCAAGGAGACCTTGGGATGATTTTAATTGCTTGCAGTTCCTTTTGGAAAAGAGGAGAATAGACATGCAAATCCTCGATGAAAGACAGATGGATGACTAAGGTCTACCTCATTATAAGCTGCCACAGCAGAAACATGACATGTGGCAGCACTCATTTAAGCACACACACAATCTTACCATCTCCTCATAAATACAGCCAATGTTAGAGGCTCTCCATAGCTGGACAGCAAGTTCTTTGTATGAGACTATGATGTGCATGCAGATAGCAGGAAATTAATTAGAACTGGACAATGAGAAAAGAGGGGATGAAAAGGGCAAAGTTCCCAAATGATTAATTTCACAGGTTCAGCAACCATGCCTGCACTCCTGCAATAATGCACCTCCAGCTTGGCCAGGAGGAATTTTTCCTGTGACGCAGAGCATCTTCACTTTTCCTCATGCTGTGTCTGCTACAACTACTTTCTTATTATTATCTAGATTTGCAGCTCACTGACAACCAGAAGGATGTCGCAGACTCCTTTCATAAAAAATCACAGGAAGAAGTCAGAGCTAACAGGCTGTCTCCCAGAGGCAACCATCATCTCTCATTTTAAGCTGACATTGTTTTATGCAACCACCCTCTTGTTCCTTGTCCTAAAGTTTACAAATATCTATAAAGCCCTATTTCTCTAGGGTCTGGGTAACCCCTTGCATTTTTTGCATTAGATTGGTTGTTTACTTGTATCTGCCTTTGTGAGTCTGTTCCTTCTGTCGTGTTCTGCTGAGGAGGAGGAACTGCTCGGTGCAGAAGGACAAAGAGGAAGCCAGAGTGGTTGAGACCTCAGTTTGACAGGCTGGCACACACACCAATCAAGAGCGGGAACTATTCTCTACCAAAACTGTCACTGCTGCTATCGCACAAAACATTTCCTTTGAGGGAAGTTTTAGGTAAAAAAGCAAAGTATAGAGACCAATATCTTTGTGATACCACGACTTCTGAAATTCAATTAGACACTTGACTGAAGGGGCTGGCAGTTCAGTAGACATGTGAGCAGCATGTATGCTTAGTGGTGCTTGTCTAAACCAAGGGCACTGCTTCTCCTTTGGATGCTGCTTCACCAAGTACATGAGGTCAATTGACTGACTCTTCTTTTGGATTGTCAAGGAAAAGTAATTACTCATTGTTTGATTTATAATTAAAAACATTTTATAAATTCATGAAAGAGCAAATGGTTTCACTGTTGTAAGAATAAGCAGTCATCCGGTGTCATGTTTAAGTTTTTAAAGAAAGAAGGATACCAACGAAGACATTTGACAGCTCTAAAAAAGGAACAGAGAAAATAAGTTATATATGGACACTAATGGATTTACAGGAGACATTTCAGCCTCACAAAGTCTCTGCAATTTTTTAATGAGATTTCTGTTCTGCCCCCAGTGGAATAAGCATTGAGAACATACCCAAGTGGTGCTTCATCATGGCAAGCAGCAGAAATAGGAGGCATATGGCAATAGGGACAATGAAAGACAATATAATTCTTCTCAACAAAAAGAATAAAAATGCTACTAAGAAATTATATTCAAACTACTTAAAGGAAAAAAAAAGCAAAACCACAGACATCCACAGGAAGAAATTTGTATCCTATTTGACTGCTGTTAATGCAACTCAAACATAACAGCCAGTGTACTGAATCTACACTTTCCAAAACAGGACCTGGGCAGGAAAGCTGGGCCCTATAATTTGATTAATACACACCCAGAAAGCAGCAAATGGATGTTTGTTGTTATTAATCCCTAAAGTCAGCTCAAACTTCTGTAGTTTCAGTACACTCCTAGCACTGCTGGATCATTCAGTCACAACGAGCAATTTTTAAGATCCAGGCTTATGAACTCAGACCCTGGTCCACAGCAAAAGACCATGAATGTGTCACTGCCTAAGAGCTGCCAACAGGGACACTGAAAGAACTGGACCCTACCCCAGCATGTGAAGTGGCCAGCACAACTTTGCACTGTCCTGTGCACTGTGATCCAAGCTATGCAAACCAGTTCAATAGACAGTGCATCAATAACATGGATCATTAATAACAGTTCACAATATGAAGAAGACACTGTCTCCTAAGCATTACAAACCCCTAAACTGAGGCTGGACCAGGAGAAATTGAGAGAAAGCAATTCATTTCCCCAGGGAATGCAGGACCAGGCTTATGAAAAACCTCTGGACATCACAGGGCTGGGAATCTTGACTTTCCAAGAGTGTCTACAGAGCATCATTATATGATCAAGTGTCCAAATACTGACAGTATGGATATGATGCCAGCTGCTCTGTGCACAGAAAGAAGCCTCAGGTGGGCTTGCTGAGAAGCTGATAGAAGTTTTTGGAAGATACATTAGAGAGCAACATGAAAGCATGCTGGAACTGGACTTGCACTGCTGGTGTTCATTGTTCAAGGGGACCAGAGGAGACAAAAGTAACCAAAAGCCCACATTTCTTTTTTTAATACTACTATTTTGATTATTTATTATTGTTTCGGTATGTTAAATAGATGTTCCAGGTAAAGCTTTGCAGACAATATGGATGTTAGATCCTTTTGTGTTGAGATTGGCTACCATCTTTTCAAAGCATTTACAAAATACTACTGAACAGTCAGACCTCTTGACTCTTTCCTATTTGTGTTCTGTGAACCACCACATGGATTCCAAGGCAAACCGTACAATATACCTATACTACTTGATTCTTTTCATATTGTCACAGCATCTCACAACATGACTTCAGAGTCAGTGAAAGCCATCATTCCCCCCTGTGCAACCTGTGCAGGAGTGTTTTTAGTCATTTGCATTGAAGCTGCAATAGCACAAGGACCACTGCCACATTTAATGATCTGAAACATCTTTTGTGCCACTCATAAAAGCAGAATCTTCTTGTAAGGGCAGGTTCCTTTAAAACAAGCCAGCATCCGGCACAAGCATGAAAACCTTCAGTTCGTATCACAGATATATGTAAAAATCCAAAAGTAAAGAGGAGAGACTGGAACAGTCCACAAGGCCCTCAGCTGCACCACTGCCCCATGTGTTCCTCCAGTGGCTCTTTCTGCTTCGCAGCACCTTGTAACATTTCACCACATAGTCCATGTCAAGCTCGTTTGAATTCGTTCTTGCTGCCTGACAGACGTGACCTGTGAGAAGTAGCTGACAAGCAGTCGTTTCATTACCTCATGAAAGACATATTTTGTCCCATTCTAGCTTAATTTTTCATAAGAACAAGAATATGCTGTTCCAAACGTTGCACTCAGCATCTTGGAATTATGCCATTTATCAGGGGCATCAGGGCCAGCAGAAAAATGAATTATTACACAAAGACAGTGTCTTTGTCCATTTCTACAGTTTAAGGGAAAAACGCAAGCACTCAACTAACTGACTGATTGATACTGTTGTTCTTGTAATATCCAGGACCCTGCTATGTTTCTAGAACAGACACATGACCAAACTGTTCTTCTGAATCAAACGTCAGCCTACTTGATTTCTAAAAATGGTGGAAGTGACAGCGTATAAGATGATGCTGTGCTTGTAGTGCGTTAGAAGTCACTTTTTGGTAAACAAAGACATACTAAAGCAAGCTTGTGCTTTAAAATGGCAACAGAAGCATGACTTGAAAATGTTATTTCTTTGGGTTGTTAATTTTTATCTCAAAATTGTTTTTATTTTAAAGCGCTTTGCCTGGAAAAGAGGTTGTTCTTTGCTAAGACCTAAATATTTGCGTTTCTTCACAGGAACAATCCCCTGACTTCCTTAAAGCTAACAGTGAACACATTTCTAAGTTCATTTTTCTGCAATCCTGATTCCAAATACACAGCAGCTGTAGTGGCCCTCTCTATCAGCTGGACAGGTAGGATTGCATTTACCCTTTCCCCAGTTGCATCACATTGGCATCTTATGCTACAAAATACAGTACAGCTTTTCAAAAAACATATTGCACAAATTAACCCAATCATTTTCTGCAATAAAATAATTGAATTTTCAGACAAAACAAATGCTGCAAGCCTTATCTGGACCAAACCACAAGCATTAGTGCCTCACTCCTCTCTAAGTTATGAGCCCATTTTCCAGCAAAGTGGATTATGTTTAATCCTTACGTGAATAACCTTGTACTTGGTACCATGCCATTTTACAACATTTCTACTGCATAATCATCAAGGTCATCCAATTCTTCTTGCCCAGTATCTTGATCTTTTATTGATGTCTCACAACTTCGTGTTGATCTTTTATTGATGTGTCTCACAACTTCGTGTTGTGAGTAACAGAAAGCTATTTCATTAACTCTCTCTTTTCTGAGCTGAAGTCACTAATAAAAATATTAAGCAAGATTGGTCCCCAAATCAGTCCATGATAAAATCTCAATAACCTTTCTCCAACCTGCCTTCCCTTTACATTATCACTTCCTGCCATATCCTTGTTACCCAGGTGCTTCTTCTACTTTCCAATTCCCCTCTTCTCCAGTTTATCTAACTCCCTGTGAATTGTGCCATCAAATAATTTCTGGTTATTGCACTTCTTTGCCCAGATGATCATTTCTTTCATTACTTAAAGGTACCATATAAATTTGGCACAATCCCTGAAAACCCTGTGTAGTGTTTAGGTCGCTCGCCGAGATGAACAGCTCTGGCATAGGGTGCATGTCCCGCAGCAGCACCCCCACTATTGAACAAGGTGGGAAGGTATTGGCTTGATCAGGTCCAGCCCAATCACCTTTCCTGAACAGAACAGCAAAGCAGTTTCTTAGTTTTGGAGCTTCACTGACATTACATTTAATTGTAACCCATCCTTACTGCATAGTGCATCTCCCCCATCCCCTCATTCTTTCCTCACTTTGTAATTATTTGATTGCAAGATCTTTTTTCTATTTGCTTTATTTCCCATTGCTTTGAGTCCAGCTCAAGCCAGTTTTTGACAGTTCTTACTTTCTCTCTAGGGAGCCATGTGAAATTTTCTTCTTAGTTCTAAAGTTTTGTGCTTATTTAAGCTACTTCATTAATTTATACCTGGGGCCTAAAAATTCTATTTCTGCTTTTCAAAACTTTTTAATGTCAAAAGTGGGAATCACCCTCTGGGATAAGAGTAATGTTAAAGCTGAGATTGTCCAACAACCATGTTCACTATAGTTTAAACATCCACCCTGAATAAGAATTTTCTAACTTAAATGCCCCAAAGACTGAGAAGAATAGGCAAAACTCCCAGAACAAATCCCGTTCATGTTGCTTCCTCATTAAGTATCACATTCTGATATTGTTTCAGTCTTTGAGGTTGAACAGTTGATTGTCTCCATAATTAATTCTTCCACTTTCTGTCAGTGAGCAATGAGGAGCTCCATGATTATCTGATAAATAAGTATTACATTGGCTCACATTAAAGACAGGAATGCTTCCGAGGGATCCCACATAATGAACAACAATAACAAAAGATGACAAGCACCAGGAATACTTTTTACTACTAAATACGCATTGGAATAGGAAAAGCAGAAGCCAGAAGGTTACAGTTATTGCTTGCTCATTAGCTCTGCTCAAATGTTTGGGAGCTCACTCCCATTACCATGACTCATTCACCATTTCTCTTCCAGATACACTGGACAAAATGGACAAAGAGGTATTTATGTCAAAGTGAATTCCCTGTCCTCAGAGGGCTTCTGACACTGCATTGCACTGGAGTAATGAGGCCTCCATTTAGCCAGGGAGCTTGGGACAGACCCTATGGCTGCTTTCTGTGGGGTGCTTCCATGCAAACCTGAGCTCTGGCAGCTCTCCATCACTTCTAATGGGCAACAGCTACAAGGTCAGAGTTAAACTGTCTCATGCCTTGTGATGCCCCAGGCTCTCATCTTGCTCTTCTTCAGGCTCCCCTGGAGCAGTGAATTCAGCGGAGATTATTATGACTCTTCTGAAAACTCACATTCCAGAGTAAGCAGGGCAGAAAAACTGAGCAGTACTTTTTTCTGCTATTAAGTATCCAGTATTTAAGAAATTAAGAAGGTGGGTAGCATTTATATGTAAGTGAAGGATAGACTACCTTATTTCGTAGGCTCTCAGAAGAGTAGGAAAAAAGTGCCACAGAGACATCTGGATGGTTTTCAGGACTTGAGTGCTTTCCACCTGGGACCATAAATAAAAAAGTAGCACTGCAAAAATTTTCCATTTCTAGACCAGACAATAAAATCACCTACTCCCAGAACTATTAGATGCCAGAATAGAAAAAGGTACAACTTCATTTTTAATAATTATTGATCAAAACTGAGCTGCAGTTACATGTGACAGTAGCTAGGACAAAATCGGTAGTGCATGCCTGCAGATCAGCCAAGTAGAACAACGCTCTACTACAACAGCAAATGGCACATCCAACACAAAGTCTTGACACGTTTGCAGGCACAAAGCTGAGATGCAGCAAGATAACCCAGGCCTCATCCTGTTGTCCATATATTCACCAAAGTCCTGCCCCTGCGTGTCCCACAAGACAGCTGGTTAACATGCCCACTTGCAGGAACCAGCTATGCTTCTCAAAACACATATGCACTCCCACATAGCTGGAAAAAGCAGATGACACTGAAACTCTGGCAAGAGCCTACTGTTACACTGGCAAAATCCTAACATTTGCTAAAAAAACCAAAGCAAACCAGAATTCCCACTGTGGTCAAGTGGACTCTTGTATAAACACAGCTAACCAAGGTCTTTCAAACAGTGACTATTTTCCTCTTAGACCTCTGACTGATTTCTGGAAGCACTTCTATAATTAATACTAATAAATTAGAATTAATACTAGTACTAAGACTGATATTTGGAAGCTGCCTGGGCAATACAGGTGCTCATACACTTCTGTTTTTAATGAGAACTCAACATCCAGGTGTCTTACAACCCTTCTCTGTTCCCACACAGCCCATAAACCCAATTCCTTGATAATATACCATAACTGCTTGGAACAGTCCTCGCATGGAGACCAGGATAGTGACCTTCCTCTGTAGCAAAAAGGTTTCTCCAGGCCTGCTCCAGGCAGACAGGACTGGAGCAGGAGCTGCCACTCCCAAGAAGCTGAAGCAGAGCAGGATTCTTCAGCGCTGACTGGCACACGCTCTTGCCTCTCTAACACACACACTCACTCAAGCTGGAGAATATGCTCAATGAGCCACTGTGCCAGCTAATGCAAAGGTTTTATACCAGATAAAACAACGGGTAAACACAGCTTTAAAATGGAAAATATTTTCTCCTATACAAACATGTATGATTTCACTATAGAGGGTTATTTACATTTATTGCTTGTGGAGTAAGTACTACACATTTCTTGCAACATACACATTTCTTAAAAAGAGAGGATCATTTAGAAATTGTTTAGAAAAACACCTCCCTTGAAACTATGCAGGGTATTTCAGGGTAATCTCAGATTCATCATTTGTTTCTCATCTTCAGGGGAGACTGGCCACTCAAGGATTCCCACAGCCCATACTCAAATCACCCCCAGATCCAGTGATGGAAGTGTCAAGTCCCCAGGCCTCTTGTAGTGCAGTTTCCTTACTTTAGTTGGACTTATCTGAATACAGTCAGAGCAAGAATTAAAATAAAAAACTTGCAAAATAACTAGAGCAGGTCTATGATCCAACGTAAGATTTCAGTTCTTGTTTTTCATTCCCTATATAATTTACTTTTGATTGGACAAAAAACATACTACAATCCACCACCTCAGTGGGCTGGGGACACAGTGGATTCATTACCATAAATGTTCTTATAAACAGATTCTCAGTCTGGTGCCAGCAGGTCACTGAGGTAGTTTGCAAGACTCAAGCACCATTAAGTTTTGACTCTAGGGCAACACGTGGTTCCTGGCAGAAGCAGCACCAATAGTTATGCTGCTGTCACTGCACTTAGGAAATTGTCCTTCACCCATGTAGCACTGGCCTTGTGTTAAGAGAGGATGCAATTTCCCATCTGTAATCTCCATAAGCATTTTCCAAGTGGCACTTTGATGCCATGTGTCTGAGTTCTGATGCCAAATAACAACTTAAATTAAGAGATAACAGGGCAAACACTGGCCTGTATATTGGATTTCTTTTTTTTGCCTTGCAAAGTAGCACTGCATGCAAAAGGAGTTCTGTACCACAAGTAAATCATCAGCAAAGAGCACTGCAGTCACAGTCTTACAGTAATCTCTCAAGGTTCAGTGTGCCACTGCTGCCTGGAAGGTGGAAAATTCAAGTCTCCTTCCACAACAAATTGCTTCCCCATCTAACTTCACATATGTTTGCACAGTCTGCCACTGTTCCTAAATTTAATTTGGAGTTGATTCTTGGACTCTTCCAAAAAAAACCCCAACAAACAATAAAAACTATTCATGAAAAAATATCACCAAAGCTTATACAATCTCCATCTGAAGGTGCGACTTACCTGAACTTCAACTGAAGTAATTACTGAAACATTAGATAGGAAAGATGCTAGACCTTCAGTGCTAGAAATATCTGTCATTTTCCAGGAATGGTTAAATAATGAGCCAAGAACAAAAGCTATAGCAGCTTGTATGATCAATCTCCACAGCTCTGCCACTTTACACAACACTACTGTAAGTTGGAGGGGGGGGGGGATCATGAAAAGATAACCAGACTAAATCTGTTTCCTTCACTTCTACTAAACCAAAGAGAAAAGTGTTCCAAAATTATAACCTTCAGATTCTGCTATGAAATAAGACGTATGGAAGTCTTGGCACCAGGGATTGATTTGACTTAATATGCTAAGACTAAACAAAGAAGTGGCCACTGGAGATGGGCAGTTTATTGCCCCCCCTTCTCTTCCAGCATAGACATGAAGCAGTAGATGTTAAATTTCCACCTAACACAAGCAATAAAGGGCAGTAGCACCTATAAGAGCTTATCCATAAAGGAATATTTCAAAATCAACTACGAATCTATTTCTGAAGTACAACAATTATTTTGCTTTCACTCCCATCTGCACACTCCCCTTTCACATTAAGAATTCCTCTTTGCAGTTAAGCATCTGAAGCAATTATGCCTAAACCACAAGGCAGCCTTCTTGGTGCGGAAGAAGAGTGTTGATTGCGGCAGGGGCAGAATAGTGGTTTCAAAATCATGATTCCCAGCTAACTATTTGAACCAATAAACCTGAGCAGAAGCCTTTCTCCTGCATCAAAAATGTAAGCAGCAATGAACCTACTGGGTGTCCTCTAGAAACTGCTGTCATGTACATGCATATAAACACAGGGGTCAAATTATTTCTTTCAAGGTGATGCAGAGATTTCATTACTTTGAAAATGACAGAAACCAGTGGAGGTGAATCTTTATTAGATGGAGTGGTCAAGTGAAACACACTGTTTTATTCGTGATGAGATCGTGACTGCATTATCAAAAATGCTTACGGGTTTCAACTCAGCATTTTGCCTAACTTTGCTGCTCTGGTTTAAACTCGGTTCCCGTTCTTTTGTTTTCCATCCTTTCCCTCTTTCAGCTTCTGAAAATGAAGCTGGCCAGTTGGAGACCTGAATGCTCAATTTAATGACTCAGTGCTCAGGACATTGACCCGAACCATGGTATGAAGTTCCATTTATTCTGGGGCCAGCCGGATCTGATATAGTAAAATGGCAGCAGACTTAGTTACCAAGACATCAGGAAAGAACAGAGAAGACTGAAAATCTAGGACAGAAATCTGGGAATTGGGGCTTCCACATTCTGGTCCTTCCTGCAGCTTACTCCATTAATGACCCTCAGCTTCAATGCCGCTGTTTTCTCAGCTGACTCACAAGACTGTTAGGAAACTTGAGTAACTTATGTGCTCAGTGATTCACAAAATAGCTTTGGCGGATTTCCAGAGCCACCTGGAGCACTCAGGTCTTCAAAAGTCTTGGAAAGCATCAAGAAATGATGTGAGTGTGTGGTATGTAAAAACTTGCATGTTTTTCTTTTGCAGTGTGATGGCCCAGTAGAACTTGTGTTAAAGTAGGAGACTTGCAGAGTCATTTTAATGCCTCCCTTTGGCACTCTTCACTCTGCACAAGCCCTCTGGTCCCCCTGTGCTTCTCCCCTTCTGTACCCTTCACACACACACTGCAATTCACATCAGCACTTGGAAGTTCAGTGCCGTTTGAACTCCAGACATCTGCCACCAAATTATTTCTCTCTCCTAGTTCACTGAGCAGACATTCTGTATCACTGAACTACGGAGTTTATCCACTGACAACAGGCTGATCATGGCAGGCGCCAACCTTTCACAGCTAAAGTGCACTTATGTGAGAGGAAGAACCCTGAGCACTCTGCAAAAAAAGAAAGAGGATGGTTCTTCTGATAAATAGAGAGTTCCTTCCCTTCCACATATCAAAAAGACCCTCAAAACAGGTATCTGATACAGTAAGTGGTCCACTAAATTGAGCCAGCCACTAATGACAGTGAAACGCCATTGGCACAAACAGATGTGCCTGTTGTGTATGAAACAAATTGATTAAGGTCCGTGCTGTCACAAGGAACAGTCAATCCATCCAAAAGGGCTGCTTGCTAATTTCCAGCCAGGAGGAAGCTTCCCCACTGCGCAGGGGATTATGCAAACCTGAATATACAGGCACGTTTTTCCCCTGCTCCCTTAGCAGAGCCAAGGGTGTACGGATACTGCTTCTAAGTGTCCCTTTACTGATTTAAATTAGGGAAAAAAATAATCTAAAGTGTTCATAACATCTACATGAATACAAAATGAATTCATCATGATTGGCACTATTACAATGAACAGCAAATCCCTTCATAATGGCAGGACATTTAAGAAGTAATGTGCTGCTGCCTCCCTTGTCTATAAAAGCGACGATAAGGAAATGGTTACGTCACATACTTAAGAGGAATTCAGCTACTGGCAAGCTGCTGCTTCAAAGGCTCAAAAGAGAAATACAAATGCTTGTGGGTTTTAGCACCTCAGCTGTGAAATTATTGTTGCTCTGTACTTAATGGATCTTTTTCTGTCTCTGAATCTGAGCCATGTGGACCACTTTCCAGTGCTGAAATGTTCCCTATCGGATACTTCTTACTGCCTTATCCAATCTCATTTTCAGACATCTGAAAAGAGAGGCTTTCAACCATTCCCTTGGAAAATTTTACACAGTCCCAGAAGGGCTGAGTTGAAACAGGCACCTGTAACTGAACCCAAATCTCTTTTATTAATTTGTTCATCTACAATCAGGCTTAGATCTGAAAGCCATCTAAGGCACACAGGTTTCATTTCCACTGTTACATCAAACCATCCAGCAAAGAGCAAATTGATCTCACTGAAGGCAAAGCACTGGTTACTATCAAGCTCATATAAGTACAAAAAAAATGTGAAGGGAATGTACAAGCGTGTACGTATAGACTAGTAAGGCCAGAAACATTTCCTGGGACAAATATCCAGATCCCTCCTGAAACTATGAGAGTCTTAGCTTCACACTCTGAAACCCTTGAACTCTGCTATTGAAAGCCCACCTTTATAGGTATCTCTCCAGGAAAGGTACACCAGCAGGGCAGGGAGCATGCAGTGCTTGCACTGTCACATTTCAGCAGCACACAACTGCCTTCAGAACAAAAGGCAGGGAAGATGAACAATTTCTGCATCTTTCTGTCTCTTCTTTTTCTCCTCTTCAGATGTGGCAGGAGAGCATGGCTCTTGTGGACACTCAGAAAAACCCAGACACAGACTTTCTAGGATTTCTACCAAGGAACAACAAAAGAAAGCCTGGGAAGAACTGCCTTGTGCCTTCATTGCTTTTAGATGTGTGCCAACAGGCTTGGGCTTACGCTGAGAGCAGTGAAGGGTGTGACAGCACTCAGGCATGAACGGAGCTGAGGTCAAGTACTCAGTGGCAAAGCTTTCAGCAACAGCTGTAACCAAATCACTCCACCAGCAGAAGTTGTGTCAGCCCTTGGCAATTCCCTTTTTCCACATTCCTATGATCGCAGATTAAAAGCATCTCAGGTAGCTAGCTATTCATCAGAACAACTCAGGGCAAAAATACCCAACAGGAAGCAGAGCACATGGAAATTGTTGAAGTAAATGAATGCAGTGCCACTGAAAAACAGGTGACTGTTTAGGTCAGTACCGCTGGTGCTGATTTTGGCTCAGTGCCTCCAGCACATTATGGAAATCAGCAGCCCTGTGGCCTTCCCTATAGAGGACATGAAGTCAGCTCTCCTGTGAGACTCTTGGGTTTATTAAACACCCATGATCCACAATAAAACATCTCTTTTTCCTACTCCTCTTATGTTGTCCCTTACCTCCTCCCTGTGACGTAAAACTCTTTTTTAAACACTGACAGGCCACAGCAGGGAGATGGAGTTCATTGTAAGATTGTCCTATAAACTGAAAAAGAGCTAGAAACTCTACTTTTTTTGTCCTTGAAAGGAGAACCATTTGCTGATGCTGTCTTAAGATGATGCTCCTGAGAATGCTTTGACAGCAAAAGCATTTATAACCTTGGCAATTTTATAAAAAAAATTAAAAGCTCAGATGCTAGGAACAAATAGGTTTGAAATCTCATACACAAAAGCAATCTCTGTTACAAGTGTCATTAAGCTTCTGTGAAAGCTAGTGGTGTTCATGCACAAGATGCTTTTGGAAAGAGGTAACTAGGGAGAAGTTGTTCCTATACGTTTTTAAAATGTGACACAATTTACAACCAATTTCACAAGAATTCAGTACACTAGCTTGAAAACATTTCATATTTATTACAGAGTGCTAATACAAAAAGAGATTCATTCAGCAGTTCTGCTTTTGTGCTTTCACTTTGCTTCAACATAAATTTTTTTGTAGAAAATTGTCCCACTCCACCCAAGCTGTGCACCAGGCCCAAAGAGACACTGTTGTATGCTTCTGAAAAGGGAACCAGAAAGCAGCCAAGAAATTCACTTGCAGGTTGTGGAATGGTTGCTATTGCTCAATAATATACAAAATTACTGCTAGAGTGAATTTGTGAGAAAGTATCCTGCTTCCACTGCAAGCCCTCCTCTGTTCACCTGAGAGCTCTTCTGCCCTATCATTGTGTTTATCTGTTTAGACTGTAAGATATTTAACTTAAATAAAACACCTTTCAAAAAGTATTTCTTTGGCATAGGGACGATCTTATGCTCTAAACTTTCATGAAGTCCACCAAGCAATGTTCTCAGGCATACCACCCTTCCCCTGGCTCAAACCATAAATTAGTAACATTTAACACACAATATCTTGCACAAATACCTTAGGACATGACCAGGAAGCAAAAGTAAAAGCATCACAACTCTGCAATTTATTGCACCACTTCTACCTATGGTTGCACAAGAATAATACACATAACATTACAACTTGGCACTATCTAGCTCATAAGCAAACTGCATCAAAATATATTTCCTAACTGCAAGCTCGTTACCACTGTGCCAAGAAAACTTTCAACCTACATAAATTTGAAGTAGACTTTCCCTACTCCTATTTCTGCATATTGTCTGACAGGTAAATGAGAGATCATGAAACCAAGAAGATAAGCAATGCTTTGTTTATTTATTTTAATGCTAAAGCAGTTAAACACACAAATTTTAAGCAAGAGATGTTCTGGATTCCCTTGGTAAACTATCAATTACAACATATCAGTGCCTTTGAGGTAAAAATCAATAGTGACACTGAAGACTCTACCTTCTGGCAAATCTCCCTCTTTGGGGTAGAGTTAACTTGTGGTTTTAGCTTAAAAAAATATTTATAGACGGTGGTAGAGCTTGCTATGAAAGGTTAGCACAGGACAGTATGGACTGGACTCTGTTGTTGTTGCACATTTAGCCCAATGGCAGGGATCCCTGACCCACAACTGAGATGCCTCCACACACGAGCAGTGTGGATAATAAATACCAGCTGTTTTTCCTCTATGGCACTGGTCAGCACATCCCACGTTTTATGCAGCAGCAGGAGGCTGCACCTTACACCCTATGATAGAAGAGGGGAGCTCCCAAGTCTTCCATGCCCTGAAGAGTTCAAGAGGTTGTTTACAAGAAACATAACAGAGGCAAAATCAAAACAGATGGTAGACAGATGTGAGCAGACTCAGGAAGGGGAAAGCTGCCTGGAAATGTTTTTAGCAGTGTCACTTTCTGGCTTAGCCAAAAGCATCCCACAGGCACCAGCAGAGAGTAGAAGTCTTGCATAACCAGAAAAAGCATCTGCATCACCTACATGGTGTCCCAGAAAGGCCTGAATTTTCACACATTCATCAAAGTACAACCAAACCGACAGCACCTCTTTCCATTCCTCTGTATTACCACTTCCCCCCCTTCAAAACACAACAGGCAGTACCTGTACTTCGCGACAAGGGGCACAGACCTTGCTCCATAGGAGCTGGAGCACTACACAAACAGCTATTAATCTTATTAATGGACACTTATTATTCATGTACGATAGATGGAGAAAGAGAAGCAGACAGCAGAGGGTCATGCTCACACTCATACAGGAGATAAGTGTCACTGATCTAAACAGGGGAGCTACCTGCCTGCTCATCCTCACCTACTCTGACCACGACTCCAGGCTCCCCCCCAAATCTTGGGACTTTGCTGCTGATGTACAGCATCTGGACAAAGGAAGTTGGGCACAGGCTATCCACTAGCTATCGGAAAATAAGTATATGCCTTTTAAATGAAAACGAGTCCTATATGCCCTCACCAGACAGAAGATAATTTATTTCTTTAGGACAAAATCTTGAATGTATCACCCTAGCAACCTCCTGCACTACGACCCCCATGCTAATCTTATTAAGAGAGAGGTTACTGGGCTCTTTGTTGGTGAACAGCACATTAATAAGATCTCCTTGAAATAATCCCATCTCTAATATGCAAGGAAAATTACATTTTCCAGCGTAATTACTATGTCAGTCAATAACCTCAACTCCATCATTAATTGCTTTTCTTCAGATTCCAACAATTTCTTCTTAAGCAGTAAAACTCCAGGAAGAGGAAGGGGCAAGAAACCCAGGCAGTTCGTCTTATGAAGTAAAACCAACAGCAACTCTGGGAGGCTTTGCCTGGTTGGAGTCTGTTGCTTAAACAGTGGGAGCCACAGACATCCCTGCAGGTTGGTCAGAAGTAGGCCATTTTGTTAAGGCACATCCATCTGCCACATGTCCTCCCCATAACCTTTCCTGCCCAAACCATCTCGGAGGCAGTCCTAGGGGCACCACAGAGGCACAAAACAGAGCTCAGACCCAGCAGTGGCCCATGAAGCCAAACTATGCTCCCTATGACCCCTCAAGTCTCACAGAGGTGACAGGATCCAGCCCAATTGCACCTCAAGAGGGATGGCTGAGGAGAAACTGTTGCAACAAAGGGGAGCATGGTATGTGACACCCATGTCCCTCTGCTCAGCCCTAAGCCAAGGACCAGGGCAACAATAGAGAGTTACAACCTGTTATCTTTTAGATAAGACACAGAGATCTGACCAAGAGAAGCTGCTTCCTAGAGAGTGTCTAACATCCCCTCAGGACAGGGGATAGGGAGGGTGAAGAGGGATGCTGCTGAGCAGAGTGGTGTATAGGCACCCTAAAACACCATCTTGTACCCACAAACCTTTGCAGCATAGCCAAAGAGAGGCCTCCAAATAACCACCCTACCCCATACTTACCTGTTCCATCACATCCCAGCAACCCACCCCTGAGTAAGGCTCACTGCCTGACTGGTGCCCCAAGAGCTGAACCCCTACATTAGCTCTCTTCTGCTCTCCCAAGGTCTGTGTGCACCTATCTCTAGGTGTTCTCCTGGGCCAGAGAAACCAGTAGTTCCCTATATAGGCCTATTCTACCTGAACACCACTGTGGAGCACAGCTGGCTCTTTCCAAAGATTTCAGGACCAGATTTCCATGTCTCGCAGGACTCCTCCATTACCTCACGCTGCATGACTAAGGGCTGAGATACCCTGAAGTCTCAGATGTTGTTCTACAAAGATCATAGAACTAATGCTATGGCTGCCTCGAAAAAAACCACATTTTGTCTGTCCCCACTTGCATAAACTGTGGGCAAAGGAGAGGTCATTGTTATGCTGTTTAGAGAAAAGCACGTGCCTCAACAAACTGACATAGAGGGACTGGAGGAAGAGAAGCTTATCTTGTTCAGCCTGGCTTACTCTGAAAGGTGACACTGAAGCAGGCAATGTTGTCACTGGTAATATCGATAAGAGTACCTAGTACTGCATGGAAATTCCTGAAGCAACAGCAGCACTCCTCTGCCAACGGTTTTTGGCTCTCTATGTTGCTCAGTTTTCCTTAAGGATACCCCCACCCCACCACTTCATATGCCTGTAAGCACAACATTGTGTCCATTCCTGGAGGGTGGACACTCTGGGACAAACCAGCCTCTCCTCAGTGCTGTTTTGGATATGTTCATGAGCCCGTTTTTTGCCATTAAGGGCTACGTGGGAGCTCAGCACGAGGCTGGTCAGTACCCCAGGCAAAACAGTCAGTATTTGCTTGGCAATACCAAGGTGAAGATCAGAGTAGGGACAGCACAAAGCTCCACTCAGGTTTTAGCTATGGACCTGTTTAAAGTCCTCCGTATACTGTGGGACTTGACCACTGACACCATTGCACAGGTTTTCCATGAATGTGAAACATGCACCATAACCAAACAGCCAAGCAGCTAAAGCTCCTCTGGTACACAGGACAGTGGCTGAAATACCAGCTCCTCTGGTACACAGGACAGGGAAGCCTGGCAGGTTGATTACATCATATCACACTACCTCAAACCCACCATGGCTCCCCAGAATGGAGCAAGGAGTTGGACTCAATGATTTGTATGGGTCTTTTCCAAGTCGATATATTCTATGTTTCTATGGGCAGACACAGAAGGCCCAGTGCAGTTGCACCAGCAGTGTATAGAGTAAGTCTACATACCATGTACGTTCTTGGCAAGGGGCATCCAGATCACATCAGAGGAATTGAGTACTCCTGAGGTCTGCTCATGGCATATTAACTAGGGTGCTCTCAGGATGTTAAAGAAGATGCTTCAAAGCCCAAATGATGTAGGTATGGCCTGAACATAGCAGACTGGAAGTTGCTATTGGTTTCCCAAACCTGAGCTGCTTTTAATAAACAATTAACATCAAAAAGGAAGATAGCCCACACATGACAGAGGGACTTGGATCGAGGCATTTACTGAAACCCTCTGAAGCAGCTGCACTTCTTGTGTGCTCTGCTGTTCTTCAAAAAGCAGAGTAATGCACTGCCTGGCTGCCTGTTGCTCTGAACAACCCTTCCAGCTCCTCACCACGAGAGCACCAACAGAAACAGAATCGAGCCCTTCACTATGGAAAGAGACAACTGATCAGCTGTAGCTTCTGTAAACACCCTTCAATTACCTTTGTCCTCAGTGGACCAAAGTTTGAACTGGAGCTACTGTAAAATCTCTCCTCTTCAAAGGAGAACAACAACATAACCGAGAACATATTTGCTTGAGAAATTGGACAAGAAACTCTCAAATCTTACTTTGGCTTCTGCCACAGTTAGCTGTAGAAATTTAGCAAAACTTCCCAGTCTCAATTTCGACATATGTCAAGTGGATGAGATCTGTCTTCTGAAAAGTGCCTCAAATGTGTCAGTCCTACAGGAATGCCTGAACATCTCTTTGAATGATGAATGCTATATGCCCATATCCCATGCTTCCCTAGCTTTATGCCACATACCTGTGTTTCTTCACAAGTGCACTGAAATTAAGATAATGCAACAAATTAGCAATGGACCAGTATCTGAAAAATGGAAAGAAATGGCTGAAGTAACACTCTTGCTCTTTGGGCCACAAAGTGTTTGGAGAAGCACTTTGTGTGTCAATGCACAGCAGAGGGCAAAGAATTAATGAAACAAATGCTTCAAAGCAGAGGATGTTGCTTAGGTCACCAGCATAGATGCTTTACTCAGTGCCAACTATCTCTAATAAAAATGCTAATGTTAAAGTGAAAATAGAAGCCTGAATTGCCTGTTATGTATCCCTAGGGAAACTGGGAACTATTTTGATTAATTTTTGAATTTCACTGGTTTTACCTCAGCATGAGAGGAACCAGGGCTCTGTTCCCAGTATGAGAAAACTGATCAGCTCTGCAACAGCAGAGTGGTGTTTCTAAAGCTAGGCTATCCCTCCATGAGGAGTCCTGGCATAGGAAACACTGAAGGTCTGTTTTCTAGCAACTGCAAAGTGCAAAGATGTTATCACTCAAGTTTCCAATTATTTCATGCCCTTTTTTTGTACAGAACCTACTACTAAAGCAAAGTATGGCTTATCCTGGGAACAGGAAAAGGGACATGAGCATTATATGGAGCCTGCAATATTGCTTTTTGACATATAACATAGGGTAAATACTTTCCCATCAAATCAAACAAACCACTTGCTTTTTCATCACCAGGAAGATTTTTGTGCTCCAGCTGGTAGAATTTTCCACAACATTTGCCATAATTTACCACTTTCCCTTCAGATTAAGCAGAAGGGTAAAGCCAAGCTGAAGAGAAAGAAAACTCAGGAAAAGCAGAAATAGAAAAATGTTTCTTCAAAACAGGAAGCTTCCCGTTTAAACAGCCACTCTTCAAAACTGTTCTTTACAAAAACTATTTTAAACTGATTAAGAATTAGTTAAATATCCAGTTCCAGCCACATCTGAAGCCATTTCTAATCAAGCTGAGACAGAAGACAGGCAGATGGGAAGACAATGGACAACTGCTCCCCAGTGGAAAAGCTAAGCTATTAGCTCAGTATTGGTTTGTGTAAGGTGAGCAGATTATTCTGGTTCATAATTTATTCTTCTGCTGGGATCCTGTTAACATCTCATTACTGTGATGAAGACAGCTTTAGCTTGGCCTCGACTCCCGAAAGGCAGGGGTGCTAAAAGTCACTTTTGGAAGTTATTTTAAAACCAGAGATCATCCTTGATATATAAAATTGAAGTCTTTGTAAGTGGAGCTGCAAAAGCAACCCAAGGCCATAAAAAACAGAATTAGAAATCGGTATCAGCAAAATTTAGAGAACTCCATGTACACTGTGTGCTGCAGCCAGGTGTTCAAGGCTCATTTTGTCCTTGTCAGTTTTAGTCTGGTCTTTTCAGCTTTCTCAGGGGTGTAAGTGATGCTCATAATAATTACTAACTGGACTCAGGAAAATGAGAATGTGGTAAGAAAGTATAGTGTCTGGCATACCACAGTACATGAGCACTGACAACACAGAAATGGATGAAGGAAAACCATGCTATAAGATGAGCTATTTGTTATGTTGCAGAGAGGATTGAAGATAAATGCCAAAAGCAAAGTCATTTCTGACTTAGCCATTAAGGCAGAAAAATTGCCTTTTGCATTTCCAGAGGAGCTTTTGTCATGCTAGAGAACAGCAGTAAAACATAAAGCCACACAGAAGCCAACAACATAAGATGCAGAGAAGATGACCATGAATATCAAGGAAAAGCCGATCTCATGAAGGACACACACTAACAGCCATACAAACTTCTGACTCCAAAAGTTTAAACTGTAAGATATGGACTTTCACACAGAATAGATCATGTAAACCAGAAGGATGGTACCTTCTAGTTGGTGCCTCCTCCTACCAGAAGGAACCAAATGCCCTAGTTCTCGGCCAGCACCAGATAGGCTTCAGCCTGCATAGACTGTGACTATGCTGAGGGTGAAGGAGGAGTTATGGTGGCAGGGGACAACTTTTCAGAATTTCCAGAGTTCTTTGGTAGGTTGGAAATAGCACAGGTCTCCCTGTCCAATGCTGTTTCAGTGTACCTATGGAGTCAGAGAGCTTTTTTCAATTACTCCTTTCTCTGCTGCAGCAGGGAGCCTCACTGACAAGCTGCCATAGCCCAAGTAAAAAGGGTCTCATATATTCAGCTGCAAATTATTTCTAAAACCTGTTGCAAGGTCCCCAGGTGTTGATGCCTCTCATCCAAACTTTGCAGTAGTTTCAGCTATATTCTATTTGCAAGGCTTATATTTAACTTATAGAGTAGCTCCTGATTTTTTATTTTTTAAAGCAAGCTATATAGAGAGAGACAGAGACTATATCTGTATATAGCATGCTTATATATAAATATATACACAGTATATATATATGATTTCTAAGCTTCTCATTCTAGCAATTGTATCTATTTTATCTTTTCATGTTACTACATAGAATAAAGAGGCAGAGATAGAAGGAATATACACTGACTATAATTGTCTGTAGTATCACATGGTCTGGGGCTGAAACAATTCAAACTGGTAGACAAACTACAGCTGCAATTCTTGCTGTTATTTTTAACTCATTCTCCCACTCAGGCTGTCTTGTCACCTCTCTCCATCTCTGAGAAACACACTTAGAGTGAAAACTGCAGTCTGATAGTGTTATCAGCACCTTTGTCAACAAAATAAATTCATCTCCCTGGGATGGTGAAATGCGTGTCACAAATGAATGAGATTTCTGGAGTTTAGCACCAATCTACAGGCAAGTGTTAATTAGAACAGACTGTGTCATAAGGAAGCTCAACAGACACAAACTAATTAGTACCAACAAGTGTAGCAGGGCTGCTCTGCGGAGGCAGCACTCCATCACCAGCTTCTAAGAAGTTAGCACTCTTTCCTATTCCCTGGCTTTAGTCTCAAAATGGCATCAAAACATATGGCATCAGAGCAAGAGTCCCACAAGGATATAGTGGGAAGATCTGCTTTTGCTCTGTCACCGTTACCTTCATTAACTCTTTCTCACCACAGCATTCAACTCAGTCTATCCACAAAGTCAAAGATCTCCAAGATTTCATCCAGGTAGGAGAGGGTGGGTCCTCAGAAAGGTATGCTTCCCTCATGAGTCTCAGCTGGACTGGCAGTCTATAAATGCTACCAGTTTCCTTGGGGAAACTAAGAACATTGGGTGTCAGTGCAGAATTAAAGCAGACTGGTTCAGTGGAGAACAGCAAGGGGTTCTAAAAGTCCAGCAGGAATCTGGGAAAAAAAGAAATAGAAAGAGCCATTCAGCAGGTCAGCTTATGAGCTTACAGCTTAAATATTGCTGAGTAGCTGACATCAGTCAAGAAAAAAAATGCTTCCTAAATAACACATCAGATGTTCTTCAGATGAGTCCCCACTTTTTCCCAGACCCAACCTAGCAGATGGACTTATGCACAAGTAATTCTGTAAGCTGATAAATGAGGCTGGAGATGCTAAAAAAATAAGATAAAAAATAGAAAGTAGTATAAAGTGTCATATACAATGCTTATTTCTCACATCCCTGTGCTCAATAATTTCCTCATTTTTAAGGGAAAATATTTCAGACAGAATATAGGTTATATATAATTCTAGTAAGTAATGGGTCAGAATCCAGCAGGGTTTCCCCAGGTTTGTAGCTATAAAAATGAAAGCAATACTGCAAGCAAAAGAGCCCATACCCACAAACACCCAGCTTGTAGCCAGAGGTGTCAGGTGTGCAGTCCATCAGAAATGACACAGAGGGTGTAGAATACATGGTTTTGGTTATACCCACATAGTAATAAACTGCTCCCGGCCCCTGTAACTAGGACACTTTATTTGCTAAATCTTTTCTTTGTAACACTACATGTCTACCAGTTCATATTTCCCTCTGCCAGCTCCTTCTTGATTCAAGCACACAATTCCTTTAATAAACACAATGTTAGAACTCTTTGGTATCTTGTTCTCTCACCTCTTTTGGTCAAGAACTTACGTCACCTGACTGTGAGAAACTTTTTTCTCCACTCCAGCCTAAGCATGCTTGACAGGCATAAAAGAATACAGTGTAAAAATTGGTTCCCAAATAATCAAAAGTCAAAGCACAGGGCCAGATAAAGCTAATGGGACCTGTCGATGTGTAACACATGCTAAGAACAAACCATTTCAGCATGCTTTTAGATGTGTTTGAGCATTTTAACAACAAACACCTTTTGGTACAAATTGGCTTAGAAGGTTTTACAACATTAATGCTGTGACCAGTCCCTACTGGCCCATACAAATTTCTAAAAGCATCTGCTCTCAAAACTGAATTTCTGATATCAAAGAAAACAGGATTAGAACAGCAGGGGAAAAAAGTATTCTTGCCAGCACTCCTCCTTCTTCTGCAGGCAGGAAAAAAAAAAAAGAAAGAAAGAAAAGAGTCAAGGATGTTAGATTGAGAGCTTTAGAAAACCATTCTGCCTGAACCAAACACTTAGCAACAGGATAGTCTATCTCTTGCTGTCATTAGGGGAGACAAGACCTTACGGTCTGATGGCTGAGGGCATCATCCTTACATATGACTGGGTGAAGAAGGAGCTAACAGGCAGGCCAAATGCTTTCATTACAGCATTTAGGCAGCACAACAGTATATGATCACAGTAATTTATGAAGAATCAATATATATGTACACCCTCTTTAAGATCTGCTTCCTTTCCTTTTACACTAGTAGAGAACTGGGACCAATATTATCCATTCACAGGAACGCTATATTATTACCTGCTGCTACAGGAAGGAGCTGATCAGCTATCCATTGTGTACTGAAGCAGATGGTGTGTAAACACCAGAACCCTGATGATACTCAGTATTTCAGAGATCCCATTTCTTTTTCATAGCAGAGTTTAAATTAAACTGCAAATGCTGCAAAACACATAGGGACAGATTCTTTCTTCTTACAATCCACTGCAATAAGAACGAACTTCAGTCAAGTGAACAAAAATAGAGGTCTAAAGCAAGTATCAGAAGAGAATCAATGTTCTTCAAAGCCATACATGTTACAGAAAGAATCAAGATTACTTATATCAGGAGATCGTAACTGCATTAATTACACGTGATTTGTGCAGACTGGAGTTTGTGCAATGGGCACACATAAAAAACACCATTCCCCTGCTCGCCACTATTTTCACTCAAGGAAAAGCACAGGGACAGAACTGTACTAAGTAGGCATTGATTGTTAAGTACTTGGAGAATCTGGGAGAATTATGTTACATAAACCAAAGCAGTCATGCAATTTAACATGCTTTGCATAACTAAGCAACTAAACATCCACAGCATACCTCAGCACAGCTCAAACCACTTCAAGCACTTGCTGTTGAGGCCAGCTGAAGCTTTGTGGACAGCAGTTTGAAAGACATTACATTAAGACACCTCTGCTCACAGATAACTTTCTTATTGTTATTTAGGCATTTATATGAACTATGACAATGTATATTACTTTCTCCTCTTTTTGCTAATTCATCACCATCCATCAGGGCAAGGATGGAAATCTGGTTGTATATGTTCACATACCCTACTATTTTTCACCCTTGTACTAGGGACAGGCTTGAAAAAGACCCGAGACAGAGAGTAAAACGCAAAGCCTTGTGGACAAGCAAAGAACCAGTTGGGCTCTTAAAAATGAAACCCCTTCTCTGAGACTATTCACCAGTCTGCCGCCTATGAGAGAAAGAATTCTAAAACCATGGCTTTCTTTTCATTATTATGCTGCGTCTTTCTTATTTCACTTTCTCACGCGAGAAATGGGTAAGGGAAACACTGTTACTTTTGTTTGTAGTTCATTTTAATTCTGAACTCAGAGGACAGCACAAGTGAGATCCAGGCTTGCGATCCATTTCGTTGCTTTGCCTGTGCTACGACAGAGACACAAGCTTCAGTTGCAAGCATCATTGAAAGACTCACATCAATGGACTTATTTGAATGAACAGGAAAAATATATGAAATATTTGTTTCTTCTACCTCTCCTCTAAGCACACAATCCATTCTAAAAATCATTTTCCTTTCCCCTTGAGCACTAAGAAGAGTAATCCTATGCATCATCAATTGCACACCCATGAGGGAATGCACCTGGTGCAAATTTGCTAATACCTGACAAAAGGCTGTGTGTAGCATAAGGGAATCCAAATTCCTCACACATCTGGGGCCAGTTAATGTGACACTGGTATAACTGCTCTGAAGTGTCTAGGTTTAAAGCATGTACTGATTTGCACCTTTGGTTTTGGAAAGGCCAGCTCTGCTATAATCCTACCAACTTGCTTTGTCAGAAAGCAGGTCATAGAAGGACTGTCTGACTTGACCCAACATGCTCTCAGTTGCTGATTATGAAATGAAATATGATGATGAAGTACACTAATTATCAAACTCCTGGGTAAGAATAGTGGCTTTTTAGTAAAAAATTGCTTAAAGTATCTTTTGAACTTACTGTGTAACACTGCTGCTATGGTTCCCTGCAGCAAAATGGATAATTGGGAGATCTCTGATTTGCTCTTCTCATCAAACACAGTGGGAAGAAGAGCAGAATAAAGGACCAACTTTTTCTTATTGTTTCAGACAAACCAGGAAAGTCCCCTCAGAATATTTTATTTCAGTAATTTGTTTATGGTGTAGCAACTTAAAAGGGCCTTGTGTATGTGATTATATTGGAAGAACTGAGCTCATGCCTCTGTACAAAAAATCAGATGGCCCACATGGTAAAGCCATTCATGACTCAAAAGCTATGACCCTATGGTTTCTATATGGTAAAGGCAGCAAACACCAGTTCTGTTTTTTCTCAGTACTCCAGGCTGTGCACCATTCCAAAGTGTAGAAAGTACTTCAGGATCCATGAAGTACTTACATTCCTTGTATTCTTTTCCACAATATATATATAAAAATATATATATAAAAATATATATATAACATAATATATTATATAGAGATATATAGTACCCTTCCATGATACCCTCTGACAGATGAGCAGGACATGCAACTTCATCTGGTACTATTCACAAATTACAGCCTGCACATAAGAGAAAATCCAGCTCAGCTCATATAGCTGAAATGCAAAGCTGCAACAAAATACTTATCAAGTTATTAATTATAATATGTAATTACTTATAATATGGAAGTATCCAAGGTCCCGAAGTCCCAGACAAGGCATACTTTCATGTAAGTCCTATAAAGCCTGATTCAAAATCATAGGGACCTTCACACACAAAACCCAGTATATGCTTCCCTAACACCTGGAGACAATCACTTGCTGCTACAAATTCTACTGTAGAACTTGCACTTTAAATGCAAAGCCCTCTGGTGCTAGCAGTAATGATTTGGATTAGCACTGCAATTCTCCCACTGCTAGGGAAATAAAAATCTCTTACTACCACTATCAGAGATTTCTGTGGCAACTCAGTGAATAATGGTAAAAGCAGCTGCAAAATAGCAAGTGAACAAAGACTACAGAGATATAATGGTGACTCAACAACCTTCCAATTCAGCTATTAAAGTGTCTGCAGTTCCTTTTATGCTGCAGGTGAATAAAAAGTGATTGAGCAGAATTAGCCTCTCCCTAGAGCATTAAGAAAAGTTAAAGTTTCAGTGCTGACTTGCTGGGCTCTTTCAAATCCGAGTTTCTTACAACTTTTACTGAATCAGTGAACTGAATGTCCAATGAACTGAATTTCAGCAGAGCTGAGTTTTGGAGGACTGAGTTGAAACCATTATGTGAATTAAAAGTGTGTATATATTGAGATTATAAGCTTCCAGTTGAAATATATAAGCCTTCAGGAAATATTGATACTGAACTGCAAACTCTGCTGGTCTCTCCCAAGAATCTATACAGTGCTAAGCACGAGAGGTACTGACCCTGCCTATGGAGCTTTGATTGACTGCATGAAAATTTGTTTAAAATCCACATGGAGACCACAGATATTCAAGCATGTGCACAGGCATTCCATGGGTTTAGAACTAATTTCAACATCAATTTAGGAAACCATGTTAAGAACAGACTCCATAGCTCTGGCTTGGAAACCTGAAGCCCTGACTGACATATGTGTATACAGCACTTGGGTTGCTTTATGATCTAAACAGAGAAAATTTCTTCACCTTGAGACAAATACTGAAACTATTCATAGCAAGGGTTTCATGAAGCTTTTGCTGAATGAAGGACAAAGGAAAACAAACTGATGAGTAAAATGATTAATGTGGAAAAGTCAAAGCTGTCTCGGGAAAAAACAGAAACCACATCACAGGTTTTTAAAGTTTATAAGGAAAATACCAACTGTACATTTCCAAAATATTTGGATAGGTTTCTCTTCTCCTTCTCACAACCACAGATTCTCCTTAACATCTTTGTGGCTTTGTTTCAGACCAGAACACCAGAGGTGTCATATGAGACTTATTTCAGGTGCATGAGCTCTGAAATTTGATTGTAAGTGAATTCTGGATGGCAGTTTATTGAACCCAAATCTTACCTACCCAACACTTACCAACAAACCGAGCAGGCAATAAAAAAGCATGAAAGCATAACATTTCCCCTTCAGGAAACAGAAAGAAAAACAAACACATTCTAGAACACATGCAGAAACCTTACCATAAATGAGGATAACACTGGGACACGTGAGATTTTCATTTGTATATACTGCTAGCTCCAAGGACAAGTTTACTAATGGAAAGTGATTAGCAGATATGTCTATTTGTGGAATAACAGGAAACCCAGTTAGTTCAAGCCATTAATGTTGCTGCTCTCTGCAAAATTCTTTCACTCTGGGCAATCACCAACTCTATGAAGTTTAACATGGGCAAGTGATGAATTCTGCATCTGGGATGGAGCAACGCTGGTTGTACGGACAGACTACAGAACAAGACAGTGGAGAGCAGCACTGAAAGGGACCTGGGGGTCCTGGTCGATGGCAAACTGAATATGAGTCAGCAGTGCCCTGGCAGCCAGGAGGGCCAACCGCGTCCTGGGAGGCATCAAGCAAAGCATCTCCAGCCAGGAGAGGGAGATGCAGTGCTCTGCTCTGCACTGGGGCAGCCTCACCTCAAGTCCTGTGTGTAGTTTTGGGTGCCACAATATAAAAAAGATACAAAGCTATTAGAGAATGTCCGAAGGAAGGCACGAGGATGGTGAAGAGTCTGGAGGGGAAGCCATATGAGAAGCAGCTGAGGTCATTTGGTCTGTTCAGCCTGGAGGAGAGGAGACTGAGAGGAGACCTCACTGTGGTCTTCAACATTCTCATGAGGGGATGCGGCGGGGCAGGCACTGATCTCTTCTCTGTGGCGACCAGTGATAGGACCCAAGGGAATGGCCTGAAGCTGTGTCAGGGGAGGTTTAGGTTGGATATCAGGGAAAGGTTCTTCACCAGAGGCTAGCTGGGCACTGGAACATGCTCCCCAGGGAAGTGATTACAGGACCAAACCTGCCAGAGTTCAACGAGCATTTGGACAATACTCTCAGGCACATGATATGATTCTTGGAGTGGTCCTGCGCATAGCCAGGAGTTGGGCTTTGATGATCCTTGTGGGTCCCTTCCAACTCAGGATATTCTATTTGAGTGAAAATTCAATACATCTCTGCCAGTCCTCGTATGTGATACAGAGTTAAAGAGAAAATTCAACTGTTCTTCATCCACCTCACTCTAAGATATCCCAGTATCAGTCAGTGCAGAAAATCTGGGAAGGCAGAGCTTTAAAACACAGACTTAGAGCTCCCAAAAGTCAAGAGCAGCTCCTTTCTCCATGCAATCAGAATTATCAGTCTTACTATGCCTTCTCATCTGTTGTTTTCTACAGGACTTATTTTATTTTTTGTCTTCCTTAGGTTTGTTGGAATTTCTCCATATGTGCACCTGTGCCAGAAGCCAAATTTCTAGACATGCAATTTCTCAAAATCAGTTCAAGCCTCCATGTGAAGAGCTATGATATTAAGGGAGTTCAAGATAAGGCTGCTTTGTCCAAGTAAGAGTGTGGAATGCTCAAACCTTCATTGTTCTCTTTCACTTTTCTGCAAAAGCAGAATTTTGAATATAAAGATTTCAAATCATAACTGAGTGAATCCATATCCAAAGTCTGGCTTGTATCAGGCAAGAAGGAAAATCCTTCACAGATCTACCCCCGTGCACAGCCATCCAGCATCCAGGCAACAAGGAGAAAGCTTCGAGATGCACAGGCTATTGGGGATCTAGATGAATTAAGAACAGTGTCTGTGACAGTCTATTTTCTAGAGACACACCTGTAATATTAAATCTACAACAATTTTTATTTTCAAAAAGCATTATTGCAGAGAAATGATTAAAGTATAAGGGAGTTCTGAATAACTGTATGTCCCTATCTCTCATCTGAGTTATAAAAACTATAAAGCACTCTTTCACTTTTTATGAAGCAACAGCTACACTCAAGAATTTTATGTACAATACACCAGAAATCATGTATTAAGTGGCTGAAGACATTTGGCTTTTTGCCCTTCATAACCACTGACAATATGTGGGCATCTAAATGTGATTGCACAACTTGTCCTGCATTATTACACATGTCATGGCTTATCAACCAGGATACTTAGCGGCATTTATGAACATATTTAATGCTGATACAAGCAAAACAAGGGTAAGCCATCTGTTCTCAGGTTTTACTTTAGGTTTGAGCCAGGCCAGTTCATTGAAGGCAGGTGTTGCATTGCCTTAACGTTTCTGATGATCAGATTTGCCACATGGACATGGAGCTCAGTCAGCACCGCTGTCAGAAAAGCAGCAGCCACTGGTTCCTGCAGGTTCTTGAGGTGGAGGGCATTCTGGTCCTCCTGCCAGACACTTTATCAAACTGCTGCTGAATACATATTTTTGCCTCTCCAGGTTACCTGAAGGTCTTAGGAGAGAAAAATCCCTTTTTATAAAGCCTACACTGTTCATCCTCAAAGAACTACCTGGCTGCAGATAAAGTGTAACTGAAACACATAACTGGACTTTGGCTCCTGGATGTGGCCTCAGAACTGAGTCCATACCAGACCATGTCTTGAAGGGGAGAGTTTTACCCTGGAACTCATTCTCCCCTTCCTTGAGTGATTCATCCTCTTGAATGAGGATGAGGATCCTCTTGATCATCCTCTAGAAATGCAGCACTCACAGTTCCTGGGATACAGCACAGATCCACTACCACATCAGAAGAATGTAAACCCCTGATATCTGTCCAGAACCCATAATATACCTGTGTTTCAGAGTACTTCTGAGTCTCTGCTCCTACCGAGAAGAACATCACCAAATGTAGAGTCTGACAGAAGACTCTGGAAAGGAAAAGAAGAAAAGATTCTGGAAAACAAAATCCCCTCTAAGAATTAATATATGACTTGAGACTGGTGGATAGAGAGGTGAGATAAGCTGAAGTGGGGGAGACTTAAAAAAACTGACAAGGTCAATTACAAGGTCAAAAGTAGTTATAAACAGTTGCAGCAGCAGGGTGGAGGACTATTTTCCCAACAAACTGCATCATTCCTTCATTGCTTCAAGGCTTCCTACCTTACCTACAAAAAATTGTTTGGTGAAAAATTCATTTTGTTAATTTTTTCCTGGAAAAAGTATGTGAGTGGGTAGAGGCAGACTCAGTACCTTAAGCAGCAGAACTCAGCAATGTTCCTGTGGCCTGTAAGTACTAGGGTTTGTGATCAGATAGACTACCTCAGATAAGACCAAACAGTAGAGCTCAGAAAAGCAAAGAGGCTTTTGGGCACACAAGTTGTAATTAAGTGCTGACTGAGTCTTTGAAAGCATCTTTGACTTTTCCAGCTGTATTTGTGGGTTTAATGCAACACATTATCTCTACAAACCTTGGATTAACTACGTCCTTAGACTGTCACAACTTTGATAACACACCAAGCCAAATTTACCAATGAGCAAAACAAGTCATGTTCAAAAATTGGATAGCAGTTACAGGTTCAGCATGCTCCTAAATTTAAAACTTGTTAAACTGATTTTCTTCCTTGTCAGAGTATACTCTATACTGGGTCATAACGTTCCAGGGACATGAAGTTTAATATCATGACTGATTTTCTGGTTTCATCAGAGGGACTGATATGAATAAACAGTTTTTTCTTATCAATTAATTATTACCACCCTTCCCACATAAAGCAGAGCATGCAAGACTTGTAAATAATACATGATCTCTGGTGTATTGTACATAGGTCTCTGTCCTAATATTTGTGGAAATGAAAGCACAGGGTCAGTGCCAAACTAAAACCCTTCTGCACTAGACTGACAGAGGAGAATTTGTCCCTGAATTTGTCAGAGGCAAATTAAGAGTAATGCTGCTTACAGGATCAAACCATTCCTGAACACAGTGAAATGACTGCCCATCTTTTCCAATCTAACCTGTGTTACAGACACAGATAACTGGCATCACATAAATAAATATGAAGTTTTTAAAAGGTGCATTGAGTTGACAGAATGAGTCTCAAAACAGAGAATAAAAGGAACAAATTCATTACGCTGGCAGCCAGTTCTGACACCTCTCATGCAGAAGATTCTACTAATCCCGATGAATATTCATTCTGAACAGGAACCTGAAACACAACGCATAAATTCACACCTCTCAAATAGGACACCTTTTGGAAATCATCAAAATACAACATTCTCCACACATTTTTCCACTTTGGCTTGTCCTTTGCACTTCAATTAATTAAATGTTACCTGCACACGACTATATGTACATAGCAAAGAAAATCACTGTGTTCTCAAAGTTCAGGTCTCAATACTAGGACCACAGACTGGTATATGAACAAGAAGTATTCTTCTCCCACTAACATACACTGTTCATGCAATAAAACACTTCCTTGTGATATTATAATTAAATGCATTTGATGGCACCACAAATATTCTAGGGGAAATACAAGCACAATAATTAGCATTTTTTAATGAGTAGCCAGTACCAGCCCCAAAGGTTTAGGGGCGATGCAGGCTCCACATCCCGATGTAGCCCCAAAAATAAAGCAAAAGTTCCACGGGTCTTCCCTGTTATCGGGGAAGCCTGAAGAGACAGACATTCTCGTGATCCAGAAGATCCTAGAGCTAAACTACAAATCATTCTTCTTCTCTGTAGAAAGGAGAATCTACTAGAGGAAGAAGATCACCAAATAACAATCACTGAAGGTGGGAACTGAAATTATGATCACCAGGAACAACTACAGAATAGTAACTGCCACAGATGACCTACAGGACTCCACTATAACACACAAAAGGGGAACCTTTCCACGAAGCAGTTACCTGAGAGACATACTTGTCCTGCAAAGCAGGTGACCTCTGTGGAGCTGGCTGGTTCTGAGCTCCAAGGAAAGTTTCACTGGCAACTGATGGACAATAATGCTATTATTTTCTCCTCACATCTAATCTCACTGTTTCTAATTTTATTGTGACTTCCTGGAACTAGATTCCATTAACAATTAGCACCATTTATTAAATGCCAACAGTTCACATGTGACAAGTGCCTTACAACACGCAAAGCAAACATTTCTGTTTTATCCATGGAGGAAATGGTGGAAGACTTGAAGCACAGTTCAGGTTTTAAAGCAAAACACCGTGATGACTTCGAGCAAGTGGCATAGCACTTATTTGTAACACTATTTCTACAGAGAAGTTCCTGTATAGACTCCAATGGACAGATTCCCAAATTGCTCAGCACAAAACACGATGAGCACTCTGAAACCTTTTTCAGGAGGAGAGCTTTCAGAAGAATCTGTAACAGGAAAGTCAGAAACCCTTTTAGTTTAGGAAGGCTTTATGCCTAAAAGGTAACTCTTTCTCAGAGGCAGTTTCAACACTTTCTCCCCCTCCACATAGCAAGAGAAGTTCTCAGCCTCTCTCTCTGATATGTGAGAGGAAAGAAAGAACGTTTGCAGAAATGCTACAGGGCCAGTGCGGTCTGGGGAGAGTCGAGGGGGGAGGCAGCGATGGTAAAGCCTGGGAGCAAACAGGAAGTTTGCCTTTTTCTCTCTGGGGCCTGGCACATACCTGACAGCACTGTCAGGTGTTTGTAAGTTTCTCATGTTCTGGCCTTTTAAATAAACTTTTGAATTCTTTCTTCTGCCTTGGCATTTCTGGGGATACCTGTGTATCTTATTTTACATCCTTTATCCTAATCCCTGAAGGGGAGTTTCCACCCAGTGCCTATATACCATGTTCACCTTTCCTCAGGCAGGCATTTCAACCTGTCCTAAGAATGGAGTCTCAGATGCTCCTCTGGAAGCAGAGCAGAAGCTTGAAGAGGCAACAGCATGTCTTCTGGACTCTGTGATCTCACTCTCTGTGAAAGGATTCTCATATAAGAGGTGAGACAAGATGTGACAACGAGCTGAAACTTGGAGAGGCTGCTATCCACATGTAAGTGGTTGGAACATGTTTGTCAGTATCTGCTCTATTTCACTGGTCAGAACCAGGCAACTTTCAGGGAAAAGTAATATGATTACAGAGAGTCCAGTGCAGTGGTGCCAAAATGGAGATCTTATTTTTCTTCATCATCAGAAGAAAAGTCATCTCAGAAAACAGGAATTCAGCCTCAGAAAGCTTTTTTGTCAAGCCTGTTAACACCACCCTCTTATCTAAAACCCACTCAGCTAACTGCTGCTACCAGGCCCTGGTACAATATATTCCACATGGAACACCACTAAGGAAGCAGGTACCACCATTCTCCCTCGATGAAGTTTGAGTTACTTCCATGGGTCACCCCACAAAGAGCACAGTGAAGCAATCTTAGAAAGTTTCGTGAGTTTTGCAAAGATACTTGAACTCAGGGAAAAGTTCACAGACAAAAGGAGAATGACCTTGCTTCAGAGTGGTTTTCAGTGCTCCTCTGGGCAGAGACTGTCTTTGTGTCTTGTACATACAGAGAACATAGACGTAGCAAAATAGAAAACTTTGATCTAATTTCCTCCTTTACCTACATGCACTTGAGCTGTGCAGAGTACATGAGGTAAAATCTCATCTGTTCAGGATGAGATCCTCAGAAGAATAAAGGAGTAATAATACTGGGACTCAGTGTTCCAGAGAAAAGGACATCACCTCCCAACAGGGTACCCTTCTCGCTTTCAGACCTGAGTCACAAATGAAAGGAATATCTTTGTGTGAGCTTCTAAGAAGGTACTGAGAAGGCTAAGCAGTTTGCAAATGCAAAAAGAGGACTATGATGTTTAAATAATAGAATTGCTTCAATTAAGGTTAATGAGGAGATATTCTTCAAGCATTCAATAGTTGTGGGGTTTTTTCGCAAGGGAAAAGAAAAAAATCACTACACTGACCAGTGTAATTGCTTTAACCATATTGTTAGATCCTTCCTCCTTGCCTGCTCCATCCACTCCACACAGTATGGCCTCTATGACAGACAACATGGGATGCAGTAACCTTCATTCCTCTACAATCCCATTCAATCTCAGAGTAGACCTATTATGATCAAAACTACCTGCAGTCTCAACAATGATCTTTTCTACGTATGTTTGATATGTAAGTCAAAATCAAAATTAACTGCAAGAAGAAATTCTGGAAAAACCCAACTGAACAAAAGTACCATAAAATGATCTCACATTGTCACCCTCAGAGATCAATGGCAACGTTTAACCTACTAACCTGCTCCACAGACCTCCTTTACCTGGGCAAGCACATCAGCTTGCGCCTGTAACAGTAGTTGGCCTTTGTATTGATCAGCAGGAGAAGGAATAAAGCAAACTGCTAGCAGGATTTAAACGCACTAGCTGCCAGCAAGTTCTGCAGGACACGTGCCTGCAGTGAAGTGCAGCCCTTCTCCTCTCATACTCCTGCTTCCTTTGAAATGCCATGAAGACTATCAATGAAAGCTGGGTCAGGCAGCTAATGCAGGTGAAAACTTGGGTCATTTTCCCTGGATCCCACATGGCAAAAGAGAGAAGGGAGAGTCAGGCTGCCAGTTCTGGCAGCAGAGCAGGCCAAGATCCTGGCTGATAGTAATCATGGGTTCCTCTCTAGAGTGTGTAGGATACAGCACACTTTCTCAGGTACAGACTGTCCTGCCTTTCCTCCTACTTGCTTGACTCCTCCTGACTTGTCCCTTCTTCTTTCTCTAACTAATGTGTGGCATGTCCATTTTCACTTGCTTTGTTCCTCAGCAGGATGGTCAGCAGTAAGTGATGGGACGGATTTAGCCTTTCAGTGAACAGAAAACCCTAATGTTAAGCATGAAAACTTTGAAATCACATACACAAGATACGGCTTAAAACTGGGCAACTTTGCAGAGAAGGAGAAATGGTCACTCATGACCCCGGAATCCCAAAACTGGCTTACAAGCTTTCAGGGCACTCCAGTTCATGGAGAAGGCAGGTGCCAGGATGTGTTCACTCATTTGCTTTAACGTAAAGCAATACTCTCCTCCTAGTCCTGTTGCTGGAAAAGGCTGGACTTGTTTTTGGATGACAACTTAAAAATAATAACATGGTGAGATAGATAAGTCAGACAGAAAACTTTAGCCAAAATGCTTATTATTTGGTAGCATAATCCATTGAGAACTGCTTAGGACGGAGTGTTGAGGTGGTCTTAATAGATGTACTACTAAAATTTCTTACTGCCATTTCAACAGAGACAGAAAAAAAAATCCTTTATAGGTCATGCTACGCAGTACCCACAGGCAGCATCTTTGAACTGGCACAGGTTAATTTATGGGAAAGGCTGATACCAGCAGGTAACTTTCTACTCTATAGATTTGCTTTTAATTAACATGGTTAGATATTGGTGGATGCCTGTGTGGAAAGTTCTCTTCAAAACTGCTCACAGGGCATCTTCCAGTAAAAACTTGCCAGGGTCAAGGGTAGGAAGCAGCACACACAGTCAACTGAACTGGCATGCTTGCTGCAAGTGCACTTGCCCTATTAACCTGCCAACCTGGCAGGTACAAGGGCCCCGTGCCTCACCTTATGAAGCATGGATTAAAATGGCAGAGGAACTGAAAGTGTAGATCTAACAATAAAAATCAAGACAGGAGCATCTTCTCAGATACTTATCTGAACGGTTGCTGTTTTGAAAAGAAGGAGAGAGATAAGCAAAGGAAAAGAGCAAGGGGACATCCTCTTTCTGCCAGGGTCTGCCCTGCCCTGTCTGCACAGTAGCAATAAGACACTGGAGCCCTGCCCCATCCAGATTTTAAAGTTTAGAAACTTGAAACAGGAATTTCTCCATTTGTTCTCAATAGATTTATCTGGCTGCTTTCTAAAGTCCTGGTCTGCTCCAGGGGTGATGCATTTTGTTATTCTTGTTTCGAGAAGTCTAATTAGGTGACTGGAATTGAGTGCCAAAAATACCCTCTCCACAGAGCTCTTCCCAAAATAAAACCTGATTACTATAAGTAAGGATCGTGCATTGAGAGAATTTGCAATACTCACACTATTTTCAGTCCAGCTTTTCTCTTCATTCATTCGGGACAATGAAAAAAAAAAAGTAGGGACCAGTCAGGTGAAGGTATTTCTCACTGGCATTTACTGGGTATTCACTCATCAGCTAATTGTTTTTGGAGCTTCAGATGCTCATGTAACACATACCTGGAAATATTCTTCACACAGAGGGATAGCTGAATGTTTACACGTTTGCAATCTGAATTTAAATTTAATGTCTCTCTTGCAGGAGACACTGTATGCAGTCAGACTGCTGCAAAGCAGCTTCCTGAGAATTCAGGGAAATGGCAGCAATGTGACAGTACCATGTCTTACACTTTAGAGATACCTACTTCCAACACTACAGCAAAACTACTGTAACTTTCAACAACTTTTGACTGACACATTACTCACCAACTGCTGCATGGTTAAATTCAGCACTGCCTTGGAAATTAGAGAATGCTCCCACCTACAAGAAAATTCACAGAAAGAAGGCAGGCAGTCTTCCCACTTATGTTGTCTAAATGGGACTTTCCAGAATGAGAGATAAACCCAATCTTTGTTAGGAGAAGTCTGGCACTGATGCCTTCCTGGAAAGGATCCATCTTTCTCATGTCATGGAGGAAAGCCCTCAAGCTATTGAAGCATCTTTTTCTACTTCTTGAAGTTCCATCCAAGTTTCATTGATTTATGAACAGCAGTAAAAAAATGCAACTTGCTTTCCCTTGCTTGTATTCCTCAAAAAACAATGGCAGCCTGTCAAGTAATAACTGAATGTAAAATAAAATTTAAAAAAATTGAAAGAGCTGTGTCTGTCCTGCTGAAGCAGCTCTGTTCCCCACCACAGGAGCAGGAGCCAGCAACAGGTGAGGAGATGCCCCTTCTTCACCAGATCCATACCTGGCCTCACTCATGACCCATTCTGTGAATCCCCCATTGGGAAAGTTGTCTGCTGTGAAGGAGCACTCCCCCTTGGAGCCAAGGGTCCCCTTCCTGCTCCCTGGATAACAACACACTCGCTGGTGGTAAGGAGATATTTTCATCCACAGTCATACCAAATGCCACATCCACCCTGATCTACAGTCTTCATGTACCAAATAAGATTGTGAAAAATGGTCTTAGCCCCTTAGTGGTCCAGGGAATTAATGAAGGGAAAAAGATCTCACCCTTTGTACAAAAGCCCTGAAAATACATTAAAGCCTTAATGAAAACAGCAGCACCAGCAAGTGATCAGGACATCAAATTCTACTTTGCTCTCAAACCAGCCCTACCTTTTGCAGTACATTTGTTGGGTGCTCAAAGAGGAAAAGTGCAGATGGATAGTTGAGTCTCCTTGTTTTAGTGTTTTGTTTGTTTTTTTTTAAACCTAGCCTTAACAGTTCTGTTCAGTTTTAAAAAAATCTGGCTGTGGAAAGGGAGGTTTATACTCGATTTCGTGCATCTTTAAGATGCAATCCTATAAGGTTTGAACCACTGTACTTTACAAAAGCGAAAGCTTTCACCCGAGAACAACAGGTCATGTAATACAAGGAGTGAGGCACAGAGCAGCTGCGCTAAGCAACTGCAAGACCAGAGAGGACTCATCGACAGGCCTCCCCTCCAGCAGCGGTGCTGGGACACGATCAGTGCCGAGCAGCCGAGGGAGATGCAGGCACCTGGTATGAGTGACTTGCCTGGAGCCAGATCAAGTTTACAGCTGACAAGACACTTGAGTTCATGTCTCCTGACTCTCACACTGTTGATTTGTAGCTTGTGCAGTTCTTGAGAAAGGGCAAGGGCAGCCTGCCTGCTCTTTCAGGCAACTGACAGAATAGGACAAAAACACACTTCTCTATTGCTGGTCCAGACACTCATGAATGCAAAAAGCAGGCAATTAAAACCACATTTTCTCCTCTCAGCAGTTTCAGGAACAGTCCTTTACATATGTCCAAGTTCATCCGTTTAACATGAAGTTCAGTTCCCTCAGAGACATGCCTCTAACAGTAGCTTAGCATCTCCTTAGCATGATGTGCACTTTACCTTTTGATAGCCACTTGCTTGGAGTGGCCAGGTAGATTGGCCAGTAAAAAGAAGGGTTAATGAACAGCAGTCCTTTTTCAACACAGCTGAAGAGTTCTTAATTTTCTACGTATTCAGCTAACATTTCTGTCTTACTAGAGCATATCTATTTATTGCATATCTCAAAACACATTCTAATTTATCTGCTGTGAAATAATAAACCCATATAAGGAAATGATACAGAAACACATGGTCTAAGAGCGACTCTGCCCAGCAGGCTTGCAGTGTGATGTTGCCCAGCCACCATTAACACTCAAAACATTGACGTGCACATGCCAAACCCATCCAGTTTAACAGTCTGGAGTTCAGTGTGGGATTAGCAGTACCTAATCCCTGCTGCTCCCTGCTCTGCTGTACAGCAGCTGAAGCAAAAGCATGGGCTCCTGATCTGGCAGTAAGAATCTCTTCAGTATCTTTCCCACAGTCCCTACCATTCTGTGCTCTCAGCACCTCCCCACTACTACTTTCTTATCTCCTGCTTCCTTGGGTCTGCTTTCAATGTATTTATCCTTCTATGACACCTAATCTTTGTTCCCTAAATTCCAATCTATTTTCCTGTACATTTACCCTTAGGTCCACAAAAAAAGTGAGATGCTTTCCTCCTTCAAGCTTCTCAAAGAGCCAGAACTCTGACGACTTCCCTTACCTCTGATGGTTGAGCTAAAGTCCATTTATGCCACCTGAGGTAAGGTAACCCTCCCAAAGCTTCCTCTTCCTGCAACTCATCAGCCCCTTCATCTCCTTCCTGCTGTCCCACTCAGGCAACAAAAATCTTACAGCAGCCTGCACAATTACACCAAAAATTGGCAAAGGTCTCCTTTCTGCTTTGTCATTCCATAAATGGCATTATCATATAGTGCTTCTATGTGCCTGACATATTAATAGCACAGCTAATTATTCTAGATTGCTTCAGCCAGATCTTGCCAACCCTCCCCCCATTTTACTTAATGAATTAATCTCAAATTCATGTTAGTGCATCTGGTATATTTTTGTAAGTGGGAACACTGAACAAGACACTTATTAATAAGGAATAAGTACTTGCAATAGTTATTCTTAATGAAAAATGGAAGCTGGTAGTGGTAGGAGTACTCAAGAGCTAATAATAGTGGGTTTAAATTACAGCAAGGAATATTTTAAAACAGACATTAGGAAATGTTTTCGAATGCTCAAGGTAGTAACAGACTTGCACTGACTTCCCAAAGAGGCTGTGGAGTATCACTGAAGGTTTGCACTACAAGGTTAGACACACATCTGTTGGAAACGGCAGATACAAATGATCCTGCCCTGAGGGAAGGGCAGATTTTGATGCTCCTGGAACATCTTTCTGCCTGCATTTTTTGAGTCTTTCTATGTTCTGCTCTGGCAGTGCCAATGGGATGGCTGTGGCAGTGACTGCAATGATCTGCAGACAACCCCCTGCGAGCCCCACCGCCTCAGCTCCTGCTATCACTAGAGCAGATCTCTCTCACGTAAAACCCTAAGCCAAGGTCCAAAGCTATTCCCCACAGCACTGCAAAGTATGCAACACAACAGCTTCAGCAGAAAGGAGGTGGTGAGTCAAAATCAACTCCTGAGTGAGGTATGAGCAAGGCAAGGCAAGACCTGCCAGCCATCCCTTGGGCAAATCTATCTGCTGAGACATCAAAAGCCCTGGCTTGCAGGCTAAGCAACCTTGACACAGAAAATATACAAAAAAGCCTCATAATGCAGACTGTTTATGATGTGGACTGGGGATGGGGATCCTGACTAGTCTCCACTGGCTGTTCTCAATCGCAAGAATACGAGTATGCACTGGAGCTAAGTTTCATCAGTGAACTTTCAGCCTCTCTGTGTGAGCTCTTTCTTCCCTGTACTTTAATCACATCATAAACAACTACACACCTTTTCCATCACACATATCCTAAATTAGCCCCAGGACTCTCCAAGAATAACAGGGCAATTTTGGGGGTTTGGTTATTTGGTTGGGTTTTATTTTTTTGAGTTTTGGGTATTCGGTGGGGGTGGTTTTGAACAGCTATCTTATCAACTGCTTTAAAAGCTGGAGAGAAACAAGTGCACTCCACACAATTACAGAGGAAGCGGGTTATTGGAAGTGACACAAGGAGCTGGGGGCCTTCATGCATGCAGGCACTATTTTGAAAGCCAGATGTGAAATGTTTGTTCTGCTGAGAAAATCCATTCCCCCATACTGTGCTATGCCCACTCACTTTAAATTAAAAGACTTCCAACACCATCCATCTACTCTTTCTAGTCTCTGCTGTAGGACTGGGTACATAACTTCTTCACGGGAAGCACATTAGATTCCAGAGACTCTGTAAAACATTTTTTATCATCCCGTAAGAATTTACCTCCCAATTGCTTTCTACCAGCAGTAGCACAAGGACTATCTCCAACACACACTCACAAATACTGTTTTAATCTCCACATTAAAAGCATGACTCACCATGGCTTTTTCTCACTGCTCAGCGAAGACAAGTGACAAAGCATTGGTGTTGATCCCAGTAGCAGGGCATTTTTAAATGGTGGAAGGCAAAAGGAGAAAAAAAATTAGCTCAGTTCTGATTGTCCCTGTATCTCCTGAGACAAGGACTGTTTCTGTGCCACCTTTTGTACGATCAAAAGAGTAAATCAGCCTGCCTTTGCCAGAACTCAGGGTACAGTCAGAAGGCAGGATAGCTAGCATGTGTGTTAGGCGTGAAAAATAACACGTGTGTTTAAGATCCTGAGTCACTGACACCAGGAGGTTCAACTCCTGCTGCTGCAGAGAGCCTGTGGAAGTACACCAGGGAAGGGAACTACATGGACAATGCGCCACTGACTTGATACCACCTGGGCCCCAGCATTACCACCTGTAATGGTTTTGAGTCTAGGCCTTCCTTCCTGGTAAACAGGAAGGAAGGAAGGAAGTATTCCATCCTATTCCTTTACGTAATCAAACATATAAATGGACAGAGAGAGAAGCCTCTTCCTCTTTTCTCTTCCAGCGAGGTTTGGAGACTCCCGCAGCCGGTCTCGCTCACGTGGGGGAGCTGAGGCCTGGCCGAGCCTACAGGGCCTGTTGTTTCTGCCGATCCGGGGTCCGGTAGCGTGGTGGTGGCGTTTGGCGGGATTGTGCTACCTCAAGGAAAGTATTAAGGTTTTCTTTGGCTAGTTCTTTATTGAGTGTGTATACCTGTCTTGGGGTTTTTTTTGTTTAGTCCCTTTTCCCTTTCCCTTTTCTGTTTTCGGGTGTTGGGGGTTTCTTTCTTATGTGTATATAGTTTCTGTAATTGTATATAAATGTAATATAAGTGTAAATATATTTATATATTGTTTTAGCGCTTTCTCTCTCTCTCTCTCTTATTTCGGTTCTCTTGGTATTTTTTCTTTTCCCTTGGTTTTGAGGGGGAGCTCTTGCGGTGGGGTTTGGAGATTTGGCAGGGAGCCAGCTCCAAACCACCACACCACCTCAGCTCTTTCCAAGTTTGACTGCTTATGAAAGACAGACATATTGTCCCTGTCATTTGCTCCTCCATCGCACCCGTCCAGAACAGTGCAGCCCGTGCTCCCCAAAGGGGACAAGCTGCTATGGCATCACTGACCTCTCCTCCTGGGAGCTGCTGGCCTGACCTACTTTTGCCTGCAGGATAGACTAAAGCACCATCAACACTGACGCAGCTCAATGTGATTTCAGAAAAAACCCAGTTATCTCCTCAGTACAAACACAGCCTTGTGGATGCTATTAGTGCCTTTTTTTTTTTTTCTGTGGGAAATGCATTACTGGTCAATACAGTATGTGGAGGAATTACAAACAGAAGGTCCTTCTGTTCTGCTGACACTATCCCTCACCCATTCCTTCTCTTCTGCATAAATTCTGCCTTGCAACTTAGCAGTGAGCCAGTGAAAGATCTCATAGCCAGAATAAGAATCATAGTTAGATCTTTACCTTCAAGTCAGGCCTCCTCAATTCATTAAAAAAAAAATTCAGGGTTAAGGCTCCTCCTCTGCTTAATTCAAGTCATATCCTTCAGCCCAAATTGAACATGGGTACGCACCAGGAGAGAGGAAGAAACGAGTGTCAAATCCAACACTCAGACACTTAATCACTATCATCATAGTAAAGCTTTATATGCAGGCACTGAGGGTCTTAAATTAAAAGTCAAATATTATTTGGCACCAGGAACATGAAGTATAACCGCCCACAGGGAAAAGGAGCCTGACAGCTTTGGTCTGCTTGTCAAAACAGCAGTTGTCTCATTCAGCTCTTCGCGCAAAAGAACCACTATTTGCCAAACCAGAAGTTATCAGAATCAACTCGTTGATTCCTACCAAAAAAAGGTGTTGGTGATGGTAGGGAGTAAGGGCAAATTTTTAATCCTATTCATATGTTGAAAAGATTAATTTCTCCACTGGCAACACTGAAACAAAAGAAGATATAGAGATGTCTCAAATTTTTAAATTTTTTTTCATTGAGGTGAAACAAGATCAATGAATCTTCTCCCCTTTCAGCTTGCCTGTGTCTTCCTCACCACGTAAACAAAACAAATGCCCTGAGCTTACTTCCCTCTCAGCCTACCCAGCAACTGTTGCTGCCTATTTGAACAGCCTCCAGAAAGCTTGCCAGCTGAAGCCTATGAAGTCTAGTTAATTGCTTCAGCATATTCATTTCACGTTTGTATGGGGAAACGTATAATACGTATAATTGGAGACACCCCTAGTTGTTTAGCCCTCCAGTGGCTGGCAGTGCAGCACAGCCACACTGCAAACCCTGCTTGGCGGAGGAAAAGGTGGGATCCTCTAACACAGCAACTGCAGCTGTGTTCAGAGCAACAAAGAACCCCAAAATTCCCAAAGCCTACAGCATTGCTGCAAAGGTACATTACTAGGTATTGCTGATAATCTTCAAGATTTTAGAAAATGCTGCACCAAATAGAGAAATTTTGCTTTCAGAAAAGCAAAATAATTTAGAAATCAATAACTTTTTCTGCTTCTTTATCAAGGAACATTCTGTGCCCCCACAGACCAGGACTGCAGCCCTCCCTGTGTATGGGGAGCAGAACTAGGACTGCAAGCCGGAGAGGAAAATAGAGAAAACAGCAGGTCCCAACTGGCACAAGTGGGCACACATGCATGCCTAAACATGTGATGGAAAATATATGGCAATTACATCTGTCTCCCTGACACATCAAATTCATTTTAAGTGGGGGTCTGGTCAGACTGTAACACCATGGTCATGCTTGAATGTGCAGAGCCCAGGAAGAAGAATGACGCACAAGACACAAACAGAGAGAGACACAAATGCATTCTTGACATTTTTTACCTAAAAAAAAAAATCTTTGTCCACACCAACACAAGCACAAACTGGGAGCCTGCTGAAGTCAAGGACAGGTATGTTAGCTGCAGGAGGAAGTGGAAGAGTGGATGAAAACATTAAAGTAGAAAATAAAACAAGTTTCCACTATGAAAATTCTGTTTCAATGCTCACATGCTTAACAATCTTTCTTCTCCCAGCCCGCAACAGAAAGTGCTAAAAAGGCTCTTTCCAGGATGAAGATTTACGAGTTTTAATGTCTGCAAACAAGAGCTGAACATGTTGAACTCCAGAAGGGACTCGGGACCCACTCTGCCCCATGGTCATGAGGCAAAACTGCTGGTTTTCATAGCTTTTCAATTAAAGAAATAAAAGGCAATTTTGAGTATTTGGGGGGATGTTGGAATCCATCCAAGCTGTAGCAGAGAAAGGAGAAGCTGTGAGACTCGTAGGAGACAAAAGCATAAATTTTCATCTACCCTTTGCAGAGCTCTAACATTAATGCTAAAAATAACTACAGCCACCTGCGGGATTTCAGCATTCGGATTAATCAAGTCTTAGGGAGTTGGGGGCGGGGGTAAAGCGCTAGAGGAACAAAGGGCGGAAGGATCTCAGGACCTGAGCGTACCGACAGGGACGTGGCACCCAGAGAACAAGCTGCCATTTGTTCCTGGCTAGGGCAGATGTTCCATAAGGATTACAGCAGGGGAAGGAAGGTGAAAAAAATGGGGCAGGCACAAAAGCACATTGAGAAATGGGTCAGGCTAGACCAGAGCTGTCAGCCTTCCCTAACCATAGTATTGAAGTTTAATTAGTCTGAGATGTCTTATAAGCCAGGATGACCTATCTGGGAGCAGCAGCATGTCTTCAGATACAACTTTCCTCCATGGCCTTTCATATGCCTAGCTTTGGCTTGCCACTGCTACATAACTTCCACACTTGATGCAAACTTCACAAACACTAAAGTGTGCAACTCAGCAGCTCTGAAGGGCAGAAACCCCCACTGGGCTCCAAAGGAAAACAGACGGTGAGGGTTAGAGATGGGAAAGACCTGTTGGGGTAACTTCTAGTCACTCTAGTCTCTGGATTATGCTATTATTTTATCCTGTTCAATTCATATCAAAAGAAGGCTGCTAAGCTTCCGATGTCTTCCTGAAGAGAAGATTATTACTGACTTTGAGGTTTGGGACTTTTTTGTAATGTGCGATCCCTATTTGTTTTTCCTTACAATCATGAAAATCTTCTTGTACCAAATACTGTAATCTCAAGCCTACCAATATGCTTTATTTTACAAATATGTTGCGGATTAGAAGCCATCTCTCTTCTTTTAGGGCCGTTTATAAAATGGTACTACTAGATGGTGGCTTTGCCCTGCAGCTTTCTCTCTCTTGATGCCTCAGTGGAAGGTCCAAAGCCACATCAGTTGATACTTCCACTTTTGGATTTTTGTTAATAAATTAGGATTTACACTAGCTGTAACCATTGGTGGCTCTTGCTCCAATGTCAGATAGAGGATCCAGTACTCCAGATGTTGCACCTTCTCTCCTATTTACAAAAAGACCTTACAGAATGATTTTTTGTATTCACCCCTCCTGATCACATTCTCTGACACTGCATGAAAAGCTAAGAACAGCTTTGAGTTCTCTATGATGCTCCAGTGTGACCTTAGCTACAGCCTGGTAAAGTCTGGACCTTTCATGTGATAATTGCCCAAAGCCATTCCATAACAAAATCTAGCCATTAAGGTAAATGCTGGGGTAAAAATTCATTAAGTATTTGTCTGCAGTTCAGAGAAAAACAAACAAATAAAACACGAAACAACAGCAAACCCTCACATAACAGTTAAATGTTCATAGTCAGAAACTGAGGGTGAAAATACGACTTAATACTAAGCACATTAGAAGCCTGCTTTCTCTGGTTTTTTGATTGGCAGGCTTAATTAGAGTTTAATGCAATGTTCATACAGGCATTAACAATACACTGAACTTAGATCAAGGAGAATGAAAGGCAACAGCAAGCAAGCAAATGCTCAAACAAGCAATCACTTCTGTAACTTACTTTTGGGTCTGTGAACTTGAACTTTAGCCTTTCCACCATCTCCAGCCTGAACAGGTTCCACACAACAGGCTCTGTTCTGTATGGATGGGGAGCAGAGGGCACGAGACAGCACTCATTTCAACTCTACAAAGCACAACAAAGATTCTCAGTAAACAATGGGAGGCAGCAATTTTTCAGCTTATTCTATCAGCCAAGTTGCAGCAAAACTATGAATACATTAGCCTGCCCTTGTGGGACTGCTTTTGTTCAGTCAAAAGGACCAAGAAAGAATGGGAAAAAAATGAAAGCAAGCATGAATTGGCAAAAGGAAAAAAAAAAGGAAGAAAGAATAGCTGCCAAGTGAACTGGGAAACCTTCTAGAAAGAAAATTAAATGTAATTGCACAGGCAATTCATTTTTCTCATGGCTTTTTTGCATCCTTGTTAATGAAGTCGGGCTATGAGAGATGTTCCTGGATGCTGCACTGCCACCGCCAAAGTCAGTGGCTCAGGAGCTTGTGGGGGGCACTCACTCTTTGCAGGCACAGGTGTTAAATTTGCTTTTCTAGGACGCACATTGAGTGCCTGATGAATTAATACTCTGAATATCTATTTTGATTTATTTATAAATGGGAATAGAGATTTTAAAAGTACTAATTAAGGAAGCAATCAAGGATTCAGTCTTCAGGAGAGAAAATGTGAAGTGTGAGGCACTTAACGAATACCTGAAATATTTGTTTAATTCGCTTCAACAACTCCCTGCAAAAAACTGTTACTCTTACTTGAGAGGCAGCAGCTTGTTGACAAATGACAGTTGAGGCAAAGTCTAATCAAAGCTTATTCAGGAGCATTTTTTGATTTCATCTACAGTATTTAACAGAACAGAATTCGAAAAATGTCCTGACACTTTGCTAGAGGGAGGCTTAGATAACTAAACCTTGATTCAAATGCTGACTTCCAAAACGTCAATTCTCAACCTCCCACCTAATCCCAAAGACACTTCAGTGTCTGCCAACAAAACGCTCTAGATACTTTTTTTCCCTTCTCTAGCAGGGAGGAGACTGCCTAAGTCTCAGAGACCAAAAAGTTTGGCAGCAGCCTTGCACATTGTTTCCCATCTAATTCATCCACCAAACCATTCTTTTGCCTTTGCCACAGGCAGACCACATGTAAAACAAAATGAAGTAATGCTTTCATGATCCCCTTGTTTTGCATAGCCAGCACCCTTCCAACAAAGGTCAGGCTCAGATGCTCTCTGCTTGACAGACCTGAAGCCAGGTCCTCTCAAGGGAAGTGATCCAGCTCTTGGTCTGCTGGCCCCTCTGGGGCAGGACTCAGTATCTCCTCGTCTATGCATAAATAATTAGACAGAATACAGAAAAAGGAGATTCATTGCTGTATATTCCAATATGAACCAGGTGTTCTCCTCGGCATGGAAGCCTTCTCAGTTACCTTCTCAGTAACTGTTCTCACATATAACAGGGGAAGCCTAGGCCCTAAATCAGAAGAGTAGTTGATATTACAGTAGTTGCCTGATAACTTCAAAGCTAGGAGATATGAGACTAAGGCTCTTTGCCAAATCTAGCCCCTCACAGATATCACTCTTGACAAACTCCCACTTGTTCACACAGTGAAAAGCAGGAAGAATGCTGGAGGTCCTCTTTGTGTTTCTGCCCAGTAATCCAGACCACTTATTAACAAGACTACTGGATTTTTACATCAAGTTGCTGCTATTTTTGCTTTATCCTGATACCACCTTCCACCATGGCTCACCAGGAACAAGAGGTTGCTACACCAAACAGGCATCATCTGCTATCAGGCACTTTGGTTCTTACCTCCACTCACAATGGAAAAAAAGAAGTGGTGTAGATATCCTACCTAATCATGGTTTCAACCTTCCAGGGACATGTCACAGCACTAATGAGGGTGGTCAATGCTAATACAGAAGCCTTCCAATGTGAGTGTGGGGCAAAGACCAGGCTAAACTAACTGTACTACTGGAGACAATGAGAGGTGGGAAAGGAGATCACCTCCAAAGGGCACTAATCGCTTCCAACAACCCAACCAACAATATGGGGATTTTTAGATGCACCTTGATTGACCCTAACAAAATTCCTCCTGATGCAGGTGAATACTTCCTTGCCATCCCACCAATTACCACTATTTCAAGACTCTTTGACTTCACAGTACTCATCCCACTGCTGAAGAGCCCTTCTAAATATCATTTACCAGACGGTCACAAAACAAAATGAAATCCTATTTCACATATATTTGGATTCTGGTGCACGGAAATTAATGAATTTCCTCTGCTCCTTACCCATCTTTCTCGCTCTAAGTCTCATGATGCTTCTGGAGTGCCAATCACTAGACTTCCTAGGTACTGCATCCTCCACTTCGGACAGCACAATTATCACTTGAGCAATCAGCTTGTGACATAACAAGCATAAACAGCAGCAAGAGATAAAAATCAAAAGCCACAATGTTTTCACACAGGTGCCCCAAGTTGCCAAGCAAAAGAAACCATAACCTTATAACAGATACTACGCTGGCAGGATTGCTTCCAGAAAGCAAGCAGCATCAGTGTCAAGTGACCTGAGAGACTGGTAATACTCAAGATGGAAGGCAGAATGATTTAAACAAGTCAGGAAGCATCCCGATAGTCCATTAACATCCCCCTGAACTGACTGATACAGGTGGAAAACAAGAACATTTTTCCCTTTTTCAAGAGACACTGCAGACACTGAACATGAAATCCAGAGATATGTGTATAAGTTCCACCTGACTCCAGCTTCGGCCATGACCTGGCTCCACTTTGGCATCTCCGCAGCTTTGACCACTGAGCAGCGTGGGGGCACCCACTGCACTTTTGGTTTCCCTTGCTATATGGCTCTTCTGCAAGATGAAATACTGTCCCAACTGGTTTGCATTACTGTTCTCTCTAAAGTAAGCAGCCATAAACGTAATAAGTGAGCACAATGGCAACATGCAGGGGCACTTCTCTGCAAGGACAGGAGGCAAGTCCTTTAGGCTTAAACACACACTGTAGACAATGTGATCTATCCCAGTGCTAAAAAAATCTTAGCCATTAAAGCTTTTCCAGCCTGGACAAAGCCAACAATGTGAATTATGCACAAACACTAATCCATCTTATTTGGCCTTTACTTGACCCACCCTCTCTTCACACAGTAGGAAGCCTACCAACTCATAGATGTGGATGCTTTCCCACAGAGCATTTCTAACTCATAACAACTTTACCTGGCTGTCCTCAGCCATAGCCCACCTCACACAGATGGTACAGCAAGGAACCAAGTACCTGGGAGGGTGTCAGCAGGACACATGATGAACACACACTTGCTAGCTTATTTCAAGAAAAATTGTTCTCTGCGGAAATAAAAGCTTTAGCTAGCATGTATTAATCTTTTCACTAATGGAGATGGGAGCATAATGATTATATGTGGGTATATATAAATCAGTAGCATTCAATTAATTTAACCTGTGTACATTATGATCTAAGTAAGAGTCAGCATGGACTAAAGGTAGGTTATGCACAACCTCCAGGGAGTTGGGGTGGAGGAGGGGGCACGCCATGACAGAGAGGACTGTCAGTAATCTCACTGCAACACCAAGCCCCTCAGAGATCACTTTGCTCCAAACTAGAGTCCAGAAAACACCTTGAGAAGGTGAGGTTGTCACAAGGGCTCAAGCATCAGTAAATTCTTTTAATAGCAGCTTGAACCAAAGCACAAAATATAACAAGGGACTCTTGCCTCCTCCAAAAAAACCCCAACTCAGCTAGCCATGTTTCTCTCTGATTTTCTGGAGTTCTTGGTTTGCTTAATGCTAAAGACAGACAAGGACAAAGAAGAACACAGTTATATAGCAATCTTGCTTGTATGAATGAGTCTGTGGTGTGACACTTCCCTTAGAAAAAAGAAAAGCCTTGATCTTCAGGAGCAACTAAGCATTAAAGAAAGAACACAGCCTACTTCCTAGATGAAGACTTGAAGTTACATTTCTTCCATACCCCCAGATAATAGGTCTTATTTCTCAGAACAACTTTAATATGCCCAATTTCCGCTGCAATCACAACAGACCCTGGGCACAAAACAGGAGCTGTTTTTATAAATCCGATGGAAATCCCTACTTTACATATAAAATATGCTAAATCATATGTTTTTCCCACCATCTAGCAGTTGGGAAAAAACCCTCATCATTAGCCTTTTTGCTAACACTGCCAGATGAGACAACACTTATGCTACATGCACTACTCATGGTAGTCATCACACGGCACCAGCCTTTCCGTTATGGTTGGAAGCAACTTGAAGGCTAGAGGACTGATATTTTGCTGACAGACCCCCCTGAAGCACTCCACTCCCCTCTCTCACCAGCACCAAAGTAGGAGAGGAGCTTCCTAAAGCATCCAGCAGTGAAGGAACATGGGAGAACACAGGGAGTGCCACCTTTTTGCACAGATCGTTTTGTCTGTTAATGAATAATGTAGCTGTCAACTGAGTAATAAACTTCCAATTCCTGACACTTCTTCTGAGTATCCTTCCTGCCCCTGTCTAGTTTAATAGTTTAAAAGCCTCCCATTGCTTTGCCCTTTTATTGGACTTTCAGTAATGCAGCCATCAAGCAACTTCTTGGGAAATATATGATGGAACCTACCAGGGTTACGAGGGCATCTTGCATGAGCAGGTTCCTGGAACAGCCCTCAAGCTGCCACCTGACAGGGCAGGACTGCAGGCTCAGCCACCTCCTGGAGTGACATGGCAGGAGGCTGGAGCTGTTCAGGAGAGGCCGGCTGGGTGGCGTAGACATCAAGGAAGCCCACACTTTGGTGATTATCAAGAGCCACGTGCACAATTATAACTTACGCCAGGAGCTCCCAGATGTTTCCCTCACGGAAAGTAACCATTGCCCTTGTAATAGATTAGTAGTTGTAACATAATTTACTCATCAAATTAGTAGTAGTAATAGTTGTAGTAATTTACTCTTTTAATAGTATTGCATGTTATATTTATATATATATATATTTGTAATCAAGGTTCTGTTAAGGCCTGTAAGTTACAGAATGGGCAATTAATCTGTCAGTACTATAAGCTGATAGTCCTGCAGCTGCAGTTTCTAAACTGACAAAACAAGTTGTTATGCCTTACTGAATAAGTCTTTTGTATATTTTCTAAAAGTGTACGCTTAAAGTAACGAAGGAACGGACAAAGATCAAAGGGTCAAGAACGAAGACAATAAAAAGTATCCAAGATGGACATCTGGAAGAGACTCACACAGTAGGCCTCAAGGACGAAAAATTACCTAAGACTACAGAAAGGAAAGTACCTGGCAACTAAAAGCGAGCTTGCAAAAGAACCAGCCAGAACCAGACTTGTGAACTCGGATCCAATAGAAGGATAACAAGTGACTGTGGGAAGGGAATTGACAATAGTATAAAGAATACTGTTTTTGCCCACTGCTTTGCTGGCCATGTGTGGAGCAGGGGTCTCCCCGGCAGCCCAGCGTGCTGTTTTGCTTATTTGCAATTTATATAAATCTTTAATAAATTTTTGCTGCTATATTTTAGCATAAGTTTCATTTACTTATAACACCCTGGACTGGTGACATCTACCCCTACTCACACGGCAGTGTTTTGCCTTAGACCATCCCTGACCTTGTCTTCCTGTCGTCCCCATCCATTCTTCCCCCGCATGGCACCTGTGCCTGCCCACGGAGCGCGCGGCTCTGCGCGACCGCGGGTCACTTCCCGGCTATTTTGGGCAGCTGAGGAAATGCCTGAGCAGTGTCCCCTCGTCACAGTCACCGCCCGCGATGCCCCACTGTCGCCACCGCCGAGGCTCCCCCGCCCCACGGTCCCCGGCACCCCCCGCCCGGCGCTCCCCGTCCCGCTCCGCCCCCGGGGCCGGGCCGAGCCCTCCGGAGCCTTAAACCGGCGATGCCGCGCGGGCGGCTCGGTGGGTTTGGGTTGTTGCTGGTCCTCAGCCTGGAGGAGTCAGACACCCTCTAAACGTGCGCTCCGCGGGCCCAAGCACTTGGCGTCCTGCGATGCCCGCACGACCACCCACTCGCACCCACACAGAGATCCCTCGGTGACAGCGAATCCGCTGTGCATCACCAGGGACTCGCTGTGGCTCCAGAACAAGCGATTATCGTTAATCTTGTTAATTATCACTGTAATTCGCGTGGTTTTTATCAACGATGTCTGGCCTGAACATCAGGCAGTGTAACAACGTGCACTGGAAGTCCTTTATTACTCATTTAGGGTAAGTTCCTGCTGCAGCACTGCTACCCAGTTTGCTTCAGTTTGCTTCTTGCCGCTGATCATTGTGTCCTCTAATTTTGCTCTTGCACAGCAGGGAATGAGGATGGTGCATTCTCCAATTGCAAAATCCATCAAGCAAGACTCTAGGGGAAAAATGGTCCTTGGCGGCGCCCTCTTTTACTGCACTAAACGAAGGCTACAGGGATGCTATTAGCTGTGCCACAGCTTTTCTGTGGAGTTGCTTGTTTCATGACAGCTGAGCCCAGGCATTTAAGTCAGTCAGGTCCAGCTGGCCCAGCGCTTAGGCTGGAAGCAGCTCACCTTTTGCCTGCAGATAGTGAGCAAGCCGCTTGGGCAGAGCTGAAACGGCAGTGTTTGCCATGTGCCTCACCTCCTTGTCTTACACATGGCCGGAGCTCGCTCCCGCACAAGCCATAGCAGCCAGAGCCAGCCTTGCACTCAACAATACTGATGAAGTATTGGATGCAGAGGCACATTCCAACTCATGTGAGGGGAGTGCTCAGGACAGGAGCTGTGCTATGGCTCTGGAAGGATAGATGGGTACAGGTGACTGCAAATTATGGTGATAAGTGTTTGAAGTGATCCATGGAGATGGAGGTGGCCCTAAGCTTTCACCAGTGCAAAGTACAATGGCTGTGTTTTCATGGGAGTGAGCCTTGGCATTTGAATCCAGAGATGCAGTGATGCAAACCTTATGCCTGTAAGAATTTATCAGCTTGCTTTCATACAAAATTGCATTTGCAGTCAAAATGCCATCCAAACCCAAATTTTAGCAGTGTCTCTCCCCGATGTAGCTGTCCTATGGAGGGCTGGCTGTGGGACATTTAGGGACGTGAGCGTTGTCTTCTGTTCCTCTCTATTTTATAATGTAATGGACTACCACATCTCCTTGGCACGGTCCTTAGGGGCTTTAGAAACGAGGCTTGTCAAGAAAGAAGTCAAAGGCCCTAGAGAGCTGTCTGATGAGGAACAAGCAAGTTTTTATGTGCTCTAAACCCTCCCACCCAATTTCTCTACTGCTTGTAGACAGTCCAGCCCTTTCAGCACACATTAGTGAACATCACAAGCCTATTGGAAAAAGTGCTGGAAATGAAAAATTAAATGTACTCTATTTAGTCTTCAATTAAGGAAGAAGAGTTTACTCCATCTCTCTAGGGCAACAAAAACTGGAGCAGAATGTTAGGTTCATTGAACATTAATGATCTTTTTTTATTATGCTAAATTATTGCTTCCTTAACCAGCGATCAAATACAATAGCTTTATTAAAGCCCGTTTCAGTTAGAAAAAAGAAAGTGCCTTTCTGCTGCAGTAGCTGTTATGAATGACAAAGGAGCAAGGGCCCTTCAACGGAGAGGTTGTTGGAAACAAGGGAAACAATGGTCCCCGCTGCTTCTGCAGATGCCCTCACCTTTCCCCTGCCCCAGTAACAGAGACATCGAGCTACCCAAATGAGAAGCTAATTTCAGCTTTGTGCTTACCCAACTGCAGCTCCTCTGGCCCCCTGCACTGTGAGCCATGCCCTGCTGAGCAGGGCTCTGCCCACAGGTACGCAGAGCTCGCCCCACAATGAAAAATATAAAATCTCCTAAAAATGCATTTAACACATAACCCAGGTTGGAATAAAGTGTCTGGTTACAGCAATGAGGAACAAGCTCGAGCTGTAATAATGCAATCCTGTGGGGGAAAAAATAATCTGAAGCAAAATGAGTCAATTTTGGTGCAAGTCTATGGAGGCAATGCTACACTCTTTAGACAAAATTAAATAAAACAGTTTTGATGGAGTTCTGTGGAGGTCACAGTCCGACATAATTGCAATGGAAAATTGGCGTTCTGTTAAGTACGCTGCTGTTGAAAGGAAAGGGTATAAAGCCATGGGAAATACAATAGGTATAAAAAATAAGGTTGAAATTAGCTTAGGGAAACATTGTAAACCACTTTTGAAATGGATTTATTTATACCACACCCCGACTGTGTCCCTCTCTGGCACTGTAGCACTCATGAGATGACTGCCTCTTGCAGCAGCTCAACACTACCTCATGTGCTGTTCACGAAAACCAGGTGCATGGTCTCATCTGCTGCAAGAGAAGAACACAGTGGCTGAGGTGTCATCTCCAGAAGTCCCTGAGTCATAAGTGGCAGTGTGTTCCACTCTCCCTACCTGCCTGCCCTAGGTGGATAGGCAGCTTGACCCAGCTGGGCTATTCAGCAGTTGGGGATCCTTCCGCAGCACTCTCAGACATTCATCTTCACAGCACTCTAGCATGGCATTTAAAATGCCATTGTTCCGTAATCTGTGGCATACACAACAAATATCTTATCTGGGACACAGCTCAAATCTGAGCGGGTTTGGGTGGGAAATGGGAATGAACCATGTCATTTGCATGGTGGGGGAAGCACATGGAGGGGGGGAGGCAGTGCTGGCAGAGGAATGCCGCTGAGCACATGGAGAAAAAGTCCAGCAATTTCTCCAGGGGTCAAAAGAGTTGTTTAATTTCAACAAGACACTTTTGAGCTATGGGAACTTCAATTTTAAAGTAGTTTCTCCCTTCCCCAATCTGTCTCTGTCTTGGCATCCATGCCATACTACCCTCTGATGTTACATATTCTGCTTGAAATCTACCTGGAAAAGGGGAGGATCAATAGGCTCTCAGTTTTGCATCCATGGCAACACATACTTTACATATCATTTTATCCTGAACAAAGGAAAATTAAAGACTTGGGGTTTCAGGGAAAGAGGGAAGTGAAGGCAGCGGGCTTTGCCTCCAGGTGCACACTTGTCATATTGAATCCTTAATGCAGTGAACTTAAGAAAAGTGTTGATAGAGCAAAACTTGAGGCTCTGTGAGGAGAATATGAATGCCAGATTTATTTCCGCTGACAGTACTCACAGTCTAATCCAAACTAACAGAGCTATCACCAGCTCTTAACAGACAAACATATAAATAAGTTATTCTCAAAAAGTAATTATAGGAAAAAAACACCCAATACCTCACTCCAAAAAAACCCACAAAACCTCCAGAAATAAAATGAAAAGCCACAAACAAACAAATGAAAAAAAATCATAACAAAACAACAACATAAGAAACCACCAAGCAATATCAAACATTTATATTTTGGACTAATCATATTCTAAACCTTATTCTGACTTCTACTGGCAGAAGGCTAGAAAATCAGTTTTCAAGCTGCAATGGTTTAAGTCAAAAGAAATACCTTCTGGTGTTCCTGAACCCTGGAAAGTGTTGCTAATACTAGGTGGCATTTGTGATAATATTAGATTTGATATCTGATCTACAGAAGCCTCACCTATGTCTAGTGATTTAAGTTCATTACTTCATCATAATAAAGTTGGTTTGGTTTTTGTTTTCCAAACCCCGTTATTCTGAATTTGGGTTGAACAGTGATTAAATTAGGTAGTCAACAGCATAAAATGGCCTGATTTCCTTCTACTGTGTCCCTAGGGTTTTATTTACACAATCACAGTATGAGTAAAATGCATAAAACCATGCATTTTTTGTATGGTTTAATTTTGCAACTATTTAGATCCACACTTTCAAAAGTGCAACTTCCTACACCAAAAGCAAGGCAGTGGAAAAACCATTTCCTAGTTTTCTGTCTGTCCACATTCACATGAAATCCAAAATCTTTCCAAGTCATTACTCTGCTCTCTGTAACTGCACATGCCTGTGCTAACATATAAGTGTTGCACTGACTCCTCCAATCACAAATTTTCAAATTTCAAAGCTCTGCTTTTCCAGGGATGACTTGGAACCTGGTCTGCTATGAGGCTTCATGTGCTCCTGATAAGGCAAGGAGAATCCAAAAGCAGCATCAGGCCAGCTGGTGGGTAAGAGTGGGCACCACTTGCTAGAAGCAAGTCCAGAGGCAATCCCAGAGGAATCAGTGCATCACATCAGACCAACCACTGTGCAAACTCCTACTTGCACATTGCAAGCCTGGCACTCCTGTGTCAACAGTATCTAAGGAGCAAGAGCTTGACTTGAAAGGCTTCATTCACCAGCATAGAGCTCATTCCTGGTCTCTTGTTAATGATGTGTCTAAAGATGCTTTGTCTGGTTGCTAGCAAAGGCAGGCACAGAGACCACAGTTTCCACAGAAAATATATGCAGTTAATACAGCACTGTTGGGTAAAACCTTATAGATTTTACAGCATACTTTAAGGCTGTGTATTAAGCCATGTCTCTGGGGTCAGTATCCCAGAAGACAACAGATGTAGGCATGTGAGCCATTGATGTCACGTTTGTGCTCATTAAGAACAAAAAGATCCAGCCTAAATATGGGAAAAGAGAAATAATTCATCTGGATACTGAAGAGTGCCTGCAGTTGGGTTATTCCATTGAGTCCACATTACTGCCCTTCAAGGTATGTGTCACACAAGGACTCTGGGAAAAATATGAGACAGACAAAGATATCACAGCCTTCCTTTACTTACAGTTATGACCCTGAGGCTTTTATCTATAATCTCAGGACTGTGTTACCTTTTCTTTACTCTGCAGCCTGCCTGGCATTGTTGGGAAACAAGATGAGCTCTGCAATATAGCTGTGCTGCTCCTGCAAGGACAGCAACACGGTACTGGGCAGAGGTGTGGGGGAAGCCAAGCAGCAAGAACAACCTTTCTGCCAGTTCCCAGCAGCAGCATGGGCAACCTAAGCCGCCAGCTGCCACCTTGGGGGAAGTGGGTCCCCTGAGGGGCCACAAACAAGGGCCCCTCCTGCCCATGGCAGATGGTGAAGCCTCCCGCCAGCCAGCAGTATCAAGAGCACCTCTGAAGTGAGAGAGTGCTGCTGCCAGCACAGCATGGCTAGGTAGAAAAAAACCTGGGCCCAAGTCTTGGCAGCTTCAGGGCAAGGTTTGCCTTAGCTTACGTCCCCCTTCAATGCCAGTGTCAGGCAACATGCTCTCGGTTCCTCTGTTCCTGTTTTTCTCTGTGTAACATGAGGGCAATAAGACACGGGCCACAAGAGCATTGTGATGCCTAACTCATCTTTGTAAAATGCTTTGAATCTGTCATGAAACGCTCTGCCAAAGTTCATAGCACATCATCAATATTACCACAGTATTTATTGTCTCTGAATGGTCCATGTCATTATCATTAAGCATGAATATTATTCTTTATTATGCACCTATGTTATATCTTAGCTCCTTGGCAGTTGTTCAGAAATGCTGTAAATGCTTTTCTTGTATTTGCCCTTCCCCAGCGATTTCAGGAAGATGTACGCACATCTAAAATGTTAGAAGTCAAAATTCTTTAATTTCTAATGCATAAAAGACTCCATCTGGCACACCTATATTTTTCAGCTATTATGCAAACTGAGAACTGAAATATTAACAAGCTTTTTGAGTAATTCATGTCAGGCAGGATAATTTTAAAAGTTGTTCAGCGAGTATACTTTTCTTTCTGAGAAGAAATTTTCTTGATGACTGTGAACATACTGATACTTGCTGGAATTGAAAGAAATGGATGGGTATCATTAAAATAACAGCAGATTGAAAAATTACAACGAAGAAAACACTTATTTGCATTTCAACATAAAAGAACATGTCATGTGTTCCTTACCACCCTAGCTGCTGTTTCTGGGGCATTATGTGCAAGTATGGGTAGGTTCCTCCTAACGCAGAATAGCAAGCGGAGGGAGCATGCCTCATGGGCAGGCAGACTTGTCTGTGTGTGGTATAAAATGTACCAGCATGTGTGATTATCAGTGACATCTGAAAACTTGAAGCAAAGTGTGGACAGGAGCAAAAATTATCTAGATGGTAAAGAAAATGGTCAAGAAAGTGAGTTGAGCATTTTGAACAAGGCATGCAGTCCATACACTGAAGTTCTCTTTCCAGATAATAAGGATTTAAGCATTCTAAATGTCGTCTGAACAGAAGAGTTCACTGGAGCATGTTCCTTCCTACTGGTCAGACTCTGTGGAGACTCTTGCAGAAGCAACTATCCCACCTCTGTGTTTTGGCAGTGCCCCTCTTCCAGCTTTTCCACTGGCAAGGATCATGAACCTCAGCTGAGCAGCTCACAGCTGCAGCCTCAGCTTGTGGGACATGTCTCCCTGCTTCCTGAAGGATCCTTCTGCTTTTGCTTCCCAGCTCTGAGGTCAAAATCTGAGTTTCAAGAGAAGCCTTAGCTGCCAAAGTGCTGAGGATGATCCTGGCAGGGAGAAGCAAGATGAAACCTTGCATTAATAAATATACAGAAACATCCATGTTTTTGCCACTCGGTACCTGCTAGAAATCATGTGCTGGGTTTTCCACTTGCGTTGGATGAGAGCTGTGCCTGTCCCTATTCCTGGGCCGAAGCACAGCTGGTGACCTGGCCAGCCAGAGCAAAGAGCTGTGACATGGTGCTCATGGCAGACAGGTTGACTGCTCCCAGTCTGGACGAGCCCAGCCCCATCCTCTGCACCAGCTGCCACTCTGCTGCCACCGGATTACACTGGGGTTAGTACAGATCTTGCAGCTGCATGGGCCACCTGTTTTGATCCTGTCTGAATATGATTGCGTTGCTCTGTGGCTTAAACATCTATTTTCAACTCAAGGGGGTCAAGGTGAAGGAGGAGGAAGGGAGATGGCTGTGCTGGTGCTGTTCCTGAAGGTTTTCTTCTCCCAGGGCAAAACAAAATCTCTCTAACACTTGTATTCACTAATGTCATGATTCATATAAATTTCTGACACTGCATATGCATCTGTGATCTACATACTAACCCAAACTGTCCATACATTTACAAGGCATCAGTACATCACCCATGAAGCAACCAAGGCTTAGATCCATACTTCAGTAAGTAACCTACCTGTCCTATGTCTCTTTGATCATAGACAGATTTCCCAATGTCATCAAAAGCACTGTTAAGACAGATGGGATTCACATGCTGTTTAATAGGGAGTAGATGATGTCACATGAAGCAGTTGTCTACTCTCTCTTCAGCATAAAGGAGCTAAACCTGACAGTTTCAAAGAGAAAAAAATTGTAACCTGGTTGTTAAAATTCACAAGGAAAAAATCCTAAATATCCTCTGTTATAAAATCTATGAATAATTTTATTATTTTTATGGAAATAGCTTCATATCAAGGAATAGTAATTGTAGAGCCTAGAGAACAGTTACTGCACTGTCCTGATTGTGTAGGAGAGGCCTAGAAAATGAAACTGCCTGGAGACTCATTACTGACAAAAAATGCCTTGTTTATGTGCCTTGACTAGGAGGAGCAACATACAAGTAAAATAACTACCTGGACTATTCACTGATAAGTCAATTACATTTCTAATTTAGTTTAAATCATCTGAAGCACTAGTAGGAACCTAAGGAGGGGAAATTAAGTTTTTTCTTAAAGAAGAAGAATGTCTCCTTCTCTAGAGATATTCAGAAGCTGTCTGGCCACAATCCTGAGTAACGTGCTCTAGGGGACCCTGCTTGGACAGGGAGGTTGGGCTACACAACCTCCAGTCTTCCTATCTTATCCATTCTGTGATTAAAGAAAAAGAGAAGACAACCTAGGAGCATCCGTTTAACTGTATCAGCTCCAATGACTCATCTTCAGAAGGTCAAATATTCATCAGCTCCATAATAAATGACAAACTGGTAAGAGAACTGACAGTCATCATTTGTGGTCCATTATTCTACAGCTGACAGGCACCTGAGGAGCCTGATTAGGAGCTCCTCTGTGTTGGCTTGAACGGATGGATAAATGACTGCACTGGGCTCTGTCATCTGCGATTTCAGCAGCCTCAGACTCTGTCATTGGACAGCATCCCATGTAACGTGTTGTGCTGGTCCCTAGGCTATTTCTGTCGCCCTCTGCCCTGTGCCATGTTGCTAGGAAGGGAATAACTCAATGCTATCTACTAACCACTTTAATGAGCCCTGAAAGTAGTATAGCTGGCCTCAGTGTAGCAGTCCCAGTTTACTTTTTTTTTCCTTCTTTGCTGCTCTTTTGATAAATTTTTGCACAGGTAATTGTTTTCATGAGCCAGAAGATGACAGCCTCATTTCTGGCACAACCTGAAATATTTCTTGCTAGAGGAGCTCATAAAACCTCCTATCATCCTGACTCTCACAGCAGGCTCTGGTTAGCTGGGCTCCCAGCAGTCTGCTAGGTTAGTCGACAAAGAAAGGAACAAGAAGCACCACTGTCAGTCCCCCTGGTCATTTGTAAAAGAGGGATTAAGCATATCTGTAGTAATACTCATCGTGGATATACTCATGACCAGTTTTTGCATCCTAACTGCAGGGAAATCCATGTTCTTACCCCTGCAGAGCAGTAAATCTGAAAATATTTTAGAGTGTTACTTGCATTTAACAAATCACAAACAGGGCCTGATTTTGATCTCTGGTGGCTACCAAACCAACTCCACTGGGCAGTTGCCTTGCTGGATAGCTGGTATGAAAGGAAATAATAAAATTAATATCCTCCAGATCCTTGCATACAGGTTCATCCATAAACTGTGCCACCTTACTTTGCACTGCACTGTTAAAAAATAAAAAATAGCTCTTTTTCTGATGAGCAGTTCCTGTATGTTTTTAACAAAAAAAAGGAAACAATTACCCCTCCTTAACTTGAACAAACTAAAGGGCATTGAAAATTTTGGAGATGATGAAGGTGACCCAGTTAAACTAAAGCAAACTGACTAACTGCAGTCATTTAAACAAATAAATTCCTTGCTCATCTACAAGAAATCATGTATAGCTAAAAAATATTCACAACAGCAGCTTCAAACCATAGTTTATTAATGCCCTTTCCCCCACAGCAGGACACAGAAAGGAAACTGGCAAGATAGGCACATTAAAAAATGATGACTCCTCTGACTGAAACATATGATACCAGAAATACACCTCCCTTCTTTTATGCTGGGGTTGGAGATACTGATAAAAAATGTTTGTTCCTTACCTCATTACTGGGCTGCATTCCTGTGTTGGTATTACTTGAGGTAAATGCCTGTCTGTTTTCACAGCAAGGCATTTTTTAAAATTCCAGCCATGAGGGGAGGAGGCTTTTGGCAGAAGAGGGAGTTTAAGGGAGGGGTAGTTGGTGGGGAGCAGGACATGGTGGACACAGACACTTAGAACAGCTGCCTTTTGCTTTCTGGGAAATACTATTGGGAACAAAGCCCTTCAACTACATTTTAGTTAAGGGAAAAATCAACTTCAGTTCAGTCCATATGGACCAACAGTAATTTTAACTCCTGCACATGCTTTTGGGGAACATAAGGAGCAGTGAGTGGCAGAAGTGAGGGGTCCCTCCCAGCCTCGTGCCTCACCCAAAACCACACTGATCCCAAATGTCTATGAATCCTCACCATCACACAGCTTCAAGTGTAAGCTCTGAGGATGCCTCAAGGTTGATGGCATGCCCTAGTCCAAATAATTTGGAAAAACCTGAACAGTTACATTCTTGGATATTAAGTTATATAATGGATTTTATGGCACCAAAAGGGAGCCTTTTAGTGAACTGCTCACAACTCAGAATGGGGAAAGTATTTAATGAGTTTAAATAATATTGAATAGGTTGAATTAAATATGGAGGGTAGTAAAAGTTATTGAGGATACATAATGTTACACAGGCTGAAATCCACCAGGTAACAAAACCATTTAGTGACAGGTTTTGAAAATGAGCCTATTCTTTCAAGATCAGTAATTGTCAATGGTCTACTCAGGGAAGGGCAGGTCTCCTGTACTCAAATGCTGAAAACCTCCCGGTACACACATTTTTCTCCTTTGTTCTGTGACACAGACTGCCTAGAAAAGACCCATTTTGGAGGTTGTTGCAGGAAACTCTCACAGAAGGTAGAGAAGGGGCTGTGGGGGACTCGCTATCTCTGCACCTGTGCAATGTCATGAAAGGATGTTTGCCACTGGCTCCAACATCTGGGATGGAGTTTGTGTGCTTTAAAGTACCTCAATATCTTTGGGGGTTTATTTTGTTTGCTTTTGCTCGGTTGGTTGGTTTTTTGTTTTTCTTTTTTTTTTTTTTTGACTTTTCATGTCTCTGACTACTTATTAAAAAACACATTCTGCTGGATTGACACTGAAGACTGGCTTGACACTGTGTGATGCTTTAAAAAGCCCGGGTGACAGAGGGTAGACAAGCATGGTGGCATCCTGGCAGTAAAATTTAAATCTGCCTGTATTATTTTATTAGCATATGCTGTTACTTACTCTTGCCCAGCTTGCATTCTGTTTGTATTCCACCTGAAATCCCCTTACCTGCATATCTGTCCTTGGGATAGGAACTGGAGGGGTCTGTGTCTTCAGGATGTCTGCTCAATTTTCCCTGCACCAGCAATTGCTACATTTTGCAGTCAGTTTTCTCTTGTGTTTGCTTTCTTGCAGAAATGGCACAAGTGCCACACACACAAAGCCCCATAACCCAAACCCCACAAGAAGTGGTTGAATAGCAGAATGACACAAAACCCAATCCATTTGCAGTGTCAGACCCTCTTTGTTGTGCTATTTTTGTTCATCCTCCAGTAATCCAGCCAGAGCTCTTTTCCTTGAGTACAGCACTGGCTTGCTTTCAGATGGGATCACTCTCCTTCACCTGCACAGCTCCTTTCACACCTGCACATAGCAGCAGTCCCAGTTCATGCAGGCTCGTGGGTGTCCTTCTCTCCCGTGAACTCATCCTGCACTGGAGCGGGCAATGGAAACTCACAACACAAGAGGGTGTTAAGACATTACAGGTGTAACACCTTGTTCCTGCCCCATACTCAAAGTATCCTCAGATTAAAGAGTCCCTGAGGGTGGGACTGATAATGTTTGTTAAAACACCAGTTGATTCACAATAAAATACTGTTTGCAGACACGAGTCATGCTGTTGGGAAATAACTTCTGCTCAGATGAGTGTGCATTGCTTCAGAAGGGAGAGCTACATTAGCACCCAAGACAGCAAGGTAAAAGGTTTTCTAGGTCATGGAGAGTCACAGAAGCTGTGTGGGTGCCCGGCAGGCACTGCTTACTGTGCAGCCCAGCCCGTTCTCCTGGGAGCTTTGCCACATTTAACCCAGGGAGCACAGCTCTGAAGGAGCGATTAAATGTCATGCTGCGGTTGCAAAGTAGGAATAACATGCAAAATGGGATTAAGTCTTAATATAATCTCATATCTCATAGTCCTGGACCACCTAGTAATGTCAGTGAGAAAATTCTAAGTCTTATTAACATTAAAAAAATGCATCAAACTTCAAAGGGAAAGCAAACCACAACCATGCTGGTGATTTCAAGAGCATGCTGTATTGACTGCTTTGACCAGTAAGTCAAAGTGTAACTAACTATATTTTCACTGTCTTCCACTGGCCCCAAGTTATTTTCTCAATCTTTGAACGGGCTGACACAGCCTCAGCACGGCGGTGAAGCGTGGCACCAGAGGTCAACACAGCTCCATCCCCAGGGCAGCTGCTTTTGTGTGAGAGGTAAGGGGACTCTACACCTGGGATGAGCTTCCCAAGCTGTGAAGGAAATTCTCAAAGGAAAACCCACAATGAAAATAAATCCTGACTGGAAATTACTTCAGATGCAAGCAAACAGAAGCAAAAGGAGATTTGTGCTGCAAATGCCAGTCTTGCTTTTTTCACCAAGTGGGAACTCCACTGAATTCACGGACTTCTCTGTCTGGTGCTCCACTGCAAGCACAGTTTTGATACCCCTTAGTTCTCAGAAACTATGAAATCTGTCCTCCCTTCACACTAGTAGGGTTTAGAGGTAATATCCCAGTGACTATGAACTCAAGCTGGGAGTAGCAACAACCACCTACCCTACAAGACTCCTCAGATTCCAGTGAAAGAAAAAATCTGGGGAGGCATTCTGAATTTAAGTAGGGAAACATGAATAGGAGACTGAATGTAGAGCATTTAAATTAAAATATTCTCTCTACATTTTCCCGGGTTTTTTTTTCTATTTTTTTTCCCGGTTCTAGTGTTATCAGTTAAGCACCTAGGTCTTCTCTGAGCTGAAAACCAGACCATCTGTCTTGCATCTGGGACAGACAGCAGGCTGAGACTCCCACCCAGCCTCTCCAGATCTGTGCAACAGTCCACATCTGGCCAAGGCACCAGCGCAGCCAACCTTGCTAAGCACATCCTTCACTGAAAGCCTGTGAAAAGCTGTGGGAAGTGCATCCTTTAGTGTTCTGCTGAGTGAGGTCTAAAGCCCTACAGCCCCATTCTGATACAGGTTGCACAGATGATTCCTTGAGCCTCAGACAAAGGGCTGCTGAGCTGCTGGACACGCACAGCCAGAACCGGCCAATCCTACTATTGACAACCACCTTCTACTCACAACTTCCAGGTCCTGAAGTCTTCCTGTTCTCAAATAAGCAATGGTATTCCTTGCCTGACCAATTACTGTAACTCAAAGGAAACTACTGGAAGTAGGCAGTTACATGAGTGCCATTGAAGTTATACTATGTCAAGTTTACAGCTTCATCCCTTGGTTCTGCAGGAAGACAGTCAAACCTAAGACAACAAATACAGATAAAATGGCATGCAAAAAGTGTACCAAACCACTAATTTACAAAGCAGTGCTTGCTTTAAAGAAATCACACAGAATAAAGTAAGTTTGCCTTAATCTAATGATAATTCAAAGCCTCTTCTGGCCCAGAAGATCATTTGCACAAGAAGAATAAGAGAGCAACGAAGTAAAGTATCATTCTCCATCTATGCTAGTTTTCTCTGTCCTTTTTGAATGAACACATTTCCCAGGGCACTGCTTCTCTAGCACAGCATGTCTAGTTTCACACCAACCTAAAACTACACCACTTTTGAACACGTTACTTATATATAACTTGAGGAAGTTACCAGTCACCAAATAGGAAAGCATGTTTCTTCTTGAAAGGGGTAATTATCTAGGCTCCGGCTCTAAAGACATTGCAAATGAGATTTACTTCCCATTAGCCATCAAAGCCACAGTTGTGCCATAATTATAAAACTACTTTAACAGAAATGAAACCTTAGATGCTTGTGGCACAGCAGTTTGCTCTTCACGGTGGTTTAAAATGTATGCCAGCAGTTTATTATTTAAATGCATTTTCATGAGGTGAATGCGACAGTACTGCTGTATTTCAGTTACAAAGCAATGCTAAAGAAGAATTAAGAATTACAGTTAAAATTGTGTATTATCATGTAAATGGCAAAGGAATGTCACATGGGATTCTGTGCATTGTTCGTACAGATAAATGCAGTGAACTATAAATACAAGTTCAATAGAGAGCCTTGACAGTTAAGCAGCTGAATGAAAGCTAGTCTTAGAGGCTGCTGGGACGTTTTGGAATAAATACGCACACATACAGATGCAATATCTAACGTATTTAATTAATCAACCATTAATTTTGGGAATGTTTTTCTTGTCTTGTCTTGTCCTATTAAAAAAACAACCCACAAAAAAAAAAAACAACCTGCTGTAATGGACAAAGACAATTGTCTTTGATGTGAAGTTTAATCTAAATAATGAATATTAATAGACTGAAGACCTCCTGCAGGTATGAATGCTCAGCCCTCCTTGAGTTCATAGGAGGGTTAGTGCTCAACACTGAAGACAGTGCCTACTTGAACAGCAGCCACCAAGAACACTGCTGCCTTCATCAAAAGAGGTGCCTATCCAGATGTAGAAGAGATTATGCTGCTGTTTGATTACAGCAGGAGATATACTGGCATTTAGGGTCTAAAAAGGATTAGTTTATCCTTTGTCCTTATTCTGGCTGTTATTTTGAGCTGAACAATGGCCTCTTCTGTGAATACTGGTACATGTAAAAAAGCAAACAAGAGGTACAAATATTTTATTTTGTATGCCCACTGCTACTGCTTCACCCTACCCAGAACAGAACTTTTGTAGGGGAAAAAAAACTCCACCAACTATTTCAGCAAGACTGAAAAGGTTTCCTGTTCTTCAGTTCGGCCTCAACCCCCATGGCAAAGATAGCCAAAATGGGAAGAAAAAACTGAGAAGCAGTATAACACCCACTGAAAACAATCACCATCTCTGGAGATGCTTCTGCTGCAGTAACAGTTGACATCACATGTACTGAGAAGTTAGTATCCAGCCCCAGGACCCAAAAAGGCTGAGGGCAGCTAGCCCACATAAGCTCTATCAGTTTGCTGAAACTAACTGCTACAGTTACCTCAGGGTTAGGCAAGGCAGTTCATTTCAGGTTTTAAAAACCAGACAAATGTCTATTCAGCCAAAGTACTCACATTACTTTAGCCACTCAAAGAGCTTTTGCCCTTTCAATGACACAACAGCTAGGAATGAGAGAGAGAGGAAAGTAGTGTTTGAAAGCTTAACTCTACCCCCTCCTTGCCTCAGAGGGAACAAGTAAAAGTTCATTCAGTTCAGTGGAGTGAGAAGCTGGAAGGTGGTGGCCTCCACTGCCCATCAAAGAAGGCTGAGGAGACACATGCTTCCCTGTCAAAGCTCAGGCAAACATTCAGTCCAAAGGCAAAACATTAACACACTTTACTGAAATATCAGTTTCTTTAGTAAGTTACAGAAAAACTTATGAACATATATAATGTACATAAAAAGCAGACTTTGTAAAATAAAAAGGTCTTCTTCTATTAAAAAAATATTAAAAAGTCAAAGTAAAGTGCATGTAACAGTTTTTTGTCCACTTTAACTATTGTGTCAAAGTCTTAGCACATAGTATTTTTTAAAAATGGGAGACCTTCTTGTGCCACCCATTAGTCAGTTACTTTACTGGTCAGATGGAAGGATGATGGTGATGATTACAAACAAATGCTTAAGAATCAAAACAGTTTAACCCGATGCAACCACAACAAAAACTAAGAGCTAAGGGAATATCAGCTTCCTATACACTTCTCACCGACAAGATTTAACAATCAGTGGAAAGGTTCACTTTCGTTAATCGGTAGGAAACAAGTTTCATAAATAGGGCAGTTTTACTAGTTAGGGGCTCCCCTATTGTGCAATCAGTTCTTGGTCTATCAATATCAACATTTATATTTAAATATGCCATTGTAAAAGAAAGAATATATAAAAAATGTTTCCACCTTCGTCCTTTGGAAGAGGTACTCGACCCCAATCCAGACAAAGACAACAGTTTTCCTATGGGGTTTCTTACGAGGGCAAGTGCACCCAGAAAGTTAAGGAAAGCACTAAAGATGCTGAACCCTCTCATGTTTTTCAAACTCTGGGGGCAGAGTCCTGGAATGAAACTCGGCCATAATTATACCGATTGCGCTCCGCATCTTCAGAGATCTTGACAAACGCGAGTTAATCGCTCCTCTCGACAGCCCCGGCAGGCAAGTTGCCCGTGATTCCCGCCGCTCCCGGCGGCCGTTCCCATTCTCCGCACCCCCCCATCCCCGGCAGTCGCAGCGATTACGGGGCACGAGCACCGGGGTGGCACGCTGGGTCAGCTCCTGCCTTCGGCATCTGCCGGGGCAAGTCCCGCTGCCTTGAAGGAGAGGAAAGCTGGAGCTGTCACCGCCAGCCTCCGCCCGGCCCGGGGCCATCAGAGCACGGCGGCCTGTGCGCGGCAGTGGGCGATGTGACGGTGCACGAAGTCGACGCGGGCCTGCAGCAGCTCTGCCTGGCGCTCCGAGAGGAAGCCGAGGCGCGCCCAGAGCGGCTCCCGCGCCCGGTACCGGCGGCGCAGCTCGGCGGCGGCGCTGCGGCGGCGGTGCAGCTCCGCGACGCGGCGGGCCGTGCCCTCGCGGAACACGCACACGGAGCGGAGCAGCGGCTCGTTGTAGGGGTCCCACATGGCGAGGAGGCGGTAGCCGTGCACCAGACCCGCCTCGTTGTCCATAAAGACGAGCCCGCCGTCGGGGGCACGGAGCAGGTTGCTAGTGGCACGGCGCATCACCCGGGGATCCCACTGCAGGCTGAAGAGGTTGCTGACCAGGCGGTCGAAGTTGGCCGTCAGGTAGTCGAAGAGGATCAGATCGCTCCACTGCACCAACTCCACCAGCTGCGACGGCGGCAGCCCGCCCAGCTCTCCCGCCGACAGCGGCTGCAGCCGCCGACCGGCGCCCGCCTCGGCGCTCCAGGGCGCGGGTGCCACCACGGCGGTGAGATTGTCCACCCAGCGGGTCAGGCTGACCACGGCGCCCTCGGCCCAATGCGAGCCGCGCAGCTCCTCCCGCACCGGCTCCCACTGCCGCCCGCGGGCCTCCACCAGGGCGAGGGCCATGGGCGGCAGCCGCTCCTGCATGCCCAGCACCCCGGCCAGGTGGTACGAGAGCGCCTCGCCCTGGATCTGCTCCGGGTTGATGCCGTAGCGGACGCAGGCGCGGCTCCCGTCCGACAGCCGCGCCAGCCGGTTGGAGCTGCGCCCGCAGCCGCCCCGCTCCAGCGAGGACACGCGGGCGGCGCGGGCGGCCGAGAGCCACGCCGCCGCCTCCTCCGCCGCGAAGCCCGGCGGCACCTGCTCTTCCAGCTCACGGCTCCAGAAGATGCCCCGCTCCACCGGGGAGGCGGTATCGGCCGGCGGCAGCGAGCCGGTCACGGCGAACCGCTCTTCGCCGCCCCGCTCCTCCTGGCCCGTCGCCGCCTCCGGCATCGCCAGTAGCGTCCGGAAAGTTTTCTGGCCGCCGCCACCGGACTCGCCCCGCGCCGCCGGGGAGCCTCCCCAGCCCCACCGCCCCGCGGGGGGCTCCGAGGGCGGGAGCGGCTCCGGCTCTGGCTGCGCCGCCGCTTCCCGCCGCAGCAGCACCGTCCAAAGCCCCGGTAGGGCGCCCAGGAGCAGCAGCCCCAGAAGGGGCAGGGGGCCCGGCGCGGCCCGCCTCGCCCGCCTCATCCTCATGCCGTCTCACGCCGCTGTCGCGGGACACGGCGGCGGTGCAGCCCCGCCGCTCGGCCGCTCAGGGCGGCGCTGGCGCATGGCCGCGGGCCGGAGCTGCCACCCGGGAAACGGTGGCGGGAGCGGGGTAGCCCGGCAGCAGCCCCGCGCCGTGTGCGCCCCGCTCCGCCGGCGGCCGGGGACACGGGCACCCGCACCACGTGGGGGAGCCGAGAGGGCGCGCCCGACCCGCCCCGTCTCCCGGCGTGGAGCTCCGCTTAAAGCGGCGATGGCGGGGCTGCGGTCCCACCCGCGGCGGGGCGCCCCCTCCAGGGGGCACAAGGATCGGGGGTGGCGCGGGGGCCGCTCCGGCCGCCCGCCCGCGGGCAGGGAGCTCGCTGCGGCGGGGGCGCTCGGCCCGCCGCGTCCTCCTCCCCGCTGCAGGCAGCACAAAGGAGCCTGCACGCCGAGGGAGGACAGCGGGGAGGGGGAAGGGAGAGGCGGTGCGCAGCCAGCGGGGCCGCCCCCCGCCGCCGGTGCACGAGATTCCGCGGAGCCTCCGGGCGCGGCCGCGCCGCCTCCCGCCACGGCCGCACCGAGAGGTCGCGCCGCGATCAGCGGCACATCGGCACCACATCGGCACTCTCTCCGCTCCACCGCTCCTTCGGCCCCCAGCCCGGCGCTGGGGGCCGGGAGCGGGGCTGGGAGCCGGCAGGGGGTTGTACAAAGGGATCGCTCACGTACCAGGCTGTGCACACACGTACGAGTGCACACCCGGACACGCACCTGTCCGCCCGGCAGCGTAACGCCCGGGGCCAACGCGGGACACCGCGCCGTGGTGCCGGGGCTCCCTGCCGGGCAGGGCCGCCGCTGGCCGCGGGCGAGGCGCGGTGGTGAGAACCCACAGAGCATCACCTCTTCCTGCGCCTCCTCCCGCTTCGGTGGCGGCAGGTGGCCGCCGCCGCGGGGCCCCTCTGCACGGAGGGCAGCGCCCTTCGCGTCCTTACACACTGGAATGTGTGGTGCGATCACGCACCAGGTGTGTCACGGAGCGTGAGGACCAGCTTTTCCTGGCATTTGAACTTTCTCCAGAGAAAATTTCAAGGCTGCGGAGCCGGCGGCAGGATGCTGTCCCACCCCACGGATTATCCTTCCCGAGGAAACAACGGCCAGCCCTTCTTTTCAAGTTTTGTCCCTTCGAGGTCTTTGGAAGAGTAGCTGTTTCTTTATCCCCCATTTCCATTTTTCTGCCTTCCCAAGGCAAAGAAGCTTAGCTCTGCCCTTCCTGTATTTTTCTGGGGACCTCTCTTGGGAAGAACACGTTTGTGAGCCGTGTTAGATTAAACACCCCTCCCTTCTGCTCTCAGTGCCGTGGCTATCCTCCAAAGTAGTTATTGGAGTTGGATCAGTGTAGCAAAACCACCACACGCAGAATCTTAAATACTGCAAAAGAAAAAAAAATCCCTTTTTCATCTCCCCAACTCTTTCTGCTCTCTTGAGATATCACAGCAACTCGTATTTTTCAGCCACACCACTCTCTTCCAGGTTAGATGGAAAATAATTTGTTTTCTTTTAATATAAGAAATAGGGAATTCTTTCTTTTGCAGGATTTTGTTAAAAACATTCAAACTCTCCTAATCCACCTTAACAACTTACATACACACAGGCACACCCCCCCCCCCCAAGAAAAAAAAAAAAAAAAGAGAGAAAAAAAGACTCAAAAAGCAGAAGCCGAATTCGCTGTCTTTTGCCTCAAATTCCCGGGCAGCGAGCAGCGGGAGCCTCCCCCGCCGCTCCGGGCGACCGTGTCGCACCGGCGCCTCCTGCCGCTCACGGCGCCGCCCTGCAGCCACCGGCGGCACTGGTGATAATGATAATAAGAAATAGTCACCATCCTGGCTTCCCTCAAATGCAATACCAGCTGTAAAACATTTCTCTTGTTGACCAGGAATTCGAGTCTCATGTTATTCCGACCCTGAAACCTCATTGCCAGATGATGCTTTACACTTTCACCCTTTGAAAAGTGTGAGGTGAACACCAGGTGTGATTTCTGCACTTCACACTGGTGAACAGTACCATTACTATAAGCAGGAGGCTTTTATCCATCACTACGCTGATATTTTTACCAAAGAAATGACACAGAATTGCTTCTGTTTGCTGTCACTTTACAGCTTGAAATAGCTTTAAGAAAACTCCTAGCTTGTTGAAAAAAGATTGAAAGCAGAATACTAATTTTATTCTGTATGTAGGTTGGACACGTATTTTGATTTAGGTGAATTATTTATGTTTCTTTCAGGGTGAGTTATGCTTCTATTAAGCATCCAATTGCCAGTGTCTGTACTGGGAATCCCCCCTGGAGAAGTACCATCACAATGGATAAGGACACTACATTTCCTGTTATTGAAGTACATATAAGCTCCAAGTGATGCATGGCATTAATTTCAATTACAGCTTGTCTCTTGTAAGCTAAGCAGTTAATCAACAGGCTATACTGTGGCTACACCCTTAAATCAATAGCTGAGAAAACATCACCTTCCCCAAATACTCCGCCTCCTAACTACACTATTTGGAAGGAGTACAAGCCAGAGTTTAGCTGAGCCATCCCACTGGCTAATAGTCCTGCTTACAAGCTGCAATATTTTTAAAACCAGACGATTAATAAAGGGTTAAACATCAGCCAAGCTGTTCAATTTACAGCATGTTAAGCATTCCTGAAACTGTGATCACTGATATATTTGGGTCAATCAGATGTCTTGTTACTGCTTTGCAGACATTGCAATGAGCAGCTCAGAGATAAAGGAGAACAGTTTCCAGGCTTCACAGCCCTGTACTGGGGAAGGGAGAGCTGGCTGCTGTCCAGACCCAGAATTCTAGCAAGTAAAAAGATAACAAAATAATTTCTGGCTTCCCTATGTTGTTTCTTATATGAACTTGATTTTAGCTGCCTGGCAAAGCTAGGCTCATAGAATACCTAGTTGTTGGTGTTTCACACTGATTTTAGCCTAGTGAAGCCTTTGTTCTCCTCATTCCCCTCCTGACCCGCCAGTACCCAGTTTCTCAGTGATGTGGGGCAGCTGTCATTACAGGCAGCGATTCCTCCCATTGATGGCAGAAGAAACAGGAGCTGAACAGAGACTTGAAGATTTCTCCCCTGCAGCGAGAGTTATTTTGCATTCAAGACAAATGTCAAACTCTAATGGGCTTTGATAGGATTAGGATCACGGGGAAACAGATGGGGACTTTACTTTTCTGGACACTCTACCTATGCTGGCAAGAAAGGCTGGCAAGCCAGGCACAGAGCGAGTCTCTATTACACCAGAGCCTAAAATGATTAACAACTCCAAAGCACTGAGAGATCTACCAGTGCTTTCCGGGGCAGGAGAGAGCCTCCTCCCATGGCTGGAGCTGCAGCTGGCAGAGCTTGGGAGGACTGTCCCAGCCATGTGGAGGCACACTCTGGCTCAGGCAAGTTCTGACCTGTGGTAGCATTGCATATCTTCATCTGATACTCTCCCACAGCCCAAGGCTTCAGTACAATGCCTCCACCCCCACCTTTCAGAGGCATTGCTATGAAAGTTATTTCCCAGCATAGATCTTTTCGGACTACCAAAATTAGCCCCCCCCAAATCCTTCCCAGGCTCATGAAGTTTATGAACGTTTCTCTCCCTTCACTGAGTACTGACAGACACTTTCCATACAGCATTGGTTTTAGTGTAAACCCAAAGCCACATCTAACACACCTCAATGCCAAGTTACTGAGTCTGGTGACTGCCACATTAAGCTCAGCAGGGCTGTGAGCTCCTTTCCTGGAGACTGCAGGAGGTGAGCCTGAAGGCTGTTGCTTCATGGTGATGACTAGCACAACACAGGAAGTTCTTCATTTACTCTGAACTGGGATTCAAGAGCCCAGGGTGAGGTGGGAATAGGGTCCTTTTACTCCAGTCCAGCATGTTTTTTCTACATTTCATTCTCATAAGACTTTTTATACAGCTTGTTCCTACTTTGAGTACTTCTCTAGCTCTGTCTGTACTCTTTCTTCCTTGTCAGGTTACCAAATACCTCTGTTTCTACCCAGGATTTCTTTAACTGTCCATGAGCAGCTTGTTCCCACCCCTGTGGAACCTTTGGTTCCTGGCAGTGAGCTGGTGCCAGTGAGCTCCCACACTGGTGATAGTCATTTTTAAAGTGACCGTCTGAGATTGCTGTCAGGAGAGGAGCATTGAGTACATGGTACAATGTGCCTGCACCCGTGGAACTGGGGTCTGCCCTGGCAATGTGAAAGCACTGCTGCAGACAGGCTGTAGCAAAAGTATGCCCCTGCTTCCTCAGTGCTGCACATTTGGGTCCCTCCACATTTCCTCTCTTGGTGTTTTGAGTCACTGGATCAGGGAAAATGTTAGTATCGAGCCTTCCATCAAGGCGGTATCAGTTCTCCACATGCCAGTGATCTACACTGGATGATTTACAAGGCTCCTTTTCTGCTGATGACAGGTTCCTCCCAACGCAGCCTCCCTGGTGCCTCCTTACTTTGGTGGTGAGAGCATCTTATGCTGCCCTTCTGTGCTGCCTGAGCTTGTGGCCTCCTGAAGAAAGGGCAGCTTGGGCCCAGAGCCCCTTGTCCATATGGCCTGTGTGTTTCAATTCTTCCCTTTGCAAGAGAGTTACTGAGGCTAGCTGGCTTGGGGGGGAAGAGTTGTGCCTGCAAAGCTACCTAGTACAGATGCATCAAGACAGTGCTACTGCTAAGACAGCTTTTTTCTCTTGTAGAAGGGTGGGGATTTTTGAATAAACTATACTGGCAACAAGTTAGTGTGCGAAAATGTTATGTGCGTAGTGTGACTAAGTTATTTCCACACTAGGAGTGCTTGGTACAAATTTATCAGCAGCATAGCCCATGTATATGCCTGACTGGCTCTGTCAAGGTGGATTTGTGTTTCTCAACCTAAACCCCATATCCCTTATGACGAGAGATTCCAACAACTGAAGGGCATGATTTATTGCTGGTTGTGACTGGGGGAGGGCTGAAGAAGATAAGGTGCTCTGCATTTCATAGCAAGGAGGTGAACATTAGCGATCTTAACCTGCAGGCATGTTTGCAATTTCTGGAAGTATTTACAAACTTGTCTCAGCCTGGAATAGAGAAATATGGAAGCTTTTCTATTGCTTTGACTCCATAGTTAATTTCACAGAAAAGCTCTCAGACATATGTGACTCTATAAGGAATGGGGGGTTTGTTTTGGTTTTATTTGTTTGTTTGATTGCTTGGTTTGGTTTTTGTTTTTGTTATTTTTTTTTACAATCGGAAGCACCATGCAGAATATGAAACTAGGCAATTCAATTTCTGTACACAGAATGGATCCTATCTGCCCTGTATTCTGTGATTCTCTGCTTTTAATATCAAAGCAATTAATGAGTAAGTGCTTGAGTTCTTGTGCCTGGTTCTTGAAAATGTTCATAAGACATGTCAGGTGCCTGATGATGCTGTCTTTTAGGTGATTTGTTCTCATCCCCATTAAATGTGAACGGAAAAGATGGAAAGGCTTTTGTATTATGCTCAGACTGATGTTCTCAGGTCCTCCGACAAGCAGACTCTGCAGAACTGTCATGAAAGAAATATATTGAAATGATAGGTTAGCAGCATCCATTATACAAATACAACCCAGCCTCTCCAGACAGCCCATGATTAGGCTTTGAGGATTTTTCATATGAGCAACATCAGGCATGATGCTTTTCATGGCTTAGGGAGGATATCCTTGGCTGATCTGAACTGGCAAAGCTGCATAGTGGTGAGCTGCTCACTGAAACTTGCAGCACGCACATTAGAACAGTTCTGGGAGGTCTCTGCTCCCTGCTCCCTGAAATACAGTCCGTTCTGGAGGGAAACACAGTATCCATTTGTGTCCATTACAAAATATATACATATATATATATTTTTTTTTTAGATCGGGAAGTAAAGAGGTTCAAGACTTCTTCAAATGAAACTGCTGAGGTGATTTAGGGAGAGAAAAGGTAATTACCACATGAGAGAGAAGTACTACGTTAGGTATGAGCCTCTGCTTTCAAGTGGGGTCTCCTGAAAGATCACACTTCATGGCCTATAGTATTTATGTCATATATATCAATAACTTTTCTTCTCTCCTTCTTCTGCCTGCTAAAATATGTGAGTGAAGAATATTGTTCAATACAGTTCACAGTAATTCTAGGCACCTGCCCTGATGTAGCAGAACAGGAGAGAGAACTCCAAATTTGATGTCTTTCCAGAAGAGAAAATGTCAAACCACCTTGATAACAGCCCATAGACCTTCTTTCTTTCTGACCCCTGCTGCAAACCCATGAAATTTTACTAGAAAAAGTAGGTATGATTTGGAAAGATACTGCCTTTAGGCAGAGAACCTCCATCACCTTCCAGTAAGCTGTGCCAGGGGTTAAATACTCTTACTATTAAAAATATCATCCCTGTAATGTGTTCTCCAGGCACTTAGACAGTCCTATGATGGGCCCAGTTAAAAACTGAGATGGACCAGATTTCACTAAAAAACTAAGGCCAAGCTAGAGGCAGAGTTACTATTGTCACAGGAAGGGGGAAAAAAGGTCATAAAATTTAGCTTCTATTGCAAAAATACACCCAGGACACATCTTATACTTTTCAGCAAGTCCTAAAGAGCTGCAGCTTTTGCACTGCCAGTGAAACTGTTATAATTAGTCTTAAGGTAAAAGCCCCAGCTGTGCCAGTGGAAAGCCAGCTGTTCAGTTCTCTCTAAGCAAAGTAGAGAAAAGGACCGGCTTAAATAGCAAACCTAGTTTCCAGGCCCCTAATATCTTCTCTCTGATGTGTTGCCTGGAGAGGCTGCTGGATTGTTTCCAAGGACAGAGGAACCCCTTTGGCTGCCAAATGTGCTGAAGGGGGAAGACACAGAAGAAATAAATGTATAAATTCCCTGGACATTTGCTTTTCGTCCCTCAGCCTCTTCCCTTCTTGAAGGTGTTCTCTGCCCCTGCATGAAGCTGTCAGGTGAGGCAGCAAGAAATGGGGAGCAGTGTCCCAGTCCCTTTCCTTTGGCCCATCGGTCCTGTCAGAGGAGGTCCTCTCTACACTGTGCCTGCATGGCACAGTTTCTCAGGTCTGTCTCTTACCCACACCAGGTATTCCAGGGAGCCTGTAGCTTGTCCATAGGGGCATCCCTGGCCTGACACTCAGGCACTCAGGACTGTACAATGCCATGCAGTGTACACATCAACATGTGCAGCATCCTGTGGGCTACAAGATGTGACCTCCAGCCACATATGGGGAGAGAATTCACCACTGAGGACAAGTATGATTCCGTCTCAGGTGACAATATAGTCTTTTGCATCAGGCCACGCTGAGGCTCTCTCCTCACTTGTGAGGGCTCTTCCTTCTCCACATTCTCTAGGGTTTTGTTTTATCCAATTTTAAGTGACTCAGATGATGAGATTTCCACTCTGCTCTATCCAGCAGATGTCTCTGCTGGGAGAATTGACTGTGGCTGCATTACCTACTGTAATAGTTTTTCTGCACATCCCAGCTGTTGGGATCAAGTTATTGACTGACACTCTCAGACTTCAAATGAGAATAGGGTCTTCCTATTACTGCTCTTCCGTGTGGTGGGGTGATGAAGTCATAACATGTAATTCAAGGGTGATCAAAGGGGGCTTCAGGGCTCTGGGACAGTTGATAAAGGAACATGGAACACAAGTTATTTTCTCATGAGGTTCATCAAGGCCACGTGCAAGGTGCAGCACCTGGGTCAGGACAACACCCATATCAATATAGGATGAGGGATAAAGGGATCGAGAGCAGCACTGCTGAGAAGGACTTGGGAGTGCTGGTGGATGAGAGGCTAGACATGAGCCGGCATTTAAGCCCAGATAGCCACTTGTATACTGGGCTGCATCAAAAGCAGTGTGGCCAGCAGGTTGAGGGAGGGGATTCTCCCCCTCTACTCTGCTCTTGTGAGACCCCACCTGGAGTGCTGTGTCCAGGTCTGGGGTTCTCAGCACAGGAAAGACATGGACCTGTTGGAGTGAGTCCAGAGACGGGACATGAAGATGATTAGTTTTCCTCCTATGAAGGCAGGCTGAGAGAATTGGGATTGTTCAGCCTGGAGAAGAGAAGGCTCTGGGGTGACCTTATTGTGGCACTTCAGTAGCTGAAGGGGCCTATAAGAAAGCTGGAGAGGGACTTTTTACAAGGGCATGTAGTGACAGGGCAAGGGGGAATGGCTTTAAACTGAAAGAGGGTAGGTTTAGGTAGGATATAAAGAAGAAATTCTTTACTGTGAAAATGGTGAGGCACTAGAACAGGCTTCCCAGAGAAGTGGTGGATGCCTGATCCCTGGAATTGTTCAAGGCCAGGTTGGATGGGGCTTTGAGTAACCTGCTCCAGTGGAAAGTGTCCCTGCCTATGGCAGGGGATTGAAACGAGATGGCCTTTAAGCTCCCTTCCAACCCAAGCCGTTCCGTGATTCTATGTTTTTGTGATATGTCAATACACATAGGGACAGCCAAATTGTCTGAAAGTAAGCCAGCTGACCCTGGATGTGGTCTAGCTGCATTAGCCATGCTTCGGGTCTGAGTTCAGAAGCCCAGGTTCAGGTTTTTAGCACACTTGCATGATTAGCCTAAATTAAGACTCAAATGGACTTATGAGTTTGTGTCTCTGCAGCTTCAGTGATCCATACACCACTGTCCATTGTGCAGGGAGATGTTCCCTGTCAGGACTCTTACCTCTGATAGGGTGCAAAGCAGGAATCAAAAGACACACACACATGCACACATACACATACACACATACACACACACACACACACCTGGGTCATGAAGGTGTCCCAGTTTTGAGGGTCCCAGCTCATGATTTTTCTGTGATTCGGTTGATGACCCAATCAGGGAAAACTGAGAATTTTCCCTGTTGTGCCCTTGACATCTTAATGTGACCCATTTAAAAATCTAAGCTTTATTAAATGCAACATTAACATTCAATAAATGTCTTATTGATTGCATATTTACTTAACTGGTATTTAAGTAACCTTCTCTTAGGGAATGAATAAAGAGTCAGAAGCAAGCGATAGTTATTACATGTGATTTAAAAGGAACTGGAAAAGTACCCTTCTAATTTCAAGGACTACAGCTAGGAACTGAATTTGCCTTCTATACAAGTACCATGAATATTTTTATATTCAATAAACTCTATTAAAAATACCATAATGCTTTTGTTGAATCAAAATGTATTTTAACACTAAATGAAATCCACTTTATCTACAAACAGGAAAGCATGCCAGTTTCTGCATAGCTGAACTGGCCCAAAGCAATACTTGGTTCCTCAGCTTGCAAAGCCTATGGCTGCCACTAAACAGTGCAGCAGTAGGAATAACACTGGTGAGTGGCTGGAGCTTTGGGCTGTAAAACTGCAAAATAAAGACAATTTATAGTTCTACTGTAGTTGGCTGGTACATCTTCCATGTGCTTCATCTGTCAGGAGGGCCAACCGTGTCCTGGGAGGCATCAGGCACAGCATCACCAGCCAGTCGAGGGAGGGGATTGTCCTGCTCTGCTCTGCACTGAGGCAGCCTCACCTTGAATATTGTGTGCAGTTTTGGGCACCACAATGTAAGAGAGTGTCCAAAGGAGCGTCCACTCTTAGAGAGTGTCCAAAGGAGGGCAAGGAAAATGGTGAAGAGTCTTGAGGGAAAGCCATATGAGGAGCAGCTGAGGTCACTTGGTCTGTTCAGCCTGGAGGAGACTGAGGGGAGACCTCAGTCTCATTTTATCAAATTTTCTGGTGAGGGGAAGAGGAGGGGCAGGCACTGATCTCTTCTCTGTGGTGACCAGTGACAGGGCCCAAGGCAATGGCCTGAAGTTGTGTCAGGGGAGGTTTAGGTTAGATATTAGAAAATGTTCAGAGGGTATCTGGGCACTGGAACAGGCTCCCCAGTGAAGTGGTCACAGCACCAAGCCTGACAGAGTTCAAGAAGCATTTGGACAATACTCCTGGGCACATGGTGTGACTTGTGGGGATGGTCCTTTGCAGGGCCAGGAGTGGGACTCAAAGATCCTTGTAGGTCCCTTCCAACTTAGCATATTCTGTGATTCTGTGATACGCCTCCTCCACCTCACTAGGGAAAGAGGTGCTGCTCATCTTCCTCCAAAAGCTTGAGACAGGTTTAGGAGTCCTGGCAGCTGATTGATGAGCAGTGTAAGAAGCTTTGTACTGTGCCTATTGTACCACATGCTGCACAAAGTGTGTCTTACATCAGGAATGCTGAAACACAAAAGCATAAGAGAGAGTCTCTCCCTTAGCCTTTCTTCCATCCAATAGTTTGGCAAGACAAGGAATGAAGTTGTTACGTTTCTACAACTGGCCCTACTGAATTTCCCCTCTGTGACATTGTATGAGACATTTAGCTAGCCAGTGCCTTGGTTTCTCCACTTGCAGAATGGGATGTTGTTAGAATAAGTTATTTGATAATATCAAATACAGGTCTTTTAGTTCTCCTTGAGAGCTAGGAAGAACTAGTGGACACTCAAGATAAGTCAACACAGTAGAATTTCATGTAACTTCTCTTTTCTGTAGGTCTGTGTCCTTCTCACTGATGTCAAACTGAAGACTGGAAAAAACCAAAACTTTTGAGGGGCAAGTGAGCTTCCGTGTCTTCCAGACCAACTACAATTCATTCAGTTTTCATCCCTGCTCAGTTTCCCATTTTATCACATTTGGACTTCTTTAGTATGTGGGCGGAGAGGAAGAGCAGCACAGACATTGCAGAGAAAAAACTTTTTCCTCTGGGAAGCTGACCAACATTTTTGTTATAATTTAGCCCAGTTTTCTTCCAAATGACTTTCTGCCTTACTGTTGAACTTTCAGTAAACAGTTTAGCGAGAGTCATAAAACAAATCCCTCAAAGATGAGAAAAATAAACATAGTCATGAGTTACTGAAGCAAGCTCTCTCTTCCTCCTGCTCTTTGTTAGGCATCACAGGAGCTGATTTTCCACTGAGTCACAAGAAAATTGTGCAAGGAAATAACAGGAGATAGCACAAACAAACAAAAGCATCATGAGGAAAGTATATATATATGTATATGAATATATGTGAATATATATATATATATATCTCAAGCTTTCAGATGGATTTCAAGAAACATCTAAACTTCCTCAAATATGGAGTGGCAGTAGAAATGTGGCTTAATGTAATCTGCCCCACAGGAAATGGCAAGTTGGTGGTAGGGAGGAGATGAGCTGGTGCTGGGTGTCACTGGACTGGAAAAGCAACTGCATGGGCATATGTGCTGTGTCAGCCCCCCTGTTCAGATCATCAGGATCCTCCTGTACCCCTCTCTGGCTTCCTGTCCTTACCTTAAAGATTGTCTTTAAGTACTGCCTTAGGATTTTGAAATCACCAATGCAGGCATTACAGGTCCCTTCACAAACTCTATACCTGATGCTCTATTATTCTGGAACGGAACTAAGTATAAGAAATACGTTGCATTTCTCTAATTGCCCTTTTACCCAGTTTCTCAAATTAGGCATCAACGAGGAGCAATTCAGCTTTGCAGGGGCTGCATCACCATGAACCTCCTCAGCACTCTGTTCTGCAGTGTTATGCCCCTGTATGGAAGGCAACCTCAAGCCATTATCTAAAATTACTTTTGGTGCTTTCTCCTCTGCCTGCTAAGAAAAAAAGACGAGGACAAAGCCTGTATGAAGACCTTGGACCTTCCTTCTGTATATCCTCTCACCAGGAGCTGCAGCACTCAGCAACCCACACAAGGACTTTGAGAACTTTCTGTCTTCTGCTGCCAAACCCAAAGAAAGCACAATATTTACTAGGTTAAATATGCAATGTGAAGATGATGCTCAGGCTCTGATTTAGACTACAGCTGCAACATGCTCAAATGGGGTCATGCTATGAATTCTGCTCAGGAAACAAAATAATATTTAATGTACAACACCTATCTTAATTCCTTTATTATCTTCAAACATCAGGGTTGAGTCTGCTCATGGTCAAATGCTCTGAAATGTCCAAAGTTGTTTAGGTGCTGACTATCACTAAGAATCTCTACGGTAATACAAGTTATTCCAGGATTTATTGGTTTTAGTAGGGCTCAGTAGTCAGAATACCAACATAAAAGTGAACAGCTCAGCTCTCTTAAAATTTGTCTATATGAGACTTTTCCCCCATCCTGGATGCCATGAGATTGAGAATGCAAAAGGCACATGAAAACAAAGCATTTTGAACTAAAAGGAGTCACAGAAATAAGGGAGGTCAAATTCTTTTGTGACTAAGCAGAAAAAGAACCTGGATCGTACTTCCACCATGTGCAGCCTGCACAGGATTTAGATTCATAGAATCATAGAATATCCTGAGTTGAAAGGGACCCACAAGGGTCATTGAAGTCCATCTCCTGGTCCTGCACAGAACCAGCCCAAGAATCACACCAGGTGCCTGAGAATATTGTCCAAACATGCTGTTCCAGTCCCAACTACCCACCGAGTGAAGGACCTTTTACTGATATCCAACCTAAACCTCCCCTAACACAGCTTCAGGCCATTGCCTTGGTTCCTGTCACTGGTCACCACAGAGAAGAGATCAGTGCTTGCCCCTCCTCTTCCCCTCGCGAGAAAGTTGTAGACTGCAGTGACGCTTCACCTCAGTCTCCTCTTCGCCTGACTGAACAGACCAAGTGACCTCAGCTGCTTCTTGTATGGCTTCCCCTCAAGACTCTTTACCATCTTTGTAGTCCTCCTTTGGACACTCTCTAAGAGCTTAATATTCAAGGTGAGGCTGCACCAGTGCAGAGCAGAGCGGGACAATCCTCTCCCTCGACTGGCTGGCGATGCTTTGCCTGATGGCCCCCAGGACACGGTTGGCCCTCCTGGCTGCCAGGGCACTGCTGGCTCATATTCAACTTACCATCAACCAGGACCCCCAGGTCCCTTTCCACAGTGCTGCTTTCCAGTGTCTTGTTCTGCAGTCTGTCCATACATCCAGGGTTGCCCTGTCCCAGGTATAGAATTCAGCACTTGCCCTTGTGAAACTTCATGTGCTGCCCAGCCCTCTGATTTGTCAAGGTCTCTCTACAGGGCCTCTCTGCCTTGAAGGGAACAAACAGCTCATCCCAATTTTAAGTTGTCAGCAAATTTACTTAGTATACATTCAAGTCTTGTGTCCAAGTTGTTTATCAAGATGTTGAAGAGCACTGGCCCTAGAATGGAGCCCTGCAGAACCCCACTGGTGGCTGATTGTAACCCCATTTGCTATTACTCTTTATGCCCAACCCATAGACCAGTTGCTCACCCATCATATGATGTAATTATCTATGTGCTGGTCATTTGTGTTTGTGGCTGTCACTGTGGGTGAGAAAGTTAAAACCACAAAACGAAGACCAATCCTCATGATGAAAGCTCTAGAAATTGGGATGTCAGATTTGACATGAAATAGCGAATGCCTTCTGTGCACAAGTGCACAGCATCCAGAAGCCAGAGTCAGACACCAGCTGAGACATTTCTTGGATCTCAGAACCTTTGACACTCTGTATTCTTGGATGCAGTTGACTGTGCTGTCAGGAGTGTATTTGGCAAAAAGATGATATCATCTGGGATCTGGATCTTTAAAATAAAACAGCAGAAGATGGAATCAATCTTTGCTCCAGGAAAGCTGGTATGACTTCCCTTCAGGCAGCCTCAGTAGAACAGTTGTGCTACTAAATTTCTAAGATATTTCTATTGGTGGAAATTCAAACACAGAATTTAGCTTGTGTATTAACTTGGCTGGTGAGGGGACAATTAGCTGGGCAATTAGGTGGGGCTAGTGAGGAGGTAGGAACAAAAAATCTTCTGTAGTCTGTCTTGTACAGAAGGGAGCTCAGGGTACAGAAGATGTATCCAGGGCTGCCCCTGCAACTGATTTACACAAGGGGTAAATCAGGAGCCCTGCACTAACAAGAAACTTGAGCCGAGGATTTCCAGTGTGCAGTTTCCATGCATGGTTATATGTCTCCAATCTTTGTGAAAGTATGTCTGTCATGGATCTTTATTTAGGATACTCTTTAGGATCCTTTAAAGTTCTCTTTAGGATTTTAGGTGCAGCTTGAGTTTTCCCCCTCTCAAGACATGGTTTGATTTTCATAGGAAAATTGCTTGAGTTTGGCATCACACTTCTCATTTTAGTCTCATGAAAGGTTCCAGGATTGATCTTGGATTTTCTTATCCTTGAAATCCTTGAGGGCGAAGAATAGAATTTGCATGAAAAAAGCGTTCAGAATTAAAAAGGTACTGTATAAATGTTGTATTTGCATAACATTTTTACTCAAATTAAACTTAATTTTGCCATTTTTAAAATTATCTGCATATTTAATGTAATTTCTTGATACCTGGCTAGCATGCACTGCTGCTTCTGATATATTACAATATGACATAATACAGTAGCTGAAATATTTTATTATTTTGATGTAATTTAGTGAAATGTATAATGTTAATAATTAGCAGTAGCTGTTACTTAGAGCTAGTTAAAGCTTCATGCTATATTCCCCAGAGTATTTTATCTTATTCTTTCAATCTGTATGCACTGTAACAGATTGACACTTTGTGCAGCATAAATAATTTAAGTGCCAGGGTGAGTCAACAGCAATGATTTGCAGAAAGCAGCATTAACACTGCGGTAAGAAGTAGTTTAATATTAGTGGTACTTTGTGCTTGGCTTGTGTTTTCCACCCCTATACCAGCAGAGACTTTACTAAGACAATTAAACATCCATTCATTACTTCTGTTTTCCAAATAGGCAACCAGAAGCTCAGACCACTGCAGTGATTTCAGGGCAGTTAATATCTGGGATCTGTGTTTTGTGATTCCTGCCATATCTTTTTTCACCTTGATGTTTTCTAGGGTTTTGCGGATGCTTCAGGAGTCCAGGACAAGATGCAACACTGAATTTGTACTATACCCAGCCAAAATTTCCCTCTGGACTCCCTGGTTTTCAGGAGAAGACAGTTCATGTCAGGTGGCTCAGCTTATCTCTCGTCTTACACCAGCCACTTCTGGTGTCTTGAAGGACCCTTAATCTTGCTTATCCCTGAGTACCCAGGGCACATTTGATTCCAGTTCTTTGCAGGATGCAAAGGTGGGATGTAGTAAATGAGGGGCCTCTAGTGGCACACTTTGCTCTATGTCCACTGCATGCCAGCAAAGACCTTAGTGACAACAAGGGACCAGCACCACTTAAAGGGTTATCTGAGTTTCTACAGTCTTGGCTGCAACTGAGCAATTTATTTTGCCTTTGAGTTATTGTATTGTTGAGTGAGTGACACCATCTCTCAGGTACAGCTCAGACCAGGCCCTTACGTAAAGGTCAGCACTCCAGGTGGGACATACTGGACTTGGACTTGGAGAAATGAGATGAGATGCACAGAGATCTGTTTGCTTCTTCCTCTCCTCTCTTATTCATCCTCAGCTGTGCTGCTATTCCTAGACACAGGGACCTAAATCTGAGCCACAGGCATTAACATGGCTTGATATTTTTATAGCAATGAAAATGAGTTCCACTTTAGCCAAAAGTGGCTGGAATCCCAGGTCTGGAATTGTGCTGATGGGGTAATGTCTGGAAGGAAAAAAAGTAGGAAATCTCCAACATGGAAACACTAAATGCTATGGCAACAGAGGAGCAACAAACAAGGCTTAAAGACACAGGCTCAGCATTAATTTAAGCAATGGGAACTAGAAAGAGGGAAATATCAGCAGTTTATAATGCTGTGTTTTATCTGGGATGAGAAGATGGGATCCTATGCCCAACAGAAAGGTGTATGTGCTCTAGGAAGACAGACAGGGAGCATTCTGCTGCAGTCTGCTGGCTTTCATCAGAATTTCTTCTGGCCACTCAGCTGACATTATATGTGAGTTGTTCTCACATTATCCTTTTTTCCTGAGCCTTCTTTCCAGTCATGTGCTGTAAATACAAAGGAGGGAGCATATCTCTGTAATTTGTTAATCCAGTGATAGGAGCTGGCTGTGCTGCTGCTGCCAAACCATCTGCTCTTGAGTCATGGAGAGATTCCTCCCTTCCCTGAAGAGCAGAGATTTTTCTCCGGTGACATCTGACTTGCCCTATTGCTAATTGACAGCTCTCTGTTGAAAATGATGTATGTATTCAGGATGTGCTGGTGTTTGTTCCAGTTTATCCTGGCCCTAGTGACGACACTTCACAGGTCTCCCTTCAATCCCTAAATCCTTGGCAAACAGATAATTTCCGTACATAAACCTCCAGAGTTCTATCCAGAGTAGCCCAAAGGAGGTTTCTCTTCTTTCTTTTATTTCCTTTGTGGATCTGAATCTCTAACCATCATGCCACAGTAGTTTCCAGTAAATATCTGGAGAGGAGAGACAGGGAAAAAGTAGTCTGAAATTGCTCAGTGGAAGGCAGGGGCTTTTGAAGGCAGGACACAGGCTTTAGCTCAGCAGATCTGAATTTATTGTGTTTGCACTTCTGCAAATTCCCTTGAGATCCCTGACAAGGCATCCCCTTTCATTTTGCCTTCAAGCTCTGAAGTGTCTGTGTTAGAGAGACCATAACTCACCTGGGTAAGAAGTCTCTCCCTGTGCATGCAGAGCATCTGCCACAATGAGGCTTCAACCTGAGCTGAGACCTGGTGAAGCTACTTCCATATAAGCACTGGGTGAACTTCTTGCGTAAAGTATTGACAGTCTGTTCCCTTGCAGCGCATTCCATTGCAAAGCTCAGTGCCTGGATTTCCAGGTTTCTATTGTTCCTTCTCCTAATGATGTACGTATAATAAGTTAGAAGTCATCTTTGTGAAACAGACATACTTCTTTGTAAAAAACAGAGCAAGTTTATCTGTTTTTTAATTAAAAAAAAAATAACATCACAAGACTCTGCTTGTCAGCATCCAGCAGCAAAGACACCTGAATCTCAGGGAAGTGACTCCACTCTTTTTCTTATTCAGGTGCTCTGAGCATCTATTTCCCAGACTGGCAGATTTTCTCCTCCTGTAAGGTGATACTGTATTTCCCCACTGTCCTTGCCCTTACCCCAAGGCCCTTGCTGTAAGCCTGTCCCAGGCTGTAAGGATTCGTACAGAGGAGACATATGGCCTGAACATCTGCTGCTCTGAGGACAAACCAGGCTATTCCCACACACCAAGACTTCTGTGGGCCACAGTGTGCATGATGTGAGCTGTCTCTGTGTGTGTGTGGTACACGATGTTTGTGCAGCACACTACTTGGAGCACTGACTGCAGTGCAGCAAAGCAATGAGAGTCACAGCAAACCTGTCCTCTTTAGTGATGTTTGTGTGTCCAGGCTGCTCAGGGTTTGGAGAAAGTGTGTGCCAGGGTGGCAAGAGGGGATGAAGAGTAGAAGCAGTAGCATCAGTGTGAATTCCTCCCTCTGAAGATTAGACTGAGGAAGCAACTCTCACCTTCAGCATGTTTCACAGGGCAGGCTAAACATGTGGGACAGGAATACAACAGTGGTTATTTCTCTCCCACTATCTACTATTTGATCTTGGAATAATTCCTTCATTTCTTGTTTTATAAGTACCCTTTTTCTATAATGATAGGATAAGAATACCCTCCTTTGTGAAGTACTTTGATATTCAAGGAGGAAAAATATCATATAGAAGTTACAGATTATTAGTTTTGTCAGCATCACAGCCATCTTCCTCTTGAATAAAGTCTCCCCTTTGTACAAAGAACATCATTGTTGATTATCTCTCTCTGGTGTCACACTGAAATATATCTGCTTTTATTGTACAGGAAGAAAGAGAGTTGTGTTCCTTCATTCAAGGACCTGTTAAACTTCTCAATGTGTGTCCTGGCAAGGCATCAGGAGAAGAGGGTAAAAGAGTAAATGAGAATAATGACAACCTTTTTCTTTGGCTTCTGTCTCAGTGGATTTCTGCTCCCTGAGTTCCAGCAATTTCCAAGTTAAAAAAAAAAGCAGTTTATGGTTTTCATTATTTCATCTGAATTTCCTTAGAACTGGGGCCAGGTACATTCCAGACAAAGGGATCCTTTTTGACCAAACTTCCCGATTTCAAGTGTGTAACATTCATCCTACGCAATCTTGTGTTTCAACTGAGCACATTTCACACAGCTATGTTCAGGACTAGGACTCTTGTATTACACCAGCTTTTAGAGGACAACATAGTGCAGTGCTTTCATCTTCACTTGCCTGCCTATTTGTACACACATGAACAGCTTCTGTCTGTGTTAAACTGGTAGGGTACTGCTCAAGGCGCGATGGGAATCCCAGTGGCACTACTTCCTGACACAACCCTGGTACCTATTGTGTGGAGATAGAACCCAACAGTTTTGAAATAATAGTGGGATCAGAGGTATTGTTGTTCAGATGAACATCTTTTGAAGACTGAAAGATTTTTGGTTTTCACTACATCAGCTGTGTACTTCTTGTATCTGGAAAGCAGCCTACAGACCCAGAGCAGGAGAAATCAGCAAACTCCTAGAATTGTAGAATCATTTGGGTTGGAAAAGACCCTTAAGATCATTGAGTCTAACCATAAACCTACCACTGACAGCTCCACCACTAAACCATGTCCCTAAGAATAATGTCTACACACCTTTTAAATACTTCCATGGTGATTCAACCACTTCTCTGAGCAGTCTGTTCCAATCCCTTTTGGTGTTGAATTTTTTCCTAATATCCAATCATGACTTCCCCTGGTGCAAATTGAGGCCATTTCCTCTTGCCCTGTTGCTTGTTACCTGGGAGAAGAGACCAACCCCCACCTCACTACAAACCTCCTTTCAGGTAGATGTAGAGAACAATTAAGTCTTCCCTGAACCTCCTTTATTCCAGGCTAAACAATCCCAGTTCCCTCATCTGCTTCTCATCAGACTTGAGCTCCAGCCCCTTCACCAGCTTCTCTGGACATGCTCTGAAACTTCCCTTCTCTGGACATGCTCCAGCACCTCCTTCTTGTAGTGAGAGACTCAAAACTGAACACAGGATTTGAGCTGCGACCTCACCAGTGCCAAGTACAGGGGAATGATCACTGCCATGGTCCTGCTGGCCACACTATTTCTGATACAGGCCAGGATGCCATTGGCCTTCTTGACCACTTGGGCACACTGCTGGCTTGTGTTCAGCTGGCTGTTGACCAGCAACTCCAGGTCATTTTCCACTGGCTTTCCATCCACTCTGCCTCCAGCCTGTGGTGCTGCCTGGGGTTGTGGTGACCCAAGGACCTGGCACTTCATCTTGCTGGCCGTTGTGGTGCAGCGAGTGGGCTGTCATTCGTGTCAGAGCTCGGAAAGGGTGGCCATGGACTCTCAGGCCAACTTGAGCTATGACATTCTGGTAAGAGTTAAGCTGAGCTTATTTCAGCCCAATTCAACTCTTTTTCCCATTTTTGGAGATGATACCAAAGGAGGAACAAATAGGTCCATGTCTTTGTTTTCTTCTTTTAGCTATAAAGAAAGGCTGAAAGTGTTTGTATTTTACAGATATTCTGAGAAAACTTTTCAGCAGATACCTTCTATGTGAAAAATTTAGATCTTGTCTCTACTCTTTTTCTTGATACACACTCTGGACAACTTGAGAACTAATAGGATTATGATATCTATGATAAAGGTATAGCACAAATAGCTGAGAGAAAAAGTAAATTTTATCTAGGCTGTTTAAAATTCTGGGTTTTGTTAGTACATGTTTAATGCAACCCCACTATAGGCAACTGGAGAAAAAAATATCAATTTGCCGAAGAGTCATCTCAGTCTGATCTACACAGTCAATACCGCAGATATCCGTGCAGTTTTACAGGAAGAAGCGGTGAAGATAAGCCTTGACCTTTCTGATGCTTGAAAGAAAAACAAGAGAATGGAGTTTGTCAAAGGGGAGAAAATGTCCCACTTTTCAGGCCTTTTTTTTATTTGTCTCAAAAAGAAACAAGAAGAGCACAGGCTCACCTTGCACTTCCTTTTGACATTTCACCTTTCTGGTTCCCCTTATAGCTCAGGAAATGTCAGAAATGAGCTGCAGTCAAGGCAGAAGTTTCTGTCTGGAGAGTGACCAAATCACAAGCAGCCCAGCTGTGCATCTCACCCTCAGCCTTAAGAAGCCGACCTTGCAGTTGATTCTGGGCTTGAAACATCCCAGAATGTTTAAAACAATGGAATAAAAACAAAACAGCAATTGCTCAGACAGCAGGGTTTCCTGGGAGCACTGAAAGTCCTGAACAAGGACACATCAGCCAACCAACCATTGCTACCAATTGCTTTGCATATCTTGTACAAAATGACACCAAGGTAGAGCTTTGTCAGATGTTGCCTTACGGTTTTTTAACAAGGGTAGAAAGTGGTCAGACCTCTGCCTTACATCCTGTAGAAATTTGCAGTATTGTAGAGAATTCCAGTGAAAGTACTCTTAGAATGTGCTATGGAGTTTGCTGTCCCACTGGCTCAGCACCAATTTAGTTCTGTGTTTCATAAAAGTTATTTTACACAGCAAGTAAAATGGGTAAATCAAAGGCAATTTACAATGCTAAAAGAATCTCTCCAATAGTGAGAATCTTTTCTCTGATGACCAGTGACAGGACCTGAGGGAATGGCCTGAAGCTGTATCAGGGGAGGTTTAGGTTGGATATTAGGAAAAAGTTCTTCATCCAGAGGGTGGTTGGGCACTGGAACAGCCTTCCAGGGAAGTGGTCACAGCACCAAGTCTGCTAGAGTCCAAGAAGCATTTGGATAACACTCTCAGGCTCATGGTGTGATTTCTGGGGCTGTCCAGTGCAGGGCCAGAAGCTGGACTTCAGTGATCCTTGTGGGTCCCTTCCAACTCAAAATATTCTATGATTCTATGAATAATGTGGGCCCAAGATTGCCCCAAATAACTATCTGCCAATTAATACTCAGAACATCCATGTGTAAATTTACGAAGAGTCAAAAGAGAGTATAGCAAAGGTAAATGCCTTTCCTGAGAAACCCACTATCTAGATATTAATCTTCTATAAATACATTCCTAATTCTGGAAAGCTACAAAGAATAAAAGAAACAGAGATGCTTTTCTGTGAAGGCTGAAATTAGATGTTCATTTCCTGCAACCTCTAGGGAGATCACATTTATTTTATTGAACATTTTACCAACACTGGGAAAATATTCTCTTTTCCTGAACATTTTCCCTTTGTCATGTTGCCAAAGCCTTACAGAATGATGAATCATTCTTTACTGACAGTAGTGCTATTATTTCTCAATTGTAACATAAGCAGTATTTTTGGTGCAAAAATTTCAGACACCTTATACTGACGTTGCAATGGGACCTAGTGCTGTGTATTTGAGCATATGAGAGAGAAGGAGATGAAGCAATAAAAAAAATTATTCCTGCGGTAAAATTAGGCAATGTTCACATTGATCAATCATACCAATCATGCCAATAGGGCTGCATGTGTACTTGACAGTAAGATCCACATTGTAAACCATGGAACTGCACAGGTGAAGACACAGCTTTAGCAGGAACTATCTGATGCTGCAGTAGATGAGAACAGTGGTAGCTGTTCTCTGAGCTCTGAGCTCAGGGCTCAGGGCTCTGGGCTCAGAATAGCAATGGGAATGTCAAGACAAAAATCCAATGAATTTGCAGGAGAGTAAAGCAGTGGGTAGAGGGTGGGTGGTTGTCACAGCTTGGTTAGACTTCCCTTCAGCCCCTTCTGAGGTGCCCTATAGAAGGACAAAAATAAATTTAAACTAACATGGCTGAGAAACAAAGTCTGTGGGTCAAAACTGTCTGAGAGATAGGAAGAAACAGTAGGAACACTTTTTTTTTCCTCATACCCTGACAACATAGGTGTAGCTAGGTGTCTAACATGGATGTGAATCCATATGTAGTTTAAAACACATATTAAAAAGTGGTGAGCTGTGATCTAGCAACTTGTGGCAGGTAGCATAAGGTTAAGCTATCAGTCGAGATCAAGGAAAGTCTATGAGTAATTTCCAAAGAGTCCTAGCATAGTTTAAGGAAGAATAAAGGGAAGTAGACACACAACAAGTAGAATTCAATACAACCATTGAAGACTAAGTTATCCCCACAATTCTCAGTTATAGGTTAGTTGCATCAGCTCGGGCAAATGAGGTGGCCAAAGAGGTGGTGGCTACAATGGCAACTGCATCTCAGCAAGCCAGCAAGTATGGACTGATCAAGAGAATGATGCAACGCTTTGATCTAATCAGTGGGATCTGACCCTTGTGGGATACTCATCTTATCCCAACTACTGCATTTCAAATGGATATTGTGGAACTAAAGGATGGTGAGGAAAAGGGGAGAGGTAGGGTAAAAAATACTAGACTGGTCTCTTGCTGGCAAGTAAAAAACTGTAAGCACTGTCTTGCTGAAAAATAGAAACCTGTGGAATGAAGAAAATGTTAGAGAAGTATGGTTTAACTGTTTGTCTTGGTTTTTAGGAACCAAAGCGTAATTTAATGAAATAGAAGGTGCAAAATGTAGTTAGATCACTTCCACCACATATTTCTGGGAGCAAAATCTTAGCAAGTTTTAAAAGGGTATTAAACATATATATAGATAGCAAGAGGTAAAGAGTATAATTACTAAACCATAAATGCTTCAGGAGCTGAGCCGGTCTTTATTAGTGGAGAACAAGATAAAACTGTGAGCTAGAAAGGTTATCCCAATGAGTTTACTGTTTTTATCTGTTGAAGTAATAAAGTCCTGGTCATTTCTGGAGGCAGAATGCTATACAAAGAGGATACTTAATCTTGTCTGGCCTGACTGCGTTTATGTGACAATGTTTCAGCAGATCTATGAATCCTGGGCCTGAAAGAAAAGAAAGGATTGAGGAGTGAGGTTTCTTGGCAAAACATTTTGTGGTCCGATAATGAAATAGCAGGGGATACTTCAGGTCAGTCCTGAAACGCACTGCTAGAGCCATCCAGTAATAGAAGTCATCCATTATCTCTCAGGCACAAATATTTTGAAAGGAAAATTTCTGCACAGGCTCGGAAAAGATGGCTGGCTCATCATTCTGATGAGATTTCCATAGAGAAGTTACAGTATTTGTAAGGTTGCCAACTTTTAAGCAATCCTCTCTCAGCCAGTTTCTTTCTTTCCCTCCTCTCACTACCAAACATGATTAGATCATATTATCATATTATGTATTGCCTGCCAAATTTCATATCTAGTTAATCACGCTGAGCACTGTGACCTTATAAAAGAATCTCAAACTGATTAAACTCTTTACTGTGTGCCTACATACAGGAAAAAAAGAAGTCTCACCAAGTACTCTTATTTTTGAGTACTATTTATTAAGGTATCTTGATTTATGTTTTCTTCCTCTTTTTGCAGTTGATATGTTATACTTCAAAGGAAAGGGGCTGTAAAAGAAAACAGGGGTCCACCCTACTTGTGATTACATGGAAGAGGAGGATGGTGCAATACCAAATACACTCCAGAGAGCCAGGAATATGCATCTTATTGTTCCCATTTATTTGTTTACAATGAGGCCCACATGGCTTATTTTGGTTGATAAAATCATAAAACATTTAAAGCAGTTCATCTGTGCTGACCAGTAAGGCTTTACTCTGCTAGAACAGCAGAGCAGAGCTGGCACCAAAGGCCAGATCCTGCCATCCTTCTGGTATGTTTACTTTGCAGAAGCAGACAATATTTTGCTTCATGATGAATGGCTACCCAAACCAGCGCGCTCTGTCTGGATTGGGATCAAGGTGGTTTTGGATTAAAAATACATGAAAAGAAATCTAAACTGAATGTCAATGGCCAAGAGATTCTTTACACAGAAAACAATGACTGAATATAAACAATGGTGTTACAGACAGTACTAAATATATGGGGAAAAAATTCTACAACAGTCAATACTTTTTCAGCACAAACTAAAAATTCTCAGCTGGATCCAAGACCAGCTCTTCTGAAGCAGATTAAACTACTCAAAGCAGACTTGCTGTGTAGGCTTTTCTTCCCTTGTATGATTTTTCATGTTACAGTGCAATGGGAGTTCGGGAAGGTCTCAAGGAGCATGAACACATATAAGAAATTTAAATCTATGCTGTCATGAGGCACATGTTCTCGTAGTTTCAAGACAAAGATAGAGAAATGCGGATTTTCTAGCAGGACAGAGTGCAATGGAATAGACCATTTCTTTCTTTTACTGCTCAAACTTGTAACATTAAAGACCTGTTGGAGAAAACAAGAATTGGTCTTATTTCTTTTCTGCTCCTTTTTATTGCTTCTCTTCTACGAAGAAATGTTCAAAGTGGTAAAAATCAATACTCTCTCTGTCAACTTGCATGCCACTGAATGCTAAAAGCCAAGGGGAGCAACAATGGTATAGTAAAATCTATTACGTTGTTTCAACAGTTTTTTCAATCTTTAAAGCAAAGCAGCAGTGTTTATTTCTAATCCTGGAGGCTGCTACATAAATATTTGCTAAAAGCTCTGATACACTTATTAACAATATATGTTGAAGGCTATCTTATTTAGAAAGTCCTGTCACCCTTTCAGTGTCTCTGTAGTGTTATGGTGCTGGTCTCTTGGTAATCCTAGTGGTAAATCTGGCCTGATGGAATCTATTTATTTTTATTTCTTGTACAAAGCAGGCAACACACTGCAAAATGAGGGCCTCATTCCTGTTTGCTGCCAAGGGCAGCAACTGCAGTATTGACAGCAATGCTTCACATTTCTGGAGGTGAGGAACATCCAGCCATCCCAGGACTTGTGCAGAAAGCTTTCCATATGACCTCTGACATTGTCACTTCTCCTAGTTTCGGTAATGGCTACCACTGGGATCTTTAGGCTTCAAAAACTTAAAAGAGTGTAATTTAGACCCACTGAATTCAGTGGGACTACAGATGTAACCAAAGTTTAGCATGTGCTTAATTCTTTACTTGGTCAGAGCTTAAAATACCATTGCAATCAGTACTGTGTAGTATCTTCATGGATGTTTTAAACAGAGGTCTTATAAGCTATACAGTCTTCTATTAACTTGAATAAACTTTTTAGTTCACTTTTTTTGTATATATAGTATTTTTACTTGAGTCACGGCTCATAAATCATCTAAATCTCCTCAGTTTATATAGCTATAAGTAACAAAACTAAACTAAGATGCATTTTTTGTGGCACTAAATACACAGAAGGAGATTTCCTGATACAAACATATCCTACTACTAGCTGAGCCTGAATTCCTGAAAAGTGTGACAGTTAGTGATTTCACAGATGCAAACCAAATTCTCCCATAGGAATTATGTCAGGGCCGTGGGTGGGATTTGTGCTTCCAAATTACACACAGTTTAAATATTGAGGGACGGTATTTAACAACAGATGGTCTTTCTGTTTCATATCCCAATATCACTGCCTTAATAATAATAATAATAAAAGTATTAGGGAACTTTTTTTTCTAAGTTTTAAGAGAAGCATCATTAGTGGTCTTGGCATACCAGAATTCAAAGATGATAAGGATGACATGGAGAGTAAATATGTGGAAGCAGGATCATTGGGATTCTCAGCTGGCACATCAGTGTTTGATAGGGCCACTTCATCTATTAGTCTGAGCAATCTTGCTCTCTTTCTGAATCATTACATTTTTGTTGTCTTGGTCATCTTTTTCAGGTCTTTCCCTTTTTGTCAAGGTCAGCCAAGTCAATCAAGGGAGAAGTATGAAAAACCTAAGAACTGATTAGTGTAAGACAGTGTTAAATGATGAACAGCAGAACACCCAAAAGACGCATCAGGAAGATACATGGTGTGTTACTGTACATTTCCTGATTATGTACTTTTATGGCATGTAAAACAACTGCATAAAAGGTGAATGATTTTTTTACTTCTTGTTATCAAAATTTGATTGCTGTTCCCAGATAAACATTTTCACTGAATATTCCTAAGGACATTTCAGCAAATTTGACCTACAGGGACAGAGAAAGTGAGCCTTAACTTCAGTTTTTTGGAGGATCAATGAAAGAAGAAAAGGAGATCACAAAAAAACTGTACTTCAAACTAAGATCTTAATTTGTTAGACACCACTGCTCAAGTCTTACATCACTCCATTATCTAACTTCAATGCAGTTACAGCTTTTGTGAATCATATTTTCAGAACTGCTATACTTTTACATTGCCAGTTTGAAAAATCAGACATTCAGCACCTCTAAAAAGCTGACCTTTCACCAGTTACTTCCCACAGACATTTTTCTGACATTTATTTCATGCACACATCCATCTGACCCGACTTCACACTGCAGTGGTAGGCTGGCCTTCTAGGTGGAACATGACTAGGTTTCTGTCCCCAAACCTTATTCTCTTTTTGGCTTCCATGCTAATTCACATGACCATAAAACATAAGGCCAACTTAAAAAAAATTAAAACAGTTCCTAATTTTCTGTGTATCTGTTGTTTTGGTGATCAGTTTGAATTTGCTACATAGTTAAAAGTTGTATTGATTAACCTAGAAAGTCTTATTTGTTAGCCTACAAAGCAAACATGTATATCACAAGAATTTGTTGCTGTGGAATTTTGGTGCTGAAAAAATCTCCCGGAGCAGTTAATCAGGGGTGAGATAAGAAAGGGTTTATTTTGCCAAGGCTAAGATGTTACAGGACGCCCGCTGGCCGTGCCTGAGATGTTACATTTTATAATACCATCCATCCAATCCCAGATGTGTCCACCCTGTGGCCTTTACTCTGGTCCGCCCCGGGTCCACCCCCTGAGAACTGAGTCGGGGGGCTTTCGGGACCCCCTGTTCATCCCATCTTCATCTCCCTCAGAGCACAAAGGGTACATAGTTACCCAGTTTTTGACCGTGTTCTGTGGTTTAGGCTCTGATATGCTGTTCTGCCAACAATCTAGGCCTTGTCTTGACAAAAGACTAAACATTTCTACTGGTTTCAGGAGTAGGATTGATATAGGGAGCATAGAATGGGGTAAGAGGGTTAAGGAATGTGTAAACAAGGGTGCTAGAGGGAAAGGGACAAGGGACAAAGGGGGGGGGGGGTTGCTGCTTTTAAAACCTACTTATAAAACTTATTAGGCTTACCAATATTAGAAAAATAAAAAACCATTAGGGGCTTAAGGCATCAACTGAATCTACAGTGTTCATTTCCCCATAGGGAAATAAATAATTGCAGCCCTCTTTTATTATCCCCTTAGAGAGTAATATCAGTGTCTGACTGATTGTTAAGCAGGATTGACTACTGGCTAGTTTTAATTTCAAACCAAATCTTCCACCTGTTTCTTTTCTTATATGTTGCTATGGTGAAGATCCTCATAGACTGTATACGAAAGTGAAACACAGAAGGATCACTTGAAAAAACATACAGACAGATTAAGACATGCAATAACAACTGAACAAAAGCATATTTGCTTGTTAGGTACCATTAAGCAGTCATATTTTTCTGGCCATATTGTGCTGCTTACCTGTCCAGAAATATATTCTGAAAAATAAACTTTAAACTGTCTCAATTTTCCTGACAAAATCTTTCTAACAAATATGAGCATTACCATTGTCATTTCATGCCCCATTAGGTCAAGGGCTGTAACATATGCTGGCACTACAGCTCCCAGCTCTTTTGGCTTCTATTATTCGCACCCATTTAGCTCTCCTGGACTGTGATGCTTCAGTCACTGAGGATTAACATCCTACTGAGAGATGGGAATAGTTCACAGAGCTCGGGCCAGAAGAAGCCACACAAAGAAGCCACACAAAATGCTCTTGCCTGTGTAGGTAGGCTGCCGCAAATCCAATGTGAGTCATGAATGCTGGATATTGCATTCACACATTTGGCAGAACTTGAAGCCCAAAGGGCAAACTATACTCTTGACAATCCTAGGAATTTATAAAATGTTCCCGAGATGTTACAATAAGGTCCGGGATTTATTTTAAAAACTATATTTTACAGGTAAACACTTTATAATCTCTCCTCTAAAAGGACCATCCCCCATTTGACAATAATGTTTTGAAGGGAGGAGCAAAATATTAGTGCTAATCTTTCATTAAGTGCTCTTGCTGTTAATCCTAAATTGCCAGGTCTGAGTTTCATTTGAACTTAATTTCCCTCTGAGATACAAGCCCTCTGCAGCCTCTCAATGGGTCCATTTTCCTTTACAATATCTTTCCAATGGTTTCTTCATATATTGTTTGAGTGGGATGGGTATTATTGGGCAACCACTAAAGTTCAAGATCTAACTCCAACAACCCTGTTGGGAGCATGTTTGATTCATGATTCAAACTCTTTCTTTGACAGAAGATTCCTCTAGTTCAGTGGGAATCCTGTCTGTAACAGGAGAGGGAAATGAACTCCAAATGTTCTTGTAAGAAGGATGTTCTGTGGCAGCATCCAATCTGTAGTAGCAGAAATGAATAACATTGAAAATTAGAGATTTCCTTCTAGCAGGATCTCTGGAGCTCTGGAAGATCATTAAGGCCATTTGGGATAGAGTCATCTAAGCAGAAGTCACAAAAGCAGAAATTTTTCTGGCAATGTTCCAGTAGCAGAAACAAGAGATTTTTGTAGTTTGTGGGGGGGGGATAAAAAGTTCACTAAAATTTTAAAGACTGAAAAAAGTTCATTTTTATTTCAAGTCCAAATAGATTTTGTTCAGAATTATATATCCATCACTAATTAGTCTTCACTGAGTTCTCTCAAGCAAGACAGTACAGAACTTCAAGTACTGAGTGGGGATGAAGCTACTGTGTTCCACTCTGGACCTGCCGCTGTTTCAGGATATGCACCTCAGCTCATATCTCTGCATGTCGGTTTTCCCCAATATAAAATGGCAGTATTCTTTCTGTTTTTGCAGGTTGGACCACACAGCATTTTTAGATTTAATGATAGATTATTGGAAACCTGAGCTAGTGGTATTAATTACACATTAATTATTCACTCAGCGGTCAATTATTAATTATCAAAGGTCTTGTTTTACTCTAGGTTGAAATGGATTGTTAAGTACTTGGAAATTACTATTAAAATATTATAGCTCTATCAATTTTTGCACCACTCTGTTTTACAACTCAGTTTCAGTGCAATGTACTTTTCAAACCTGTACTTCGACCAATAAGACAGATACAAACATTGAAGCCAAATGCTAAAGCGAGATTCCTCAGCAGCACAGACACATGGTTAAGAGCTTCTAGTTTTCTTTCGTGGGGGATTACATACAACCTGAAATATTTGGCTGGTGCAGTGTGCCTGGCGTGGTCCCTGCCTCTTAATAGGAATGCAAGAAGTGCATTCAGGAGCATTTTGTAAGTTGCCCAGAGTCATTCCTGGGACTAAAGCTACATCCCAACAGGCAACCCATGTAAATAGGCCATGTGCAAACTTGTGGGATCATGACTGAATTCTCTTGTTTGGCTGCCGAGCCATTCTCTAAGGAGGCAGTAGATCCACCCACTAAACTGATTTGCTAGGTGCCAAGCTAAGTTAAGCACCACAGAGTAATGTTGTGTGATTATATTTTCTGGTTGCATAACTACCCTCCATCAGAAACAAGAAAAAAAAAAAGATGTAACAAATCTACCAGTTTTACCCTTTAGCTCACAGCTCCATAAAACAGAAAAGACCACTTTTCCACTCTAAAAGAGGTGTCCCTGAAGAGCTGATCTTTGCACATGACAAAGACACAACTTCAGCAACTCCTTTTCTACCATGTTGAATGTCTCACCACAGGAACTGACTCAAACAAATAGTTGTGGCCTTGTGGGTATATTTTCCCCAGTGGTTCTGGCCTTTATTAAACCTCAGTATTTGGTCCTCTATGTCTGGCCTTAACACTCACTTTGCCTGTGTTCAGCCTCACTAGGTACTCTGGGATTTCCATTCACCTTATGTACCAAATCCGGATTTTGGCTTACATCCTCATGAAACTCCCCCTCAGAGATATCTAAGCCTCAGATATCTGTAAGAAAACTTTCAGTCCAAAAAGGACTTACTAGGTTAAATAATTAAATTGCTTATGAGAAATAATGTTTAGAAAATAAACTAATCATGATTCCACAGGCTATAAAATAGCTTTGTGTTTCTTTCTGAAGATGTAAGGGCTCCCCATTTTCACTATTTTTATCTGCTTTTGGAGGCCTCATTTTTTTCCTCATTTTTTTTTCCTCCTGCCACTGACCAGAAATGGCTTGTTAGAGGAACCCAAAGCCAGAATTAGAAAGGAGTTTTTAGCATATATATGAATGATCAAAAAGGAGCAGGGGGCCAGCAAAGGAGGGTTTCAGGACTCTGGGCAAGAGATGCCCATCAAGGACTCCAGGGGAACATAGTCACTGACCCATAATAAGGTCCAGTGGGATTTGGAGAGCTTTGATGGCCTCCTCCTGAGGTGACAAGCACCCAGGGCAGCAGCCAGGGACTATGTACCATAATGGTAAAAATCTTGGCATCTATTTCAGGTCTTCTTATATTGACATTCTCAATGGTGGGCTTGTATCAGTGTTAAGAGGCTCAGAGAAAAAAAGATTATCATTAATATTTTGGTATTGTTTTACACGGAAGGTGCACAAACCCTACAAAGACTGTTGACAGTGTAAAGTCAATAGGTTGGCAGACAGACAAATCTAACCTAGAGAGATGTCTGGATAAAGGAATTCATCCCATGAAAGACCACCTGAAGGCGTAATGGATTTTGCACTGCAGTAAACTACTCAAGGTTTCCATTGGCGACTGGTCTCAAATTTTTGAGGTTGCTCAACATACCTGAGTGTTAGAAACTGCTGTAGGTATTTGTTAAAGCTTTTTGAGATTATTGAGTTTCTACTCCAATGCAACTGCAAATATTTCAATTTTCCCCTCTCACAATATATGTAAATTTTGAAATCTTGCTACAGAAATTAAATTGAGAAAGTCTGACTTAGAGGTATAAAATGTGTCCTTTGAAAAGTATTAAAAAATTGTACAAGAAAAATATAAAAAACCCCCAACTATACTGCTATGAAATACATGTTAAACACTAAAAAAAAAATCAGTAGCATGTGCTAATAGAAAAAGCAAAACAAAATATGACACAAAGATAAAATCTCAATTAAATGTTCTCTTTTGTTTGGATTAAACATTTCCTCAATATCAACATGTTCCCACAAAACATTTAAATTTTGCCAAAATTGCAATCCTGGCAGAAATGGACTCTGTAAAAAGGTTTTGACTAGCACAAGCACATGTATGCCAAGTGATTCCTTTTGTGTTTTGTGGTTTTCATTCACTGTGGACTGAACTTTTAGTGAGCCTCATTCATTCATCTGCCCCATCATAAAAATGCAGAGCTATTTTAAGCACGTCGTAAAGCGGATCATGTCACTTGGCCAGGCTGCCCAATTGCGGGATCACGGGCCAGGAATCCCTCTCTGCACCCACCCCACACCCAACCTCGCAGCACCCGGGGCAGACACCAACCCCTGCAAGTCCAAAGGTAGCAAGTACAAAGTGCCTCCTTCTGGGGACATCTGCAACTTCAGCTCACCCACAGCAACTTGGATGGCTCTTATAGATATTTGCATTTTTGTTTCTCCTGCCTTAACAATATCTTTCTTTACATAATGAAAATTGCTATCTCAGAGCTGAGCACTAAGCCAATAAACCCATCACAAAAGGGATCAGTTGCCAGAGTCCAGAAAGGGTTAAGGCAGCAGTTGGAGAGGTTTGGGGTGACGTGTGCTTCTGGACGCCTGAGAAGTCTCTTGAAGGTAGTTCCCCTCTGGTGAGGATGGGAGCGTGCTGAGGTCTGAAATCCGAGATCCCTCGCAGCCTGGAGCTGGTGAGGTCCCAGTAAAAGCTGTTTGCCTGCTTTCCCTTCCCGAGCAGTCACACCGCTGCACCGGCCAGGGCAGTATGGAGCGAGCACCCTGGACACATGTAGGACTCACTCTTCTCCAGCTCCTGCTCATCTCCTGCCTGCCAAGAGGTACTGTAAGTGAGTGTGTGTGTTCCCGGCATGGCCGAATGAGTCCCTTTCCTTCAGTGTGTTCAGAGGGGTTTGATCTCATGCGCTGTCATGGGAAGTAGAGAGATCTGGAGGGATAATAGAAAGAAGGCGCTCTGCTTTATGAATTTTTTTTCCTTGTCGGCATGAAGTGTGTGTGTGCGGAGGTTTACTCAGGAATTAATTTTGGTCAAACTTAATAGCCTTAAAAAGAAACAACTGGCTGAATTTGTTTGCCAATGGCCATCAAGAAAAGGGTATGCAATCACTTAGCTTATTACTCCTTTTATTTTCTCAACACTCAGTGCTAAGGAAATGATGATAAAAAGAGGCATTTAAGTCTCTGAATTGTAAAGTGTAATTTGTTTAGTTTGGCAAGACAGAGATTTTTCTCTCCAGCCCCAACATCAAGAATGAAGGCAAGGGAGAAAAAAAGTGAAGAGAAAAAAGAAAACAAAACCCACACATTGTTTCCAGTCTGGGATTTAGTTCTGCCAATATTATTCTTTCAAAGGGGAAGCCTTGTTAAAGCAGAATGATCTTTTTTATATTCAAGCCTCACTCCATTTTCTGCTGAACCAGCATATATGGTTTACCTTGATAAGGTTGAGCAAAAAGCATTTACTGTTGAGTGCACATTTGCTGTAGTTATGGCCATGAACATGGGCTGTTTACACCTGGAGGTGTCTGGACCTGCTTGCAGCAGCTAGCTGTCAGCATCACAGGCTGCTTCCTTGGGAGCTGCAGCCCTAAGGACTGGGAGGTGAGGTGCCCTCAAATCACCCACCCTTCAAGCTGCTGCAGATTTCAGCAAGGTAAGTGCCTCTTACCAGGGAAGCTGTCAGATAAGCAGGCACTCGGATCTTGATGACTATAAATAATTGGTGTCAAAGTTGGTGCTTCGGAGCCTGCTGCACCAAGGGCCGTGGCAGAGGGTCTGCCTCTGCAGTGCCCTTCCCTGCTGACCCCTCAGGACACAGGGTGCAGTGGACAGGTGGTGACCAGTGTTGTCTGCACACCAGGCTGGCCATCACCACCTCAGTTGTCCTGGGAGACTGACCTCCTGCCAAAATTTGCCCCTGGCTCACATGCACAGAGAGCTTCTCCTCACCTCTGTCCCACATGCACTGATTTATCCCTGTGGTGGCCTGTTCCTCGGCCATGTGCCGCCTTGCACACTGGCCAAGGGAAGTGGCTCCATGCCATGTGTTGGAGGGGCACAACCCCAGCCCTGTCAGTGGCAGAGCAGCCCTAGGCAAAGGCTGTGGCTGTCAAGCAGCTTGGTGGGTAACAAATCCCTCCTGCTGCAGGGGCAGCATGTCTCTCTCATGGGGAGAATCTGGTCTGTGGAGTAATTGGGCATCAGGTCCCCTTGGCAGCAGTGAGAAGGCGAGGCAGGAGGAAGGACAACTATGGGCAATGGGACACAAGGGCTGTGAGCCTTGGAGGTGCCAGTTCTCCTGACACTTCCTCCTCATGCACCAGGAGCAGTGTGAGAAGAGCCTCGGGACACATGGAGGTGAGCTGTCTCCCTTGCCCGCTCCCCTTCCTTGCCATGCCTCCACTGCCATGTGGCTGGTGGAGCAGCATTTGCCCAAAACAAGTCTGGCAGCATGAGGGGAACAGGAGCTCCCCTCAGCCACAGCGGGAGGGGCTCCTAGACACAGGGGAGCGATTCAGAAATGCAGTGGCCTTAACATGTCAGGGCAGGTTGGAAAATAGCATTTTTCCTCCTCCCCACAGATGTATCCAATTTTTATCCACATTTATCACACCCAGTTGCACAGGGCCTGCCTCGAGAGTTGGGGGCAGGAGTCAGGGCAGTCCGGGAATTTATTTTTTGGAATAAACTTGTAGTGCATGTGACTCATGTTTCCTTAAAAATATATGTGTTTGTGTGTGTTTCTGCCTATCTTCCCAACCTCTCCTCCCTTCCCCCTCCAGTCTCTGTCTAGAGAAGGGAAGGCCAGATGCACTCAGACGCATCCAGATGCATTCTGTCTTAGCAAATGGGTTACTTCAGTTCACATGTTTAGGTTCCTAGCATGGACAAAGGGAAAGAGACTTGCTTTTTGTTTTGGAAAACAAGCTGGGGTTACTCACTCTTGACCCTGAGACCACCTCAAGTGGCTCCCAGGAGTCCCTGCAAGCCTGCCAATGCCCAGAGGGACCCCTCACCATCACAGGACTGTGCAGTTGCTGTCAGAAGCATGAGCTCCCTCGGGGAAGTGGGTGCCCCTTTCTCTCCTGCAAGAGATGGATGTGGTATAGAGGCAAATGGGGAGGAAGGCCACAGGGCAGGGAGGGAAGTTATCAGCAGTGACAGAGGGCTGGCACACTGAGGACATTTTCGGTCCTTGGTTAGGACTGGACTACACACCTCAGGGGAGCTGTAAGGAGTAAAATTTGAAACAGAGGCTCAGAGGGGTTGCTGCTGTCTGTGTGGACTGTTTCTATCTGGGCAACATAAACTGCAAGTAAACTGTCAACATGTTCCAGGTCTCGCACCACTACAACAGGCAAGCCCTCAGGACAGGTCCAGCACATGTCCTCTATGTTTAGGACATGAGCACATTCTCGTGTTCTGTGGTAATGAATTTCAATACAGCAGCTGCTTCTTCTCCACAGATTTCCAAAGACTGTCCCATATTGCAGAAGTCTAACCTCATCAATGCTGTCACTAACTCAAAAGTTCTACATTCATTACCTGTTCCTATTCCTTGTCTTTCAGCACAGAGAAAACAAATTCTCTTCCTGATCACACTACTAGAATATTTCTGGCCAGAACAAGCTCCTCTATACCAGAAAGAATCAAAGTCTGAAGGGTAATGTGGCAACCTCTGAGTTTTAGCCTTATCTTGGCTATTTTTCCTGTCATAGTTTTTCTTAGATGAAAACACAAGGCCCTGGTGCCAATAATAAGATCACAAATACCAGCTTATAAATACAGAGAAGAAACTCAAGGAGAGGGGTGTTTAAAAAAAGACAGTTGAACTGATGCACATTTATTAAGTGGATAAATTCAGCTTAGTATTGTACATTTCCTCCTGTGTCCTCCCACTAGCTTTGATTTTATTTTTTTAATTGAAATCCTTTCTTTCCCTCCTCTTCCCCCTTACTACTGTGTAAAGCATGCACTATGGGCAGAAAAGGATGCTGACTGACTCTGTAGATGCAGCAGTCTAATTTTTCAGCAAAGGTTTCTGACTCATAAAGTAAGTACACTGAGTAAAACTAAAACAAGGATGTATTTTAGCTCCTTTCTTAATTAGCCCAGCTGCTGAAAAGAGTAATAGGTACATAATTTCTAAAGAGAAGCAAGTGGTTTTAGAGGCAGCGTTATCCCTTTCATCCTCTTAACACATCTAATAGGTAAATAGACATAATTTGCACAGTAGTTTATCTGAGGCAAAAAGGTTAACAATAAAGACCTGCACTTTCCTTTATTATTAATGGTTTGGGGTAGATCATTTCCCAAGAACCCCACTAAAAGTCTCTTAAAGGCAATGTCTCTTTTCCCTTCCAAGGTTTACTCCTCTTGGCCTTACTGAAATCAAATGGAGGATTTAACTGTTCCTCACAATGGAGCCACAGTTTCACCCCATGTTGTGCTCAAAGCATTTCCTGTTGTTAACATCCACATACATGACACCCGTGGGGTGAGGCCCAGTTTGCTTATCTATGCAGTGACAGTAGAGCTGAGTAAGAAAGGAACAGAAAAATGAAACAGACCTAAAGAAAATGTAAGCTGCTACTAGGTTTCACCTCTGTTGAAGCCATTTTTTCTTAATTAGAATGATTCCTTTCAGAATTATTACATGGTCAAATATTCCCTAATAACAACCTTAAGAAATTGCTCCTTCAAATTCAAATGTTCCTTTCTTCTTCAGAAGGCAGTTATTGTTGAGCAGGATGCTGAAAAATTAAGATGAAATCAAATACAAAGGGACATGTTCTCATCTGAGGAATTTTAAATTGGTTAAATAATCAATTTGAAAAACTCGTCTACGAACTCTAATTCTAGAGATGTATCTGTTTGTATCTGCTCTTATTACACTGCATTGTTAATGCAAGTGGCACTTTTCAAAGCAATTTGAAATAATATTTCTTTAAACTTAAGTAGTATTTTACCAATGTGCTCATGGATAAACTGAGGCAAGGGAGGATAACTCACCTTTGCAGAAAAACAGAATGGACTTGTAGGATGGGAAGTTCTATCATTGCAGACCAAGATGTGGATGTCCTTATAAAATATTTTCTTCCATCTTTCAGGAGTTCTGAAAAATACACGTACATCTCTCTCTCTCTCTCTCTCTCACACACACACACACACACACACACACACACAGAGTTCTCTCTTTTGGAGGACTCCGGAGCACATTTATGTGGCAAACTTTTCATTTCCCCCAGGTATGGATGGAGATGGCAAACTGGTTTTCTGCTCAGTCATCTGATCTGATCCCTCCACATAGCAGCTAATGTCAGCACAACTGTAGGAAGTGGGAATGGGAAGTCCAGGAGAGAAGGGGAAAAAAGTGTTCCATCTCAGAAGCATGGGCTTATATCAGCTTAAAGTGAGTGTACACTATAAAAAAATCCCATTCTTCCAAACAAGTGGAAGACACAAGAGATAATTGGTGTAATTAGGCTTGTGTCAATTCACATTAGTTCTTAGCTATATAATTTTCCCAGCTTTCAGACCTTTGGAACAAAAATCCCTTTCTATCTATCAAGGTATCTATGATTGACAAATTCACTATGGCAAAAGATTAGTGTGCTGAAGCTGACATTTTACTATGATGAGCTGACTGACCCACTCCTGAGGCACCAATGTGCTTGTGAATCTGTTCCTGAATCACTAAAGCTTTAAGCTTGATCTCAGCCCTGGGTATCAGGAGAGGCAGCAGCATCACTGTGGTGAATTGCCATTGCAGTAACTCAGCCCTTGGACTGACACTAACAAGTGACTGGGAGCATTGCCTCTTACTGCTGTCTCACAAAATCCATCACTGACAACCTTTAGGATGTGACATGTGCTATAGGGATTAGGAGGTCTTTCTAGGTGAAGATGTCAGTGAAAAGCATGAATGTGTTGTCATCTGAACCTGAAAATGTTCATCTCCCACCTCACAGCCCTCCTCATGCTGGACTTAAAGCATCAGGTGAAACATTGTGTTGTGCTCTGCCAGGCTCCTGAGCCAAGGAGGTCTTCCCTCTGACACCTGCCCTGGAGGTTTGCATGCTATCCCAACACAGCTATTTTTTGCTTGGTTTCCATGGTCTTGAGCTGCTTCCATGTGTGCTGTTTATGCCTGGATTTAATGGGCTTTTCTTCCATCATTAAAATCTCATAAATTAATCCACTGTTTATTTGCCTGTCCAGAGTCTTGTTTGTTCTTTGCAGCTAAATATTTTGCATGGGTTGTCAAGCAGCTTCTTCCTGCTTGTCCCAAAATCAGAGACACACTCACTGCCTGCAAGCCAGACTGCCTGTTTTGGAAGATTATCAAAGTAAAACTCACAAAGCACCCCACAATTATCTCTGCAACAGCTGGCCAAGGCCTTGCTTTCAGTGTTTTATTCAGCCAATAAATCTTTCCCCACTTTTCTCTGCCTCCTTCTCTTCTGTTTTGGGGTAATGATGGCCAAGTGTGGGTGTGGGAGCTGCCAGTGGTTACCCATCCCCAAACACACAAGGAGGAATGGGGTTATGCCTCTGCCTCCCTGGAGCACAGGCTGAGCTCAGCCACACAAACAAACACTGTTTACGTGCAAGCGGCTCTGTGCATCTCCCTCTTAAATTTCTGAGGCAAAGGTTTTATGTGCCTTTTGTTCAGTAGCCTAGAGATATTTAAAACAAAATCCCCAAAACAAAAGGGATTCCGCCATTATTGAAGGGGTGCATAAAGTTTTCACACAAATTTCTTTTAAGAATAGCTTCTGCAAAACTTCAAAATAATAATTTCATGATTTATGTGAAGAAAATCCTAGAAAAGGCCTCTTAAAAAAAGTCTCAAATCCCCATATTTCCTTGTCAGTACCTGAGAGCCTGAAAGGGAATTAAATTGTCAGTAAATCAAAAGACAGTCTATTTCCATTGTCTCAGTTGAGACAAAGGCAAGAAGTGAGGAAACAGCATTTCTAGGTGGCAGCAAGTTTATTTTTGCAAGTCATTTAAGGGACAAGATCTGCTCCCATCTTAGCACTAAATATTACCTCAAGGTCAATTTATGTTACAAATACACACATTCAGTCCATCAAGAATAAGTGTGGCATCTGCTTTTTGGCCCTGTTGTGAACACAAGCTCTACATATAAATATGCTTATGCACACATTCACACTCTCTTACCCACATACAAATACATGTGTAATATTTTAGGGAAGAATAGAGTAATTTAGGTGAAAAGGGGACTCTGAAGATCATTTGGTCTAGCCCCTTTCTTGGTGCTAACTTGGAGGTTGTGTTGCTCACAGCCTTATCTTGCCAGGTTTTGAGTTCCTGGAAGGATGGAGACATACCTTTGTCACTCCAGCGTAACTTTGCCTATGAACATTTGGATAATTTTATAGATAGCAATTTCTCTTGGATAATTTACAGCTACAAACCAAATGAATATAGCCATTTTATTAATAGGCTTTAGCAATCTTGAGAGAAATCAGATTTCTAGCTTGAGTTAGGAAAGACGAGAATTTAAAGGAAGCTTTACAAAAGCTCTGAGTGTTGGGTACTTATTTAATAGTCAGACTTTGCAGAGTACTGCTTCAGCAAGGAGTGAGACCCCCACCCCCATACACTAGAGAAACAGCTATTTTCTATCTTGTATAGTGAGATGTATCAAACTGAATGTCAGTTCTAATAAGATAATTAGACACATGTAATCAATTTGCTCTGGAATCTGAATCAGATACAATTCGTAGATAAAAGGCTTAATTAAAGAGAATAATAGCCATAGATTAAGAAGTCCCAGCTTGGCCAGGTTGACTGACTGCTGTTCTGGGAATTAGAATGTATGAGTTTAATTCCTGACTCTGCTCTTGTTTTTCTCTGGGACCTTGAGCAAAGTCACTTCACCTCCCTTGTGCTTCATTTTCCCATCTGGAAAGAGGACCTTGTAGAGCATATCAAGATCTACAGACAAAGGCTATAAAACTGCTGAACACTAAGGTTATTTTGATGCAAGATTTCATTATTGAAACAAAAAATTACAGCACCTTATTGAATGTCAGAAGAAGCTTTTTCCTTTTGAAATGATTATGGAGGCAGAGAAGGGGAATGGAAAGGTTTTGGCACAAAAAGCAGCCTCGTTCCTAAACCTAGAGCAGCGACAGACTCTCCCTGGTCTGTACACCAGGCACAAGGGAAAAGCTCAGTTCTGAGAAGCACAAAAGGCTGAATTTCATTTCCCAGCCAAAGGAAAAAAAGTGAAGAAACAGTTTGGTGGTCCCTTTTTTAATAAAGCCAGTAAAAATCATTAGGGGGAAAGATAAGCTTCCAGGAACCAGGTTTCATGAGGTCATGGAGAATCAAGTGAGACAGAGCAGCTAGGCTCAGTAGTAGGGAGCTCCAGCAGGCACAGTGATTAGGTTATCAGGGACAATGAAACAAAAAAGAGTTGTGTGAGAAGGGAGCCAGGTACAGGCATGCATCAGAGTGCTCCGCCTTAGAGATATATTGCTTGTCGCAATGACAAGGCAACCCCGTTACTCAGAGTTTAATACACAAGGAAAAAGGTTGTTACCTAACCACAATTAAAAAAAAAAAAAGAAAAAGAAAAAGAAAAAAAGAGGAGGATAGAGGGGATAAAAAGAGCTGGTCTCATTAAATTTCCTTCATGCCTCATCTTTCTAGTCTGCTCTCTCTCTTTGTACCATCAAACTCCATGAAAGCACTCATCAGGCCTGTCAGCTAGTTAGGAGGCATGCTGACAGCACCATGCACTCATTAAATCTTACTTTGTAGAATTTAGACAGCACACTGGTGAGAAAAGACAAGATCTGCATTTATTGTGGCAGAGTCACAATCTGAGGTTGTTTCTTAAAAGAGTAGTTCCAGCATAGCTTAAGTATCATATGAGGTTATGTTAAATAATAGAAAGATGTTGCCATATTAGAAACAGTATTTGACAAAACGAACCTTCAAAAATAACGAAAAATCTTGTTTCCTTTGGCAGAGAAGCCAAATGTAACAACACATGCTTCTGAGTGAAAACAGGGAGAGAAATTAGCAAAACCCAGCCTCAAAAGGGGCTTTTCCTGGTGGACACCCTGGACTTCAGGAGCAAATTCACAAGTAGAAATACAACCAAAACATGCTGTCATAGTTTAAATAATCTATACCATACATGATGCCGTAAATCAGTCCTGCAATCTGAAGAAACTTTCTCATATGATGTCATCCTCTGTGGTTTTTTAAAACTATTCTTCTCACCACAGAAGTGGGAAGGATTGCAGAGACAGTGGACATATTCCTTCCCTCTGGTCTTTCTGCGTCCTCTGGCTGGCAATGCAAAACTGCCTCTGTGTTCTTCAGACAACCAAGCCACATTGACATTTTGGTCACATGTTACCATGTAGTTTGGGTTTTTCTGGGCTGAAGACTTTGGCCAGCCTCATGCCATACACGATCTGACAAATCACTGAATAGATCCTGCCAATCCTCATCACATAATGGATTATTTCCATGTGTCCCTCTCTCTGTTCTCTGCTTGCAGAGTACACAGTGATCAATGAAAACTGCCCAGGTGCTGAGTGGAATATCATGTGTCGGGAATGCTGCGAATACGACCAAATTGAGTGCATCTGCCCTGGACAGAAACAAAGAGTGGGCTACACCATTCCCTGCTGCCGGAACGAGGATAATGAGTGTGACTCCTGCTTAATCCACCCAGGTATATCAGGATATCAGGAGAAAATTCTTTACAGAGAGAGTAATCAGGCATTGGAATGGGCTGCCCAGAGAGGTGGTGGATTCACCATCCCTGGAGATTTTTAAACGCAGATTGGACGTGGCCCTGAGTGCCATGATCTAGTAAATGGACTGGATTTGGACCAAGGGTTGGACTCGATGATCTCGGAGGTCTTTTCCAACCCAATCGATTCTATGATTCTATGATTCTATGATTCTATGATTCTATGTTTATGGCCATACTGCATTCACACCCAATCTTTGGCCAAGGCATCAGCACATAATGGTGGATGCTGGGCAGGGGAGTGGTGAGAGCAGGCACATCTCACTGAGGCATGGGGTTGCCCCACATCTCCTCAGGAACTCCCTCTGCCACTCTGCTGACAGTAGCAAGACACTTGGCAGGGTAACATTGCTGCCAGAGAAAGAAAACACTTCATACAAGCAGTGCTGTCCTGAGGATGTCTTGGGCAGGTGTGGGAGCTGCCAAAGGGTGACACAGTAGCTGGCTTCACACCAAAAGTGGTTTTTTTGGTGCTCTGGGATGATTTTCATCCCCAAAGCAAGAAGAGAGAGACAATTTGGAAGTCCTGCTAGCAAGGAGGAAAGAAAAAAGTGAAAGGTGAGAGCAAGAGGAGATAGGGCCAGGTTAAAAGACATTAGAATCATTTAGGCTGGGCCCAAGTGGCACCAGCATCCACATTCAGATTTCTGAGAGAGGCATTTACAGTTGGAGCAATGAGATTTAGAGGTTTGGGCAAGTCAGACTAGGAGTTTGGTTCCAAATCTCTCAGCTCCCTAGGTTTTGGGGGTGGAGGTTGGGTGTGGTTCACAGCAGGGAAGCTGTCAGCACCACAGCAATCACTAATGTCATTGGCATTTTCTGTGGAAAAGAGAGAGAGGCTCCTCCTCTTTCTGCAGGACAATCCACCTTGGCTTTCATCTAACACAGTGGCTCTCCTTTTAGGCTGCACCATTTTTGAGAACTGCAAGTCCTGTCGCAATGGCTCCTGGGGAGGGACACTTGATGACTTCTACATCAAGGGAATCTACTGTGCAGAGTGCAGAGCTGGCTGGTATGGCGGAGACTGCATGAGTAAGTGTCCTCCTTGGGCAGGGAAGCATGTCAGGGACAAGGATTGGTGGGACAGAGCCAGAGCCGTGCTGTTTCTTTCCAGCTATTCCTGTACAGTGACACTTGCAAAGGGCACAAGCAGAAGAGGCCAAACACAACCAGACAGTAGGCAGATCTCCAGTGAGGAAAACTTTTCTCCCAGTGCTTGTGTGCTAGGGATAGGCTGGACCCCCTGTCATGGCAGGTTATGACCTACTAAACTTCTGGTTTATTTTGGTTTATTTTTAAATATTAACTACTGTGACTCCAGAAATTTTCTGGTGTCTGCATTTCTTGGACATACTTCAGAATAAATGCTGAATTTATGCTCTGATTCCCCAGAGCATAAACATAAATATTTACAAGGGCAACAGCTATATCAAAGAGCTTCTCCTCTGTCCTCCTTCAACCCTTGGACTGAAGAACCAGCCCCAAGGACGTCATAGTACTTTCTCTCTCTTTTACACAGCTTCAACGCACTCCAGGGCAGCTCCAGAAAACAGTGTCTTGCAACTGCTGACAGTGTCATGAGAGACCAGGACTGTTTCAGGCCCTGGTAGCAATATCTAAAGGTTTTGTTCCTGACAGTGTACAACAGCTCCTGCTCCTTAAATTTTGCTAAGTTGACGGTCCCAATGCTGTCTTCAATATCAAGTTCCATCAGCTAATTGGATACAGCTTAAGACTGGTTTTTCCTTTACCAATTTCCCACCGGTGAAGGTAGAGCTTTCTTTAAATTTTTTATTGACTTTGTTCACATTTCACTGGAAGGGATGAAAGCAGGGTCTGCTTTCCCTACTCTGTTCTGTTCATTGTTCTACATACCTCAGGCTTGCATCCTCTTAGTCATTGATTTTAAAGTAAAAATTCAACTTGCTTTCCCAACACAGCCCATGACCATTCAGGAGGTGAAAGCATACAAAATAAAATCATTACTTCAAACAGCAGAATGTGGGGAATCAACATGTTTTGGCAACAGAGCTAACTCAACCTTGATGCTTTGGAAGTTGATCAGCTGAGTCCTGTGCCATTTATGGTGTGAATTCTGATAGCACTCTAACATCCCGTTTGCTCTAGGTCAATACTAGAGCTCTCGTGGCACTTTTTATAAAAGCAGAACTGAGAAAGAATCATTAACTCCTGTAATATTTCCTCCATCTGCCTGAGTATATTGGTTGCCCACATTATATTTGTCTGCTCTCCCTACTTGTTTTAAAGCAAATACACCCTTACAAGAAGTCTATTTGGACATTTTTGCAATATTAAGATTTTGGAGAGCTTTATCTTTTAGTGGTTTTCCTACTACTCGCTCTTTTGAGGGAAACAGTGTGACACTAAGGATGTGGTCTCTTTTGTGTGGTTCTATGGTACTTGATAGGCAGCGTAAGAAGGTCAGAATCCCAGAGACACAAGGAAGCGCAACCACAGTAATTAAGGGACCTAATGTGTCCTATAGTGCCAATGCCAGCGCTGACAAGCACACGGCCGGCCCTGGGGACCTGCCCGGGACACGGGCCGCTCCCTCAGGTGAGAGCGGGAGACGCGGCAGGATCAGCTCCCGGTGCCCGGCGGGTCTGCGGGCGGAGGGAGCACCGGGCTCTGTCTCCCTCTCGCGGGGCGCGGCGGGTGTTACCGCGGTGCTCCGACTGCCGGGGCCGACGAGGAGGGCGAGCACCGCTCCAGCTCCATCCCTTCGCTCCCGGACCGCCCCCAGACACTGCTCGGGCCCAGCCCGCCCGGCCCGGCGGGGTCTCCGCTCCCCTCCCACTCGGCATCGCCGCCGCACGGGCGGGAGGTGGCGCCCGCCGGCCCCGAGGAGGCCGCGCCGCCCGGCCCGCGCCGGCCCGCGGCTGCAGGCGGGGAGAGCGAGGGGTGCGGAGAATCCTGCAGGCGGGATGGATGCCGATTTGATACTGTACGGCGGGCAGGGTGGTGGTGGAAACTGGCAGGGCCTGGTTACCTCAAGGGGAGCAGTGAAGCCTAGCCCTGTGTCAGTGGCCAAGGGGCTGGCTGCAGTCTCAAGGGAAGGGTGAGCCCCTGGGAGCGATTTCTGGGAAATGCCAGCAAAAGTAGTGACGTGCCTGGAGGGCCGTCTCAAGGAAGCAGTACCATGGGACGGCGTATGGGTCTGTCCAGTTTATGCTATCTGCTGGCATAACTGGATGCGTGGACATGGCTGAATACCCTCCAGAGGACGCCAGACCATATGGTAAAATGGTAAATGGTACAGAGTAGGCCAAAGGATGTTATTAGGAAAAAACCACACTGACTAGAGTTAATTGGATACTGGGACATTTTCTAATGGGACTTCTGTTGTATTGAATTATCATGCCCTAAAAGGTACATCAGACACTAAAACCAGAAGAAAATCAACCTGCAGAACCCTTTTCTCCGTTTGAAATGTCACCTGAGAGCACGTGCTCCATCAAAGCAGGAGAGTTTTCAAACAGGTGTCCTGAGCCTTGCTGTCTGAATGTGGTCCCTGTGATGAACAACATCACTTGCAGTTTTTGATACTTTGTGAACATTAGTGTTTCACATAATACTGGTGACCAACAAACAACAGGTAAGGACAAGTTTGACAAGTGACAGCTGCCTTCCCATATCAGCCCTTTTCTGAACACCAGTAACGTTTCTACTCTCATTCTCCTCTGCAGTCCTCTTGACCTTTGAAGGAGCCTCACATCAAAGATGTAGCACTCAAACAGCAGATAATGAATTCTTACCAGAGGTCATCTCAGGACCTCTCCCTCCATCATCCCACAGGTCTCTGTGGGCTACAACGCAGAGGTCTCCTGAATTTTTTTTTATTCTCTGTTAGTAACAAGCTTTAGAGGAAATCTTACTGTGGCCCTGAAAACTGTCTTTTTTCAGGAACAGGAACGGAACAAGGATGTTGATACTCTGCCAAAGTGGTTTATTTTTTTGTAAATGAGGCAGAATTTGCCAGCATTTGTGTTTATGATGTAAATTATTTTTGAGAGCTTTCCAGGTCTCCTGCAGATTTAGAATGGGAAGAGAAAAGACTCCTTTTGATCAACATATGATTGAACTGTTGGTCTGAGGAGTGAGCCTAACTTCTTCTAGAAGGTCTGGAGATAAAAGAGCATGGATTTGATGTGACTGCAAAGGTGCTTCACATGCAGAGACGGGTGGTAGCAAACCTGAGAACGTTCTTTTGGAGATAGTCATTGAATGGCTCCTCTTTAGTCTCTGGACCACCTGCTTTGCTGGCCAAACTTACTTCCTTGGCGCCAATGTTCAGAGAGTTCAGGCTGTACCGCAGCAAACAGAGGAGTGTGTTTAGTATGCCATGCATACAAGTATCTCTTTGCACCAGTTCTTTGGCTTTCTTTTGTTAAAGGCATCAAAAACTCAAAAGCCCTTCACGACGAAAGGGAAACTTTCTTTGAGGTGGTCCAAGCCCCCTGTCAAACCCTCTGAAGATTTCTAGCAGCTTTGTCTCAGGTTGTTTTTGAGGCAGGAGCCCAATGGCAGCACAAGGGCCCGTTTCTTGCTGTGGGAAGGAGCATTACCATTTACACCACAGCAGATCCTGCTGTACTCATTGAATCCTAATGTGGTTGCTGGGCACAGTCATTAATCCTTGCCTTTTACAGAGGGAACTAAGCAAGCCACAGAGGAGGATGAAACACTTTTGAGGAACACTTCTGAGCAGGGTTTCTGTTTCCTTGGGTCCTGCTTAATTAAGGGTAACTGAGGGTAAATGAACAAAGGGTATTTCATTTGAACAACACTTTCTTAAGAAGCAAGAAGAGTAATTGACCTGCAGTTTCGTGTTTCCCCATAGACCAGATGCGGCAGTATTGATTTCCAGACACTATGATCGATGGGAACGGCAGATGCTTGGTACTCCACCAAATCAGGTCACTGTCACCCTTTTTTCCCTAAGGAAGGAAGGGCCTAGGGGAAAGCATTAAACCCCACCATTTCAGTAGGAAACATTCATCCCGTATTACTGGTAAAAGTTTAGGGTTCCTCTTGGGAAAGAGATGGAAGCAGCAGGGCTTTCTGTTGGACTAGAGAGGTAAAAAGAAGTGAGAGAATTGGTGTGGAGGTCTTTTTGGTCATTTGACTTTTTACTTATCATCTGTGGTGTGCAGACTATCAGAGTCTCCTGATTTGGTGACTGAATTGCAATTTTTGGCTTACGGACACAGGCTCATACCTCAGCAAAGCAACAGAAGGCTTACCAGGGGATATAGCCATGTTTAAGACTCCACTTGGAAAAATGTAGTCAGGAAAGAAGAAACTGAGAAATTAGCTCTTTGGTGTGTAGTGAATTAACTGTGCATTTTGCTAGCATTTGCATGTACAGATCACAGTAAGCTCTGCAAAAATCACTAAACAATTTTTCTTCTTCCACGGAGGAAAATACTATTAGCCATATTTTATAGCTGGGGGAAAGGGAGAGGTTACTGAAGGTGAGAGAACTCTCTGGGCTAAAAATGTTCAGCATTCAAGATGAGGAATTAGGACAACTATCCCTGGACAGCTGCCTAGGGACAACTGCAGGATAACCATGAAAAGATATTGCTTCCTCAGTGTGTGACCTTGTCTGCTGTTTGTTCAGTTCATTGTCCTCTGATGGTTTTCATAGACTGGGCACAAATGACTGGACTACTTCATTTTATTCTGTTGATGCTGGGCACTGAAGTACATTTCACAGTATGTAAAGCTGAGAGCAACACAGGCAGAGTGGGTCAGGTGTAGAAGAAAGGTAGGAAAGATGGGATAAGGGCTGTATATTCAATATGTGTTACACTGAGTCATCAGTATTAACACTGATGATGGAGGAGCTGTGATGCTTATATACCTCATTGACATGGTGGCATTAACATGTAAGGATGATGTAGTGAATCCTGAGGACAAAACTTCTACCCTGGACTTCCACAGGGCTGATTTTGGCCTACTCGGAAGACTGGTTCAGAGGGTACCTTGGGAAACAGCCCTTGAAAACAAAGGGGTCCAGGAGACATGGACATGCTTCAAGAAGCAAGTCTTGAACGCACAGGAGCAGGCTGTCCCAGTCTGCCGAAAGGCGAGCCGGTGGGGAAGACAGCCAGCCTGGCTGAACAGGGAGATTTTAAAGGAGATTAGGGGGAAAAAGAGAGCTTACCGACTATGGAAAAAAGGACTGGCTACTCATAAAGAGTTTAGGAAGATAGTTAGGTCATGTAGAAAGAAACTTAGAGAGACAGAGGCAGAATTTGAACTCAGTCTAGCCACTTCTGTTAGGGATAACAAGAAGTGCTTCTACAAATACATCAATAGCAAAAGGAGGGGCAAGGGAAACCTCCATTCTTTGTTGGACATGGGGGGAAACATAGTCACCAAGGGTGAGGAAAAGGCTGAGGTGCTTAACACCATCTTTGCCTCAGTTTTCAACAGTAAGAGAGGTTGTCCTCAGGACAACTGGCCTCCAGAGCTGGTAGGCAGAGACAGGAAGCCAAATAGCCCCCTTGTAATCCAGGAGGAAACAGTTAGTGACCTGCTGAGCCACTTGGATCTTCACAAGTCTATGGGACCAGATGGGATCCATCCTAGGGTGATGAGGGAGCTGGCAGAAGAGCTCGCCAAGCCACTTTCCATCATTTACCAACACTCCTGGCCCATTGGGGAGGTCCCAGATAATTGGAAGTTGGCAAATGTCACACTGATCCACAAAAAGGGCTGGAAGGAGGACCCGGCAAACTACAGGCCCATCAGCCTGACCTCAGTGCCTGGCAAGGTTATGGAGCAGATCATCCTAAGTGTGATCACACAACACTTACAGGATGGACAAGGGATCAGACCCAGCCAGCATGGGTTTAGGAAGGGCAGGTCCTGTCTGACCAACCTGATCTCCTTTTATGATCAGGTGACCCGCCTGGTGGATGAGGGGAAGGCTGTGGATGTGTCTATCTGGACTTCAGCAAAGGCTTTGACACCATACTCCTGAAAAAGCTGGCGGCCCATGGCTTGGACAGGGGCACTCTGTGCTGGGTTAGGAACTGGCTGGAGGGCTGGGCCCAGAGAGTGGTGGTGAACGGTGCTGCATCCAGTTGGCGACCGGGCACTAGTGGTGTCCCCCAGGGATTAGTGTTGGGCCCAGTTCTTTTTAATATCTTTATTGATGATCTGGACGAGAGGATTGAGTGTACCATCAGCAAATTTGCAGATGACACCAAGTTGGAGGGAAGTGTTAATCTGCTGGAAGGCAGGAGGGCTCTGTAGAGGGACCTGGTCAAGCTGGAGGGATGGTCTGATTCCAGCAGGATGCGGTTCAACAAGGCCAAGTGCCGAGTCCTGCACTTTGGCCACAACAACCCCCTGCAGCGCTACAGGCTGGGCACAGAGTGGTTGGAGAGCAGCCAGACAGAGAGGGACCTGGGGGTTTGGATTGACAGGAAGCTGAACATGAGCCAGCAGTGTGCCCAGGTGGCCAAGGAGGCCAATGGCATCCTGACCTTCCCTGGCCAGCAGGACCAGGAAAGTCATTCTTCCCCTGTACTCAGTGCTGGTGAGGCCACACTTGGAGTACTGTGTCCAGTTCTGGGCCCCTCAGTTCAGGAAGGATATTGAGGTGCTGGAGCAGGTCCAAAGAAGAGCAACGAGGCTGGTGAAGGGACAAGTTCTGTGAGGAGAGGCTGAGGGAGCTGGGGTTGTTGAGCCTGGAGAAGAGGAGGCTCAGGGGAGACCTCATCACTCTCTACAACTACCTGAAAGGAGGTTGTAGCCAGGTGGGGGGTTGGTCTCTTCTCACAGGAAACCAGCAGTAAGACAAGAGGGCATGGTTTTAAGCTGTGCCAGGGCAAGTTTAGGTTGGATATTAGGAAGAAATTCTTTACAGAGAGAGTAATCAGACATTGGAATGGGCTGCTCAGGGAAGTGGTGGATTCACTGTCCCTGGAGGTTTTTAAGATGAAACTGGATGTGGCACTTGGTGCTATGGTCTAGTAACCACGGCGGTGTTGGATCAAGGGGTGGCCTTGATGATCTTGGAGGTGTTTTCCAACCTGGTTGATTCTATGATTCTATGACAAACTATCTCCTCTAGGAATATATCAGCTGTTTTCCTCCCTCCTTGTGAAGGACTAGAAACTGTGATAAGTGCAACAACTCCTTCTCTCATTCTCTTGCTCACTTGATCTAATTCAAGTATTCACTGTAGTTTTGCCACCTTCCCACCAGCTTCCTCAGCATCAGTGATTGCACAGGTCAGCATAGGCTCCATCAAAAGTGTTCTAAGCGGGAGTGTCAGCCAGGTGGGTGGGCTGGCTAATTAATTGTGAGGCAAAAGCTGTAAGAAATGGTTTCATTGGGCTACATTGCAAACCAGGGAGAAGCAATCAACTAAAACTTCTCTAGGGCTGCTCTTAGCCTAAACAGTGCTCCAGTATAGTCATAACTCTTTATGACCATTGTGTGGCTGTCCTATTATTTTATATACTGCCTTGTGAGAAGGTGTGTATCTTCCTAAGTCATCCTGTCTTCTCGTTCTGGTGTTGTTTCTATGTGTATTTTCTTCAAGTGTCTCTTGCAGGTCCCTCATACAGATTTTTTTTCTTCTTTTGCTCCCCAGGGTGCGGGCAGGTTCTTCGGGCTTCTAGAGGTCAGATTTTGCTGGAGGGTTACCCACTGAATGCACGATGCGAATGGACTATCCATGTTCAAGCTGGATTTAACATTGAATTAAGGTGGGTCATGTTGACTTTTAGCCAGCACTGATTTCAGGTGGACATTAGGGCATGTGGATAACCAAGAGCCCATGAGGGTCAACAGCTGTAAGCTCTGCAGCACTGAAGGTATAGCTACCACTTTGTGTTTGGTACCTCAGTTCTTTCCCCTGGTCTAGCTTGTGATGGGCAACCACTGGACAAATCATCAGTACTGTGCTTTCAATTTCCATTTAGGACAGCTGGATGCTAAGGAGAGTTTCTCAGATTTTAAGCTCAAGGTAGCTCTTTTCAAGACCTTTATACCAGAGAACCCAACATTTTCTGAAGACAGTACCAGGTACCAGACTGAACTACAACATTCTTTGATGAAAAGCTGTAGGAACATTTTAATATGACATCTCATGCAAAGAGAGAGTTGCCCATGGGACCTGCCTTACATTTAGCCTACATTTTCCCTCTGTTATTTTTCTTTCACTTATTTTACCAGACCTGTCTTCTACCAGCTTCAGTTATTCCTCTTACCATTCCTGTGTCTGGAGGATGTGATTAGTTCTCCTGCAAGTCATCGCTCTTCTGACCTGTGTATGCTTAGACTTACTAACCTGTTCTTTCTGATCCAAGCTCACAGTTTTTGACTGGGTATCCTGCCTAGTGCAGGAAAGCCTCCTGTTGGACTGATTTCGCATGTGTGTAGCAGGGTGCTCACACATGCAACAGGAAGTGTGGCAGCGGGTATCCAAACCCCACTAGTTAATATGATAAAACCAGTAGCCAAACCCTTCATATCAACCCTTTCACCAACTTTGGAGCCCAGGAAAAAGAGCTATGCTAGACACACAAACAGTTGAAATATGTTTAAAAGGTTTGAATGTGTTCCTGTATGTTTGAAGAGAGATTTAATAAGAGGAAGACAACTCAATTTAATAGAAGAGCTTGTGGCTTTCCCACACTAATGCACTTTTTTTCAGACTTGCAAATGCAAGCCTATTGTGTAGTTATGAGCAGCTGCAACTAATGCCTGGGATAGCATTGTAACCTCTTGACTTTGGAGAAATGTGTAGGAGAGACGGGAGCAATGCTGTGAGGAGGAGTTTTGTGTTCTCATGACACAACTTCACATCAGTCTCAGCATGCATGAGTTTTACCTACCTTGTTTTTAAAAGGTGTTGTTGAGGTGCATGATCTGCACAGCACAAGCTCAGGGAGCTGATTTTTTTTCCTGTTTCTGAACAGGGCTTTGTCAATTGTGAGGCTTAAAAAGTGCTTCAGGAGCTACAGGTGTCACCCTGTCTTCACTGTTACAGGGGTGGGTGTGAGAGTGGAAATGGATCCTGTGCATGCACCACTAGTGAATGCACCCATCCCTGGGTAAAATGTTGACAGCCAGGTGGCATCAGGCACAAGGTACAAGAAAGGGAGAAAAGGGTATTTTTACAAAGGACACTAGATTGAAGAGATGTACAGTTAGCAGATGTGCTAACTCTTTTGAGAAATCAGACCTCCATTGTAGACCCTGAGGGCCACCCGTATGCATACTAGGAAGATGTGTCACATGAGATCGGTACAGTTCATTCTATTTATCTTTGCTGTTACCAGAAAATGCAAAACTTTAACATGAGGAGCATCCTGCAGGGACTGCCTTTCTCTTTCTCCCCATGTCCAGCCTTCCTGCAATCAAACAAACACAGTACTAGGTATCTCCTTGATGTAACTAAATTGTTATATTCCAACTATGAAAGTCTCCAAGAGGGAAGCCTGAGCTACCAAACTTCTGTTGTAAGCATCTACATTCATCTGAGTTGGGTAGTGCTGGAGAAGCCTAAAGCCCTTTGCATAGCCTGATGATGAGTTTAATGTCTGAATGTCTAAAAATCCCATCAGATGACACAGTACTTCTAGGGAAAGATCAGAAACTCTTCTCAATGTCCACACTTAATCCTGCCACCCTGCAAGTTCTGCAGGAGGCACAGAGGAAACCTTCAGGGCAAACACAGAACAGGAGGACCTCACATAAGGTACCTCTGTGTAGTGGGTTCTCAAAGCTGACCATTGAGGTATTTCAGCAGTTAGACACTGTGGCAAAGTGGCACAATAAGCCTACAACTTCTCTTTTAGGCCATTCCTACACAGAAAGGGAGGTACAACCAGAGCCTGCCTCCTGAGTCTGCCATCCCTGTTTCCTTCACTGCATTTTCATACAAACATGCTGATCCCCTCTGTGGGTGGTAACGGCTTAGAACTGTAATGCACAGCCAGCACTGTGCTCAATCAGCACAACTGCTAACAAAAGAACTCTTTTCTTCATTCTGTCTGTGCACAAATCCTGTTTGCTGCCACCCTGATGGCTTGCAAGGGCAAGGATGGGGACACTGGGATACAGAAGGTGAACAAAGTGGTTGTCTTTGTTTACATAGAGCAGGAAGAGTAGAATTCTCAGGAGCACAGATAAATCTTCCCTTGCTTTAAGCTGTGCCACACAGTCCTTTGGAGGTTGGTTTAGAAATCTGTTATGATAAATAGTGCCCATATTGTGGTGGTAGTTTGTTTTCCCTGCCTTTTTTCCCAGCCTTGTTTTGTTTTGGGATGTGATGTATAAATTCCCTCAGCCTGAGCCATGTCAGGGGTGTCATACCACAGTAGAAGTAGCTCACAACTTTCAGTCTTTTTCTTTAGTGTCTCAGCAGAGAGTTTTAACTATTCTCTTTGGCTGGAAGCTTTCCTTAGAGGGGTTGGTGAATGTATTCACACTACAGACACTGATGAAGTCAAGACAATACTTTGCATCTTGTATCTGATGAGCTGTTGCATGAAATTAGCATGCTTATTTTTATAATATCCAAGAGAGTTATAATTACAGTTTCACTGGTGAGGGAACTGAGATTCATTACATTGCCTGCACCTATGATTTAAACAGCAATAGACCTCATGGTCTGTAAAGGGGCCTGTCAACTGGACCATAGCCAAGAGGTTTTTAAAAGCTTTGGCAGGTTTCCTGACCTGCCAAGTCTGAGTCTTAATCATGGGATCCCATGTCGTCAGTACAGTATATCTGCTTCTATGCCAAGTTAAATAAAATGCAAATCAGAACCCCTATGCCTTTCTGTTTTCCTCATTTTTTAATGCAGAGAAAACAAAAAATTAAAGAGAGTATTCTGTGTATGGTTCTTTCATTATGCGTTTTCATTCTGTGTGAGTATGTCTTGATATTCTTTGTTCAGGGATGCCCTTGCTAGACACAGTTTACCTTTACATGTATAAACAATACTGCTCCCAGGAGGTAATGGACATTCCAGAAACTTTCCCTTTGTACTCACACACATACTTAATGTTAATCAGAAATGCACCAGGTCAGAAAACCAGTAAATATTTTTTAGGACTGGGTTTCAGGATAAACTGTAGCCTGATAAGTGTAATAAGGATGAATGGGTTAATTTATATTGCTCTATTACTTCCATAAGGATAGATCCCTGGGGTATGTTTCAACAGTGAAAGAATGTTTTGAAGATGTAGTGTATAACCTGATACCTGTGAGGATGTCTATGACAAACCTGACAGAACTAGAATTCAACTCATGCATTTTATGCAAAGCTAAGTTGAATTATTGCTCTGTGATGCATATTTAAAGCAGATGTGGGTTTTTTTCTTGTTCTACATACCATCAGATGATTTAAAAAATGTGGGGCTCTGCTCCATTGATGTAGTTTCCTACAACTGCTCAGTCATTTCTCTATATGTAGTCTACTCCTGATGCTCTAAAACAAACCATATGACCTGAACAAAGATGACTGAGTAGAGTCAAAGAAAGGTCATTTCACATAGCATGGGGGCCTCCTTAACATGGGGGCCTGAGTCCCAAGATGAGAAGTTCAGGAAATAGGCTCTGCAACTCTCCTTCCCTTCAAACTGTGAGGTCCAGCAGCTGATCCAAAATTTTGTCTCGCTTTGGTGTGCAAATGCAGTCTGCAAATCAGTAGGCCCACATTGGAATAGGCAGTGTGGGAGATATAGCCTAATCCTAAATACACGTTTACAGTGGTCGGGGTTCCTAGGAGGACTGAGTACATAACAAGTTTCATCTATAAAATATCCTGCCGAACAGTAGTTACGCGGTCTCTCCCAGGCCCATATCTTCTCTTTTTCTGCTGTACCAAGGCTGATCCCAGCCTCCCTGGACATTGCACATTCTCCAGAGGCACTGGGTGTATCTCACTGTGTTTCTCATTCATATTCTGGTGGGATGCTTTGGCTCTGGACCTAACTGAATTCAAATAGCAGTATATAGCGTGGCTGTTAATGAACAAAAGCCTCGCACAGTGCCTGGATTGAAGCTAGGAAAGACAGACATTGTGGGAAAAGGCTTTAAATATTTCCCTTCTGCACTAACCCCTGTGCCTTATTTCTGCTCTCAAAAGAAGGACAAGTGCCAGACATTGAAGATTTACTACCATTTTGCTTTCTAATGCAAAATGTGCTGTAATATTTTGATTCCATTTCTCTGTTTCTGATTCTCTTACATCCCCGAGCTTTCTTTGTATCCCTAATTGCTGACTTCTGAACATCACACTGTAAATAGCTTTTGAACCTTGTTATTTGATGCTACTACTTTCAGTACTTAGAACTTTATTTAGGGGAAATAGAGCAATTTTTAGCAACTGGCAACGATAGAAATATGCCCCCTATATTGTCTTATCCTATATGAAAGTTCTGACATTGTATTATGGTTAGAAACCTGATGCATGTGAACAGACTGTATGACTTCAGTTTAGACATCACTGTTCTGACAGCTTATTATTCTCATGGAGGAACTGTATAGAGTTGAGCTGGCTCCCAAAGATCATTATGCAAAAATTGAGATGCAGTGAGGCGGACTTTATGTGGTTAGGGACTTTTTGATTCATTGAGAGGGGTAGGCACTAACTTAGCTAAACATGCAGATAAATCATATTCAGGGTGCACAGGTATGCAGTCTGACTGTGTGTCCTTGTTCCCCAAGATTTTCCATGCTGAGCCTGGAGTTTGACTATATGTGCCAGTATGACTATGTGGAGGTCCGTGATGGGGACAATTTGGACAGTCGGATAATAAAGAAATTCTGTGGAAATGAGAGGCCACCTCCAATCCAAAGCACTGGGTCTTCACTCCATGTTCTCTTCCAGTCTGATGGATCCAAGAACTTTGATGGATTTCATGCTGTCTTTGAAGAAATTACAGGTAAAATAGTCCAAATATGGAACATGCCACTCATTCTCATTAATTCAATTTCACTAATCTCTTTCCCTGTTTTGCTTCATTAAAAACTTTCATACTGTGTTGCCAACAGCAACTTACATAAAGTCAGTGTGGGGAAGATCCAAAAGCTGTCAGATGGCGTGTGAATGTGAGGCTCTTCTAAAAAAGACTGAATTCTTTCTACGTGTGTGAAGAACAAGCACATCAGCCAATAGAGAAAAGCTGCTGTTTTGCGTGACTGTTCAGTTTGAATCGAAGAATTAAGAGCACAGAAGGAAATAGAGGAAGGGGCATGGGTATCTGCAATGGCAGAATTGCTCAATGCTGTATGCAGGAGCAGAGTCACTGTCTCAGCTACCAAAAACCTGATGCAAAGCCTCATGCCCTGACAGAATTCTTGTGTTGGCTCATGTACCATTAGGGCTTAAAAAAAAAAAAGGGTGTACAAAGGACAGATTATTTTCTTTAAGAAAAAAAATAAAAGACGAGGCATTTTCTGTTCTGTAGCAATCTCAGTGTTATGAATGACAGAAGCAGGACTCCAAAATTACTGGTTTTGTTACTACTCAGTGCTTGAGTCTCTTACATTGCTTTCCATAGTTTCTTTCTGACTACAAATTAGCATTTAAAGTATAACTGGCTCCTCATTTTTCCATTGCATTTGCAGCAGCCTCTGTGCTCTTTCTGGATCTTCCTTGTTTAGCTATGTACGGAATTTTGGTCAAATCTATCCACAGTACTCCTGGCACAGAAGGTTAATCAGACTGTGCTGCTTTGCCATAGATAAACCCTGCAGGATCTATGACTCGCCATAACTTGCCTTCTGCACACACTAGTGACCCACATTTCATGAGGTCATCCTGGGTATACCTGTCTCAGGAAATTTAGTTAGTTTATATAACCCTTATATAAATACACAAACCTACAGAGGATCAGCTCTTAGCAATGAGCAGAAGTGTAACTAGCAATCTGAAATGTACGTACTTCTGGATGCAGCACCTAAGCCATTTCTTAGCCTGCCCTGTTCTTGAAATGTCACTTTTAGTACCTGCTAGTAACATAGCAGGAGCAGTTAGCTATTGATAGTTTGCCTGGGCTTACAGCAGGAGAGGTGACATAGAACAAATGAGTGTGGCGTGGGCTATGTTGCATAAGGGCTGCCTACACTCAGGGAACTAACATTTTCCATATGGTGCAAGCTGAATTGGTTCTGTTTTCCCTGCCCAGCAGGGAACACTTGGTATTCGAATATGGTTGAGCACTTTATTTCCGCCCCATTTTTAGTGGTAATTATTCTGAGGCTGTGAGGCTGCAAGTGTGGTAATCCACACAGAGCACGTTGTAAAGGCCTTCTTAGAATTTGTTGAGGAGGTCTTATTGTGCACTTTATTATGAGGCTGTTCTGGTCTAATGTGTAGCTGCAGTGAAAGGCTTTTCAAACACTCCCAGTGTCTTTTTATGTGAAGCATTAACCTGGCCAGCAGGACCATTTAAGGGAAGAATACAGTGTTCATGGGGCAGCAAAGAATTGAAAGCGAGGGCAGCACAGGATCGAAAGCTCTGGCAGCACATTGAAAACTGAAGCAATTCCCTTGAAATTTTCCTCTGTGCACAGCACTGTGGAAGAGCCAAAGTCCCCAGAACAGATTTCACAGGGCTTACTAGAGCAATTTCCTATGCTGCAGGTGAGAGCAGCAGCAGCACAGGTGCTTACAGGATGTGGACCAGGCCATGGAGGTGATCTGATGTCCCCAGCACCTTAGTGGAGTAGTGGAGAGGACTGAAGAAGTATCTTATGCTGCCAAAAGTGAATTCCTTGAATTCCTTCCCTTTCTGGCTTCCCTTCCTGTGAGCTCTGTACTGGCTTAGAAGTCACAGCTTGCTGAAACAGGGGTGCTGACTGCACAGATGTCACTGGTTCAACTGCCAGAAAGGTTTTGATTGATACAAAATAAGTTGCAAAGCCTGTATCTCCTTTAGGAAAGGTCACTGCATGTGTAGTTATTAAAGGATGAAACTACACAACCTGCTGCGCTGCCTAGTCTGGGGCAGGTGCTAGGTCCCATCCCATGCCAAGTGTGAAATGGGAACCAGTAACTGGCATGAGTGACTAGAAGTCACTCAGCAGAATTCAGATGAGAATCATGGGGGGCCAGATGGGGAGCCATCAGGGTCTCTTAAAGATTAGTCATACGCTGGCTCCAGTTAGATGAAAGCCTGTTACTGACTTTCAATAATAACACTTTACTTTTTGTACCCCTAAGCTAGCGATCTTTGACACAACACAGTGGATTTAACCTTTTATAGTATTGTCCTGTGTTGTTTGACTTAATCCAGGAAATCAAGACTCCTTAAAAAAGGAAAAATATTTAGTGCTCTTGAATATCAGGCATTTTCAAGGACAGTGTCTGACAGTATCTGAACCTTATCCTTGTCCACTTGACATGCTTACTTTTCCATAATCATGAGACAAAGCTGTGGCAAAGACAAAGCTGAAAGTTCACTAGCTTCAAACCAGTGATTACAAAAGATCAGTCTGTACAGCCTTTTGCTTCTCCTTCCCTTTCTCAGTGATATTTTACATTAGTTGGATACAGTAAAATTGCCACATATATATTTCATTTTAACAAATGAATTACTGTCTTTAGTCAGGCCTTAGTCTTCAATGACACCTGGAAGATATTTGTTGTCCAACCATGTATGAATTGCTCTTACATCACCACATGAAACCTCCAAAGAAGTCCATATGTGGCATCTATATATTTCTTGTCTCATGCCATCTGGATATAGGAGACTTCTCCAAGAGAAGCTACTCTGAGGTCGGTCCATATGGTGGCAGAGTGACAGATCCTGGCACATGGGGGCTTTTCCTGAGGTGGGAGATGCCTGAGCATGTCTTGAGGGAGGTGCTGAGGAGACCTGCACGTTGCCAGAACAACCAGCCCTCTGTGCCCCACCGTGCCTATGCAGAGCAGCCGGGGGGTGTGCGGCAGGTCATGCAGTGCTTGGGTGCACAGCGGGGGCAAGGTCCTGCTGTAGCTGCAGAGCTGAGCCCAGCCATGGTATCCACTCAGCAGGGAGCTATGTGCTCTGCACATGCCAGAAAGGAGGTGGTGACCCAAGCAGAGCTTCCCCAAAAACATGGAGCCATCCAGGTCTGGCTGCAGGGAGGGCCAGAGCCTGTCTTTTTTGACTCAGTCATCTCTTTTCACACTTCTCAAGCAGATTGACTGCAAGACAGGGACTGGGAAAGCAATGTCCCTCCCGCTGTAAGAGAAGATCAGGGCTGTGACCTTCTGAGGAAGGTCAAGCCTATGGGACCTGCCACCATGCATCCCAGAGTCCTGAGGAATTGGCTGATCTAGTTGCCGAGTCACTTTCCATTATATTTGAAAAGTCATGGCAGTCAGATGAAGTCCCAGGTGACTGGAAAAGGGGAAACATTGCACCCATTTTTAAAAAGAGGTAGAAAGGAGGACCCCAGGAACTACCAACCTGTCAACCTCATCTCAGTGCCTGTGAATATCATGGAGGAGATGCTCCTAGAAGCTGTGCTAAGGAACTTGGAGGACAGGGAGGTGATTTGAGACAGCCAGCATGTCTTCACCAAGGACAAATCCCGCCTGACCAACCTAGTGGCTTTCTACAATGGAGTGACAACATCAGTACACAAGGGAAGGGCTACAGATGTCATCTCTCTGGACTTTTGTAAGGCCTTTGACATGGCCACAACATCCTTCTCTCTAAATTGGAAAGATATGGATTTGATGGGTGGACTGTTTGGAGGATGAGGAATTGGTTGGATTCCAAGGGGAGCGGTCAACATCTCAGAGTCCTGATGGACATCAGTGACAAGTGGTGTCCCTCAGGGGACCATATTGAGACCAGTGCTATTTAATGTCTTCATCAGTGTCACAGACAAAGTGATGGAGGGAGCACTCAGCAAGTTTGCAGATGGCAGCAAGGTGAGTGGTGTGGTTGACATGCCTGAGGGATGGGATGCTATCCAGAGGGACCTGGACAAGCTCAAGAAGTGGGTCTATGGGAGTCTCATGAGGTTCAACAAGGACAAGTGTCCTGAACTTGGGTTGGAGCAACCCCAAGTATTGATGCAGGCTGGGAGATGAACTTGCTGAGAGCAGTTCTGACAAGAAGGACTTAAGAGTACTGCTGGATGAAAAGCTGGACATCAGCTGTCAATGTGCATTTGCAGCTCAGAAAGCCAACTGTGTACTGGGCTGCACCAAAAGGAGAAGAACCAGGAGGTCTAGGGAAGTGATTCTGCCCCTCCACTCCACTCTGGTGAGACCCCACCTGGATCATTGCATCCAGCTCTGGGGTCCTCATCACAGGCAGATAGACCTGTGGAGCAAGTCCAGAGGAGGGCTGCAAAGATTCTCAGAGGGCCAGAATACCTCTCCTATGAAGAAAGGCTGAGACAATTTCAGTGTTCAGCCTGGAGAAGAGAAGGCTCTGGTGAGACCTTATTGCAACATTTCAGTCCTTAAAGGTGACTTATAACAGAGATGGAGACAGACAGCTGCAATAGGACAAGGGGTAATGAATGTAAGCTAAAAGAGGGTAGATTTAGATTACATATAAGGAAGAATTTTTTTATAGTGAGAGTGGCACAACACTGGAACAGGTTGCCCAGAAAATGGTAGATGTCATGTCCCTGAAAACATTCAAGCTCAGACTGGACAGGAGACTGAACAATCTGATCTAGCTGAGGATGTCCCTGAAGGGGATTGGACTAGATGACCTTTACAGATCTCTTCCATCCCAAAGTATTGTATGATTCTATGATTCTACTTCAGGTGAAGTCTCTGCAAGGAAAACTGCTGATTCTGGACTGCAGCAGAGTGAATGCTTTGAAGTAGTAATATACAACCTCACCATAGGACCCCCAGGGTGGGTTGCTTGTGGTTGCAACACTCAACAGCTGGTACAGGCATTAATTTTTCTTTTTAACCAAAATAATCATGGAAGGACGAAGATGATCTGTAAAGAATTGGAATGCAGGACTTTCTAGCAATTATTATTTCCAAGTTTAATGTGTGAGCTATCAACCATGCTTGGATAATTCTTTAAGATAGCAAGGAATATGTTTTGTAGTCAACGTGAACTGAAACTGAACTCAACTTCTGGTATGGATCCGATGTGAACTTTGCTGCAGAGTCTTGTTTTATAAAGATGAACTTGAAGCAGGACATCAGATCCTGAACTCCTCAGGTGTTGGAGTTACTTGAATCTTAAACTAGATCTAAATCTTGAGATTTTGGGTCTACTTTCTGTCCGCTAAAACCCACACTCAATTTGGAAAATAATCTAAGTGGAAATTATTTTTTTGCATTTTTGAGATTAATTTATGTTCTTGTCCTGGTTTCAGCTGGAATACAGTTAATTGCCTTCTCAGTAGCTGGTGCAGTGCTGTGTTTTGGACTTTGTATGATAACACACTAATGTTTTGGTTGTTGCTAAGTAGTGCTTACTCTAGATCAAGAACTTTTCAGTTTCCCATGTTTTGCCAGTGAGGAGGTGCACAAGAAGCTGAGAGGGAGCATGCCCAGGACAGCTGACCAAAACTGGCCAAAGAATGTCATGCTCAGGATATAAACCGGGGGGAGTTGGCTGGAAGCCAGCATTTGCTGTCTGGGGAGGGGCTGGGCTTCAGTCAGTGAGGGGTGAGCAACTGTGTTGTGCATAGTTTTTTTCTCTCATGTGTTATTTCTCCGTCTCTCTCCCTTTCAATGTAATTATTATTACAATTATTGTTATTATTATTATATTTTATTTTGTTTCAATTATTAAGCTGTTCTTATCTCAACCAGTGAGGTTTACTTTTTCTTCCTCAATTCTCCTCCCTACCAGAGGAGGTGGGATGAGTGAGTGGCTGCCTGGTACTCGGCTGCCAGTTGGGGTTAAACCATGACAGTCCTACTCACTCATCTCCCCTTAGAGCAACCATCAAAGAAAGTGTGTGTGTGTTATTACACGGTGGAATTTGCTGATGTTAATTGCACAGTTACACATTCTGATATTAATTTATGCTAGTATGTACAGTTTGATGTGTATCACTGCTAAACGTGTTGCATGCAAGAGCTTCCCCAGAAAATTTAGGATCATCATGACCATTCACAGCTTCCTGAACCAAAAAGCAGAGAAGTACTTCTCAGGGACAAAGCAACTCCCAAAGTCTAGAATTACAAGATGCAAGACCCAAAAAACCCGCCAGAACCCAGAACTTATCCCTAAACTCTGGAGTGAATGGCAAGAGAAATGTAGGTTGCTATTAAATATCTTTAATTTAGGCTAAACATTATTTGAGCTTGGTGTAATTATTTTTCTTCCACAAAAATTTCTTACCACTTGACTACTACATTTAAAGGAAAATGGTAAAAGTAATGGATGTTGGGTAAATTACTACTCACCCCTATTAGATCCTTTCTCCAGTAAGCAAGAGAAGATGACTTTTTGACATGCATCAGGCCCTTTTCTCTGTCTTCCTAACTTTTAACCAGAAGATATAATTTACCCCAAGACACAACCACCATGAGGAAAACCAGATAGGTCCCCGATCCTATGAGAGACCGTGAACGTTCTTGCTTTTCTTTTACAGCTTGTTCTTCATCTCCATGTCTTCACGATGGAACGTGCATTCTAGACAAAAGAAGTGCCTACAAATGTGCCTGTCTGGCTGGCTACACAGGGAATCGCTGTGAAAACTGTGAGTACAGGCACTGTGTGTATGACCAGCCTCCAGGGTTGTCACTGATATAGGCCATTAATTGTTACAAGTGTCATTGATGTGTAGGTCAGGTCAGTCATACTGCCAGAGAGCACACTGAGCTTCCTCTGGCATTTTTAAAGACAGGGTGCTTGCAGTTCATGAAGATTTCCACTGAATCACTCTGGAGCTTTATGTCTATGTGTAAAAAGGTAAAACAAAAGTGGAACTAAGGAAAAGCACACAAGAAATCTCGTAGGGAATTAGCCTTATCAGACAGAGGTATACCTGCCTGCTGTTTTCCACTATGTGGATCAGCTGTTCTCTACTAAAGACACATACTCCAGCTGAGCCCTGTGCTTGATGCTCTAGTCAGAGTCAGTCATAGGAAACTTGTCTTCCCCCACAGCCACCTGAAAGGTAGAATTCTGGCACTATGAACGACAGAATCTTGGGATCAAAACAAATGAAGAAGGGTAGATTCTGTCCATATCTGTGTTGGTAGTCCTCACTGTCCCTATAGTCATACACTCAGTTTTGTCTGCCAAGTGAATTGTAGAATACTTTGGTTTAAATCAATTGTCTGTTCCAGTGATTTACTTCATGCATGAGCAAATGTCTTCGTCTAACAGGGCTCGAAGGAGCAAGAAGGAGTAAGAATTGTGCAATATGTGCCACGACAATGGCTATATCATCTGTACTAGCTGAAAGGAGCATGCTGCAACATTAAAAGTCCCTGAGCTAGAGCTCCAGCTGACCCTGGAGGATTTCAGTGATGATGGTGAAATACACTTGAGATCATATTTGGCCCAAGACAGGAAACATGGCTTACTGCTGTGGCATTACTCTGGCCACAAGGCACACAATGCCTTGCCTGCTAGGAGAGTTTTCAATTCTATGTCAGAGGAGCCAATATACACCAAACCTATCTTTTCCCCACATATGCCATTGTCAGGAGTGGGTTCATCTCCTGGAATTTCTTTTATTTCATCAGGGGAGTTAAATCATAGTGACATGATACATCCTTTCATGGATCATTTTGAGGTAAAAGACCTTTTGATTTCAGCAGACCCAGAATTACCTCATAAGGCTTGACTTCCCTCCCAGCAGATCAGAGGAGAGGTAGTTTTATATTTTCTATGAGTCTGAAAAAATTGTGGTTCTGAACAGCTGCCTCATTCTGCAGATTGCACCAATTCCTGGTATGTGTTCCATAGGGAAAAGGTTACTGAAAATGGAAGGTTCCTGACCTCGGGACAGAGAGTGGCTGGCTCTTCTGCTAACAACCTCTTTCCTGAGAGTAGTTGTTTAGCAGGTCATTTAGGGACTGAAAACCCCCGAGCTCTTTGCAACTGCTCAGTGGGATTAGTTCTGTTCCTGCCTTTAGAACAGGGTTAAAAAAAAAAAAAAAAAAAGGAAAGATTCCTGTCTGGTTCAGAATGAACCTGTATTTCAGATTAATTACATTTCCAGTAAACCTCAACCCTAGTTTTGGCAGGCTCTACACTATGGTCAAGTCATGCAATGAAGCTCATGTTCTTTACTGATTTTCTGTAACACACAGTAAAAAGGGAAGTTAGTAAAAAAACAATAGGATGAGACTTCTGTCATCATAAACAATGAAGGGTACAAGTAGTAACAGGATGAAAGGGAGAAGACACTTAAAAATATAGACAGTAAGATTTTTAACTTGGTAGGAATCCTATAGTTTGATTAGTGAAAGAACAATTTAGGTGAATCAAATTCTGTTACTTTATGATGTTTGTGGCTGTGTGCTTGCCTTTTGCTTATGCTAGGAAGTATTGTTTTCCAGCACCTATATTGCTGCTTTCCATAACAGAAATAAAGGTTGACTTTTTTTGTTGTATATGAATAGCAAACCTCACAGTGGGAAAACATCATGGCAATTCTCTGTTTTTTCCATCTTCGAATAATTTTTTTTCTTAAGCTATTTCCTTCAGTTTTGCCAAAAGGTATCCTAAGTATTTTCCACTTGTATGGGGGAGAAACGTCAGAAAGTTAAAGTTCGATTCATTTTTTAAGAACAAAAGGAAGAACTGGGAAAAAATATCTATGAGTGTAATTCTTTAAAAATTAGTCATGTAGTTTCCTGAACAGCATTTCAGTTTAAATGTTAAAGAGAGATTGTGTCATGCTCAGAATCTTTCTTTCTTTCAGCAACAGTGCTGTCTTGTGAGGTGGAGCCAAGGGAATTAAATTTATTTCTGCAGAAAACAGTCATAAAATATTTGCTGTTGGAGCAGTGAATATGGCTTTGGACACTGTAAGACTGATTTTTTTCAGCCTGGTTTTCTTGGAGCAAGTCAGGTGCAATCCTATTAAAGTTAATGGATGAAAAATAGATATAAGAGAGAAGAAAATTAGAGTCCCTTAATGTTAAGTGCCTGTAGAAGCTTTGTGATGGTGCAACAGAAGGTACCCAGAGTGATACAAGGGTTTTAAAGAAATCCAAGGGACATACTTCAGATGAAGGGAGACTGGGGGATTATCTCACCAAGGAATAAGTTAAGGCCAAATTAAACAAATTTACAATGGATATTTCATTACAGAATCAGAAATTTTGTAGGTCCCTTACCATCCCAATGCAGCTGTGTCTTTTTGTCTGTTACTAAGTTTAGTTTTGAGGATATGGGAATCACTGTTGGAATTATTATTGAAATCACCTTAATGAGATAAACCACAAGGAACCTCTTGTTTCCTCTGTTAAACTAAATTCCATCTATTTAACACAATGGTCAACATTGGTCAAGCTGCTTTCCTGAGGTAATATTTAACCCTAATTACTCTGTCACGATTTGCAATATTAATAAAATAATCCAAGGCACAGGTTACTTATAACTAGCAATCTCTCTCCTCTTCCACTATAGCAGCCAGGAAATTAACTTTTTGTTTACAATTTAATGAGCTAATACAGTGATTTAAAGGTTTCAACAGCATGAAGTGCAATATAGGCAAGTATTTTTCTAACAGCTGCTAATATATTTTGATCAGTCCTGTTTCAGAGCAAGAAATATTTTATAGAAATATGTCTCATTTCACTCCAGATACTGTTAAAAAACCCGAACAATATGAAATTGTAAAACAAATGCTAACCTTTTTTTCTTCTGACTAAAACCACAATAAAGACAAGACTTAAGTACAGAAAAAAAACCTTCTTACAGATAAATATGTGTTGCTATCATGGTACAGTAAGTAGAGAAAACTACTCCCTATTTTAAATACTTGGGCTTTTTTTCTGACCTTAAACTTAATTTGCAGTGTATCTGCATACCCCTCCCAGTAACCCCTTAGCCATGGTGACATGATTGAAGTAAAACTCAGGCTTTTCTGTTTGACCTCTGTAGATTTTAATGCAGTCAGAGGCACTCAAAAAACCACAAAATCAGATAATCTTGTTCTTTTAGCCTGCAATACTGTGAGACAGAGTGGCAACTTCCTCAAAAGATGCAGGGGAAAAGTAACCAGCTGACAAGTGCACATCCTGCATGCTAAAACCCAACCACTCCAGTATCAGATTGTCAATGACTCTACAGCGTGACAGCTACTTGTTGATCTCAAACTAAGAAAGGTCTTTTCCAAAGTCTCTATGTTGAGTTTTCCTGCTGAAGATGCAGCTGCAGAGAGATGGTATTGCTGGTACCCCATAGCACATGCTCTTGCCCTCTGCTTGTCCTCCTCCTAGGACAGGGTGTTCTGACTCAAATCCTCCTAGAGCTTGCTGGCCCCAAAGCAAGAGACCTTGACCTCATCCTGCCCAGAAATTTCCTGTTACCTTTATTTCAAACAAAGCCAGGCAAACTAGGGTTCCTACGCACATAAGAAGAACTTTGCTGAATGAGGAATTCAGGGCTGAGATCTGATTTCCATTTTTATTCTGTTTCTTGCTTCTGTCTGCCAAGTAGAAGAGCTTTGCTCTGCATCCTAATGAAGAGTCTAATCCAATTGACTAAACTGTATAAACTAACTCCTTGCTGTAGCCTTCGATGTTGCTAGGGCTGGCCTTAGTGTGTTCCAACAGGCCTCTGTAGCTTTCAGGCCCTTCCCCAATGCTTATATAATCCACTTCTATTCTTCCTGGCCCCATACAACTGTGACTTGGGCTGGTTCTTGGGGATGTGCTCACCCTTAACAGAGTGACTGATATTTAAGACAGGGAGAAAGCATTAACATCCCACCACCACACCCCACCCCCTGTTCTGCTATGGGAGAAATGGGCCCAGCTGTCAGTGCTTGGCATAAGCTAGACAGAGTTTTAAACTCAGCAGAACCTATGATGAGGCACTGGGGAAAAGTTCTGGACATTAAACCCTGTTTTTTTACCTAACCATGGATGTGTAATGCAGAGTCTTCTAAAGGACCGCTTGCAGGTTTAATTTTGTCAGAAAGATTCTCAGTAATAGATTTCAAGGAGTGTCATAATCACTGGTATATACTGGGCCATTTGCAACCCCCATGTGTTAGACCATGCCTATGCTGCGTGATTACAGTGGAGAACTTAATAATACCCCTGATAACCTGATAACCAAACACCCTCATAACCCCTCAGTTCTTTCTTTCCACTCTGTCCTGGAAATCAGTCCTATTCCAGTTGGGGAAAATGTTCCAAATAGAAATACGACTCCTAATTCCCCTGGGGCTGCCATTGGCTGGTGGGGACTGGTTTTTTTTGGGGTGTGGGGTTTTTGTTTTGTTTTGGTGGTTTTTTTGTTTTGGTTTGGTTTGGTTTTTTGTTTGTTTGTTGGGCTTAGCTTAGTTTTTCCAGTGGAAAATAGCTTGTTACAGCTTTTTTTTAAAGGGACGAAGTTCATCCCCACTTCTGTCAAGGTGGCTCTTTTGGTGGCTATGCCACAGAGATGAGGTTAAAGTCACTCCTTCTCCACCACATTTTCATTGTCCTCCCTATAGGCATATGTGTATAGGGTGGGAAATAAGAACTCAACTTCTCCTGCTGTCAAAGCACATGTATACCTGGAGCTGCTAAGGAGTAAAGGCTAGTGGCCTTTTTTCACTATTACAGTCCCAGGGTTCACCTACCTTGAGACCCACACACTACCAAAAACCTTTAATTGCAATGTGGCAGTTCTCAGGTTTTGCAGGCCCATTAGGGGTTACAGGCTAAATCTGAAAACAGCACCATCCTTTGGCCTGTCATGCAGCAACTCTGTAGTGTGAACAGTCAGGATGCCCTCAGAGGTGGCCATTCTCCAGAACCTTCCTGGAACTCCCTCTGAGAGGACATGTAGTATCACTCCCTGTGCCTCGAGCACTGTTACTTGGTTAAACTGCTCTTTGTGGCCAAGATTGTTCAGAAGGACTGTTAGTGCAAACAGGGTGAGAAAATCCTACAGTGATAAGATGGCCGGTGTAGTCACACAGGAAGCTTCACTGACCCACATGTCTCTCCAAAGCCAGATACTGCAGTCCTCAGAAAGGTTTTTAATGTCATCTTAAGAGTTCAGTTCTGGTAGCATAATGCCCTCTTTTGTTCTACTGAGCTGATGAGAAGAACATTGTGATGTTGCCTAGAACGTTTGCTAGAATGTTATCATTACTTCTCCATATATACTCACTGCCCAACAGTGTACTCCTTTCCAGGAGGATCATGTGTTTACAAGGCAATCTGTATTGTTTAGTGCCTAGTGCATGAATTTGAAGGGCTTGGGTAGATATGGAGGTAGAGATTTCTGCTCCCAGTTTTCACTTCAGTATATTTCCTGGAGATTTCTCCCTTGGTTAGAAGGATGCTGGAACTGTTCCCACAGAAACTGCCAAACCACCAAACATGATGTCTATTGCTTTAAGGTAACCTAATTTCAGGTTGTCTTAATTTACTGAGCAATAAACTAAAGCTGTTCAGCTCCTGCTACAAAAACAGCCAAGAGGCCTCATAGGAGGACAGAAACACCTAAGAGAAAAATGATGTTGATGGCTGAGGATGGAAAGCAAACATCTGAAGCAACCACTAAACAACAGCTGCTTGTAAATTAGCCTGCAGAAAACTAGTCCCTAGGACTGGTCTTTCCTTCAGTTTGTCAATATGACTGTTGGATTGGATAGGTCATGCAGTCTCTGGGAGGAAGGTGCTTACGCTGTGTAACTGTGTTTGATCTCATAATACTTTTATAATGTTTTGAAACTCCAGTGAGTAAGTGTTGCTAACAGCAAGGCTGAAAGAGACAGGACATCTGCTTTACTGACAACTGCTCTTGTCCCTTTTTATTTTCTTGGTGTCAATTAACTAGCCATTTTTTTTTAGTTTTTCATAAAGTGAAACATATCTGGTAAAACCCTATGGTATTCTGCCCAGAGCATAGCCCCAGGCATTGCTATCATCTAAACAAATAAAAAATTGTCTCTTTGTTAATGTCATCTATCCAGGGCCAGGCCTGCCACAGGAAAAGGAGTCTATTTCTAAACTACATTAAATATTTTCATAAGGAATCTCCACTTGCCCTACCCCAAAACAATACTGAACTTTTTCCTTGATCTGCTAAGATGCCTTAGAGATAAAACCATCCGTAGGATTCTCCCTGGTATGACTTGCCATGTGGAAGGATGAGTCAGTGTTGGACCAAGCTGCATTCCAGGTATTTTTACCCCACTGGACGGGCCAAAGATACTTTTCCCTGTCATTTAATCACTGAGTCATTTAGGAGACTAAGTCCTTCTGGCAGGCCCGCTCTAAGGTATGGCATAAATCAGCATAGAATAACCGCATGCAGGCCAAAAACCAGTTTGCATCACAGGCACACTTTAAGCTTAGCCCCATGTTTTGCAAAGGTCAAAGATGATGGGGGGCTGGTGTAGAGTTACAGAGTATTCTGAGTTGGAAGGGACCCACAAGGATCATTCAGTCCAACCCTTAAGCGAATGGCCTCTATGGGGATTGAACCTGTGACCTTGGTGTTACTAGCACCTTGCTCTAACCAACTTCTAAGTTGCTGATGGAGGTGTTTTCTGCTGCCTAGCTGAGGAGGAGGAGATGTAACTTTTGGTTTCTTTGGAGCTAGAAGAAATGAGAGAAAGGCCCAGAGTAGATTATAGATTTGGGATCTCTGCCTCTATCAGGCATTCATCATTGTTGGCCAGCTAGCTTCCCTTACCTGCTTCATCACCCTCCTAACCCTCTACCCTATTATTGGAGCCCTAGAAAACAAAATACTCAACTTCTAAAAATTCTCTAATAGTTTATAAAAAACATTGGTCTTGTAAACCAACAAGAGAAGACTACACCTCTTCTTTAGGATTCCAAAAATCACCTCAGAAAAAAGGGACCTAAACCTCTATCTCCAATTCCCAAAGCTGGTATTTTACATTAAACTACTCTCTGATTTTTACCGTTAAATTGCCTGAATCACCCTGTCAGATAACCATCACACAAACTCCAAAACAACAAGTAAAGTTAATAATAGCCCCCATCCTGTGACCAAAACCATCCCCACTCCACAAGAACAAAACAGCTGCACCACTAAAATCCAGTCAAACAGAAAACATACCCCCACTATCAACAGTAGCCATCCCAAACTTTCAACATTCAGTAACTCCCCCCAAAAACTACCTCCAAGTTCTAAAAGACCCACACCATAACAACCAATCCCACCAAGCCTCTGGAAAAGAGTCTGCCACTAAAGACAAAAAATAAACAAAACCACTGTCATTTCACCCGAATTAACCATAAACAACACCAATGACACAAAGGAGACCCCCAAACTCAACAACCACCCACCCCCTGCAACAGATGCCAACAGCAAACCTACCATTCCATAATATGGTGAAGGGTTAGATGCAACTGCTAACCCTCCCAAAACAAAGCACAACCCTAAGAAAAGTAAAAAATAGGTCATAATAATTCCTACTTGGCCTCTCTCCAAGGTCTATGGCCTGAAAACACATCATTGTAAGCTTCAGCTACAGGAACCCACCAAAAATACAATTTTTATTTTTTTCTTCCCCCTCCCATCCTTCTGCTCAGTCCTCTCTGCAGACTACTGATATACTGTTGGTAGCTTCTGCGGTGTAAGCATAGTCTGCACACGGTCATGCAGTTCATCTTTCAACTGCTTTGACAGTTTGCTGAAATAATCAGCATGCTTAAATGCTGACAGTTTCGTTCTTCTCCCCCCCCTCCTCACCTCCAAGTTCATTAAAAGGCTTTGTTCCTCCTTGAGGATTTTACACTCAAACATCTCTGAGGCAAGCTACCTTACACACTTCCCTTTGTTGTGCTCACGGGAATGGATTTCATTGTCTTGCACGCTGTTTGCAGGTGATACAAAACCCTGCCAAGGCAGAATGGCCCCAGGCGGTAGGGATGATGACACAAACGACCAGGCAGAATTCCGCTTGTTCATATCTTATGGCTCCCACTCTCCTCCTTGGTTTCTTCATGAGCTCAGGAACTGCATTTCACAGCCAACCAAATTACCCTGCTACTTCCTTAGTACTCTCCTGCATTTTAGTTCCCTTCATTTTCTTTTCCCTATACTCTCATCCCAACACTTGGTAATTTCCATCTCTTTTTCTAAAATGGGTAATGCCTGATCTTCCTTTCTATATGAAATTCAGCTTGGATCCCCACAAAAGGCTGAATGAACTATTCTGTCAGCCATGCTAGGGTGAAGCTATATCATTAAATATTATTTTCCTGTTACAGTTAATACACATTAACAAACATTGTTTCAAAGCATTATGCATTTCTGTGGAGTGTCTTTCTCATCCAGCGTTGTATGGGCTTGTCCCTGTTTATCTGGAGAGCTGACATGTCCACAATGAAACACCTCAGGCTTATTTACTCTCTCATTTGTAATTTGATATAATAATGAGCATATTCACTTATCTCTTGCCCTAGAATCTTCCCCCTGAGCAGACAGTGCTCTCCTCTGCAGCACGATACTGTGATGTTTTCCAAGGGACACATTAGGGAACTTACGATAAATATTAGTTCTTGCTACTGATAGAGAAAGTGAATGTTGTGGATCGTTAGGATACAGCATCCCAGCACAAACAGGTCCAGTTGTATAATTAAATAGGCCATCCAAGTACCGGAAAGGTTGTATCCAGAGACACAGCTTTCTAAGGGCCAAGAACAATGCTGATAAAGATCAAGTGGCTAATTGTAAGCAACAACCTCCAAATTGCCTCCGGATGAATAAATCACAGTGAGTGATCCAAGCATATTTTCACATGGATACGGTCTCATTCACAGAGGCAGGGAGCTGGAAAACATCAGGGGTGAATTCCAATTGGCTGGAAGGGAATGAAAAGATCTGGATTTCAGTAGGGATTACGTCATACTTCTGTGTAATTATTTCTAGCCAGTGGAACCACTGCAAAAGCAAAAAGGCCCAGAGAGCAGGACTGGACACCTACTGTCTCTGGTTCTTTGGGCTGGTTGATCAGCTGCTCTTGTTATGATTTCCTTTGACATTTCCAGAACTAATGTGAGGACTGGCAAAATGCAAAGAGAGGAGATTTGAACTTCCAGGATTCTTCCACAGGGGATAAATTAAGGCCAAAGATCTTTGTAGTGAATAGTCTGCCCCAGTGATTCTGCATGAGCTGTGGCTGGAGCTGGGCATGGAGCTGGGAGAATGTGTCCTGGGACATCACAAGAGGCATGAAGGAAGGTAGACAGTATCTTCCCTTTTGAAGCACAAGTGAGTGAGGGCAGAGATAGTTTATCAAAAGTCCTCCTTTGCTAGCAACCTAAATGGACATTACTGCAATGCAGGGAAGCACTTTTGGGGAATAATCCTTGTTACCCCTTCAGAACTTGTATTTGATACTGAAGGCCAAGGTCCTGAGTGATGTTTGCTCTTTTAGCTATTGCAGTCACCACAACATGAGCGTTTTTGTGGAGCTGGCCATTAGTATCTTAGCCTTGGCTAAGTGCCTATGATAACACAGAGGTTTGAGGTACCTCTGAGACCTCTGCCTAAAGCCTCACCCAGTCATTGCTGAGTCTGTGGTGACAGGCATAACCAAGCAGAGCAGTGCTGCTTTGATGTGTGGCTGTAGTTGTTCAGAAAATGCTGCCATCACTGTGAACGCTTTTTATGACAGTGGTTTCTATGCCCTTTCCTGTACAGGATCTACTGTGGTGTTTGCAAGTATTTGTTCTCTGCTACAGAGTCTTGCTTTAAAACAAAATAATTTTCAATCCAAACCTTAGCACTCTTGGCTTTCCTTGTTCACTCTCTTCTAATTTCTAATTGTAAAAGCTGCAGTCACATTGTTTTTTCACCTGAAGTGCAGAGCCTGTCAGCTCCAAAAAGTAAAAGTTCTGAGTGGCAACAAAGAAGACAAGCGAGCATTCTAGACAACACCAGCCCCCTCAGACATGGCCCGTGTGAACACACACCACCCCCAGAAAGCATTTTCTTCAGAATTCTGACCAAGACCACCTGTCCTCCAAAGCTGTTCAGCTCCCAGCAGTCTGTTCCTGCTGTGGGGAAGAATGATGATCACATTGCTAAGCTAATGCCATCAAGCCTCTCTGGCTCTCATTCACATCCAGCTCTTGCCAGAGTCTGGAGGAGAACAGCTGGGCTGCTTGTCACTGTGTGGCTTCTTAGTCATCAGTGCTCTCCAGTGCAGGAGCTGTGGGAGGCTCAAGGAGGTGGTGGCAAGAGTGTTAGTTTCCTTATGCTGGATCCTGCAGTACTTGATACCATTTTTTCAGGAGATCTTGAGCTGAGAGTTGATTTTGAGAGCAGCATCAGAAGATGCCAGGCTCTTTCCTGGGTATAACTACCATCACTGTGAATTTAGCTCCTTGTAGGAACAAAGCCTGTGCTGAAACAATTGTAGGCTCCAGCAGAGTGTCAGTAGTGTCACAGAGAGAAGGACATTTCCTCCACAATTTACACAGATTGCTTGATGAGGCATTAGAGGACCTCACCAATCAATGTTGCTGTGAGCAGACTTATGATGTGCCCATGATTCCAGCATGCGGAGAACCTTGAAGGCAGACAGGAGCCAGACAAGAACAATGGGACTCCTAAAGCATAAGTCTGGAGTCAGGGTTCCTGTCTGTGTGTGACCTAACAAATGCAGGTTTGTCAGGCCTGAGCACAGAAGAGTGCAGAGCCACACTGCACTGCCTCAGGATGGCAGAATGGCCTGATGCCTCCCAATGTGGACTATTTTATCAAATCCATTGCCAAACTCGTATGCTGGTTTGAAAGCCCTGCACATTGCTTATGAGAAGCAATAGAAAAACAATTCTGAGCACTTTGAGCCATGGCCTCCAGGAATCTTTCACCTCATTCTTTCCTAGAGGATACAGCTATTCTAAAAATAATTTGACAGCCAAGGTCCTTATGCTTTTGGCTAAAGTTAGTCTCTGTGGGTTTATGTGTTAGGCATTAACCGTCTCTGGGCTGCTATGCCAAGCTGCAGAAGGAGGATGTCTCAGGAGAACCATCTGAGTCCTCCCCCATGTCGGTTCTTTTCTGATAGCAAACCCTGTGAGAACCTGGGGGTCCTCACCTAGTGGAATCATGCTGCGGAGAGAAGGGATCAGCACAGGGATAAATGGTATCAGAGATTTACATGGACTGACAGAGCTCATGGACTAGGATTAGGAAATAAGCTCTGTTATGAGTGAAGACAACAAATTCTGTAAGTCTGAATTCAGAAAAGTCCCATATGGGACTTTGAAAAGGGCATCACAATACCCAACAGTAGCTGCTAAGCTTCTGGTGGCTGGGTCCCTCTTTAACTCATGTGCTTTGTGTTCAGACATACTGAACTATCTGCTCCCATATGGCTTCATCACCTTTGAACAAAACACTGCTGCTGAGAATAAAGTGTAGATTCCTAAATGGTAAGACTATTTAATGCCACACAAAGTTGGGGCAGTTTAAATATAAATGTAGTAAGAATATCAGGAGATGACAGGACTGTTAGCACTGGCACTTACTCAGTGTTTACCTTCAGATAAATCATTTGATATCTCAATGCTATCACTTCCCCAGCAGTAAAATGCAGACAGATGCTAATTTTATAAAAAACATTGGAAAAAACAGAGATTACTGTTATATAATGATACTCAGGTAGTCATGTCATCAGACTTGCCTTCTAAACAAAACTTAAACCAACAAAAAGAATTTGGTCAAATCAGACTTGCAGTCCAAAAGTCAAACATGATGGGATTTATCACTATTGACTTCAGCAGGCTTGGCTGTAGGCAGCCTTTGCCAATATCAGTGAGCTCTATGAAATGTATATAGGTGGAGCTGGCTAGGAGTTTTCTGTTAGAATAGTTTCATAGCAGAAATTTGTATTTTCTGCTGTATTCTTATTTAATTTTTATTTCCCTAGAGAGAAAAAAAAAAAAAGTCACTTCCACATACTCTGCCTATTGTGCTCTCTCTAGCAACAGCATCTTGGAGCCATGTTTCTAGGGCTTCCAGGTCCTCTGGCTCCAGAGAACATGTTGGCCACTGCTGTAAAGCCAAGAAACCCCGAAGTTCACATCCAAAATCCTGATGCTCAGGATCCCTGTGCAGGTGTTTTTCTGGCTTGGCAACTGCTGTGACTTTTAGCAGCATGCAGGGTCATGGTAGCATTCACTTGAAACAGAATGCCATTTTGGCTTCCTCCGGACAAAATGTCCTGTCTCTCGGGATAGTTATTTAAATTTCTTCAGTTTCAGTGTCTATCGGGCTTTCTCTGACAGCCATTAGATGGTTTGGCTAGGATGGTGGCACCAGGGGTTCCAAAGCAAGTCCATAACTCTTTTTCTGCAGAGGAAGGAAGTGGACCTCTTGGAAAGAGTCCAGAGGATGGCCCCGAAGAGAATCAGAGGGATGGGGCATCTCTCCTCTGGAGACAGGCTGAGAGAGCTGGGGTTGTTCAGCTCAGAGAAGAGAAGGCTCTGGGGAGACCTTATAGCAGACCTCCAGTACCTAAAGGGGGGCTATGAGAGAGCCACAGAGGGACTTTTCACAAGGGCATGTAGTGATAGGATGAGGGAGAATGGCTTTAAGTAGAAGGAAGGTGGATTTAGATTAAATATCAGGAAGTAATTCATTACCATGAGGGTGGTGAGACACTGGAAGAAGTTGCCCAGAGAGGTTGTGGTTGCCTCATCCCTTGAAGTATTCAAGGTCAGACTGGATGGAACTTTGAGCAACCTGGTCTAGTGGAAGGTTCCCTGTCCATGCCAGGGAACTAGATGATCTTTAAGGTCTCTTCCAACCCTAACCATTCTATGATTCTATGATTGTATGATTCTATAAAAAATGCTCAACAGAGCTATATTACATAGGCAAAATATGCTATATACATCAGCACAAGTCAGCCTAAAATCCAAACTCTGATTGAAAATATGCAACAAGATAAATTTCTTTAGCAGGAGCCATATTAAAAAGTTTTGTAAGCAACTTAAGAACAAAACTCCATACAGTTACAAGCTCTTGCACCTAATATTTCAGGGAGAGACAAAAAGAGAAATATAAACCTTTTATTAGTACCGGCAATGAGAAATGAGATTTAATTCAGGCATGCAATATATTATTGAAAGGTTGTGCAGAATTTAGAGATAATAAATGATATGTGTGAGGGGGAATATATATTATTTAACAAAGTGGGTGAGAGGAAGGCAGCAGAAAAAAATAGTGTTCATTTATTGAAGGGATCCTGGGACAAAAGCAAATGATAATTCCATCAGGCAAGATTTGAAGGACATTGAAGAGAGAAAAGGGTAGCTCAAGAGATCATCTAATTTATCTCACTGGTGATAAAATTAGCTTGAAAACTATTTCTAAATGGCACATAATTCAGATCTGAGGAATGTCTCTTACACATAATTTAAAAGGAAGAAGTATTTGCACTGTTATTATTAATAATGGAATATTTTACTTAAAAATTCAGGAACTTACTGTTCCTCTAGTCAAGTTTTCCTCATATTGAGGAAAGTTATCTGAGAAATGTGGAGGCATTTTAATGTTTCATATGGTACAGAAATTGTTTTCTTTTTCCCAAGACACCAAAGTAAGAGGCAAGAAGCAGAATAAGTTTTATCAGGAATGTGTGAGTTTGTGATATAGACACTTGAGGCAGCTCTGGTTTTTATTATCTGACAACTGGGCTGCCACAACTGAGCATTTCTGCCAGAGGCATGTGTAACCACCTTATCATATATCTTCCTACTTTACTGTCTTATGAACTATATGGAGCTTTATCAAGCCAAAACTCACCTCAAACCCTAAAGTGACAAGGATTACCTATATGCTTGTATAGTTTAATAGTAGAACTTCCCAGGAACAACGCTATGTAGCAAAATATGGAAAAATTAAAACAAACAAACAGAACTATCTCCATTCATAATGCATTTGCTAGTGTCACCCTGTTCTCTCCAAAGTCTATTTTTTTTACGTGGAGTTTCAGTTTTCAAATGATGAGACTCATATAATTTCCACTTACATCCTATTATGCTTTTCTAACATTTGTCAAGGAGACTTTTTCTTGAGTAAGAATTACCCTATGTTTCATTTTATTCTGCCTGAATATACCTCTTTGTCTTCCTGTAAACATTTTAATGCATCCTTTCTATTTTTAGCTTTTTGATTATTGCAGTTTTTAACTTTTCCATGACCAGGGTGGTCATTCTTAGCTCTTAGTCACTCTCAAGATTACACTTCCCTAACATTAATTTCACCTTTCCCTGAAACCTCTCTCATTTTCCTATTGCTTTCTAGATATAAATTCACCAGAATCTTAATAGGTCTGATGACATCCCGGCAGGAGGAATGGGATCAGCCTGACCCTCATGGAGTCTCTGGGTTGCTCAGATATTTTTGGCAGACCTTGAATGAATGTCTTTCATATTTGGCTGTCCATTGCCACGTCATAGTAGAATTTTGTAGACACCTGGTCCATTTTCTGGGTTCCTAGTGGCTTTGGTCTGACAGGAAAGTTCAGGGATTGAGCCCTGCAACCTGAAATCCTGACGCTTTTAGTTCAGTTTTGGTAGGGCTGTCTCAAACTTACATTTTGGGGTAAGTATTGTTGAATTCATGGTACATTTCATGCATAATTCTGCCTAAAGTTCTCTACCTTGTCTTCTGCTTCTTCCTCTGTCTGCTTTGCAAAGCACATGGAAAAGTTAGGCAGTGACTGCTATTCAGAGGGCATTGCACTAACACTAGGGAAATGTTGATAAGACCTTTAGGTAGGATAAGATCTCTGGATGCCAGTTCTTTCTTTAACCACTGCTGTGTCATTGAGAAAAGTCCTCCCATGGGTTATCAAGACAGATTTTCCTACTCCTTCTCTCATTTTGCTATGAACAAGTAGTGCTGTAGCAAAACAGAAGATAAACGACACGTCTAAATTGCCTCAAAGGTAGGAAGGCAGAGTCACAGGGCAGTAGGAATGTTTTTTGACTGTTTGTTTCTTTGTTTTACATGTGGAGCAGGGCAGTCTAACTAGTGGCCTAGGAATGGTTCAAGCTCATGGAGTGCTGCTGGAGAGCCCACCACCTGCTTCCCAAGGAAGTGCTGTCCAAGCAGCTTCCAGCCCTGTCTGTGCTGTAGCAGTCAGGCTAGACCAGGCACAGGTATAGCTCGAGATGGATACAAGGTGGGATGGGGATGGCTGTGGGTGAGTGAGGGCTATGAGGGGAATCCTGCCCTCTCTGGAGTGATACTCAGAAGTACTCAGTAGATGGCAGGATCAGACCCATCCTGCCTAGGTAAGGGAATCTGAAATCAATAGAATACCTTAGAAAGCTTAGAAACCGAAGAGAAGTGGGTCAGCTCAGGTGGTTAGATTTTATGGCTAATATGTATCCAAAGGGTAAGGGCAAAGATAGGTATGAATGACATTTACAAAATGTTCTTTCCTTTTTTTTTGACTTCTGAGAAATGTCTGTTGGAGAATTGGATGTAGTCTTACACCAGAAGAGAATGTTGAAAGACTTCAATAAAATATCTCAAACAAAGGAGGCTGTCCTAAAATTCAGTGGAATACACTGCACATTCTGAAAGATATAAGAACCAGTCAAAATCAGTCTTGATGGGAAGCTATCCACAAAAAGATAAGATGAACTTGGATGAAGCACACAGGCTAGGATTCCCTTCATAATAACTGTTCAAAACTCCATTGTCTGTAAAGGGAAAAGGTGCAGAAGAGATGCCTGAAGCGTACTACATGAAAGGGATAAAAGGCAAGTCAAACTGAAGAGGGAAAAAAACCTATAGAGCTCAAACCAAAGCAGTAGAAGCAAGTACTAGAGTAACTGTATGAATCTTTCAGGCTAGATAATATCACTGAAAACAGAGAGCTCAGCTGTGGTACTGAAATGCAGAGAACACCCCAAGATTCAAAAACACATTTAACTGGTAGAGAGAACAAAGGAACTTAACAAGATTATCTGAACTTAACAAAATAAATGGAGTGGCTGTGCCTCTAGTGGCAAATTTTAAAGAAAAGGACAGAAGATGAGGGAAGACCCTATGTTACAAGAGAATGGACAAGCAGTAGCTAAAGGCACGGGTAACAAAAGAGACACATCTATTAATAATACTAAACTGTTTTGCCATCAGAGGAACCCTGCAGTGGCTCTGTAACATAAGTGGCTATGAGCTAATGCTTGTGACATCCCTATGATGAAAGGGGTGCTCTCATTTGTCAGATACAGCAGATGAAGCAACCCAGCTATGACCACAGTTTTTTAGCTATGATTAGATCTCCTGACCTTCTGCCTCCATATCCTCTGTTCTAGGCCATAGTTCAGTACTAAATTAACCTGTGTAGGAAACACTGAATTTACATAATAAATTAAACCAGAGCTGTTCCAGCTGGCTCACATGTGCACAGAGAATCTAAAGAAAGTGTGACAACAGAACAAATCAAAAGGACTAGAAATGAAATAGCTTAATGAGTTAGGAGACTGAACAAGAACAGATACTTATAAGTAAGTAAGTGTGGCTTTGTGAAAATTTTCCAGGATGGACCTAGAACACAAAAGTTGTTCTGCAGAGTTGAACTGGACCACATGCAAAACAGAAAACCTGTATTTATGATAAAAAATAGAACTCTGAGTGATGAAACAGATGTTTCATCTAATTTTCTCATTTGACAAGCTCAGTGTGACTTTACATTGAAAGAGAGAAACATAAATGCAGGAAAATGGATTGCTGCACAGAGAAAGATATGGAGGGAGTGACTGGGAACACAAAGATCATGACTGCAAAGATAAGTGTTCTGAGAATTTAAAACACCTAGAAAATCTATGTTCCCATTGTTTCCCTTTCATTTATCTATGTGCTTGTGTATACACATATCCACCTATATATGCATGTATATGTGCCTGTATTGTGCATGAGAAATGTCAAGGGCTAGAAATAAATTCTGTTGAATTTTTATCATTATTCTTTTGCTGACAATGATACTGATGCCAAACACTTGGAGCCAAGACGAAACGCTGAGCTCTCCTAACGGGATGTGTTTTCATTAGGAGCACTGAGTCCAGGCCCATCTCTAATGCTTAAACATTAGACAGTTTTTCTTGCCAAGACTTGTGCTCACTAGTGCACAAATGATTCTTCCAATTCATTATTTGATGTCTTCCTTATGTGAATATTTGAATGGTCCACAATCCATATAAACAGATGTATTTGTGTGTGCTCTGTGTAAGGATTACAGGGCAGAGGCCTTAGAAAAGTTTTTTCTCTGAAAGTGTAAGGATTGAAATTTGGCTTCAGGTTAGCAAGCAATTAGCTATGAGGCAAAACAGAAAAAATCAAATTCTAAAAGCGTAAAGTAGGGATTGATCTCTTTAGCATTCATCTATGTATCTTCAGTGGAGTATTACAGGTCCTAGGTAAAAAACCTATATGCATATCTAAGTGTTGCACTGAATCCTTTCTCATGCAGTTTTTCACAATGAATGACCCAGGCAAAGAGAGACAAAGAGATGGATAACTGTGTGTATAATAAATCATGTGTTTCCTACATTGCTGTGAATTCTACCTACAGAAATACACATATGTAATTTCTACATACAGGAAATTGGTCTTTAAAAGTGACTTGGAGAAAGTTAATAGGGCATGGACATTCTCTCTCTCTATAACAAAGAAATTACAGCATCAAATAAAATAATCAGGTGTCAGGCTAGAAACAAAACTAAAGAAGGCAGTGCATTTTTCACGCAGCCCTTAGTCTGTAGAACTCATTACTACAAGATATTGTGGCCACCAAGTATGTAGCTGAGTTTAGAAAACACTAAGACAAATAAATGTTAAAAAAATATCACCAGGGTATGTTATACCAAAAATACCATTTTAGTTCTTTTAGACCTTGAGCCTCAGACTTCTGAATGCTGACAGAATATGCCAGGAAAGTATCCTATATGCTTGTTCTATTTTTATATTCCTTCCTTCAAATCTACTCTTTACCACAAGTGGACGGGTTTCTGTGCTGGGTGGACTTTTGTTCTGATTTAGTATGGTTGGTTTGATGCTGTCAGAGAAATCTTGCTTATGATGCCTAATCTAATATTTACTACTTGCAGTAGTTATATATAGACCATCATCCGTACTTCCCCAATAGAGCGAACCCTGTGGAAAGGGTAAATATTCCAGTTTAGTAAATATCAAGGTTCCTTTTTAATGTAATTATGCTAATGTTTGGTCTATACAAATAATGATGCTTTAATATTTCAGCAATGTTATCTGCAAATCTCTATAAAAATGTAAAGAATTTGAAAGAATTTTAGTATAAGGTTTTTAAGGATCTACATTTTTTCTTGACCAGGCATAGTAGTTCATTCAAAACCACTTTTAAGATAGAAAGTGTTTCAAGTACTAATGTTTTGAAAAAATGATCCCTAATGATTCAAACACATGCACATGATCACGTCACACTTCTGAGCAATCCCATTGAAACTAATGGATCTATATAGGCTTTGAAAAGTGACATATATATAAGTGTATGTAGAACTGACACCTAAACAACTTTCTAAAGATCAACATATACCAGGCTTTTAATTTTTACTCCTGTGTCCATTTTAGTTGTTTTTTCAATGTTCTAAATATAGAATCATCCTAACACAGTCCTGTTTTTGTAATAAAGTGGATTTTTTTGAAATATCTGAACTGTCAGTGGTGATGTGTAGGACTCCAGGTGCTCCCGCTCATGGTATTGTGGAAGGAGATGACTTTAAATACGGGGCCCAGGTTTACTTCAAGTGCAACGCGGGTTACAGCTTAAAAGGCAGCCGTGTTGCCTACTGTCAGCTTGATGGGATTTGGTCATCACATCATCCTGAATGTGGTAAGGTCATTTTAAGTTTTAATTCTTATGAAATACTTTGGCCGATGTATGCCCATGAAACTAGACTATTCAAATCTCACTTGAAATTTGGTAGATCTGTGACTTAACATGTTCTTTTGTCTTCCTGTCTTTAAGAAGCAGTAGGAATTTTTATTTTACTCTGCTGGAACCCAAGCCTGCAAGACTTTCTTACATAAAGGTCTGACTGAAACATCAATTGACTGAAAACTAATATCCTCAACGACTTTAGGCACATATCCTTTTTATACACAGATTGAAAATGTCTAGGACCAAAGCCAAGTGAGGGACATTGTGTACCAATGAATAGTTATTTCCATTATTGTGTATCCCTGACACCTTCTCTGCAGAAATCTGGTGCATACTCTGTGAAGGTTAGACCCTTATTTCAACAGAATTCCCATCCTAGAGAAAAATGGATAAAAAAGAAACTTCCATTCATTCTGACTGTGCAAGATGGCATGACTACCATTCACATTGATATACCTATGAAATTCCAAGCCCCTTCTTCTCATCCAAAGAGACTTTTAATTTTTCTTTAGTTGATTTGTATGGCACAATTTCATTTCCATATTCCAAAATAATTTGTATCAATTGAAAAAATGCTTTTAGAAGTGTGTTATGTCAAACAATGTAAATTTGGGGGAGAGTGTTGGAAAAGATCTGTATACAAGTTCATCTGAAAGAGCAAGCACTAAGCATTCTTCCATCTAGAGAGAATGTCTCCAGTTGCAGTGAATGTAATGTCAGGATCATGCTAAGTCCCTGCTGCATAATGTTCCTGGCTAAAGATCTATAGAAAGATCTGTCTCTAGACTTGGCTGTTACTGAAGTGCTAGGCGATGTAATTTGGGTTTCTCCTTCCCAGATGTTTTCTCTTTGTTTTTAATCCATCAAAAAGGTCATGAACCTGAGCTTAGGGAAGAAGACAATTACTCTTCAAATTACTGAAATAAGAGAAGGTCTTAACTGACCTGTTTGGTCAAGCTTTTGGTACATTTGGAAACCTGTACTCCTACATTTGGAAACCTGTACTCCACTCATCAGATGATGCCTCTAGGCTAGCCATCAGTGGAGAAAGCAACTTGCAAATAAAGCATTATACTGTGGTGGATTCCCTGTAGTCTTTAGCTGCTATCAAGTTACCATTCACTTGCTGTTCACAAGTGAGAGAGCCTGTGAGGTACAAAGAAGGAAAAGGGAGCCAAATTAAAAGGAGACAGGGCTCTGCTTTTCCCTTTCTCCTGGTTGAGAGGAAGTTCAAATGTCCTCACTGTTTACTGAATAGGACTTGTGGAAAAGTATTTAGGTACATATATAGCTTTGAGCATGTACTAAAACCCATAAAACACAGAAATGTATGCTTAACTTGATTTTACTCAATGTTAAAAGCATATGCTCTTCATTAGACTTGCATTGTTAGGGTTACCTGTGTGTTTAGATGCTTTGCAGAGTTGGGCTTTGTCTGGTGGCATGAAGATATGGGGACAGGACAAGGCCATACCTTTGCACTGTAATTGTGTTGATTTCAAAGTGATTTAAATAAATGTCTAAGTGCTTTGTTATATGTTGGTGCTTTTGTGAAGTGAGGCTCAGCAGGCAGTCAGGTCTGAAGCAATGATATGAAAAGGTCCTTTCGGGTCAGTTGATCTGTCTCAGTCTTCGGCCCTCTGTCAGCAGAGCAGCACCAACACCAGGTGTCTAAACTGGATGTTTGCTGGTTATCATGCAAGGAGACATCAGGCAGACGAATTAAACAGAACTGCACGTTACTGTCGTCCTGACAAGAAAACTGAGATGAAATCCAAAGGGAAAAAAATAGTACCTTGTCACATGCTAAATAGAAAGAGCAGAGTTAAAAATACAGGGGAAAAACATCTACTAGCATCAAATAGTCAATCCAGATTTAGGCCAAAAAATTAAGTTTATTGAGAGGAAAAACCCAAACCCAAACACAACAAGAATTAAAAAGAAGGGGAAAATACTGGGAAGGAGGAAGTAAAAGAGGTTTTATGGGCAGAACATAGCATGAGTAGGCTTTCCATATTTACTTTTTAGTATCAATAAATACATATATATATTCTCTTTCAATTCCCATATTTCCCTGGATTATTGAGATCTCTCAGTGCTAAGAAAACAAAATGCACACATTTGCATGCATGCAAACATAAAAGTAAAATGAAGTAGTCTAGTTTTATTATCCAAGTCCAGTGAAATATTGAATGCACAGAAGAGGGAAATGAATGACAAGGGCCTATTTCCTGCAAATAGTTTAAGTATAGCCTTTTATGTTATTGAAGTTGCCTTGTTAATGTTAGTGGGATATTAGCACCATGTAAAGTCAAGGTTCTTTTTCAGTATTGTCAGCTACTTCTTATGGTTTTAACAATCTGAGAATTTTTAACAATTTAAGAATCTTATCCTTTCGTGAAGACTAAAGTATGTATTATAAACAGACATCTCTGTATTATAATTTCTTCTTTAATATTTGATATTTTCAAAGACAGGGATCCCAGAATGGTCTTGAAAAGGCATCTTTAATAAACTGTAGATTGTATAGTAACATGAGAATGAAATGCCAAGCAATTTGATGGGTGAAAATAACAGTGAACGTGATAAAATGGTTACTATCTTTTTCCCCTATCATTAGTTCTAGATGAAAAAAACTGCTCAGATCCCGGTGGCCCACTCAATGGCTACAGAAGAGTAGTAGAAGACACTGGGCTTTTGAATGGACGCTATGCAAAAATTGGCACAGTCATTGCTTTCTTTTGTAACAACTCATATGTTCTTAGTGGGAATGAACAGAGGACCTGCCAAGACGATGGAGAATGGTCAGGGAAGCAACCAATCTGCATAAAAGGTAGTTTACAAACTTTTTTACCACAACTCACACCAGCTGCTATGGTTTTACTGGATTTTGTTTAATATAATTTGCACTCACCAAACAATCATTTTTCTAAGAATAAGCTGTCTGACTGATACCTGATACTGAGATAGGTAGTTTGTGAGCCCTACTGGCTGCTATACTCAGACAGAGAAGATGCCAATGATTCCAGAAGATTCCATCTTTAAACAGGGAATGTTCCCTAAAACCCTTATTACCCCTATTCTAGGATCAAATTTGCATAAGATCAAAATCAAAGAAAATCAGCAGGGAATTGAAATAGAATGAAATGATTGTCTCATGAGACAGTTGACAACAATCAGTTGCTGACATAGGGAACAACTCTCCTCTCACAATCCTTTTAAGACAATGGGACCAGTCATGAGTGTAAAAGGTCAAGGCTGTAGATTGCCTTGAAGATTTGGTTCAGAAAACCACTTGAGGACATGCTTAAACTATCTGTATTCATTAAAACACTGAATCACACCTTTAAATCCTTTGCTAGAAAGGGAATTATGCTATTGACCTGGAACTATTATAACTGTTTATAAATCCATGAATGAATGAATCAATGAATTTGGGCTGTAGAACTGCCAAATTCATTTTATCAAAGCAATAGTTTGACACATATTTTAATGGATTTTTTGAAAATTGAAGTAATGTTAATATAAGGAAATGCATCTGTCTCCTGGGGAATTTTCTTTATTAGAAATTTTAGATGAAAATGTTCTCCCCCTGAAGAGTATAATCATCTGTAAAAGGCATCTTTATTGATGTTTACAGTGATAGTGACATAACGGTTAATGTATATAGTAATCACAAAGAACTAAATATTGTTAAATCACACAGAATACAAGTGTTCAGGCATACAGATAAAATCCATCCTGCAAGATTTCTTTTCTTTCACTCTGTGCAGCAGGAGGGAGACCCTGGCAGAGTTATTTGAACTGATAAACCTGAATATTTTATCCTATTCTAAAAGTAAACAAATACAAAACTAGAAATCCTGGATCTCCCTTCTGTTATTTTATGCCTGTTCAGGTAACTCTGAGGTGTTCCCCTGAATCAGTCTCCAGTTCCTTCCATGAGTACACAGACTGTTAGAAGTCCGTAACATCCTACCACCTTTCTCTGTATGCCGAGTCACTGGGATTAGCTATGGGGGGCTACACAGATAGAAATTAAGTATTTTTGTATATAATTCCATTATTTCTAAAGTTTGCTCAGATACAAACCCATCAGCTGTAGTGGTGTAAATCTGGCATTCAGACACTGATGGAAAAATCCTCCTCCATGTCTGAAAGTGCCAGTGCAGAAGGTGTTCCATAGCTTCCGCTGTTGTAAATGGGACAGATCTTGCAAACTGTGGAGAAGTATTCTTCCAAGGCTTTAGGGTTTAGGGTCTCTCTTTATTTTAATGCACGTAACTTAACTGCCTCTTTTCTTAATCCAGTCCACTATAGCTAGTGAGAGGAAAGGTTGGAAATGTGTATGAACCATAGCACTTGAGCTGTGAATGTGAAAAAGTACTGTGCAACATTATATTTTTTCTAGCCTGCAGAGAGCCAAAGATCTCTGACCTGGTGAGACAGAAAGTGCTTCCAATGCAGGTTCAGTCAAGGTGAGAATGCAATATCTCAACTACAGTTTAAAGAAAAAATGTGATTTCTTTTTCCTTCCTCTCCTTTTCACTCTGTGTATTTAGCCTGCCTGAGCAGCGATTCCTACAAATGCACTGATAACCAAGCAATGAGAGCTGCTGGGAGGGGAGGTCTGATTAAGCACAGGTTGAAGCTGCTGGAGGCAGCCAGGAAGAAATGCACAGATAGAGATGTGCAAACTACAGGGTGATGCCGGAATTCTGCTTTCAAGCTTGTGACAGACTATGAGAACAGTGTGAGAACAGTTCCTTGGGCTAATGATGTGTGTTAAAATATGAACATGTGCCGTCTTAGTGAAAAAAGGCAAAAGGAGAGAAGGGAATAATGTAATGTAATCTGCAGTGTAATCTGCTCCCAGTAAGTTTCGCCATCCAAAGCACTATGAGATTGGGTTGAGTGTGGGCATGAGGGAGAGGAGGAAGTAGAGTAGGAAGGGAGGAAGAAATGAAAGATCAGAACCTTCCTGGGCTTACTCTTCTGATGATTTCCTGAAATAAACCCAATTTGAATTAGTTATGTTCAGGTTCATTTTTGTCCAAGTAGTAATTTCTCATTTCAGGGTTATTTTTGCAGTACATGACTCATTTAATTTTAGATGCAGTGCAAGAGCTGTCCTCATCTTTGGTCTTAAGAACAGTCATATCGGGTCAGAATAAAGGTCCAGATCAAGCCATATCCTGTCTCTGGCAACAGCCAGTAGCAGATATCTAGAGAAGGTTTTAGGAACAAGGCAAGCATGCCCTTCCCAAGCACTCTCCCACTCTCTAGGTCTGTGATGTCTGACTGTAGAGATGTCCCTGAGAGGCCAACATGAGGCTTTAGTAGCCATTAGGAGATTTTTCTTGCTTAAATTTCTCAATTCACTTGAATACAGGTCTTTTTATGCTAAATGTTTCAGATATTAACACCAGCTTTGTGAGGGCACGTACATGCCCCCACATCCACAAGATGCCATGAGATGTTTTTGGACTGTTTTTAATCCCTTGAAGTAGAATCTCCATTTCATAGGTCAATAGTGAGGCAAAGTCTGGATTGTGCAATATTGCAAGTCACATGTGAGTTTGGAATGGGACCCTGGCAGTCTAAGCATGACCACAGCAGCTCTCATCCTCCTTCCAAAATACAAGAAACTTGCCGTTGCTCTTGTTCTTAGTAATTTTACTTTCCTGTTAAGTATTGTCTCACAGATTGGGTATGATGGAGGTGTCTGTGTCTCTCTGTGATAAAAATGGAATCGTCATGAGAAAAAGAAAAATTATGTCTTTTCTGGATGCAGGCAGTACCAGATATCTCAAGGGAAACTAATTTCCTGCTGAATTTTTCAGATATAAATAGATTTTTTTGGATATGGGCTTTTAAGCATTGGAGCGAGGGACACATTCTAAGGGATAAAAATTTAAGTATGACTGTAGTCAAGCTTATGGATCATATCTAGGCTGGTGCATATATTTATTTTTAATTATTATGCCATGTTTCAGCTAATCAGTACAATTTCTAAATGGAAGCTTAGTGATTATGAAATTATGAAATCTCTGTGGTGAGGCAATTATCTCCATTAATTGCTAAACCAAGCAACTTTAGCAACATGATTTAATCTGAGTCAATTCCTAACACTGCCTATTAAAAAGTTCACTAGAGAAAAGATGTGCCTAACTCCTCCCTAGTGAGAATTAATTACAGCAATTACTTCAGGTGTAATTTCTTTATTTAAAAATGGTATCTCAGTCCTTTTGTGAATGGCAAAAACTGTTCCACATTCAGAGACAACTGGTTGCAATTCAGAAACTGTAAAATGAAAAAAAAAAAAGAGACACAACGGGAAAATGTATAAACATATGTGTATTTATGTATGTGTATATATATATATGTAAATGGGAGCATTGCTAAACTCTGCTGGAATGATATTTTTGCCTTATTCTTTCACAATCAAACTTCATATGCTTTTTAAATGATACTTAACACAACTGGTGATAAAGTTACGGTAAGGATTGCTTTTATAATATTATAATTATTGTGTTCTTTGTGCCTTGAAACAGAGAAACACCTTTGCACCAACTTTACTCTTCTGCATTCAGCAAGCAAAAGCTTCAAATCTACCCAACCAAGAAGCCAGCACTGCCATTTGGAGAACTGCCCCCAGGGTACCAGCACCTGCACACTCAGCTCCAGTATGAATGCGTTTCTCCATTCTACCGCCGCCTGGGTAGCAGCAGGAGGACTTGTCTGAAGACAGGAAAATGGAGTGGGAGAGCCCCTGTGTGTATTCCAAGTGAGTCTCCAAGGGAAAAAAAAAATCTCTTGGGTGGATGAGGGAACATAATGTGTATTCATCTTAGATATTTAGGAAGTCCCAGAAGTGTAGGCTGCCTATGCTTCCAGCTGGGAGAAAGAAGCGATAAAGCTTGAAGGATATATGTGTCATTTCATCCACCAGTAGAACTTGTGCAGTTGATGGTAAAGTGATCTTTCAGCACTGTAATTTACCATTAATTTCTACCCTTTCATTGAGGAAAAGGTTTACTGAGTTTTTCTCCTGATTTGAAAACACTTTCCTGTATACTTTGGCACACAGCTGACACCACCATCAAACTTTAAGCAATAAAGTGGAGAGTTGGCAATTTTAAAGAGGCTCTTCCTTTAACAAACTCTGCTAAGGAAGGGTTCATATTGCAAACTCTAAGTCCAGATAAAATCTTATCCAGAGCTAGTGAACAAAGTAAGTTAGGGTAGGAACATCACAAGATTTGGTAAAACCCAGTACTGCGAAAAGTAGATCTTAACAACAAACAAATTTTTATTGTTCTTGTTTGTAGTTTTACTTTGAGATCATATCATGTATTTTGAAAAGTATTGCATTCAATGTTTTTCACTATGGACATGCCCACACTACATCCCAGGGAAAAAAGTGTCCTAAGGGAGACTGAAAAATGCAACCATATGATGTAACTCTTTCACTGGAAATAAACATTTTCTAATATAGGGGATTTTACTCCAGGTCTGACCCTGGGTGACATGCTTCTAGAACAAGGCAGAGCTTTTTCTTTTCCCCAGGATGACTGATGATTTAGATGCATTTGCTTCAACATTCTTGTTGCAAGACAAGTCTGTTCTCATAGGCATGTGCAAAGATTAGTGTCAGGAGAGGCCTCACAAGTACTTTGTGACTGCCTAGGGTGAGGTTTAGTGCAATGCTGGCTTTGTGGTGTTTTACGATAAACATGAATCAGGGATGTTCTTTACATTTCTTTATGCAGTCACCTCATTATAATGCAGCTCGATAAGGTTGTTGTGAAAATTCACCTCCTCAAGTGCTAAATCCATATTCCTACTTTACTCAGGAATTCAGAGAATAATGGAAAATTTGATTTATTTTTTTTTAAAGCTATATAAAATACTCCTATAATTTTGCAGGTCAGATATAGAAGTTAATTAGACAACTGTCCCTCATGCTAGTCATTGCAGTTTAGTTTCTTTTGGCACATCCTAAGAAGGAATCAAGAGTAACATTCAGATTCTTTGGTGAGGAAAAGGTGTTACTTAACTTTGGTTTCATGTTTCCTCAGTCTGTGGAAAGGCAGAAAACATCACACTTCAGAAGATAATGACCTCTACCAGGTGGCCCTGGCAAGCAGCAATCTATCGCACGGCCAACGGGGTGAAGGAGAACAGTCTGCGGAAAGGGGCCTGGATCCTCATCTGCAGCGGGGCCCTGGTGAATGAGCGCACAGTGGTGGTGGCAGCTCACTGTGTCACCGACCTGGGCAAGACCATCGTGCTCAAGACAGCAGAGCTCAAGGTGGTTCTGGGGAAATTCTACAGAGATGATGACAGGGATGAAAAGACCATCCAGAACCTGCGGGTGAGTAAGTCTGATGGGAGTGGAAAATGATGAGCACAGATAGATACTGATCCCACCTGTCTTGTATGGGGAGAAAAAGTTTACACTTTGAGCAATATAACTCTTTTACATGCTGTTCTTCAAAATCCATATCTAGAGAGGCAATTGACTGAACAGCCATGACACGAGAAGGGCACATGCTGTAGTTCATTAAATTCCTCAGTGTTGTCCAATTCATACATTCACCCTCTAACAGAGAACATGAGGGAAAATAGCTCAGGTTCTGTGAGCCATAATGTCTTGAGTGATATTGCCACAAAAAAAAAGGAGAGGAGATGCCAGCTACTGTCAAAATTGATTAGCATAATTTATGAGGGAAACACTTGTGCTCTAGATCCTGGTTTGATGCCATGAGCACATTTCACTCCTCAGCCCCAAGGCTGTATAGCTCTAAATTCAAAAGAAGTTTATGTCTGACTTCAGCTCCAAAAATAGCACCTTGGGCTAATGTAGTGGTTTACTTTTTTGATTGAGAACTAGAAAGGCTGAACTTAAAAGGAGGAGAAACACAGCAACTTTGGGAATGTGTGTCTCTTTTGTGTGTGTGTATGTGTATATGAGTTAATTAATGGATGTTATCCAAGAAATCATAATTAACTTGATTCTTTCTCCCCTGCCCCCCTTTTTAGCTTCAGTTTCTTTCTCTAATCCCAGCTTTTTCATACTTTTCCTGTAAGAATATATTTTTTTTTTTTTTTACAGTATTTCCTTATAGGAACCCTCCCTGTTCTTGTAGCATTTCATTAAGGAAATGAGCAGTAAAGGTTTGGCCCCAGTATTATGTAACATATTACTATATCCTTTTTTGGTGGGAAGATAGTTGAATTTCAGTAAGGTAGCATTTTAATTCAAAGCCCCTCCTCCATTCAAAATCTACAGGCTGAAGGTGACATGGCAGGTAAAACCTTTTTAGTAAACAGTGGGAAAACTTGAACTGCGTGTTAACTCCCCATTTTGCTGAAAATGTCCTTGACTGCTTTTGATTAAGAAGTGTCTCATGCAATAAAAACTGTCCTGAAATCCAAGCCAAAGGAAAAAAAAAACAAGTCAGAAGATGCTCGGTCTCTGCATGTTTCTCATTTGAGTGAACACCATGGTGAAAGAACAGCATAGGTGAGGGCAGAGGAGAAGCAGGGATAGAGGAGAAGTATGCAAAATAAACTAACATGTATTTTAATAGTATGGAAAGAGTGCTGCTGACTTGCCATTCCTGTTAACTCTACAATTCTTCCGATTCTGTTTCTTCCCCAGATTTCTGCCATCATAGTGCATCCCAATTACGACCCTATATTACTTGATTCTGATATAGCTATCATAAAACTCTTGGACAAAGCCAGAATCAGCAGTCGTGTTCAACCCATTTGCTTGTCATCTACTCATGACTTGACGACATCCACAGAGGATTTAAAGATAATGGTTACTGGTTGGAAGGTATTGGCTGACATTAAAGATCCTGGATACAAGAATGACACAATCCGCATGGGAGCTGTTCAGATGGTGGATTCACTGTTGTGTGAGCAACAGTATGAGGATAATGGCATACAAGTCAGCATCACTGATAGTATGTTCTGTGCCAAACAAGACCACACAGCCTTTTCTAATATCTGCCCTGCTGAGACTGGTGGGATTGCAGCCATAACTTTGCCAGGAAAAGCATCTTCTGAGCTAAGGTGGCACCTGATGGGATTAGTGAGCTGGGGTTATGATAAAACTTGCAGCCTAGGACTCTACAGTGGCTACACCAAAGCTCTTCCCTTCAAAGACTGGATTGAGAGGAACATGAAATAAAAATCTGTGTCTGGAAATGGCATTTTATAATATAATATCTCTCTCAGTCTCTGCTGTTTTAGGCTTCTCATCCCAGTGATGAGACACATTTGGGATAAGGTTAAGGTAGACAGCCTGGTAAGTTGTCCTAGGATCAGATACTTCATCAGGCTACTTTTACTTAACCCAGGACAGAAGGTCTTAGTGCATGAGAAGTTTTGCTATATTTGGTCTTTCTCCCCTGGTGGGAGGACAATGCTCCTGAGTCTGACATACAGAAACAGGACAGTAAACTCTGTCTGAAATTAATCTGTAGTGTGGAGTCCCCTAGAGAAATTGATGGTGAGCCTCTCCCAAAGATCTATGTGACTGAGTGGAAATTAAGAGTCTAGAAAGAGTAGCCTGAATTCATTAAGATGGATGAGCTTGTTACAGTATGTGCTGTCTGTATTGCCATTACAATGTAATCTTTTTCCCTCCCAAGTACGTTACACATTTAAATAAACCATGGTTTGTTTTTTTAACCTACATACTCATGTCTGACATTGTTTAGATTCATTGTTGCTTTGTCTGTGTCACACTCTAGGAACTCTCTACTTCCCCTTCTGTTTGCGCGTGACTCTCACTTGGGACACTTCAGGACTCTAAAAGGCACAATTAGCAAAAAATTCAATGACAATATAAATAACAAGATTCTTTTTTTCTTAATAGATCCAGCGCTGCTATTGTACATGAGCCACTACAATGAAATGTAAAGGGGAGTTCTCTTCTACCTTGTATTCTAAATAGATGAAAACATGAAATGTATTCTAAATACTTTTTTTCCAAGTGGATTTCAAAGAACTATAAAAGCCTCAGGAAACTTCTAGTTTCCATCAGTTCCCACACCTTTGTGGCAAAACTACTCCTCTGTAGCTCTTCAGGGTGAAGAGTAATGTCCAGGTCTTACACTTAGCAGATGTTTTTCTTGAACTGAGGCTGAATTGTTTGACACCAAAGGGTAAGATTCTCCCATTGGGCACGTTGTCCAGGGGAGACACTTGAGTGTCCTCATGGTGCTTAGTCACTGCTCTTTCACCAAATCATTTGCTATTCTCTATTCAGTCATGGCTAAAGACTAGGGATTAACCCTAAAAAAGCTGGGGAGAAGAGACAGTAATGATTGTCTCCCATCAATAATGACTCCTTGATAAGTTATATATGACCATATGACAACCTGGAATTTGAAGAACCTTCAAATAATTACAGTGCCCAAACTAGTTCACAGCAATAGCTGGATGTGAAGGCTGGGAATCTGATGAAAGGATTTAGTACTCTTGCCAAGAAGAACTCCAGTCCTGAAGTTGTGTTCTGCCTAGCCTATTGCATGGCTATGGCAATTGTAAGCTAGAAAGTCTGATTTCAGCTTTGATTCTCTGATGCTATAAAATCTTGTTAAGAGTTTCTTAGCATTCAGTAGTTTCCACTCACTTTTGAATCTGAAAATTGCTGCTAATAGGACAATTAGTATTGGACATCATTCCATGTAATTTATTTTTTACTTTACTGAGCAAAAATACTTAATGTCTTATGCTTTTGCACTTTTCTTGTTTTTGCTGACAACAGAATCAGGTAATTTTGCTTGAATCATATACTTTAAAAGCTACAACCAAAGCATATTGCTTCTCTTTATCTTGTTTGTCTGTCTCCTCTTGCCAGGAGATTATGCTTGGCTGACAAATTGCATGGCAACGACAGCAACAAAAATTCTGAATTACACGTGAAAAATATGACGCATGTCATTCCTCTGCTGGGAGGAACATGTGCCAGTGAATGTGTGGTACTCCCCCACTGACAGCATGGGTTAGAGCAAATTAGGTGTCAGTTTTGGAGAAGCACAAACTTGCAGAAAGTCAACATGTGTTTCTTCTAACACTATTGACAAAGAATGAAATGAGAAAGCTCTCCCATGATTACATTAAATGATAGTCTCTACACTCTAAATAATAATTTAATTATCTAATGATAAACAGAAATTATAAAGATCTGTGAGCTAGTTCTTTTCTCAGTTATGACACTATGACTGCATTGCTCTCCATAGCATTATCATTTTCCACTGCTATGACTGAGAGAGAAGAGGTCCTAAATGTTTTTCTTTCCCTTTAGGATTTGTCCAGTCCACACAGATCTGTAGAAGTCTGTTTTAATTACAGCTTTAGCCCTCGCTCTTCTCGTTTTACTAAAGATCAGCCATGACTAGTATTTACCAGTCCTCTAACTCCTCCTCAATGTTGAATCCCATCCCCATTTGGCTTCAAATCACTCACAGGTCTGGCAATGAATAGCTGAAAGTTTCTGGGCTTGGGCAGCAACAATATAGCTGTTCACTGGCTGTATATCACACAAAAGTACATTCTTGAAGAGAAACTTGTAGGAATTCATGGAATTAAAATCTCAGGAGGTTGCTACAGCTGTGCAGGCACAGCACCATTCAACCTTCCTTCTTTTTACAGTCATGATGCTCTTCAAAGAAACCAGAAGCAAGAAAATGGCCAGACATCTCTCAACCCCAGGATTCAGATTTTACCATAGTCCTTTATAGAAAGAGGACTTGGTTGCAGCATTTGCTTCTACTTCTGGACCTCAGTGTTTGAATCCTAGATTCAAATCTGGCTACCTCTAAATGTAGACATGATGTTTTATTTCTATTATTACGTGCCGTATGTATTTACATGTACAAGTGAGCAGTCATATCAACATGTACACCAGTACCCATGTCTAGTATTCCAAGAATTACAAGTCAGCTTGCCCATCCTTTCTGTCAGGCTTACCCACAATAGTTTCATATTCACAGCCTGAGCAGAACTGTGCAGGGGTTAGCATCTAATCCCAAAAATGAGGAAAAATAGGGATGAATATTTGGAAAAAAAAAGCAACCTGTGAGTTGGAATCACTAATCTCTTTGATTGCTAGGCTCTATTTTTAAGTTGTAAAGCTATTTCAAACATCCATTTATAAACAGGTGAGGATTTGTGCCATCTGTTGGAGAAAGGGTGTGAAATAGCACAACATGGATAGCAACTCATTTTCCTTCCAAGGAAAAAAAGCTGTGGATTCTGGAAAGGCCATAAAGATATTGCTATGGAAAGGGGAGAGCAAAACACTCTCTGCATTCTTGTTTGCTCCAGTGGATTTATACTTCTTCCTTTGTATGTTTTTTGGACTGAATTAGATTACTTGCAAAAAGCTGGGTGCTTAGCTGAAAAACAGCACTGAAAGGAAACGGACATACTGAAGAACAAGGTCTTTTCAGGCACCTTCAGTGACTCTTGTAGAATTGCCCTTGTAAACTGTTTCCAATGAAAATCTAAGTCCATGGTAAGATTACAAGAAAAAATGTGTATTTGATTAGGACTTGGGATTACGCATAGGTTGCATTCTGCCATTTTTAAGGGCAAGTACTGGAATTGGCTTGGTTGCAGGAAAGGCATCCTGGGGGAGCGGGAGTGGTGAGCATGGTCAGGCCGGCGTTGCTCAGCTGCGCAATCCCTGTAGCCTCACGGCTCCTTATCGTGCCGGGGAGCTTCCCGCGTGGCCGCTGGCTCTCTGTGCCATCTCCTTGGTGCAAAGGAAACAAGCTGTGGCTGAAATGTTTGTTCCCTGTGAAACGGGACATCAGGTTGGTCAGACTTGGATGGAAAGGCACCACTGAGGTCGGCAGGCAGAGCCTCGGCTGGGGCCACCGGAGCGAAGGTGTGTGGCAGCGTCTCGGCGTGCCATGACCGTCCTGTGCCCCAGCACAGGAGTGCGGGTATTGAACAGGACGAGAACTTCGGGCCCTATGCTGCAAACACGGCCTGGGCAACCCTCGGGCCCACCGAGCCGCGGACACGCTCGGCGTCCCCGCCGGGGCGGGGCGACGCTGCGGGGCGAGGCGGCGGCGGGCGGTTCAGGTAGGGACGCGGGGCGGGCCCGAGGGAGAGGCTGCGGCCACCGGCGGGATGGCGGTCGCTCCCCGGGCCCGGGCGGGGCAGGGCCGAGCCCCATCGCTCCCGGGCCGAACCCGCGGGGCCGCCGGCGGCAGGTGGGGCCGCGCCGGCCGCACCTCCCCGGCAGGGGGCAGCACCGCCCCGTGCGGCCGCGCCCTGCGCGTCCCTGCGGGCGGGGAGGGGGTTCTGGGTGCTGCCGCGGGGGCTGCCCCGGCCGTCCCGGTGGGACAGCGCGGCGCTGGGAAGGGCAGGGCGGCCCGGGCCCCTCGGGAGGGTGCTGCCGCCTCGGCGCAGCGGGGCAGGTGCCGCGGCTGCGGGGGCGCAGGCGGGGAGGCGGAGGCGCCCCTCGGCCGGGCGAGCCGCGGGACCCTGCTGCCGCCCGAGCGCCGTCCACTCGCCGGGTGTCCTGGGGGTGCGAGGGGACAGCCGGACACCCAGAGCGGGAGTGAGTGTGTCCGTGTTTTGGTGTTCGCGCCTTCCCGCGCCTCCTGGCCGGCTCCCGGGAGTCCCGGCGGGCCGAGCCTGCCCCGGGGAGGCGGTGGCGGCCGCGCCGAGCGGGGCAGGTCGCGGTCGGCGGCGCCCGGCCCTCCCCCTGCGAGGGGCTCGCCGCCCCCCCCGCCGCTGCCAAGGAGCTGTTGGGGGGGATTTATAGGAGTAACAACGGCTCGTGATGTCAGCCCGTGCCTAAAATAGAGAGGGATTGACTGCAAATCCACGGCTCGAGGGCTAAAACCTTCCAATCCAGCCTCAGCCAGCGCCGCGCCGATGTGAAGTCGCCCCCCACCTCCCGCTCTCAGCCGCGCACACACGCACACGCTCCCCGCGGCGAAGGGAGGGCGCCGGGGATCGCAGCCCAGGTGCCAGCGCCTCCTCGCCCCGCCGGCCACTGCTGGGCGGCCGCGGGGCACCGACAGCCTGCTCTGGGACGGCGGGGTGGGGGACAGCCGAGGAGCGGAGCTGCCGGATCCTAGCCCTGCGGAGCCCCCAGGATTACAAGGAATTGCGTGCTCCTTCCCAGACGTGAGCGAGGGTTATACCAAAGAGCCAACCTCCGTCGCTCCCTGCTGTCCAAATTAATCCCTTGGACTCTTGAGAAGACAGGGGGGTTTTCGGAACCATGGCATCGACAGAAGGGTGAGGGGGACCGTCTCTTGGGTGGGAGGAACGGGAGGATGGGGGAGATGCCCGGCATTGTTCTTTTGGTAACAGTTTCCTGTCATCTGCTTCATTGTTAATCCTTGCCCCTCGCCATTCCCTAACAGAATAATTAGGGAGCGAGAGGAAACGAGAAGCAGACTAGCCACATATAGAAGAGGAAGAGGGGAGAAAGAATTTCAAATATGAGCCACTGAAAAGGTCTTGGTTTTCCTCCCATCACTTCTTTATTTAACCCCTGGAGGGCAGATCAAGCTTAAACCACCTGCCTGAAAGAAGAGTCCAAGTGAATGGTTAACTCAAGAGAGAGGGGGAATCTGTTTCCTAAATAGAATAGTAATAATAATAGTAGTAGTAATAATAATAATAATAATAATAATTTCAAAAAGAATCAAGGACCTGTCCTCCCAGCCATCCCTTAAAAAGGCAACAAACAAATCCAACTTCTCCACTTGAGGAGTTGTGCAATTTTGTAGTTCTGTGCCAAATGCGTTACAGTGCTAGCAAGAGAAATGCTGGGAAGGGCAAAGGGTTCTACAAGAAGCTTTAAAGAAAAGCTAACACAGTTTAGCTCTGGTAGTGTCTGTCAGAAGGAAACTGTTCTCCCTACCCATGCCAGGATTGCAAGAATCAGCCACTTCGTTGCTCTCTGATAGGGTTGGGGGCTTCTTCAGTTTATAGAGTAACTGGTAGTAGGAAAGAAAAGAAAAGGTTTCTTTGATCTCTGCTTGCCCTCTTATAACACTAGCTAGTATTAGACTGCGTTTAGTGTGAGCCTCCTCTTTATCCCTGGATGTTGTCATGTTGTATCAGCATGATCTGCTCTGGATAGGACTCTTTGAGGACAGAGTGCAAAAGGGAGCTCAGTTTATATTGCCTTTGTGTCTCAGGTTGAAAGACTTGCTGAGTTGATTTAAATAACCCAACACGTGTCTGGGAGAGTGTGCACACAAGTGTCCCGTTACCTGGTCAGAAGAAGGAACTGACTCTTTGTGCCGTGGCCCCCAAGCAATTGGCTTGGGAGGAGTGGAATGTTAGAAAGTATTAGTTTTGGTTGCTTTAGAAAAAGGACTGACAAAGTGCAAATCTGTAAGGCTCTTCTGGCTTTTCACAGGACTGTGACAGAAGTAATAAACTTACCATTTGCTATTACCTTGCCTTTGCATGGAATTTCTGCACTAAATGTATACGTTTTTGTTTTGGTAGCAGCCCAGTAATTTAACCTGCCCTATACAGCATTTCCTCTGACAATGAAATCACTTAATTAGATACTGTCAACAAATGATCAGAGCCATGAGGAAGACACTCAGAGATGGAAGAACAAGCCTACATCCATAGGGTTGCAGCTCTGTCCCTTCTGTATCCTTGGATTACTCCAACTATCATTCTCCTCTGGGTGCTGCAGTCACCTGCTCTTTGTATTCCCACATAAGGTGGCTGTAGAGGTCTGTGCTTGTTTTGGACCAGTGGAAGAATGTGGGATTTGTTTTGCAAGGGTTTAATAAAAGGAGACATGACAAGAGATGGCTGTGGTAGAGAAATGTGTCAACTTTGGATGAAAGAAGTTTTTAAATGTGTGTAGAAAGAGAAGTACTTTTAAAAGAAGTTTGATGAACACATGGGCTAAAAAAGATCAGAGTGCCAAAACCAAAAAGGTTTCAGTGGATGCATGGTCTTGCTCTCCTTACGGAACAGAGTTAAATTGTCAGGATGAGAAAAGAAAAGGTTTAGGCCTTGCTTGCAAACCTTTTAGGAAATTTACCTGGATTAAGACAAGCTGAAACTGTTATTTGATGTGATTCAGCTAGTGGTTGGTGATAGCTGAAGGAGGTATGGAAAACAAGTCAAGTGGGAAGCATTTCACTTGTCAATCCCTTTTTACCAGTGAGAACCTCTTCCAAAACTGAATTGTCATCTTTCTCTCCCCTCAAGTAAAAAGCTGAGGATAGAGATTAGCTTTCACTCTGGTGTAAAGGTCAGCAAACTGAGGCATCATAAGGATCATCAGGGAAAGTGAACATTGACTGGACCTTGTTCAAGAAGGCTTTCCACCGGCAGTGGCACAATGTGAGAGCGGTAGCAGAGAGTGCCCATTGCTGCAAGCAGAGCAGTCTATCTCAGGCACACACAGATACATTGGAGAAAGACCTGCTGGAGGTGGGGACAAAGGTATTGTGTCGTTGGCTCTTGAGATGTTCAGGTACATATGTTAGTCGACATGAGAAATATGTAAATGCTTTATTTTGTGGTGATAAAACTACTCCAACCACAGTAATTTTTTGCAGTGAGTTATTTCTCCTCTAACAGGGGAGCTTACATAAAATTTCCGAAGTGAGGATGTCAGGGATGTGGCAGGGTACTTGACGGACAACAAAAGGCATACTTACACAGAGGAAGGTAATTCTGTATTCCATGGTTAAGAAGTAGTGGTCACTTAAAGCTGGGTTTTGCTAGGAAAGATTTCTTTGTCTTCGCCTTTCCAGTTGTTATTTCCTTTTCTTTCAATGTCTTGTCAGGTTACACTTATCCATGTTTGGAATTTTGCTGCATAAATCTTTCTGTTTCAGGAGGATGGTGGACAATGGGAAACTTCAACTGGTAGAAAGGGAGAAAGGAAGTGTTCAACAACATGGCAAAATCAGACCCATGCATCCCCTGAATCTGTCTTACTGTAGTTTCAGCTAGTGAGGTTTTGGCTGACTGTTGAATACACTGTCTCTATCTTGATGGTTAAGTCTTTCTTTCACAAAATCCCCTGATACAGATCTCATCACTAAGGTGGATTTTTGGTGTTTAGTGCATGCTGAAAACGGAAAATAGCTAGTTCAAGGAGGAAGGGCTAGCACCAAGTACTGATACTGTTAAGGGTTTCTTGGGTTTATGTTCTCTGTTTAAATGTCCTCTGCTGACCATGACTGCAGGCAGGGTGCTGCTGGGAGATCTGACCTTCTTACCTGTAGTGGCATTGCCTTTCATGAGTGCTTACTGTTGTTCAAAGATCCCACAACATTAGTTTATATTTGCAGGTTGTGGTATATGACAGAGAGCACACTATGCGGTTGGTTGATCTATGGAGATTTACCATAGCAGAGCATTTCAGTATTTCCATTGCTTTTACAGGGTCTTGATAGAACCTTAAGGTTAAATGAGATTGACTCTGATCCAATTGATGCCCATGTCTGCCTTCAGACCTTTGAGCAAAATCCTGAACACCTTGCTGCATGTGGTTTTATTATGGCTCTCATCTCTCACTTCAGTGTTACTGTTCAAAAGGGAAAGAATGCAGTACCTTGCTACTGATTTGTTTTGTTGGTTTTTGTTGTTTTTTTTAATAAAAACACCACAGATTAGTGTAACCTAGAGATAGGGTTTAGATGTTAAATCAGCTTTATAACTCAGATATTAAACCTTGAGTATTTAAGTTACGTATTTTACTTATTTGAGTGATGCTGATTTAAATACTCTGAAAACCTAGAGATGTGTTTGTATTTTGTATGCCTCTAAAGAGTGGGAGTTTCAGGTGTGAAGTCTGGATTTGGGTCTGTTCCTTCAAGAATACAGCCACTAGGAGACACTATCACTGCATCTGTAGTAGCAAATTAAACAGAGACAGAGGAGGTGTCTGAGCCTGGAGCTCAACCCTCTTTGTGCAGGTCAGCCTCAGAGCAGCCCACCATGGTCTGGCCAGGCACCCCTCTCCCAGTCCACAGGTGTAGTTAGGGAGTCAGTGTGGGCCAGTGGGCGTTCCCAGTGGACAGTTTGGATATGATCATATTTTGGAGAGTTTAATAATAATGATGTGGGCTCTTCCATTTTGGTTTCTCTCAGTTCTAGAGAATGGCTCCAGGGAAGGTCTGTGGAAAGCCCAGAGATTTTGCCCGTATGGATATGTGGTACACAGTTAACAGGCAAGTCTGGGTGTGCGTGTGGAGGCACCCTGCTACAGAATAAATCCCGTGAAGTGGAATAGTCTGAAACATTATTATGTCTGATAGACAGAAGTCTGGGTAATTAGCATTGTGGTTTGACTAGTGAAATAGTTTTAAGTGCTTCTCAGTTTTATGTACACTTAATATAAATGGTGTTTATGTAACATGAAATGGCACAAATGCAGTGCTCCTATTCTGTTCAGAGTAGTAGATAAACCACATGGAAACTACAGAGATCCCTGCTCTGGTATTTGACTTTATCTCACTTAACAAGAAAAAAAAACAAAATGAAACAAAAAACCCTGATCTGTGGTCCATTCCTCCTCTCCAAACTTGCTTGTTCATACATCCTATTTCTATAGATACTCTATCTTCATCCCAAGTTGCATTGTCTCTGAAGCTACAGTTGCAGCATCATCAGTACTGTTTGTCTGTGCTACTGGATCACCAAACAATAAAAGTTTGGTCCAGATCAGGGAGCATATTCGGTTTCTCTAAAATTAGCCACAGCATATAGTATGGAATTTACATGGATTTTATATTAGCTGTAGAAAAATGGTTATTAGTCAATTCAACATAAGTTAACACAGGAGGTACAAATAATAAATACTTACCTGGCATCAGGCCCTGTGAATACAAGTTAAGCTGTCAACATTTTTTTAACAAATTTGAACTTTAAGAATTACTTTACTACACAGGATTATTTTTTTAGTTATGCAGCTGTGGTGGGTTTAGATCTTGGAGTAGGAGTTATAAGCCATTTTCTGCATTGTCAAGACAAAGCCTGAAAGGGAGATTGCCAGCATTTATTATGCATCTAGCCTGGAGACAACAGGACACACCTAAGTGAGTCAGAAAAACTAACTTTGCATTTCATTGTAGGGTTCAGGCGCCTACATAGGGGAGTGGGGTTTCAGGATCTGACACAATACATACAACAACCACACCCACAGATTTCTTACCATCTGAGTTCTTATTCTGTAATTTACCCACAAAATTTCTCTACATGGAAACTTGATGAATTATTCTGGCACAAATGTTTAGATATTTCAAAGGATGAAATCTTACAAGTGCTCTTGCTGTTATTCTTATGCAGGATTTGACCAACACCAACATAGGATAGAGATGTTTTACCCTATGCTCTTAGACATTTTTCAGGACAGATGGGGAGGAGGTAGCCTGTTAATTAGACATATCAGCTGTGGCTCTGACCTCATTTCACTGTGGACAATTGCAAATCTTGCATCAGTTTCAATGAAAGAGAATTAGGCTTTTCAGGAGATAACTCATGTTCCTTAAAACCAACCTAATGACACGATAGTTCTCATGGCCCCAGCCTTCAGTCTGGCCATGAGGTACACTTTCAAAAAGAAGTTGTCACCTAGACGTAGCTCCATTTTTGAACATATTCAGTCCTTTTATAGACACATAAGGATTACTATACTTCTTATACGGTCTACAGGGAATTATTTATTCTGAACTTTTTGGAAAAAGCACGTTATAGTATTAGATTAGATATACAAAGCCTAAAGGGAGATCATGCTTCCCTAAAAAATGATTAAAATTTTCAAAAGACTGTCTTACTATAGGTTTCTGTGAGATAAACAGTTATGTACAAGAACATACATGCAGATGTATGTGTTCAAGTGCCCTAAGAACTCAGCATACAAAGCGGTACTGTATTGCTATACTAGCAAATTACTGCATTTAATTTTCTCTTCTTCATTTTCCTGTTTCCCCCAGTCTACAGGCTGTTCCAACCAAGATCCCTAATAACTATAAATCTGTGTTTAAAGGGTCTCAGTTTTTTGTTTAAAAAAGGCTGTCGCTAAAGCTCTATCCTCTCACCTGTGTGGCAGTGTGGTTGGCATGGGGGGTTCTTTCTCCATGTAGATGACAGTGGGAACACTGGGACTCTGTAAGCAGGAGGGTACAGAGCCCACATTAACACTGGCCTGCAGTATTAGGCTATCTCTGCAAAGAGTTGGCTTCATACAGAAGCAATCTGTGTGCTTCGGAGAGGTATGGAGTGAAGGCACAGTGCTAACAAGGGGGCCTACATCTGCAGTACCTTCTCATATAATACCTTTTCATCTTCTGTGTGATTTACATCCCTTTCCCCGGCAGAATGTGTTGCAATACCTGCTATTTAGAACAATTAATTGTATGAGTTCTTGAAAATGTTGGCTGGGTGTGTCAAATCCATCATCTCTGTTATTGTCCATCTGCTAATGAAACTCCTCTCTCTCCAACTCAATGCAGGAGTTCACATCATTTTAGCCTCGAGCTCATTAGTTTAAAATGCTATTTCCAGAGGCAACAAGCAATAAAAGTAAGTGTGCTTTTATATATTTAATCCTACTTCTGTATTAATTTAAAGCCTGTCAGTGTGCTTAAAAGTTTTAAGACAATTAACTACAATACATGTTTTGGTGCTTAGGAAAGAAAACAGACTAAGTTCAAAGATCATCATAGTTTCTAACTTTTATCTTTAACATATTTGGTTCCTGCATAAGCAATTCCAAATTGGGTATTCTCACAAGGAAGAACATAGAAGAAACAAGGCATAAAAGAAGGCTGCTTGCAGGCGTCTTTAGGAGAACAGCGTGGAATTAAAAAAAATGCAGTATTTCTGGTTCACTTTTGTGTCTGGGAAATCAAATTAATTGAAGCATTTTAAATAAAATATGATAGAATAAGATTTTAAAAATTAAAAACATTTAATTTTTGTTTTTCAAAAACAAATGCTTAGTTTCAGCTTTAATTTAGAAGACTAAAATGGTGGGACCTCCAATACGGAGGAAAAGATTTTGCTATGTATTATGGAAATGTTTTGCGTAGACTAAAGCAATATTTGTCTTTTTTTGTGTTTTGCTTTTTTTAAATTTTTTTTTTTATTTTGCTGACAAACTCAAAACATATCTTTTTTTAGTGTGACTGCAACTGATCAGTTTCCTGGCTTTTTAAAAATAAAAACACCAAGTTAAAAATCAGTAGTTTTTCCAGGCTACTCTCACTCTGTGGCTTTTTTTATTCTTTATCAACATGAGTTAAACTCTGGGCTATTCCTGTAAGCATTTAAATTTATCGAGAACCATAGAATCAAATACGAGTTTGGTTTGGAAGGAACCTTTAAAATTCATCTAGTCCAAATCCCCTGCAATAAGTGGGGCCATCTTCAACTAGATCAGGTTGCTCAGAGCTGAGTCCAACCTGACCTTGACTGTTTCCGGGAAAGGGGCGTCCACCATGTCCCGAGACAACCTGTTCCTGTGTTTTACCACCCTCATTGTAAGAAACTTCTTTATTGTATCTAATCTAAATCTACCTTCTTTCAGTTTAAATGCATTATCCCTTGTCCTATCACAACAGACCCTGCTAAAAAGTCTGTCCCCATCTTTCTTGGAAGCCCACTTTAAATACTAAAAGGCTGCAATAAGGTCTCCCTGGAAACAGGAGAACATGTGCGGGCTGAACATCCCCAGTTCTCTCAGCCTTTCCTCATAGGAAAGGTGCTCCAACTCTCATAATTTTTGTGGGTTTACTCTAACTCTGTGCCTTTCCTGCGCAGAGGACTCCACAGTTGAACAGAGTACTCCACGTGGATTCTCAGGAGAGCACAGTTGAGGGGGAGAATCACCTCCCTTGACCTGCTGGCCACGTCTTTTGATGCAGCTCAGGATGGATTTCTGGGCTGCAAGCACCCAGTGTTGCCTCATGTCCAGCTTTTCATCCACCAGAATTCCCAAGTCCTTCTTGGCACACCTGCTCTCAAGTTCTTCTCCCAGTCCGTACTCATGTCTGGGATTGCCCTGACCCAGGGGCAGCACCTTGCACTTGAACTTATTGAATCTCATGTTCACCTTTGAGATCATTGAGTACAGACATAAACCTGCCACTACCAAGTCCACCCCTAAACCAGGTCTCTAAGTGCCACATCTACACATCTTTTAAGTACCTCCAGAGACGATGACCCAACCACTTCACTGGGCATCCTGTTCCAATGCTTAACAACCCTTTCTATGAAGAAATTTTTCCTGATATCCAATCTAAGCCTCCCCTGGTGCAACTTGAGGCCACTTCCTCTTCTCCTATCACTTGCTACTTAGGAGAAGAGAGTGACCCCCACCTGTCTAAGCCTCCTTTTAGGAAGTTGTAGAGAGCAATAAAGCACACACACACACACACCCCGCCTCCTTTTCTCCAGGCTAAACAGTCTCATTTCCCTCAGCTGCTCCTCACAAAACTTGTGTTCCAGCCCCTTTACCAGCTCTGTTGGCCTTCTTTGGACATGCTCCGTTGCCTCACCATTTTTGTTGCAGTGAGGGGCCCAAATGTCAATATACTCAAAGTGTCATCTCTGTTGTCCATCTTTTCAGTCCTTTGTGGCTTCTGTTTTGCCTTTTTTAATAATAATTCTCTTGCCCTGTCCCTTGGCACTGGTGATTCATCTGGGGTCTCTGTGAAAACAGCCAGTTGAGATGAGGTTATGCCAAGTCTCTGTGCTTCAGTACTGCTCTGTTTAGTTTGGAGTAAAATGTTCTTCCCTGGCTGCATACAAATGCATTTCTGATTCTGTCTTCAGCTGGTTCACTGGTGTTGCTTCCAAAACTTCCAAGAAGTTTTGAGCCTTTTTTTCTGTCAATCTCACAGCATGTGGGTATATTTAGTGGTGTTGATTTTCACAACTGCAGTTTTTCAGTGTTGGTTTTTAATACTGGTAACCATACCTAGGCATAGGGCCTGCTTGCCTGACTCTGTTCAAGGACCATCATGCAACTGCCGCTACCAAAGTCAGGGTCCTTGAGGCTCATCCATGAATTGAGCTTTTTCTTATTCTGTCATAGCTCATTATGAACTGCATCTGTAATAAGAAGATAATGGACAGGACCTCTGAAGCAGGTACTTTGGGGCAAATTTAGATTTAATGAATCATCTCTTTGGCATCTTGAGAATAATCAGTGATGTGTCAAAGTGTAAAATCTGTGTGAGTGAGAAGATGGTCAGTTTGGTACTAGAACACTTAGAAGATTAAAAGTAAAACCTGCATTCAAACTGATACTTGTCAAAAGTGTAAATACATTAATTTATTTCTTTAGATTTGTCACAGGGAAGACAGGTAAATAGGTCAAAGAGGAGTTACATCACCTGCTAGTTTACACTTCTGTGTGAATCAAGTTAGTTTCACTTAGCCCTACTGCCAAAGTTATACCTCACAACTGGGAGTGACTGCACTTCTGATTTACTTGTGGCCTCCTCAAGCCATACCATGTGGTTTCCAGATGGTGGACTTCATCTCCCCTGAGGCAGGAACCCCTGGTGTTTGCCTTTCCAACTGTTCATTGTACTTTCTGTACTGTCATTTACCCAGTAGCTGAATTAAGGTTGGATCTTGGAGATTTGCTCTCTTGCAGGGACAATGACAGAGATTAAACAGTAAACAAGTCACGTGCACTTGAAAGCTTCTGACACACTGCACATCATTCGCAAAGGCTGTTTGGCAGGTGCTGTGAGCAAACCTGTTCATTCCTACTCGTTTGGACAAGTGTGTCACATGCAGCACCCTCTTAGAGGGGTTGACTAACACTTGTGGTACATAGGTCCAATCTGGAGGAGCAACATGACCAGGGACCAGTTTAGCTTCTGAAGGTGGTGTAACTGTATTAGCCCAGCATTGTATCCAAGCTAATGACTGCCTCTTATTCCAGCTAATTATCTCGGGTGCAGAAGAGCACTAGTATGGATGTGCCAGGCTAGCACAGAGGCAGACACAGATACCCTTTATATACCAGGTTCAACCCATACAGAGTCTGAAAGCCTGTTTCTCAGTCCAAGGAAAAAATATCAGTGTTATTTCTGAGTATGAAAATTAGGGCCAGCATTTGTGGGTTTTACAAACCTCTAACTGTCTAGGACCATGGCTTCCTTAATTAAAAAAAATGCCAACACATGCGTAACATGTATCTGGGAATATGAGAGTGGACTAGAGACTCTTCAGAGGTCCCTTCCAACTTTAACTGTTCTGAGATTCTGTGCACCACAAATACGTAGTATACAGCCATCTCCATGCAGTATCTTCATATCTTAGTTCTTGGATATGGCTGTGATGCCATGTTCTGCTGGCACACCATCCTGTAATATACGCATCCATGTTACTGATTTTTCATGAGATTGGCTTCAGGCTATGTATACATGAATAATAGTCCAGCCCAAAAGAAATGCTTGGTCCTGAGAAATCCACACTATGGTGGTTACTATATGAAGAGCCTTAGGTTTACTCCTTGTATTGGATCTGGCTGAGCTGGAGTTCATTTCCCCACAACCCCCCTCACCGTGCTGTGCTTTGCATCGGCAGCTAGAAGGATGTTTATAACACACCGGTGTTTTGGCTGCTGCTGAGCACAGCACCAACACTATAACATTCCTTCCTCAATCGAGGGCAAGATGCAGGGAGGGGACCCAAGTAGTGTAGCTGACCCAGACTGACCACAGGGATATTCCATTCCATGTGACGTCAGCTCAGATATAAAAGCTAAGGCAAGGAGCAGGAGGGTGGGCATTCATTGTCTCCAATGGCTGCCTGCTGAGGAACTGTTATGCGTGCTGAAGCCCTGCTTCTTGGAAGTGGCTGACCATCGCTGCTGGTGGGAAGTAGAGAATAAACCCTGCTATCTTTCACTTCACTTTGCTTTTGTGCATGCAAGCTTCCACTTTGCTTTTTGCTTTAAATAAATTGCCTTATCCCAACCCATGAGTTGTTTTTCCACCTTACTCTGTCCCCTGTCCAGCTGGGAAGGGGAGTGATACAGCGGCTGGGCGGGCACCTGGTGTCCAGCCGAGGTCAACCCACCACACTCCTCTAGTGCATTTCATGGTGTAGCTTAATCCAAAAGTAATTCAGTGCATCTGCCCCAACACAGCTCCGCAGTGTGAACCAGAGCACAGCAGGTGGGCATCTTCAGGAGGTTCACTCCAGAAGCTCACTTCGGACTAAATTGCTAATATAAGTTTACCCTCAGTTGGTTACCGATATGCCTCAGGTAAGTGCTCCCCACTGGCCAGGTTCCTGGCAGGCTCTTGTCATCTTGTGGCTCTTGTCATCCTCTGGCTACTCATGTGCATGCTGGCAGCACGGCTCCTTTTGTGTCCACAAGCTGAGGTGCTGCCATGGCCTGTTGAGTCACTTGCCTAAGTTGCTAGTGAACAATACTTGGCCTACTCACCACAAGGAGCACAGAGTGGGGCAAAGCCTGGCTGGAGGTAAAGCACAGGTTCCAATTACACAGAATGTGGAGGCTTCTGTTGCGAATTCATGCCAAGCGTGCAGGGGGTTCTTGGCCTCATACAGTGACAGAAGCAGCATCCCCAGTGCGTATGGTTTAGTACACTTCCTTTGAGGCAGAAAGCTATCTCATTAATTAAGCATCTGGTCCTTATCTGTGTAAGACCTACTTTTGCTATAGTAACTGAGAAAAGACTTGTCCATAAAAGCGCACATGTATATAAAAACGTCATCCACATACAGGCATGCGTATGGGAATTAATTAACACCTGGCTGCTATTTATATCACAGCAATTTAGGTCAGGAAGTGAAAAACAGATCAGAATCCTCCACCTGACATTTTAGGAGGACAGAACAGGCAGATTACAATGTCCCATGCTGGAAACTGCCAGGAAATACTATTCCTATTGACATAGAAGTGCCAGAGGGATCTTCACAGCTATGTAGGGCAAAGGCATACAAAACCTGTCGCGCTGTAACACCAAAGCACTCAGTAGGAGGCTGCCTGCTTCCAGGATTAGCTGTTGCCCTTCTTGCTTTCTTTCCCGTCCCATTTGCAGGTGTATGTTCCTTGCTGGTCTGCTGAAGGGAGTTCCCAACGACACTTTCCAAGGGGAACCTGGAGAGGATCTTCTGAAAGATATGGTAGTGGGCTCAAAGTTAAGGGCAGAAGGCCTTCTTAGCAATCAGTCTCTTCGAGTTGCTGGAGTGCCTTGAGGAGGACATTCCTGTCTCCTTTTTCTGGGAACGGTTTTGTGTCACACGGTGGCACCCTTGCAAACCAAATAAAGCTTGAACTCCCACTGCAGCCTCTCTCAGGGAGGTCTAAGGGGTCTTCACTCTCACTCAGTAACTGAGGCTTCAATGTCTTTTGGATGTTGATCCCCTAACTGTGTCTGACTTGAAATCAGTGAATAGGTAGAAAGACTTACTGGGCAGCAGGAAACAGATAAAACCCACAAGGAAAGTGTGGTTGTGTAAGCCCCACTTTTTTTAGGTAGCCTGGTAATAGACACAAACTCATAGTGCAAAGGGTAAAATCCCAGTATGTTGGTTGGTATTTATCATATTTATTTTTGCCAAGGCACTTCTTTTTTTCCTCAAAAATATTTAACAATGAGGTGTTACTATCAGGAGCAGTTAAGGATTTTGTGAAACATAATACAAGAATATATGTAGCTAGATTCACACTGAAGGAATCCCATTCTGGCCACATGGATTCTCGACAGCTTCCTGGCTCAGGCAGAGGTATTGTGTTACCAAGTTCTCTTAAACAGTTGTTATTTTGCCTTTTCACAAATGAGGTATGCTGCTGAGTTTAGGTACTTCAGTTTTGTAAGCCTCTGCATCTTAGGAGATCAATCCACTTGAGATATTGCTTTTTGTCACTGTGCTGTCCAAAAGCCTGGACCAAGGATCACAGCCTAGCTGTGCATTAACTCTTACATACATTTATTGGAGAAAGACAGGTAGTTACCTGCTTTGGACAACTTACACTCTCTTACAGAGCTCCAGCAAGCTGCTGCAGTGAAGGTGTGTCAGTGTTTATTACCAGAACCTCTTTGCGTGCTGCATTTTTCTAGCTAAAAAAAGACACCATCAGTTATTACGGCGCTTTGATTTAGGGTCCCTGGTGATGGTAGGAGTAAGGTGGAGTCCAAAAGCAACTCAATTTGTAGGTGTTATTTATTCACTAACCTACATATAATTCAAAATATAAATGGTTAGTTAATCTATATGTATTGTCCAAAACAGGAGAAAATAATGCATTTTTCTCTCTTGAGGGAGTAGTAAAGATGTAGTCTTAGAAAGGCTTGAATGCCTGTGTCTTTATTCCTGTCCATTTTAAACGTGCTCCCAAAAAATCCTATGGAGCCAGCATATGTAGCCCTTAACAATAAAAACATGAAGATAATAGTATTTCATTTGTGAAATTTTCTCCTGTGTCTGGATCACTCAGTCTAGGTTTGCCATTTGCTTTGATAAGTGATTTTCTGCTGTATGTCATGCTGTTCAACCTGCATATGAAACTTGTTCATTGCTCAGACTTCTTGATGAATTGATGAAATGACAGTGTAGGATTGATACAATGAACTTGAAAAAATGTTAAGTGACAGTTTAATTCCACTGGGTGGTAACAGTTCATAATATTTTCTATTCAGGCTGTGCATTGAAGGTACAAAATCACTGTGATACCTGAATCAGTGTAACAGCCATCATATCCCTCCTCTTTGTGAAAGTATAGGAGGATTGAAGTAGTCAGCACATCTGAGATTGCTAGGCTACTCCTGACAGCCATAGTCTGCTGAGTGCTGGAGATGATGAGAAGAAAAGGCTATAGCTCTCACATTAAAGCCACTGGCTTTATTTCTGCAAAGGGAACATTGAACACGGTCACTTGGAAACTGCTCATTGCTGATGAAAGGAACCTGGCACAACAGGACATGGGTTGAACAGGGACATCCAACTGCAGAAACAGCAGTTGGTGCCTGGAGGTCAGACTTGGCCTCGAGGCTGAGAACTTAAGAGGGGGACATATATTAATTACCATCTTGTACCTGTGTGTTAATGCCTGGTAATTACCCTGGGTTATGCAGTGACTATACATCATCCTCCAAGTGAAGTATTTCCATAATTTTGGACATCATAAGGACATCACAGGAGCTGACATATTCTGTTGCTTTGTATTTCCAAGGAGGAGAGAAAGTAAAGAGAAGGAGGATTTTAACTTCCAGCCAGTTACCTTCTATTTATACTCCCTCTGCCGTCAAGAAAGATGATAGTTTTGTCAGCGTATCTTCTCATCCATGATGCAGCAAGAGTGGCTACATTGAGCTGTTGTTTTTCCAGTCTATTAGTAATCCTGCATACCAGAATGCCTAAGGTGTGCTTCTTTGGGGCTAAAATGTTATGTACAGGAAGACTAATGTCTCCTAATTTGTCTTCCTGAGTAAACAAAGAAATCAGTGACAGTTTACGAGAAGTAATGTACTCTCGTCTTTATAGGTGGAAAGTTAATCTGTGAAGTTTGCTCTGTGTCACACGGCTGTGGATAAGAAAAGTGTTCTGTCACCATGGCCAGTCAAATAATGCAAAACTATCTCTCTCCCATATTTTTCATCCCAGGTGATGTTGGTTACACTTTCGCTGCTTGACTAGAGCAGAGGGGCCACATTAGGGGCTCAGCTTGCTTCTTTGTGTGGACCTGCAGTGGCTTCCCTCCTCTTGTGAAAATACCATGTTGTCTTCAGATTTGTTGAACTCTTTGGGAAAGCTTAGGTTCTCCTTTTGCTTTCTCTCAGGTTTTTTTTTTCAAGCTGAATCTTAAAATATCCAAAACCCTGACAAATGCAATTTATTTTTAGAGGCAGGCTGCCTTTCTCAGTGCTGTTTCTAAGCACTGTTGTGAACTGATGTGTTTATTAACAGTGGCTGATTTGTAAACCTAGGCTTTTAGACATCAAAAGTACATACCTGAAGGATAGAGAGGACATTTTCCAGTGATGGGAAGTACACTAGTGCCAGATGTACATCAAAATCTGGAATGGGAAGATCTTTATTGGCAGACGACCAGCTTATTGCATTTTGCAAATCTTCCATCACTATCTGTTTTGCTGGCTATTTCAAAAAAGTACTCAGGAACAGGAAAGTCAAAATCTATCTGAATCTGCCTGTGTCTTTACCAGTTTTCTGGAATAACGTGTCATGTTTCAACATGTAGTTTCTTCCTCGTAGCTCATGCTCGTGACATAACTTCAGATTCTGCCTAGCAGGACAGAGTAGCAGGAAACAGAAAAGTTGTTGTAGGAGTTGATTAAGCACGATAACACCCTAGAAAAATATTTGTTACCTGACAAAGTGTAAAAGAACAGAACAGTGTGTTTTCTTGAAATTGGCCATAAACAATTATTGTGAATGGTCTTCCTTGTTTAAAGAAGATGCTTACACATCTGCTGAGAATGGGAGATGTTTTTACATACAGACACATACTAAAAGAAACACGTTCAAACATGCAGTCACTATTATTATGTAAGGGGTAATCTGCTACTAAATTGTCAGGTGTCTGTAGGACACAACTGACAAACTTGATATAGTTGAAAATTGTCCCATTAGATACACTGCAAAATTTACATTAAAGTGAAGAGGGCATAGCTATCATTTGGTGTGTTTAGGTATTACTGACCTCAAACCATTTCTTAATTTCTTAAAGTTTTATTGAGAAATTTTGTTCACCACGTCCCAAGTTCAGTGTAAAAGAAATATTTGGTCTCTGGAAGTGATTTTGACAGTCCCCTCCCAGTTTAAATTAGAATATTCGAGCTGGTGCTGTAATTTTCAAACCTTTACAATAATTTAGACTGGTTAGTGAGTGTACTGCATCCTTATATTGTATTTCCTCCTCAACATTTCCTTTGTCCAGAGCCTCTGGAGAAGATGGTATAGGAGTTGGCTAAGCTGTATCTGTATCTTTCAGTGTCTTCTTGGGTGAATATCCTTCTGTCCACTCTTAATTCCTTTTGAAATAGTCACATTATGTATGTGAAACAGAAAAGACTCCAGATTTTAGCCTTAAATCTTGTCCGCTTCTAAAATCCTTTAGCGTAGCTAACAGTCATCCCTGACAAGTTGTTCCACTGTTAGTGTTTTCAAACCATGAGCATTAACTTGACGTAGTGATTCGTATTTGTTTTTTTCAAGGCCTACGATGGACAGCTAGAAAAATTGCAGTAAATACCCACTGTAAAAGAAAATATGTCGAGTTAACTTATCTGTTTTGTGGACAATGCTGAATCTGATTTCATATAAAAAAGCCCACTCACAGCTCAGCAAGGGTAACAATCAGTGACTCCCCCGGCAGGGAGAGAGACCACCTTTGTCTTACTGTTCAACATTGGTAACAATGGTTAGAAGTCTCTGACTTTATCTGTGGATTCCATATCAATGACACCACTCAAATACATTTCAGTAGGTTTCAAATCAATGCACAGGCATACATTCTACATGAAGATCTCATATTTTATAAGTTTTGTTTAAAATGCTTTCTTCCAGGCCAGTGGGATTATTTATTATGAGTGTTCCTGTGCAAAAATGAAAAATGATAAGTTAAATTTCACCATCGTGTTATTATTTGTCCATAACACTTTTGTTATGTTTAGTTTCTTTTTTTTCCTATTCACTCAATCCACATACAAAGTGGAAGTTTCCTACGGCTTATTTAGTGCCTGTGTGGATAGAGCTTGTATCAAAGACTCTACATGCACTGTACCTCGATGGTTCCTGGCAGACTCAGTAAACAGACTCTCTTGTGTGAGGGTGTATTTTCAGTAACTGTGAGTGCAAATATCCACACTCATGTAGACGTGCAGCGTCCCACAAGTTTGCCCAGACATTCTAGCATGCCTTAGACCTGAAAATTTTTCGCTCTCAATATTTTGAATGGATCAAGTAGTGACAAAAACTATAATAGGATTTAACAGTTTTGGCTACCTCGTCTCTTCTGTTTACACTATAAGCCTCTGTGTCATATTTTTTCTTCGGACTACTGGCAATAGTTGGTCACATGAACTAGAATCAGACTTGATAGTTGCTAGAACTAATCCATGTTACAAATGTCAGGTTTTAACTGAAAAGTAAGTGAGGAAAAAAGTGCATTCTAAACATATACTTCTTTTAATAGGTGAAAGGTAGGTATTCTGCCTGTTTGTTACATTTTTAATCTTTACTCATTGCAAGAATGAATAAAAGTTAATTACAAAGGAATGCAGGGAAGGTGGTGCACATTTAATTGCATCTTTCTTGGCCAGCTTTGTGTAGGCTGTTTGAGTTTGCCAGTACAGACTGTTCTGATTCTTTGCCCGTGTTCTGGCAATCACTTCTCATTGGTTATAATAGTGGAAAATTTCATTTCCAGTTTACTCTTCCTTCAGTGAGACTACTGCCAGTGTGACTGGCAGGAAGAAAGCAGTGTCAGTGGAACAGGCTGGTCTTTTTGCTCAAGCCCAGACTTTCATGGAATACATGATATGTGTCGTGTAAATTCTAATGCTTTTCTGGATTACCTGTTATCTGAAAGCCTTTCTTTAGAAGTCCTTACAGCTGCTCACAAACATGCTGGCACTCTGTCTGGAAATGTATGGGCTTGCCTAATGTGAAGCATGCTGTTTGGCTGATGGGCTTTACACAAGCTACTAGCTACCCTGCACTAAATCCTCACACAGATATGATTACCTCAAAGGAAAGGGAAAGTATCTAACTATACCTTGAAAGTGTAGACCCAGTATGGTACCTTTGCCTGCACCTCAATGGATTATTAGTACAGGCAAGCCTTTAGAATTGTAAAAGCTTTTCTGCCCCCCCCATCATAACTTTCAATTTACTGTGAGTTTCAGCAGCTTTGTTTTCTTTGTCTGGATTCTAAACAGGACTGCCCAGATGAGACCAGGAGATGGGGTTAAAGAATTGATTTTGACTCTGCTTGTTTCTGACTACCAGCTAGCAGTACAAGAGATACTCTGCAAGTTTGAGCCTGGCAGCTAATAAAACCACTGGATGTTAGGCACAAAATGAATTTGACTCATACTTGTCTTAAAAATACCAAGTCAGAGTCACAGGCCTTTGCATGTTGCAGACTTTGCCCAGTTCCCTTGTGCTGTGGGTGTGAAAGGAGCAGGACACTTGTGAGAACAAGTAGTGCACAATTGTTTGTGACTCTTAGGGAGAAGAAAAAAACCAAAATGTAGAGCTCTGTAACATATGGTATGCAGAAATGGGGTTAAAAAGCTAACTTTCTCAGATCTCCCTTCACAGGGCATTTTGTTAGCAGTAAATCCTGCCATACAGTAAATGCTGCCTTACAGTAATACATAACCACGAGGGCACAACAAGGCTGTATGGGAGGGTGTAATTAACACTAAAAAAAAGATGACTTAAGAAAACCAAAACAAGCCAAGTAGATGCTTCCCTAATGAGGCTGTGAGAAAAATGCTCGCATTTAGTAAGTGGACTTTTTTTTTATTAAATACCATAAATAGGCTAATGAAACTCCATTTAGGAACACACTGACAATATACCTTCCAAGTTGCAGTTGTGAAGTGACACTTTTTCCTACATTAGAAAAATACAAACCTGGAATTCAATTCTGCCAACAGATGGAGAACAAAGATTCACTGTATTAAACAAATAGATTAATAATACTCAGGTCTTCTTTATAATACAAAAAATGACATATTTTGAAATTTATATCTGTGATTTTTTTCATTTGCTCCCCAAAGCAGAATGGAAAGGGATTGGCGGTTCGTATCATCAAACCCAGCTAATCACATTTTTTTAAGTGGAGAAAGACCAGTCTTTGCTTCTCCCTATTTGCTTAATGCTGCTGTATCTGGATTTAGGGTAACATGCTGGTAAAACATAGATTGGGATGTGGGGGTGGGTGCTTAAGGTACAGAGAGAGCTAGACTTGGTCAGAAACGGATTTAGAGAGCTGAAACTTTGTTATTGCCTCTTTATACAGTTAGCCTCTAGGTGCAGATCTTTCAAACCCTTGCTGTGCTGAGATTTCTCTGCCTATTGTCTGGTCTGGAGTGATGTGGGGCAGCACCAGTCAAGGAGGGTTGTGCTGCTGCATTAGTCCAGTGCTGCAGCTGAGCTACTGTGCCTTGTCTGTCAAATTAGCCTGCGTCTGATATCATCGTAACCCTTCTGGTCAGCCTGAGCAGGGGGAGTCTGTTTCTGCCTGTCTTATGCTGCTTGAGCCCTGAGGGTCAGTTGTGGTGCAGCAGCCCTTCTGCAGGCTGACCTTAGAGCACCTTGCATGGTGGAATAGGAAGGACATGGTTGTTGCAGAGCTGAGATCTGTTCTCTGTCAGGTTCAGTTCAGACAAGAACCTGAACCCAAAGGCCAACCTGCCAAACTAAAATCCTGTCTAGACCATTAGATACCATTCTTAGGGCATTTAATACAATACTTGTAGTGTGAATAGTCATATTCTAGTGCAACATAAGAGATTATGAAGTAACTTTTACCTGTTACTCACTTCTTCCTACTACCTTATTCACAGCTCATCCCAAATATGTGCCTGCCGAGCTTCTCTTTGATCTTCATTTCCCTTTTAGATCTTAGTCATATGCAGTTTCTCTGAGTTTTGTTTCTCTCCTAGCCTTAGATTTTAATCTGAACTGTAGTTACCTGATGGTTTCACTTCGTGTTAGCATGCTCGCTGTCACCTCTAGGTCAGAGTGAATTCAGTGCTTATGAATGATGCTAAATGAGCAATTGAGAAGAATTTGAAGTTAGCATTTCTCCATGGGTAGGAAGGTCTCAATATTGCCTCAGTACAGTCTTTCAGAGAGACCTCCAAATGTACAAACATCTGATTTGTGTAAGTTTGAAAAATCTCATCCTACCTCTTGCAGGGAGTAAATCCAGTCCCAACAGACTGGATCCTTTGGATTCTCCCTGCTGTGTCTACCACAAATAATGTTTTTGTGGTTTGTGGGACTGCTCCCTAGGAACTGAAATCAGTCTTTTTACATTTATCACAAAACTACTGTTAATGGTTGGGCATTTTGGTCACAGCTGAGCCAGCCTGGACTGGGTCCAAGGATGATCCCAACTCCCCTCCCTTAGGCATCCAGTTCCACTCAATTGCAACACCAACACCCTCCACTATGTAAAATTAACTCTACCTCTCCCAAAATAAAAGCCCTTATGATATTACAGTGTGCTGTTGCTCTGTCCATCATAAAGGAGTGGCCCTATTAGAGAAGCAAGGCTGAGTACATGTGCGCGACTCGTGCAGTAGTGAATTATGTATTGTTAATAATAATAATTACTCCAAGTTTATAAAAATGGCCTAACCTACAAGACCCCCCTTTTGAAATCATGGTCAGCACCACAGAGCAAACTGTGTATCTGTCACCATTCGTCTTGACTTGCTTTCGTGCTCCAGGGAACTGCAGGAACTGTGCAAAAATGTGACACAGACCTTTCTGGACAAAGGACACAGGCTGAAGTAGTTCTGTCTTCACACTGGAGGTGGTTGTGTGAGTGCATGTGTGCTCGTATGCAACTGGTGCTCCATTAGGAGAAATAGATCCTATTATAATGTGAACATAAAACCCAGCAACTCTTTTCCAGGAAGTGCAGTGAGACAAGAAATGGAAACAAGGAGTATTTATTGTTACTTTCTCTTAGCCAGGTGACTTTGCAGACAGTGAGATGTATTATCTGCTTGTGTTCACTGGTCATCACTCTACTGACTTCAGTGCAGTTCTGTCAGTTTATGTCAGCAGAGATCTGACCTTCTACTTGCCTGAAATTTATGTAGAAAATCCATCATTCAGGCAGTTGCAGGCTGTGTGTTTTATGGGGCAACCTCAGCTGTAGTGTATGCACATCTACCTACCTTTGTCAAGACATAGACTGTTCATGTTCAAAGCAGCCCAAATATGTTTTTATGAATAGAGATCCCAGACATTACTATGGCAACCTAATGCTGTCAGTAAATTATTAATGGTTTTCAGCAGCAGAAAATGCAAAATCCCATTCCTGATTGCTGTACACTGTGGTGTCATGTGTTTTAATGAGAAAATAGTGCAAGACTTTTGTAGCACTGGGATTTCACAGTACAGTATGTAAGCAATTTTTCTTTATGTATTTTTCTTGGAGCATTGTTTTCTACTCTGAAGCTTTAAGCAGCTCTAGCAGTTTATCTAACTATTAGCAGACAGAATGGGTTATGTTTAAAAGGGAATTTCTTCCGCTGAGCTTCAAAGTTCCAATGCAGAACTCACTTGTTTTAAATTTTGTATAGAAGATGCCTTCTGACATTTAAAAAATTACTATTTTAAATTAGAATCTAGGTGGTTTTTTGACCAATACATATGTAGGGAAAGACTGTGGTGGTCTAATTTTCAAAGGAAATAAAAGCTAAGCTGATGAGCTCTGAAATCTGATTTTGTACTATTTATTGAGAATTTTCATAATGGATTTTACTTGCTCAGATCCACCCTCCCCCAAACATACTTCAAACATTTTCTTTTATAAAATTTCCTGGAAATTCTTTTTAGGGTTTAGTATGAAAATCATCATGAAGATAAGAGGACAATTCGCTTGGAAATGAAACATGCCAGTGGCATGATTTGAGGGCAGAATATTTTCCATCTTTAATATCAAGATCAAGGTATACTTCTGGTATCGGCAGAGAGAGCAACTGTTCTCTAGAGGGTCAGACAACTACTTTAAAGCTTACAAAACTTGTTGACACAATGCTTGCTTTTTCAAAAGGCTCTTAGTAACTTCTGTTGTAGGACTTTACTGCTTTAAGACTACCTGTAGATGTGATCATGCTTATCGATTTTTCTCATGTATGTACCATCAGGTTTTTTTGGTTATTCAGATTTGTCTTTATTCTTGGTCTTTCCTCACTAAGGGATTTGATTGGTGGCTCGCAGGTAGGAATTAAATTTCTGGTAGTGTTGAATATTGGTTACAAAAATGGCAGAAAGTCTTTAAAATGTGATTTAAGAAACACGTAGGTATTAACCTCTACTATTCATGGTCTGTGAATATGCTCTAGGAAAATACAGATATTTAACATGTATGCCAAGAAGAAAATTCACTAGATGTAGTTGTGCTTAAAAATACTGGGAATGTGATCCTAAATTTATTTGTTGAAACAAGTAGATCACTGAGTACCTGTCAATCACATAATACATTTTTCCCACCTCGGACTAATATACTTCTCAAATGGTCTGTGCTATATAGGTGCATTTTCACGTTAGATCTGAAAGGGTTGTGTCTGGGTCTTTCTCTAGGCTGCTGCTCCTGGCTGGAGAGAGATCTTTCTTTCCCTGGTGAGTAGCTCAGGTAGGGTGCTGTGCGTAGCTCCCCTCCTATGCCCTGTGAGCAGGGACTTGTGTCTTTGGGTCCATTCCAGAGCTTGCTGTAGGGCTCTGCAGCTTAATCAAAGTCTTCTCCTTCTGGCCCCAACTTTTCCCTTTGGGTTGTCTGGTATACACCGACATGACTGTAGGCTGATCGTTATTGTTGGGATCTTTATTAGTGCAGATTTTTCCACAGCTCTTCTTGTCCTCTCTTGACACTCCAGCTAGGCTTTGATATGCAGGAATGAGACCAAAGACAGGTTTTACATGCAGGATTTGAAATCCAAAGCTGATGGTCTAGGACAGATACTATAACCTCATCAGCCAAACAGACAAGAGCTGTATCTGCTTGGCTGTCCATCACAAGCCCTTAATGAGTCCTTTGGAAAAAAGATAAAACCAAGAAATCCGTAGTGTAGGATGCCTTGCTTTGCTGAGACACCTGGCAGGTGGCATTGATCATTTCTAGGAAAAGCAATAAACTGAAGAGTAGGCAGCTTTCTTGCCAACTGTTCAAGCCAGATCATGCTTCACTGCAACTTTATAGAGGTAAATGTGTGATCCTATTTCAGAGGGAATGGGAAACCTCAGCTGTTCAGCAAAGCTGGGAGCAGATCAGGCCAACCAGCTGACCTCAAATGAGTGGCAGCACAGCAGGCTTCTTGGAAAAACTTGTAGTTCAAAGCACAGACTCCTGCTCTTTGTCAGGTTTTTGTTAGAAGTAAGTTTTCTATACTAGCCTGACAAAATTAGAGGGAGAAGCAGAGCTAGCCTTTTCTGTTATTGCCTTTGGAAGGAGAAATAATGATTTTAATGTTTTACGTAAGTTACCTGTGCTTATCTAAGGACATTCTTCTGCTGGGCTCTGAGCTGAGATGTAGTGCTGCAGGTTGAGACACATATTTTTACCATCAAGAAAGGAAGGAAATTAATTTGCTTGGTCCTAGTGTGGTATAATTAAGAATATTCAGATGGGGGAAAAAACCAAGGGAAAAATGGGCTTGAATTTACTGAAAAAAATCCAAATGTATGCATGTATTTATGTAGTAATGACAGGATTCATTAGACAGTTTTGGAGATTCTCAGGGGAAGCAGGGAAGGATTAATTCCTTAAAATTTTAATGAGCAGACCGGACAAACGACTAACATATCACAAGGCACACCCACCTGAATTGCCCAGGAAGTGCCCAGATGGCCTACTAGATATCGTATTTAGAGTTTTATTTTAGAGAAGAAAGGTCAAAATATCCTATTGGAAATTAAAAAATATCTAGCCCTCCTGTTTTTTTCTCCCTGAGGTCTTGGGACCTTCTACCACACTCTTTCTGGACATACTCACCATACACAGTAGAAAGGAGAGTGCATGCTTATCTCCACCATCTGCACCACTGTCCAAAAGCCATCTTTTAGTAGAAAAGAAAATAGTCCTTCTCCTTGTAGCCTGATGTCTGTGGTACAGAATGATCTATTTACTAAGGCCAAGGAGTGGACCTGAAATGTAATCCACTGAAAACTGGACAGCAAGGAGGAAAAGAGGTGGCCTGTGGGGAATGTGTGGGGCTATAACATTAGCAATGGAGTTGTCCTTTACAGATATTTTAGCTGTTCAGTAAGCCCAGATAAAATCATGATTCAGGAATATTCAAGGCAAATCCCTCTTGCTTGTGACTAAAAAAGGAAACATTACAAATCAGGTTGCAAAAAGCGAAGAAAAGAAGAAAAAGATAAAGTAGAAGAAAAAGAAAAAATAAAAATCAGTAAACCTTCCTGAAAATCCACAAGGCTTGGGGACAATATGTATGTTTTGCCTGCTCTGTGTTTTTACCATTCAGCCCACTGGGCTGGCTGTAATAGACACGTACTCATTTGGACATAATCATTGCTTCATGACCAAGTTAAAAATAGAGAATTACCAGAAACCCCAGAAGTTCAAATTGTAACAAGAGCAGTGCTGCTTTTTGCTGTTCTCCACCAATCCCTAACACTTGTGTATTTCCCTCCATCCTGCAGCCAGCTTAGTCATCCCTTGCAGACAGCTGATGGCCACTGGGCTCTCTCAAGGGTAGCACATGTTAAGCCCTGCCCCACTCATCTGACTTCCCTGTAAAAACCGTTAGGGGGACTGGCCAGGGGATTTAAGAGCCAAAATTAAAGCCCCAAGAAAGGCAAAATGCTACAGCTAGAGTCTTATTTAGCAGACTTAGTCAAATATTTGTAGAGACATTTACTTGCTTTTTCAGGGCGTTTCACTGCTCAGAGTCCAATAAACATCTCACGCTGAATAGTACATCTAGATGTCATTTCACCAAGAATTGTGAATTATCCACTGTTTTCTTGTACTTGTATCTTCTTAGTTCCCACTGTGAAATGGAAAGGAAATTACTTAAGCATGGGGCAGAAGAGTTCAAGCCTGGTTTTGCAATGCCTCCTCTTATAAGCAGTCCCTGTGAGATTACTTGGAAGAATAAAGGCTACATTCTTCCTGTCTGCAGAGCATATCAGGAAGCTGAAGCCAGGGTTTTTTTCTTACTGAAAAAAAATCAGACTGTGCCCTGGGACATGGTGAAATGGGGAGGTGCCTGCCAGAGCTCCCCTGTTTTCCACATGCCCATTACTCTAGCACAGATGAGGAAAACATGTTTGGTTTTCTACCTCTACGCAGTTGGGAGTAATCCAAGGTCTAGGTTGTCACTTCCAGAACAGATGGAGTCAGCTATTTGTCCTCCTCACAACTCTTTTGTGTGTGAAATAGTCTTTCTTCTACCCATAAACACATACATGCATGTTCTGTGCACATGACTCTGTATTTCGGCCTCTGGGACCTCTCTCACACTGGAAAAATCCCTCCTCATTTTTACTGCATGATGACCAAGTGACCCTTACCTTTATGCCAACTGCAATAATCATACCACGATGTTTCCCAGTGCAAGGGAAGGGTGCACTCAGAATTAGCAACTACAAGGCTGTGAGCACAAAAAAGGTCTGTCTCTGTGTCTCTCCATCCCTTTCTGTTTCACAGGTTCAGGCTGTGGAATTGCCAATCATAAACTACAGGGGAAAGATTTCAAAGACTTGGTGGCCTTGGCACTGATTCATTATATAATGAAATTTAACAATAATATGTCTCAAAAAATGCACCATTCCGTAAATTGAAACTTGCTTCTCCCTCAGCTGTTTTTTTCCAACATCCTATTTAGAGAGGCTAAGATAAAAGTAAGAAAATCTGAGCAAGCAAGTCTGATGCATGTTTTCCTCCCTCTTTGAAATGGAGTGAATAATTGCAGACAGAGCTAACAAAATCATACATTGTAGAGCTGCTGAAAAATCATTATAAGAAACAAAAGACAACTAAATGTGGGTGGCTCCTGCACCTTTTGCAGGCTGCACTAAGATCCCAGGGAAGTGTTGCACATCATGTGATTCTTTTCTGTGTCTTCCTTACCCTCTTCTAAAGGTAGATATGAAAGAGGATTAATTGCAAAAGCACTTGGTGTCATCTTGCTCACCACCAATGTAAGGTAAGATTTATCAAGAGATCAGCCTAGTCTGTGGTGCAGCAAAGATTAGTCAGGCTTTAAAATAAAACTCTTTGGAAAAAAAGTTCACTAAAAATAAACTGTCATGCTTTCATCCATTAGTAGGTACAGGGACTAGAAATAGACATCAGTGCTTAAAACAATATGGAGTCACAACCATAGAATGAAGAAACACCTGTCTTATTTTGAAATGTGTTAAATATGAATTTTAATACCCCTACACTGGGTGGGGTGTGGTATCCTGGGTTTTTGAAGAAATCAGAAATTCTGCATTATTTTAAATGTTTAAATGGCATCCTGTTATTAAAGAAGCATGCAGATAGACCTGTCAGTTGGAATCTTCCCATTAATGAACATCACTGAAATTTTTGGTGCTTGAAAATGCATTTTTATTTGAATAGTGACAGGTTACTTTACATCCCAAACAATCTTGGCACCACTATTAGGGACTTAGCACATCAAATCTGGTTCACAGAGAGCACCATGACTCCACTTCCCAGCACAAATGGTAGAACACATTCCCTGTCTGAGGCAGACTGATAGTAAGAGATTAAATGCAATCAAACAAACAAGGCCCTTTGATCATAGTATCATAGAATGGTTTGTGTCAGAAGGGACCTTAAAGATCATCTAGTTCCAACCTTTCTGCTATGGGCAGGGAAGCCATTCAATAGATAAGGTTGCTCAAGACCCCATCCAACCAGGCCTTGAACACTTCCAGGGATGGGGCATCCACAACTTCACTGGGCAACCTGTTCCAGAGCCTCACCACCTCTACAGTAGGGAGTTTCTTCCTAATATATAATCTAAATCTCTCCTATTTTAGTTTAAAACTGTTCCCCCATGTCCTATCACTATCTGCCTGTGTACAAAGTCAGTCTCCATCTCTGACTGGGTTTTGTTTAAACTAGAGGGTCCGTGAAGAACATCCCCAGCCTCTGCAGGTTAATTCTGCTGAGTAGAAGAGTTTTCGTAACACTTAACCTTAGCCTCCGTTTCTGTCTCATAGAGCAGCCTATTTCATAATAGAATGCTTGTCTGACACCACTTGGTGTTATATCTTAACTTAAATACCTAATTTTTTACTGGAAGAGTTATGTTTGTTATATTAAAACTTACAAGAGATGCAGTTCAGGACTCAGTTCTCACTGTACAACAACAGAATAAAATTCTATTTTTGTTCTGATCATAATAAAGTTATCAGTCACTTGGGTTTATAATATGGTATTTTCATGATGGTGAGCTATATTCAGCATAACCTATTTCCATTTCACAAGCATGGAAGATTTGGGGCCTCCCTTGTGGAATCCTTCAAATAGAACATTTGTTTTGTGAAAACTATGTTTTTACATCTCTTCAGAGAGCCTGTTCTAACTCCCAGATCATAACTGGAAATTATTTTGCTTCTTACTGAAAAGTGTCAAGATGTCTTTGGCAACTGGCCTCATTGTGTTCTGTGGTGGTGTTTTTGTGTCTGGCTCCTTGGACCAAATGAAGTGACAGTCGGTTCTCTGCACCTCAGTGTAGTCTTTCAGAATGACTGACTGGCCTTTGAATAGAGAAAAATGAGAAGTGGACTTTGAAAGATGGAATCAATCACACTATTCCATGAGTCATGAGGTGTTCTACATGCTCACATGAGGGAGTGTTGTCACTAGGACAGTAAGACCAGTGATGTTTTCTTTCTAGAAGATCTTACTTTAATTGCCATTAGACCTTTTAGTACTGGCTGCATTTTAAGAAGCGTCTTGAGTTGAAATATCATGATTTTCATTGTGAATGAGGGTGACAGTGTCTAACTCAATATAAGCTTTTGCAAATTTAGGTGGCATATGCTGCTTTTCTAAGAATATTTTATTCTTATTTTTCTGCTTAGCCACAAGTGGGATTTAATTTACAAGGCTATCTTAGTTGCCTCTTTGTTTTCCCTCCGTAAAGACACCATTTGGGAAGTGTAATTAGAAAAAAATAAGAATTTATTCCATCTGGATTAAAGCACCCTTCTTTTTGATGAAATTTGTCCTAGAATCCTAAAATAAAATGACAGTGATTTGTCAAGTATGTGGTACAGCATGAGAGGAAAATGTTTAGGTGATCATCCATTGGCAGCTAAGTAATCTAACTGAGCAAACAACAAAATTCTATATTGTTGGTGACTTTAGTTTTATGCTGTTGCAAGGCTCTTAAGCTGAGTGGTATAACAAAAACTAAAAAGCAGGAATAAAGCCTGTAGTAACTCTAGTCTAAGAGTACTTCCATTTTCATTTAATGTGCATCGTTGCAATCCCAAGAGTGAATCCAATGAGCTGATTGTCCATGTTCTCACTGCAGCTCTCATTTGACTCGAATATAAGTCTCTGATGCAAGCCTAAGGAGAATTAGACTTAGCAAAAAATGTACTTCTCTAAGGGTGGTGTTATAAACCCGAGGGTCAGATAATCCATATACTTTTTCAAAGGACAGTGTTTTTAAATGCTATTGCATGAGTGAAAATTAGATGTCTGTTCTTTGAAAAATGCCTATGTATTATTATCATTGCAACATAGTTCCTGGGAATCATTTCTGATTTTTATTGGAGTGGCTGAGATAATGCAGCTTGAACCAGGAAACACTGGATGGGTTGTTATGAAATAAAGTTACTAAGGCGTACCTAAAGCTTTGCACTAGGTTCTCACTATTGTGTCTAGGACTCTGCTTTGGAAGAGAGCACCTAGATATATAAGGAATGTGAGTCCTAATATTAACTTTGTGAAATGAATGTTACCTAGAACTGATGTGAATGTCAAATCCAGGGGAGTAGGTTGAGACAGAAGGAGGTCAAAACCAGGGGAAGTTGTTCTTAAAAAACATCAGAAATTCTCAACAGCATATGATGCCTTAGCATTTTCCAGACAGATCTTTAATATTTGTTCTTCCTCTCAAGGCAGAAGGTGGATAGCATAAAAAGAATTTGGATCCTAACTTCCCAGAAGATTGTGTATGGGAAGAAAGTGGCAGAAGCCTCGAGGCTCTGCCGTGAGTCTCGCAGCATTCGGTGTGGCATTAACCAGTTTGAGTCACTGCATTGAGGGGGCTCTGGCACTGTTCCCCAGCGTGTGTGCTGCTGGCCTCCTCTGCCAGGGAGCTGATTCTCCTGTGCCCCTTCAATCAGATTTGCTTATTGAAGCTAAAATGAAACACCAGTGAAACCTCTGTATTTCTACAGTGGCCTTCAAACACATTTCAGCATCTTAACAGTGCTGTTGTGGGCAGCATTGCATTCATTTACTGTGCTGCCAGGTGAACGGAGGTACAGAGAAGTTTGGCAAATCGCCGAAATAATAGCGAACCCATAACAGACAGAGTCAAGGACAAGTCTAAAGGAGTTATAACTCTTAAAAATGCTAGTGAACCAATTCATCATTAACTACCTTATCTCCACTATTGCCAATAAAGTTGAGATGGCTTATTCCACAATAAGTTTTCCCTTAGAAGTGCCAAATTGTCCTAATAGTTGCCAGTAGCTTTTATATCCTGATTTAAATTCATAGTAGAAGGAAAACTGATAAAAGAACTGGAGTGTGTATCTTTATCAATTAGCAGCTATCTTGCCTTCTGTAAAGCAGTTGGTGATGCCTACAATGAACTGGGTTCAGTTAGGCCTTTGAAAGAGTTGCCAGGTATCATAAAATTCTGACGTGTGTTTCTACTCTGAGGTCAGCCTTTCTGTCAAGTCTGCCGCACAATCCCTTCCTGGATGGTTCACAGTTTTTCACAGGGTTCATCAGTTGTGAGCTTTTGTCTTTTCTTTTCTTTTCTTTTATGTAGTTATTGTCTTTTAGTTTTCTGTATTTTATGTGATTTATTGCTGTTCTTTATTTTTTGTGGTTTCTGGTATTTGCTGTCTGTGTCGTTGATTTTCTTGTATTGGCTTTGATTGTCTGTGATGGTATGTTTATTTTCTGTTTTTCTTTTCTTTTTCTGCTTGTTCTTTTCTGGTTCTTTCTTTTCGTTTATTTTTTTGCTTTTATGGATGGTCTGTTTCCTTTGTCTTGTTTCTTTTTCTCTTCTTTTCTTTCTTTTCTATTTCTTTTCACTTTCCCTTTCCCTTGCCCTTCCTTTCCCCGTTCCTTTTCCCTTTCCATTCCTTCCTTCCCTTTCATTTCCTTTTTCTTTTGTCTTTTTTCTTTTTCTTTTTTATTTTTCTTTTTCTTTTTCTTGTTCTTTGTATTTTTCTTTTTCGGTTTCCTTTTTCTTTTTCTTTCTTTTTCTTTTTCTTTTTCTGTTTCTTTTTCTTTTTCTTTTTCTTTTTCTTTTTCTTTTTCTTTTTCTTTTTCTTTTTCTCTTCTTTTCTCTGGATTTAAAAAGGTTAGACTGATGGGCAAAGCTACCACTAACCTTAAAGGAAAAAGGATATGATCAACAGTGTAACTCCTCTGCTTTTTTCCTATAGCCATTGTAGTTGTGCCTTTAAAGCATGTCTGTCTAGAACATGAAACTTAGCTTTTTCTTGGACTGATTTTTTTATGTCTCTTTCAAACTGATGGCTATACATATTTTTAATAATAAGTTTTTCAGGTTCTCATGAACTTTGTATTTTTTAATGAAAAATAAATTAAAAAATGCAGAAATCCTGTTTGTTTTTCAAACCCAGACTGGGAAGTCTAGAAAGAAAGAAAAAAGCTACAGTGAAAAACACTTCTAAAGGCAAATGTTTTGAATACCTGCACATTGCATGTGTAAAACTAAATAGGATCTTTTCAGTGTATGTGGCCTTCTCTTGTTCTGTTCACAAGAGTGCTCCCTGAAACAAGGTTACTATTCTTCTGAGTTCATTTCAGTTCATCCTAATATTGCATGCTTTAAAAATCTGTTCCTTCATTTGGAGTTAAGCTATACATTTGCAAGACGTCAGAGGGTATTCTGCTTAAGGAAATAATTAGTTATTTTTTTGACAGTATTATATGAGACCTTTTTTCCCCCAAGACATTGCACATCTATTTTCAGTATCCCCGAAAGGAATTTGCATAGCAAATTATTTCCAAGCTCGAGTAACAAAAGTTTGGAGATGGGAATATTCTTTGATGGCATTGCTGACCCTGATTGCTGAAAAAAAAAAAAGGCTTGAAGCTCCCCTGTACAGTATAGCAATACAGAAGGATTCTTTTTCTTATTGCTTGAAAACTTCATAACTGAGAGAAAATTGAGCTGAGGAGTGTAGTCTAAGTCTTTGGAAAAGGTATCAGAGGGAGGGAAAGAATGGATTAGTATCTGTTAGATTGTAGGGAATAACTTCCATAGTAGACAGAAACAAAATTGCTGCTCTTAACAATTTTTGGACAGAGCTTTATGTACTGAAGCCAAAAACATGGAAGGGGATGAAGAAATTGAATTTTTTTACACATTTTTATTCTTTGTTGTGTGCAAGAGGGTGCTAGGGCACAGATGTACAGTAACTGCAATCGTAACACAGTATTTAAGGCAAGTGCAAGAAATGAGGTGGAGGCTTCTCTGTTCCATGTATCTTCAGCTTTCAGTGGTTTTCATTACAAATGTCAGATATTACAGTTGCCATCCTATGTAGCTTACTGAGAAAAAACCCAATTGCTGAGTGTGACAAAATGTGAGGCATAGCCAGAGCTCTGCGCAGTCTTCTCACCATCACTGTCAGATAGAATGGCATGATCTCCAGATGTGCTTGCATCTGTTTTGTTTTGTTTGTTTTTTTAGTACAAGATATAAACTCAAATCTGTGGCCAGCTGCATTGCTGAACAACTGAGGAGAGATTGAGCATAAACCCAGAAATGACTGAATGAGATTTATATCTACAAAAGCAGAAATAGAAGAGATTGTGAATAAAACCATCAATAAGTGAATGAGATTTGTATCTACAAAAGCAGGATAGCTCCTTCTTCCTACTCAGGTAAATCTCTTTCCTAGCATGCAACTCATTATTTTCAGAGCAAGGAGCCCTCATCCTCCTATCAGGCAGCCCTGTGCTTTGCGTAGTTCCTCTAAAAATCGCACGGAGACATGAGTATCCTCCATTAACTTTAATATGGTTTGGTTCAGGTTCAAAAGCATGGAGTCTTAGAAGAACAGCGGAGATCTGGGTTCTATCTCAACTTGTCTAACCTTTAACAAGCACCTCATGTTGGAGCCCTGCTGTTCTAGGTGTTTTTGCAGTTCTGGAGAACTGTATCCAAGGGAAACATGCTCTGGTCACACCTGTAGGAGATACATGGTGTGCTGCCTTCTGCACCTGGTCACCTCAGTTGAGTGGCACAGAATAATGAGAGGCCTTCATTCAAGTCTCTTCCTGTTTCCTTCGAAGAAGCTACTGCTTGCAAAGAAGACACCTTGTGTAACTACAGCTTTAAATTTTTCATTAAAAGATAATATGATCATTGTCATGCAGCTGGTTCAGAAGGCAAATCAACCATGGTCTGGGTCATGCAGCACCATGATGCGCCTTGGAGGGCAGGACCATAATACTAGCCCTGGATGGCATAATCTGAGATACTCCTATAGTATTTTAAAATATATCAACTGCCCCAAATCCCAAACAGTTTTCTTGATAATCATCAATTCTGATTATTGTGATATTAAGTTACTTTTCTTGTGTATAGCCTTTTACTGGCTGTGGAAAAGGGCTTGTGAGACATCTGCTAAAGAGAGATGCATCCAGTGATATTTGAATGAGCTTTAAGATAATTTGGAACAGGATAAGTAACCAGAAATCTTACCATCTCAGACAAGCCCAGAAGATCATGATACCATTTCTTTTGTACAGGATCCAGCACTAGGAAGCTGCACATAGAGCAGAGCCCAAGCACTTGAGTCTCCACCTGCTGAGTTGTCTCTAATAGTTGAGTGCAAGGAAAATCTTCCAAGGTTCCTGTTCCTTTGGAATCAGAGGTGAAACTGTGAGATGAGCGTGAACAGACATGTATAAAGTATATCACAGAGCAAAAACATCCTTGTAAAAACCAGCTGTTTTGTCATCTCTTCATCCTTTGAATGAACCCACGGAAGTCTGTAAGAGCGAAGTATGACAGTCCTAGAGCTCACCAGCTCTGGACCCGGGCAGACTCAGATTTGAGATAGTTTGCATCAACTCAGAGGTTTCGGGGGCTCTAGCAAATTATTGTGAAACAGGAGTTGTTTTTCTCCTCATGTTTGTTTTTTCTGTTGTTTTGAAGTGTGAATCAAGGTTGTACCTATTTCTCCATCAGTAACCAATCAAGAGAAGAATCTGCAAAAAACAGCAGCTAAGACAGAGAGTGACCACAGTGAGTGCATGTTGTTTGCTGTCTACTAACCTTTATCCTGAGTGCCAGTCATAGATGCACCTCCTGAAACATTAAAACAAGAGCTAAATCAAAGCTACTCCCATCATAAAAACATTTTGTTCACTCCAGCACTTTTAATTGCACAACAGTGCATGCTTTGTGCCCCTCAAAGATTTGAGGTTTGAGTATACCTTCACACAAAAAAGCAAGTTTGCTTTTGGGGAGCTTTTTCCCTTGTATATTAAAGTCGAGTAAGAGGAAGTGTCTTTCTTCATGAGGTCCTGTCCTTATCTTTAGAAGTTAATAGTTCCTGTTAAATTTCCCTCTTTCTCTTTTCCTTGTGTACACTCCTTTTATGTCAGAACGCAAAGTTATGAAACTGGACTTAGGACATTCACATGCATTTACAAAGAACAAAGGTGGCATTCATTCAAATTGTTTGTGTTGTTTGCTTTCTTAGTTTTTCACTTCTTTATTAGTAATCCCTCATTTTAAATCTGTATTCAGCACGTCATACTTGACTTTGGTTACAGGTTGCTTGGCAGAGGTACAGCAGATTCAGCTGTTAAAAACAAAAAAAATAATTCACCACCTTTTTATGACTGGTTGCCATTAAAATAAGAATGTTAATTCAGACTGTAGAGACATTAACATGGAAAACTCCAGCGAGGAGCAGGAAGAATTAAATACATGAGCACTGTGAGACTTCCAGGCAGTGTAGGACCAAACCAGACTCCCATCTTCCTTCAGACCTATGCAAATGCTGAAACCCTTGCTAGCTAGACCTGTCACTTTTCCTGCCTGAAACACCACCTCGTACTCTAAAACTACTAGGGTGAATGTGTCTCACTTGTCATTAGGCGTAGTTTCAGGATCATGCCTCAGTAAAAGGTTAATTTTAAAAGCCCCTTTGTGCCTGCTTCTAGGTGAATGGAAAGGGAAGAGGAGGTACAGGTGGGCTGCTGCTGCTGCTACTGCTGCTGTTTTCTTGTGTAGCACAACGGGTGTCTCACAGCCCATGCCAGAGGAGACAAAAGGGAAGAAAACTGGCTGCAGAGAAAACAGACTTTGTATGACTCCAAGGCAATACAGTTGCAGTGCTTCTGTAAGACTTTTCTCATCACTGCAATGCCCTACATTCTCTTCTAGCAATGGATTTTAAGAATAAGCTCTCCTGCCCCAATAGCACCTCACATGGGCTGATGTGAAAAAGATGCATATTTGTTTGTTGAAAATGGCAACAAACAAGAAATGTCTGGTTATTAATTCTCTTTCCTTCACATGCACATTTGCTTCAAACCACTGTGCTGGAGCCATGCTGAAATCCTAGGGAACTGGCAAATGTGAGACATCAGGGCAGGCGATAGTCTAGCCGAGTTCTAGTGTAAGCTTTATGCTGTGGTTCATTTTCATGGCACTCTTCACACTGTGTTGAGAAGTGTGAATATTTCCATTGTCAAGATTCCTCTTTAGAAGTTTTTTCCTATTCTACATTGAAGGGAAGTAAGAGAAGCATTTCATGTTTAAAAAACCAAACACACACAGCCTGTAGGTTGGGCTGCTGGACCTACAGAGGTGGACAAAAGCACACAATGAATAGAAACATTGAACGCTGTTTTTTTAAACTCTGATTGTTTGCATTCAACACAATCCTTTTGCTTCACCTCTCTGTAAGAGATACGTGCGAAAGGAACTGCCTACAAAAAGTCAGGGTCAAGTACAAATTGTAAGAGAGATGAGGAAGCTTGAACATAAGATTGCAATTTTGTGTTGTCTAATTTTCTTGCAAATGAATTTTCAACTTTCCTGTCCACAGTCAAATACTACTTAAATATAGTATTACATGCTGCTTCCTAGCTCATGCTTCTGTGAAAAAATTCCTAGACACTTCACTCTGCATATGCAAAGTTTCAAAAGCTCTTCTGAGAACCTTCAGGGCCCAAAGCATTGCTGCATTAAAGTCTTTTTTAACACATATGACTTTAATATTTCTCCACAATGAAAGATTTGTCTGGGGAAAAAATGTTCAAAGATGTGGACATGTGACATTGTTTATTGTATTACTTATCACTTGAATTCTTCAATTTTCTTGTTACAGATGATCAACATGCTTATTGGTATACTTTTGAGATAGTAACATTCATTTTTATGTCTCTTCCTGATTTAATCTGGTTTAACAACTTCTAAAATTATCTTTTTTTATGTAACAATTTTTGTGTTTAGGCCTGCTAAAGTTAATCCTGACCAATAGTGACAGTAATTCTTAAGGCTGCTAAAACTTTTCCACTATTACATTATTTTTGTTTCCTTATAGATTTGGCTTTTGAGGGGAAAAAAATTTCATAAATTTTATGTGCAATCATATATATGGTTGTTCATAATAAATATATATTTTATATCTATATATATTTTAGCAAGAATAAGCAAAATCAGCAGCTGTAATTTTTTTTATTTAGTATGAAGATCCACATTTCACTTGTGTAATAATTCATGTGACCCCTAGTCAGGAATCTGAAGAGTAGAAATTGTAAATTACTGCTAGTTTAACTTCTCTCTGAGGGTATACACTGAGGAATGGTGTTATAAGTATGTATCCTGGCAAGCAGTGATGACATGTTTGTTTTGGTTTTGCATGTTTGCATTTGGTAGACCTCCTGGGATTTTTCTTTCTTATATTTTATTCAAAGAACACCTGAAGGGCACATATATGTTGCTTTATTTGTGTTGAACAACTGATGGGGTTATTATTCAAAGAGAAAAGCATAAAATAGCATTAATAACGTTGCCACAAACTAAAACATAGGGTGTCCAGTATTCTGTGATGTTTCATTTGTCTGTCGTAGAGAGTCGTAGGGAGTCTAAGAAAATCATGGTAATTTTGGGAATCTGATTTTATAGCAGATGTTTAAACTGCCTGGAGAATCTGTGTGGGAAAGGAATCTGTAAACAAAGATCTTGGGGCATGCTTTCTTAATCAATCACTTCAAACTAAAGTCAGATCAGAACTACCCTGGCTGAATTATCAAACTGTCACAATGTGTTATGGTATTGTCTTGCTGTAGTAGTTGTAATTTGGGTACCCAGATGGTTTCCCATTCTTCTTAATAAGCTAGGCTAAAGGTCATGTTATCTCTTGTGATGGGAAGAATGAATCACATTATGGAGATGTCCCTTATGGAGATGAAAATATATGTGGACCTGAGGTAGCCAGAGACCTTCATCTTAGCATAACTGAAACGGAAATATGTTCCAAACTTTCACTGAATTTTTCTCAAGCCCTGAACTTTGACTACGCCCTGAATTAGGAGTAGATAGGCACTCAACTGAGAGAAAAAAGCCCAAGATAATTCATTTAGTGGGCTGAGGCCTTAAAAAAATGGTGTAAATATGTATTTGTCAGTGAGTGAGAGGTAGCAGCTCAGAAAATAAATTAAACATAAGAAGATTAAAGGGGCAGGCAAGTGAGAGACAAAAAAAGAGATGTACTGACCTTGCTTAACTTGGAAAAGCTAATTAATAAAGAGGAAAAACACAGTTCAGGATTCAACATGAAGGTTAGCTTTCTTTTAGGTGATGCTTATTAAAAATCTCTGGCATTACTATACAGAATAATAGTATGAATAGCTATTATTTCTACTAGAAATAAGTGAGTCTAGACTGTAACATTCTAGTCTAGTGACTGTGTAGAAAACCTGTGAATGATTTTGGACTCTCTTTTAAGCAGAAAAACTTCTCATTGGGAAGTGTGGAGGACCAACCTTTTATATTCCAAGGTTAGAGCAAAGGGAGTTGAAATGTCGTTGGCACACACATGAATGAAGTAAGGGACATCTTCTTTTAATTAGACAGTGTCCATCTTATACAATTGTAATGACAATAACACTTTTTTCATATAAAACTGGAAACAAGAAGAGATACAAAACAAGTAGATGTTTCCAAGGATATTGAAATGGGTGGCAGAGGACTAATTTATACAGTAATGGATACCAACTGTGTTATTTTACCCTTAAAAATTGTGGTAACATTCTGTTGAATTTTCCCAACCCTCCCCTTCTTTTATGCTACATGCAGATAAACCCTAATTGAATGTAAAAACAATACTGGATTTAATGTGTTTGACAAAAATGTGTCCATGCTATAAAAATACTGTGTTAACAAAGCAAACCAAATTTCCATTTAATGAGTTTAAAAGTAGATTGGCTGCTAGCGCAGGTGTGCATTTCATCATACCAGGCAAGCTGTAACACACTTCCTGCAAGTGCAGTAATAAGCCAACTTGTTTTTAACCCAAGTGATGTGTGAGAGAAGGGAGAGCAATCAAAATGTTTTTTGTTCTTCATACAGACAATACAGGAAACTGTGTAACAGGTTCTGGCATTCTGTGGACTTTGACTTTTACATTATTTGTGTAGTGGATAGTCAAGTTCCATGTTTCTAGAGATGAATAGCTAAAAGAAGGAGAAACTGAGAAGATTTTTATTTGGTAAAAATATACAGTCAAAATGCACAGGTCCTATATTTTCATTCAAAGGTGGGATTTCATACATGAATAAAACAAGTTAAGGGTTAGGATTTTGTAGCTTTGCTCTGTTGTTGTATACTTTCACACTTTTTTGCCTATACCATGTGTATTCACTCTTGCTGTTCATGTTTCATGTTTATTTTTAAGTATAGATGAAGAACTTATTTTCTCATCTAACACCTATGCATCCTGTTATAAATAACCCCTTGCAAAACACCTGTGAGTCACTATTTGTGCTCCTAATAAATTAGCAAGCAAGGAAGTATTGAAATGAGTGGAAAATGTTAAGGGTATAAATTTTTTTGCATTAGTCTTTGCCATGGAAGTGATCAAGCTACCAAAACTGAGAGCTAGAGGCAAAAATGCAGAGGACGTTAATTGTCGTTCTCAGTAGCTGCCTGGTTTGTGCTGGGAAGGCCTGTAAGGTAACTTGGACTTATGGCACCAGTAAAGGTGGTGGTGTGAGGTGCTATTCAGTGCCGCTTTGCCCAAGCCTCTGCTGCCTTCTGCAAGTCTGTGCCAGCTCTTGAACCACTGTGGGCAGTCAGGGGTGGTGGTGTGTGAAGAAAGCTGTAAGGAGTGTACTTCTACCATAAATCATAATTTCTAGCTCCTGTCACTCTAAAAGTGGACATGTCAGATTATGTGGGTCATTTTAGACCAGTCTTCTCTCCTCTGAAATGAAGCCCTTGTGCTGTTCTGGTTACTAGAAAAAACCACAGCCTCCTGCATCAGTAGAAGATGTTTTTTTAATTAAGTATTTTAAGCTTTAGTTGCTGAAGATTTTAAACTAGAATAATGAAGAAGGAGGCAGAATAGGAATAAACACAAAGTTAAAATAAAGTGAATTGTATTATAAAATGATGTCATTGTCACCTAACAATTAAAGCCCAGAACAGGAAAACAATAGTGTGTCCCCAAATCTGTATTAATCTGGGCCAAAATTTGAGCTTCATTAAGTTCTTAGGAAACTAGATTTTGCTTTAGCCCAGTTTACCTTCTGACACTATATATCAATACATAAGATGCTTGTTTTAGAAGAAATTATTTTTTTACCAGCCAAAGGAATGCCCGTTGATCTCCAGTAGAGTTCTACTGTGTAGCAAAAAAGGAGAAGAGATCTTTCTCTTTGTAAGTGGTGCCGTGATGGCCAGGCAAAACTCTTCTGAAATCTGCTAGAAATAAGACTTCATACCCTGCCAGGAAGGCTGAAGACAGTATTTTTCCAAGGGACTTTACTGCAGCTGCTAGGGAGATTTCACTGCATGCAGTTGAAACAAACTGTACGTTTGCACCTTGAAAGTTCAAGCAGACCTGTCAAGAAATATAATAAATGTAATAATTATGGTAAGAGGAGTGATGCGTTGGTTCTGGTTTAAAATTTCTCAAATGTCACTCTTACACACTTCTGGAAAATTACATTTACCTGAGTTCTGGGAAGCCTTCCCGTGCGTGCAGCATGGCACAGCTGGAGTTTCTCTGCAGGTGGGGGAACAGCAAGGAGTGGAGAATGGCCAGCTGCTGCTGTGGAGGAGAGGAGTGGGGACAGATGAAGGACACAAGACCGAGAGAGAAGTTGGTTAGAGAAAATGCTGAGGGCTCCTCTTCAAGCAATTAATACTTCAGTATTTTGTCTGGGGAAAATATTTTGATTTTGATGAATCTGCTGCTTTCCATCAGCTGAAGGAGCTTGCTCATCATTTTTGGGGATGGCCTCAGTGCCTGTGTAAATGTCCTCAAGGACACTTGTGTATTTTGAAACATTCTCTGACCGATGCCCAGTGAAGGGTGCAGTGGCTGAAAGGTCACAGGAGACATTTGCTGGGGTAATGACCTTTGGCCACTTACGGAGCAATGGTGTGATATTTGGGCTGTCCCAACAGCTTAAAGAATTGTTAACAGCAGAAAAAATTGAGTTAAGGATTTCAAGAATTGCAAGACTGACCCATTTTTGTATTACAGTAAATACAACCATGAAAACTTACAGTCATTAGAAAGTAGCAAGGTTAGTGTATGAGACTTGAGCTGGGCAGAGAGAGAGAGGAGAAGAGAACTGAACATAAATATGAGGTAGGTTCAAGTCAGTGACTCCATGATGCCTGAGGAAAGACACACAAATGCACAATCACAGACTTTTCATTCCTAGAGCTTTTCAAATATTTCAGTGGTACAAACTGTATGCTTTGATTGGTGTCACCTGTTAATTAATCTGGCAGAAAAGTACCAGAGATTAAACAGACTTGTTACTGCAGGGTATGTGGAAAAGGCAACAGAGTTTTAAAGAGCATTTGAAGAGAATGCTTCTTCAATTAGATTGGTTGTGCAAAACAAAGTTTCAGATTTTCCCACTTAAATCTGTATTCTAAATACTTAGCTGAAGACAAGCAATTAAACTAGCACATACTGTATTGTTTGCAGGGATGCAAAGCTAAGTCATGTACTCTGTGGATTTTTAATATCGATTTTTTCACTAATCCAAAGCACATACATGTGCTGTAAGGTACTATAAAGCTTTGCATCATAACTTCAGCACATGATTCTGTTGATTTATGCTTGTTTACAAATTCAGCCTAACCTGAGCATTATCATGCCCTAGGACGTGGACACAACCACAGCATTACTCGTCCATCTTATTTTTAGTGTGTTTATTGTGGCTGCTTCCTCACTCTGTTGGTTTGGATACATACAGCCATTATTCATAATTTGATCATTCTTTAGGCATTGGTTGTTTTCAGTTTAAAACTCTATTGCAAATTAGCTACTTTTTTACAAGAAGTAGCCTCGTAAATCCTAGGGCTGTGTCTTCCTGTGGTTCATTGGTTAGGGACCAGTTCAGTCAACCAGATAAACATGTACTTTAAGGACATGTGTAAGAGCTGCTGAGTTAACACACAGCTGTGTCCCAGGAGATCTCTGTTCATTAGATTAAAAGACCAGAAGATTGTGTTTGGGTGTGACATGCTGTAAAGTGAGCCTCCAGTTGTGTGCCTTTCCTCTAACATTGGCCCAGGGACAGGCCAGTCAACAACTGAGTCGTCCTGCTTCACACAGTTTTACTATCCTATTTCAAACTCACATGAAAACATCCATTGCTTAGAAGGTTAGTGGTAAGGGTTTTTTTAATTTCTTGGAAATAATTTCCCTCAAAAGTGAATGAGATTTTCCATAGCTCCAACTCTAGGTAAACATTCAAGTGACTTTAGTAGAAATGTCAGTAAAAACTCAATATAAGCCTTAGAATTTATCTCATGGGAGTTCATTATTGGGCTTAGACTTTATTCCTTGGACTGAAGCACCCTGCCATATATCACCATTTTGCTGGACATGATGTTTACATAATATGCTTTGGAATTCACCATGGAAAACATAGACATAGTAAATGTGGTTTGGATTAAGATTGTTCTGCAATTTATGGTTGGCAATGTAACTGAGTATAATTCAAGTTAAAACTCTGCAAGCTTTCTACTTGTATAGCACATTCTGTAGAGGTTCCCAGTGCCGTCTTGGACGTCTGTCCTTAAGCAATCTGTATTATAAGTCTCACAAGGAAGAATGGGGGAAATTGCTTATGGTGTCTCCTTCTACTTCCTTTTTCTAACTTTGTATTGGAAGTTTCTTACAGTTTATGTCTGAATAACACTTGAAATCCATAACCCACAGACTGATGAATACCAGGGCAGTACTTTGGGGAAATATAGTGCTACATGCTTGTCTTACAGTCCTGTCCTGAATATCTAGGGCTGGCCACTGTCAGAGATTTCATACTGAATTAAAAGAGCTCTCTAGTTTCACCTGCTTCACTCTTCATATTAAAACACCATTAGGGAGAGAAGCATGGAATAATTTGGAAAATTAACCTTTTTAGATTACCAGTAAATTTAAAAAAGTTAAGTTTCCATGGTTGAATTTGTTCAAGGTTAGAAAATCCATCCTAGTTTTCAGAGAAGCTACTGTGTCCTTATCCAGTGAGAGTAGTTGTATCATGCAGAAAATGAACTGCTGCAGTTCACATCAATTTCTTTTTGGATAGAAAGATTTGTCTTCAACAGTTATATAGTAACCGTGCTGCTCTGGGTTGAAGTGAAGTACCTCCCTAGGAAGACACCACCAGCTGAACAGTGGTAGTTCAGGCAAGACTACCAAAAGTGGTACTGCAGTCCAGTGGACAAAACTAAATAAGCAGAAAAATAAAATGTTTAAGAAAATGCCTTGTTAGGATAGAGACTTATGAAATGCCAAAAATATTCTTGCTCTTGCTATCCATGAAATTCTTCTGATTCTTTTGCATCTGTAAAATGAGTGTATGCAGACCTGGGGGAGACAGGCAGATACTTTGAGGGCATGGTACATGCCCTGAGGGCATCACATGTGTAGAAAGGTAGAAAGCAACCCAATTATCCATCTTCAGGTCTATAATCCTAAATATACCCTTCTTTGTGAAAGCTGTTTTGTATTTATGAGCTCCCACCTTAATACTGTTGGTTTTCAGGTCTAGTTTCCTAACAGACATCTCTGATATGTTGATAAGGAAGGAAAAATATAAGCAGATCACCTGTGCAACCTGTTTATCTGAATGTCCATTCCGTTTCATACAGCTACTAGAATAAATTATTAGTCTATGTGAGCGGGAAACTTTTCCCTTCTTTCACAAGATTGTGGACACAGAGTGTTTACTACTGTTTTTCATTTGGTTTAAAGGTACAGTAGGAAAAAAAGGTTCCAAACCCTAATTACAAAGGCACATGAGACAAAGAAGATGCTTAACACTGGGTGAAAATTATTGCTGCCTTTTAGGATTTCCTCTGTAAGACATCTTTTTGATTCCAGCAGATGGCATACACTCTTCAAAGCTTGCTGTGTATGATCATAAATACTGCTCCAAGGATCATCCTGAGCTCTACAGAGAAACTGTATCACAATTGATTCTGTTATGCTACACTCGATTTCTGTAATCTCTTTGACATACTACTGGAAGCTTGTATGTCTTCAAAACTAAGTTTCTTTGATGTTTGGGGGCCCAGACAGAGTAATTTTGTTGAGATGGCTTCCAAGGAACATGAGCAGAGTTTGGTCAAAGCAATTTTGTTGGAGCAATAGTTGTAATTAAAGCAATCTGAATATCTGACTATAATAAAAGTGTATTGGCATAAAAAGAGAAGCTGGCACTCTAGGTAAAAAAAAACTCCAAACAAACAACAAAACAAATAAGAGAAAAGAATGACTAGAAGTTTCTTGAACAGGATGTATTTTAAGCTAAATATGCCATATGGTGAGGCAAAAAGCTTAAAATATCTTTTCTTTTTTCTTTTCAGCTTGCAAGACAGCATTGTGCTGGTGACCAAATACAGTCTTTTTATAATGTTATGCTGTGAGACCTCTGCACTTTCTTGGAGGTTTCTGGCACTCAGAAATTGCAGTGGTAAATTATTAGCTTTATAATTGCTTAAAATTTCCTTGTAAGTCAGATTTTGGAGAATAACTGAGAAACACTATTATCTATAGTCAGAGCAGAATTAATATCTTTTAGAGTAGATAGGAGCAAATTGGGACTTTGAGTTTCCATGCACTAATCCAAATTCTGACATTTTCTGCAAAGAAGTTCAACTTTTTCTTCTGTTCTTCTTAGTTGTTGCTCTTTGTGCAAACACTTTCTGACTCTACCCACAATAGTTTCTGGAAGAAAAATTTTCCCCACAGGAAGCACTGAGGAATGTTTTCAAACAGAATTAGTGCTGGATACAATGTTATGTGCTGGCTCATTGACAAACATCTCATGGAAATGAATGCATTTTTTTAATGCATTTTTGGTTGCTTTTTGTTAGGTTATCTGAAGCCTTGTCAAACTTGGATCTATTTGTGCCCTTTGCAGGCTTTAGAGTAAAATACTGAAAATGTGAAAAGTCAGCTTTCTCAGACCTTAGCCTGTGAAAGGTCAGCTTTCTCAGACCTTAGCCACTGGAAGTCAGAGAGTAGCTCTGGGTTTTTGTTGGGTTTTTTTTTTGTTGTTTGTTTGTTTTTGTTTTTGCTTGTTTTTTGTTTTTTGTGTTTTTTTTAAAATTTTGATTTTAATAGTTTTTTTGATTGAATGTGCATAGCAAACCTAGCACTATTCAGTCACTTCTCAGAAAACATGCACAAAGTAAAGGACTTTTAGTACTTTGAGGAGCAACTCTAAAGCATACCGGAAAAGAAAGATGACTGAGAACCAAGATACCAAGAACATCAGTCATGGTGGGAGGGGCAAGGAGGCTTTTCCTCATTTTTGTACTTTTTTATGCTCATTGACACATATCATACTTTTTAAAATAAATGGTTAATACATAGATTTGGTGAGAAAATAAATTAAGCAATCGAGATTGGGTCTTTTTATCCCTAATGGTGTCTGAATGAATGCTAGTAACTGTGTTCAGATTTAGTTAAGATTTGCTTAATTGTAGAGCTCTGATGTGCCAATTCAGCCATGGGAGGTTACACAGCTCCTATAAACTTGGTCTGTGTGAGTGATGTGGTCCAAAATCACTGGTGTAGCTGCTTGCAGTGACAAACTTTTCAGAATTTATGGCAGGAAAAAAAAACATTACTCAAGAAATAAATTCATAGGAGAAATTACATTTTGTTTCCCATTGTTATAACAAGTTAATTCTTTCTAACTGTCTCAATCAGAGCTCATTGATCAGTCCCTCTTTCCATGTACTACTCTGAATTATACACCCCCCCACACACACTTCTACTCCTTTTTGTCCATACCCAGTATGTCTAAGAGCTGCTATGTTTCTGGTCTTTTCACGTTCTCGCTGTCTTAATCTTTGCTCAGTGCCCTTGAAAACTGCGCTAATCCCCAATAATTCCATAGGCTTTTTGTTTGTGCTACCTGGCACACCCCGAGTAGAAGCAAATGCAAGATCATGATTTTACTTGCCTCAGAATTTCTGAGGATGTAAGTACATAACTTTTTGCATGAAGTACACTGTTATTGCATGATTTGCCATAATAATAATATGATTCATCCTTAATTCTATTACTCTTCATCTCATCCTCAGTACATAATTCTGGGGTAATGAAGCATGCACATTCCCAGGTTGTTACATCACTATAAAGCCCTATCAGAAAATTGACAGATACTCCACATGTACTCCACTCTACATAAATAAATTATCATCTTTATGGTAGGTATTATACTGTATTAACTTTCTTGCTTTAGACTCTGAATGATGCATAGAATACAATCTCTGTAGATAGAAGTGCACCTTGTTTATTCCAAAGAAACAAACTGGTAGCCCTTCTTGCACATAGGGTTGATATCCCTTTAGTCTGAAACACGGAGTAAATTTGAATCTTTACCATGACTTGGTAGGATTTCCTTTTTTAGGTTAATTAGGCTTGAAATTTAGGATCAGAAGAGCAGAGATGATAAATGGGCAGAGACAGAGCTTCACATAGATATGTCAGTGTCATATTTAAAGAATAAAAAAAGTTTTTAAAAAAACTTTATGTCCAGATCCTCATCTGGTATGAATGAGAGGACTTGGCAAATAGGAAGAATTATGGAAGTTTTTTCTTTGTCTGCTAAATTGTGAGCTATATCACAAATTCTGTCTTCCCACAAACAACAGCTAATCTCTACCAAGGCAGTCTTATTTCGCACTGGAGATGCTCACAAGGAGAGGAGCACAGCATAAGTCTTTGGTTGCTCACTCTGCTTTGTACACTGGTCAGTGCTTGGAGGAATGAGAAACACTTTTGGGTCTTTCAGATATTTCTGCAAGGAGTGGATTTCTGATCAATAAAACATTTTTGCTAGTAGAGTGTAGGAGATCCTTGCCAAGGACCATGGAAGACTACAGGACACTTGTCTTGAGTGAAGTTTGATTAACTACCTTAGCTTTGTTCTTAGAAACTGCAACTTAATCTCTTCCTGTCAGGCTTTGTCATGACACTAAATCAGAAAATCAGTTAACTCACAAACACTCCAATACACACTGTCTTTGAGGTGTTAAACTCAGGTTTTCATAAGACTATGAAAGGCAGTGCTTTGTAGGATTCTGAAACTTCTGCCACTGCATGGCTGCCAGCTGGAAGGAGACTGTACAGCTTCCTATGGCTCCCTTCCATCAGACCCACCACGTGTTGGGTGGAGAGATGGTGTTACAGATCTCCTTTTTGCAACTTACTGCAGAAATTTCTGTCTCAGCCTTTCAAACACATAGGTGTTATCCTGATTGCTTTCTCCCTATCAAGCTGACACTTCCAAGGCATTTCTATGTATGCAGGTAGATACCTGTTTTCGTAAAATACAATTATCTTTTTTCTAACAAAACCAATGTGATTCAATGTGATCTGTTGGCTTCAAGTGATTTATGGTGCAGGGTTCCATAAGAACTGAACTTTAGTTCCCAATCTCTCCATAGAAACTAATTTTCTTTTCCACATAGCATGCCATAAAATGCTATATAAAATCTAAGCTGCAGTAAGAAAAATCTTGCACAGGAAAAGGCGTTATCCATCCCCTGCAGTCTGTCTAAAGAGATTATTGAAAAGCCATGTATCTGAACATACACAGGATGCATCATTCTGAATAGAAAATAATTCCTTCCTACCTGGCAGATCCATCATCTTTACTCTGCTTTTTTATTTTTCAGATGTATTGCTGCAGCCCAGTTAATACATAAGTCAATACGTTAGTCAATCAGTCATAAGGAAACCCCAGGGGGGGAAAAAGTCTCTCTTCCATGGTGATATGTATGCATGGAAAGGCTTGGATAGATATGTAAAAAAGGATCATGCTGTAAAAAAATTGTGTCATGTTTACTTCATTTTCCTTGGCTCCTGCTTTCAGATGGTCCTTAGACTTCCCTCTCTCCACTGGACAATTCAGCTTCCTGGGTCAGATTTAAAAGCTGGAGAAACTGTTAAAGGAAGCATTTAATGAGCAGAAATCTCCTGATAATTCTAATAGGGTTTTAAAAATGCAAACAAATGCAGTGTAAGTTCAAATATTGTAAAATCAACTAGGTCATAAAGAGTTGTTTTCCTAAATGATCTCATGGACAACTACTTTTAAAAAATCAAAAGAAAGAGGTAGATGTAACTGGTAACTAATTCAGAGTAGACCACCCTTCCTTGCGGGATCACTAAGGATGCTGCTGATCAGCTATTTAAATATACAATTGTAGCATCATGGAATTATTTAGGTTGGAAAAGGCCTTTAAGGTCGTTGAATCCCACTGTTAAACCTGCACTGCCAAATCGTCCACTAAATCATGTTCTTAAGTGCCACATCTACACATCTTTTAAATATCTCCAGGGCTGGTGACTCAACCACTTCCCTGGGCAGCCTGTTCCAATGCCTTTTGGTGAAGAAATTTTTCCTAATATCCAATATAAACGTGCCCTGGTGCAACTTGGGGGCATTTCCTCTTATTCTATCACTTCCAGCCTGTGAGAAGAGACCAACCTCCACCTCGCTACAACCTCCTTTCAGGTAGTTGTAAAGAGCAATAACTACTCCCCTGAGCCTCTTCCTCTCCAGGCTAGACACCCCTGGCTCCCTCAGCTGCCCATGAGCCTTGTGCTCCAGGCCTTTCACCAGCTTTGTTGCCCTTCTCTGGACACCTTCCAGTACCTCAGTCTCCTTGCTGAGGGACCCAGAACTAAAAGCAGCATTCAAAGTGTGGTCTCACCAGTGCTGAGTACAGGGGGACAATCACTGCCCTGGTCCTGCTGGTCACACTATTTCCGATACAAGCCAGGATGCCACTGGCCCTCTTGGCCACCTGGGCTCACTGCTGGCTCATGTTCAGCTGCTGTTGACCAGAACCCCCAGATCCTTTTCCTCTGGGCGGCTCTCCAGCCAGTCTGCTCCAAGCCTGTAGGGCTGCATGGGATTGTTGTGACTGAAGTGTAGGACCTGTCACACTGCCTTGTTGAACCTCATAAAATTGGCCTTGACCCGTCGATCCAGCCTGTCCAGATCCCTCTACAGAGCCTCCAGCAGATCAACACTGCCACCCAGCTTGGTGTCATCTGCAGATTGACTGAGGGAGTGCTTGATCCCTCGTCCAGCTCATCAATAAAGATATTAACCAGGACTAGCCCCAGCACTGAGCCCCAGGGAACTCTACTAGTGACTGGCCACCAGCTGGATTAAAATCCATTCACCACCTCTCTGGGTCCAGCCAGTTTTTTATCCAGCCAACAGTGCACCTGCCCAAACCACGAGCAGCCAGTTTCTCCAGGACAGTGCTGTAGGAAATGGTGTCAAAGACTTTACTGAAGTGCAGGTAGACGAACGATATCAACATATCATCCACAAAGTAGGTTACCTAGCCATAGAGGGAGATCAGGTTGATCAAGCAGGACCTGCCTTTTCTAAACCCATGCTGGCTAGTCCTGATCCCCTGGTTGTTCTGATATGATTGTGATTAAACTCCCTCATATGATTATGTTAAACTCACAGAATGTATACTAAATGCTAACTCAGAGGAAACAATGTGGTTGTAAATTGTTCCAGAGAGAAAAGTTCTTTTTCCTGCTGCAAAAAGGCAAGTCATGCTTCAGGCTGTTGCTTATAATGCCAGTCCCTAGAACAAATCATTCTACATAGTAAATTACTAAATCTCCACTCAGAATTCATTAATGTCTTACAAATAAGAAGAAAAAACCTACATAATACAGTTAAAATTCAATAGAAGGGCTTAGTGGCAGCAAGCGGCTTAAAACCCGTGTTAATGCAGACTGAGGCTTATGTTTCTCTTGCAGACTGAGGCTTATGTTACTCTTGTTTGTAGTATTTTATGTGTTTGTTTTTGCATTTTTTTTCTTTTTTGTGCAGAGACTGAACGTGACTAGAATATTTTACTGATGTAAAATGCTATTACATAGCCGGAATGATGCCAAAGCTAATGCATGTTTTGCACAATAAAAATATTTTATCTGTTTCCCCTGCATGGCCTGTGATATTGTGACTGTATATAATGAGCTTTACCAGCTCCACTGTGGTCTGAAAAATATGTATAACGTAAGAAAATAAACCCCCATACTATAGTATGTGCTAGGGCACAGTGGAACAACATAGTCACAGACTGTCTCCCTAAAGAAGCTCAGCAGCTGTTGTTGTCATTTAATTAATTTAAGCAGCAGGCAACACTATTTCAACTCAAACTAAAAGTTTCTTGGTAAACTGATGCTTGATCCCTAATTTCACAAGAGTTGTGGCAGACAGTTCACACATCCAGCTAGTGAAATCCTTCTTATCCTGGTGATGTTCCACGTTTTCCTAGTCACTCCTCTTTTATGCACCAACCAGAGTAGATCCTTTCCTACATATGAGGTAGGAGTAAGCTGATCGTGTGGGGTGGATCAGATCCGTACTCCCTCTCATGAACACAGAATGTAATCCTTGATAATCGGTGTTACACTGTCTCTGCAGGGAAAGGGAAAGAGATACAACCCTGATCCAAGCCTTGTTGCTAACAAATATCCTTCAGGGTGTATTAAGCTCTCATTTACTCCCATGCAATCCCACTGATTGCTAGGAGGAACTCTGTCAGTGAGGAGTCACCAAGATTACTGTGCACCAAACTTCATCGTAACATTTTTGCCATGGCTTTTCCTCTCCAACTACTTTTGGACCACCTGTCTGAGTACTAAGGAATTGGCAGGAGGAGATTTGCAGCCCATTTGCTTTTTATTCTAAGGTCAAGAAAGCTAGATCAGCTTTCTACACCCCTGTCTTTTTTTTTCTCCTTAAGAAGGCCAACCCTTCTAAGAACAACTGCACTTGTATAGCTGCTGTTTACTCATTGCTTCAGAAGAGAACAGTGTTTGGTTTGACAGCAAACATATAGCTCAAGAGATGTTCTTAGATGCTTAAGCCTGTTTATCCAAGGTTGTTTTCTTAAGAATAGCTCTTGCTACCTAGATTGGAGTAATTGCTACAAAACAAAGCAGACTTTTATGCTGAGAATAGCTGCTTGATTAATTGTCACAGATGAAATACCTTGAGCAGATTAAACAGGATCTCTGCTAATTTACCTTGTCCCCGTCATCTGTTTTCATGAGCCCAGTTATGGTCTTTGCCTACCTTATTTATTTAGACGATTGTTTTTGGGTTTTTTTTGTTCTAGTCTGTAATCTAGGTTTATGACAAACTGGGTAAGTACTGGGGAGATACAGAGTTCTTTATCTGTAACTGACTGAACATAAAAGGGCATTGTCACTCAAGCACTGTGTAGATTGTTAACCCTTAACTTTAGTAAGGAAAGGAGTTATATTTGGTAGCCAAGGAAAAGCAGTTTTCCCAGCCTTTTAGTCCTAGAAACTTCAGTGGGAATACAGGAAAGAAAGAAGCATTTGAAAAGATACAGGCATCAGACTTTTCCAGAGGGAGCTAAGAGAAAACCTAAGAAAAACACTTGGAGGAAATAGGAACAAAAAATACCAGGGACCTTGGTGCTTCAATGAATTGCTTTCCTGCATTTTGACACATTTTGTATAGCAACCAGCAAGACAAGAAGACTGCAGCTTAAAAAGTGTAGATAAATAGATTATCTCATATAGCACTGTATATCTCACATGCAAAACCAACTGTAAATATTTAGATAATATAAAATCAAATGTTTATGAACAGATTTCTTTTTCTTGTACTATGTGTATTCTTTGGGGATGAGGGACAGTAGAAAGAGCAAGTAGCTAACATCTTGATTATTTAGGCAAGAGATTGTTTCTTTGCTTAAAAGGGAGTAAAATTGAAGTGTAATTCTGATACTACTTTCTATTAATTCACTTGCGTAGCACCTTGTCAGAGAAGAGCATATTTGAAATCAGTGAAAATACAGTGTGTTCACTTTGGGACATTACTAAGGTGAATAAAAATCAAATCTCCTGGGCTCAAAGGAGTTCCTCTCTTTTCTAGAAAAAAGTGCTGCCTCAAAAGGAGAAAAGTAGGTGACACTGAGCTAGGAAGAACATCATATAAATTATTCAAAAGCTACCACATATACCTAACTTTTGGTATGTGCTGTTTCATATAATCTCCTGTTTCATGTGACTACACATTTTCCAATATTTGGTTCATTTTTTTATAAGTTCTGTCAATGCTTTCAAGCACCTGTAGTTAGCAGAAAATATTATCATCTTTGAAGGTCTCAGTACTTAATATTACTCTGTGGACCTGTTTTGGAGCTTGTCACAATGACACATGAAAATAATGAGCAGAATCAATTTATGTCATTACGTTCTGGCTTCAGTGTAGTTAGACTAAAAGATGTTTTAGTTGGATGGGTTTTAGAAAAGCATTTAGAATGGTTCCTTTGTTTGAATAACCATAGAAGCTAACGCAGTGGAACAATGATTTATTTAAATGATTTATTTAACCAAGGTAATAACTTGCATGTCGGAGAGATCACAACTGCGAAAATGCATTCTCACTGTTTTGTGATACATACTTAGCTACAGAGGTACCATTAACATAGAGATGTATTGGTGATGTTCAGTTGTGTAGGAGGGGCTCTGGTGATTGGTACACTTCTGGCTTTGTAGTTGAGTCCAAGCACTGCCCATGAGTTGGGGTGCAGTAAACACCTCTTCCTTCAGCATGAAAATCTGAAGCAGAAGAAAGCCTTATATGTATGTAAGTCCCTTCCCTGCGTGCTTTAACATGGCACTGTGGCCTTCAGGGTATGAAGAAAGCTGTTCATGTGGGCATGCGCTCTCAGTGGCAGACAGCAGAGGTGTAGGACAGATCAAGGAGAATCTGGTTCATAAGGGTCCATATTTTGCCCTAACTTACATCTGTGCATCTTCCATTGCCTGAAATAGGCACTTCTTGCAGTTATGTCATTATGTGACTGCAGGTTTCAGGTGCGAAAAGTTCTGCATTCCTCTAAAGCTAAATATAATTTACAAGATGCAAATAGAGGCACAAAACCAGCACAAGGAAGATGACTCAGTCCATAAGACAAAAGTCGATTTCCATGACTCTGAGGTTAAACAGATTTTCATCTTCTAGTAATTGGATAGAAAATTTCTGGTGCAAAATTTTGATTTCGTCATGTGCTATACAAGAATCCTTTTCTTATCCTTCACAGAAGGTTTATATTTCACTATTGTTTCCCCTTCTCTCCTCCCACAACATTCTCAAAAGCCTGGAACAATACTTTGTCTCTGGTCTGGTGATAAATATTTCTGATAGCAGTGCTAACTCCTTTGTGGTGCTGTTTTTCATGTTATTATATTCATCTGTCCTCACTTTTCATAACATAGCTGCATGGTTAGTGTATTTTCCTATTGGGTCTTTTTCTTTAGAAACCCCATACTCATCAGAATTTCAGTCTATGCTGAAGGTACACTTACAATCTTGAAGAGCTGGAGAGTGTAAAACCCATGTTTTGCACTTGAGGGAAGCACACAATATAGTACTAAGTTCCTGGAAATTTAGGAATGTCTTTAAAGACCTTTGTGTCCTCTTTTCCTTCTCTTCTCAGAGGATATTTGGATATCTACATTTTACATGGCTGAACTTTTGAAAAAGGTAGTTGCTATCATGCAGAGGCTCTGTGTTGTTTGACCGCCTCAAGCAGGGCTGGCTTCTATTCGGGCTATAATCCTGAAGCAGTCACTGCAGCTGTGGTAGTAAGTCCACCTTCACCTCCCTTCATGAGCCTTTGTATGCTGACAAGGCTTGAAGTGGGAGGGGATCTGGCCAGCAAACACAGTGCTGTCACTTAGAAATGGATGGCAGTAGAAATAAGGCTTGAATACAAGACCAGGACTGGAGGCCACCTTCTACATGGGAGGACTTACTTCAGCAATGGTGTAAGGGGAATGATATGCTTCGTTGTGAATTGGAGAAAAGCCCCACAGCTGAGGAAGTAGATATTTATGAGTGGCTTTCTCTTAGATAGTATGAAGCTATATGCATGGTGTCAGGTAGAAAAGGGTCCAGGAAACCAAACTAAAATTAGCCCAAAGTGAAATCATCAAGTGCTACTGTTTACTGATCCATTCTAGTTCTGCCTAATTATTTGCTAATGGAAAAGACTGAGGTTTTCTTTTTAATTACTTTCAGCTGTCCGTAATTCAGAGTTTCAGAGGAATATATAATTAACCTGTAGTGAATAACAGATCAAAACAATTCATGTTCAGAGTGCAAGTGAAACTAGTTGTAATCCCCAGTTGCGAAGTTTGGATCCCAAGTTTCTTGGGTTTTTGGCACACTTCCACCAGTGATTTCATGGCTTTGTGGCCCATGTGCATGAAAACTGCAGACACTGTCTCATCTTTCTCGTAATTCCTCAAGTAACTGTTAATGCACATTATCCTCTGGCTAATCCTTGTGTATCTCTGATGCTTGCATTCATAAGTCTTCAGGAAGTAGGCATGCCTCACATTTGAGCTGTCCGAATGTGCACTGGTGTTCTTTGTTATTCCAGCAACAGCAGCACGTCTCATTGTGACCAGCACTGTGAAATATTTTTGAGATTGCAGAATAAAGATTACAACACTTGGAGGGTTTTTTCCCCTTAAAAAAAAAAATTCTCTAATACATTTTCAGATGGTGCTACTTTTTTAACAATCAAATGTATTGGAATGAAATGCAATGCCAATTTGAAAGGGAAAATTGTGGAAATATTTGTATCAAAATGACTGAATTCTTATTACAGGTCTAATCATAACTTTCTGTTTAAAAACTTTACAAACACAACAAGCTATACAATATATAAAAAAAGAAGTTTTGATTCATTTGGAATGGCTTAGTATTGAGAATACTGAAACCTTATATATCTTTTCAGACCTGTTTTAGGTCTGTAAACTTCAGTCAACTGTTGTAGAGGAAAATTTTCTAAAATCTTGTCTTAATCTGGCATAAGACCAGATCTCAAAAAATATATTTTCTGGATAATAAAAGACCTGTTCTTTACCTATTTCTCATATTTAAGTAAACAGCCTTAACTTTTAGGGGAAATGTTTGATTCGTAGTATTTCTGGTATTTTTTTTCAAATACATTTAAATACTTTGCATACAAGGGAGTCTATTGCTAACAATTTCTCAGGCATTGAGAAAGTTAGAGGCATGACTTCTGAAGTTCTGCAGTCCTGTGCGTATCACTTACTCAAATATAAACCAGAGTTAGTGAAAAAAATTTTTCCTCTAACCACTGCCAATTCAATAAAACCAAAGGTTTTCTTAGAGAATGCATAGTTTTTTGACTAAGTTTCACTGGCAGTTGTTCAAGTCTCATTACAACCAAGTTAAAAATACTCTTTTGACCTCAGCATTCTGATTACATTACAATAAAATATTAATGTTAAAATTAAATGTTTTTGAAAGATTAAGCAAAATGTTCTTGAATGCTTTATTTTGCAAATAAATCCTCAATTTTAAACTATTATTCTGAATTGGAATTAAATAAGGTATTAAAATTTGCATTTTCCTGCTAGCAGAAACTTTGTTGTTCAGCCATCTCTCCTACTTAAGTAAACAGCCACAGTCTTTGGGGAAACTGAATTTTCCAGCTCCAAACCAGTAGTTTAGTCCATGGAACATTTGGAATGATGTGTCCAGTGAATTAATTTATTTTACATCTCTAGCATTTGAGAAATAACTGCAAAAAATACCATAAAGACTACACCTTTAAAATGCCATAAAGGCACCACTGCCATTTCAGAGACTTCTTCAGAGCAGTAAATATGCAGTGTTTATGAAATGTGGGAGGCGATGGATTATGCGTCAGATTCCCCGGTTATATATGATGGAAGCAATCCAGACTTTCCCCTCTCTTTTGGCATCTTGTGCTATAACTTTTACTTGATTTTCACTTTTTATTCTAGTGCCAACAATATGCCTAAGCAAGTAGAAGTCCGGATGCATGAAAGTCATTTAAATCCAGTGGAGCACAGATCCGGGAACATATGTGTGCAGTTCTGCCAGTCACTCCACAGGAATCTGCTCCTGACTCTTACTGTGTTTGGTAAGCTACATCCTCTGGTCTGGACACTCTGTGTCTATCTGTATTTGTTCATGTAGCACCACAGTCCCTGTCTGTGGTCATCAGCTGTTCCAGCTGAACAATGCCCATGGACATTATCGCTTTAAGTCAGGTGTGCAGGGTGTTACTGACGCAGCATGGAGCAAATCCACACCACGGAGATACATTCTATGTCTGGTTTTGAATGGACTGTGATTTCAGCCCCAAAGCCAGTCAGATCAAAGTCATTCACTAGAACTAAATGCACTACACATCTTTGCTCTCAGTGATTTGGGAAAAAAAAAAAAAAGACAAAAACTTTTTAAAATTTCCTTTCTTTCATCTTTTATCTATCAGTTTACACTCCACTGCTTTTAAGTTTTGTCTTCCCTTTCTGTAGCTGTAAGCCAGCGCTCCATGATCTCATCCTGAATATTGCCTCTGGCTTTAGCAGCTTCCAAATACAGAACAGTTTGACATTTTATTGTGGTTCACTGGCTCTTTGCCTGTTTCTTTTCCACTGGAAGCCCAACAGCCAAATGCAGCAAATTTATAGACATATTCTTATTGTGTTATTCTTTGAAAGACCAGCTGCAACTGATCTTGAGCTGCAAATGTCACGTCCATATTTTCAACCTGCAAAACTCCGTACTGTTGAAGTGTTCGCTTAGAGTCATCTTTAAAAGGTACCTGATGCTGTTCCAAAAAAAGTTTTAAATACACATATATTTTTCATTGTATCAAACGGATACTTCAAAGAGTCATAGTTGCTGCAAATCATAACTCAGGCTTTGCTACCGAGTTTTATTACACTTGAGACGTGGGCTTGGGATCAGGAAAACAAAAGCATCCTGGATGTAAACATAAAATGCCCATTCATAAAGACCATGTTATGGAAGTAAACATGAACTTTTTTCCCCCTAGACTATGCTTTAACAGCCTCAATCCTGAAAGGGAGGTTTAGGTGCTATCACTGTAGAAATCTACATAAGAGATGGATGAAGGGATTGTTTGTGATTTGAGAACATTAGCACAAAGAGAAGGATGCAGACCATCAAAAGAACAGAGTAATATGTGAGTCCTAAGAATCAAGTATTCTTCCATGATATGTGCAGTATTCCAGATCAGGCACTTTGTTCCAAAGTGCCCCAAATGCAACTTCAGTGTATTTTCCTTACAGGACTATTCTACCTTACCTAAACCTGCAGGGTTTTTCTTAGACTGTAGAACAGCTACTCATGCTGACCCTGTCTTCAAGTGGTACCATTCCTATGTTGAGAGCTAAATGTTGTACTCCGAAGAGCTGGATCCTAACCCTGACTCCTCTGTCAGTTCTGTATGGACTTATGTAAATCACTCCACCTCTTGGTGCCTCAATTTTATTAGCTGTAGGTAGAATGATTATATTAATTACATCTGACTATCCCTCCCTTCTGAAGTCTGTGTTGTACCAAAGATCAGCTGCCCCGTGTAACCATTTTTCTTCTAGGCTGTTCTTCTGGATAATCAATGCACATTCAGCTATACTTAAGTTACTTACCTGCTCTTTTTTGTTATTATTTTCCCAGGTGTTATCCTGGGTGCAGTGTGTGGGGGTCTTCTTCGTCTAGCAACACCTATTGACCCTGACATCATCATGTTAATAGCCTTCCCAGGAGATATACTTATGCGGATGCTAAAAATGCTGATCCTCCCTTTAATTATCTCCAGTTTAATCACAGGTAAGATCTATTAGCCATAAATACTTTAAGATGCTTTCTACAGATATCACCTGGTTTGCTTTTTGTGGTGTAGGAAGAACAGTAGTGTGATCCTGTCAGTATTTTGCAGGTGTGTATTTTAGAATTAATTTCTGAATAACTTAGTTGGTTTTAATGTGTATATGCTCCAGTGAATTTAATTTCAAACACACGCACACATACTACTATTAGAAATTTCTTAATATGCCATTTAATATAATTCCTGGATTGGACCTTGCAAATAAGATGGCATAACACTAGTAAGCATAGCCTTCTTGAAGACATGGTGTCAACCAGACCATGACCAGTTTGCAGCAATCAAGGGCAAAAAATGGTATGATATCTTCTCTATTTTTCAATGCCTGCAATGTCTGGAATTAGATGGGATCTTAAATGGTTCTCTATAAATTATTAACAGTAGACACTGCTCACATAAGAAACACAGGGAGAATCTGTCTAGTGGTGAGAATTTCACTAGAACAAAAGTAAGTACCTGTAGGCAGTCATTAAACTTTGAAAATTATAAAGGTTTTTATTTTATAATTATTGAATTGGATATTGAGTGTCAATGTATTTGTTTGTTTCTTAAAATAAAACACCTGCAGGACTGTCTGGTTTAGATGCTAAAGCAAGTGGCCGACTGGGCACAAGAGCCATGGTCTACTACATGTCCACCACTATTATTGCTGCTGTGCTGGGTGTGATTTTGGTTTTAGCCATCCATCCAGGGAATCCAAAACTCAAGAAACAGCTTGGCCAAGGGAAGAAGAATGATGAAGTATCTAGTCTGGATGCTTTCTTGGATTTGATCCGAAACTTGTTCCCTGAAAATCTAGTTCAAGCATGCTTTCAGCAGGTAAATCCTTCTACTCCTTGGTAACATTCTTCACATCTTTCACTTACCAGGGTTGTCTGTAGAGTTAATGTCATTGTTTAGGTGAATCGGATGATGCAAAGAGGAATACAGGTCTGAAGTCTTGAGCAGGTAAATGAAAGAACATTTTTTACAGCTGCTTTGGTTGTAGTTGTTATTTAAATTCATAGAGCTTTTTTAAAGAAGATGATTTTTATTTTGTTATTAAGTAAACTTAACTTTTTTCTGTGCTTTTTATACAGTACCTGTGGTCATGAAAGCTGGCCTGGGGCTGATCTTTGACCCAGGTTGAATTTGATCTTCATTGTTAGTTGCAGAGCTGATGGTTCTGCAGTGCCCTGTTTGGAATACATGGATGATATTCATTCCAGCTGGTTGCCAGCCCTGAAACACAACCTCTCTTAACCTCTAATGCTTTGTTAGAGTTCAGACTAGGTGGAGATAACAGAGCCACGTGGCTGACCACCCTACAGGTGGCTCCACCGCACCAGGTTTGGAGCATGCTGGGAAAGAAAGATGCTTGCCCCATGATTTTATCTAAAAGCTTTTCACCAATGCCTAATCAAAACAGTTTTCCTTTGAAAGGTAAAATAAATGAAAAATGTATGCTTCCTAAGTTCCACTTAAGCATATTGTTTTGTATGTAAGCTGCTTTTCTCCTACAACTGAATTGTCTGGAAGTAATGCAGACAGGTTTTGGTTTCAGGGTTGTTTTGGTTTGTTGTTTTGGTGGGGTTTTTTTGGGGTTTTTTTTGATGTAACAGGATTTGTTGCCAAACCTGTTTTTAAGTGTTCCTTTGTGAAATGGCATGGTTGCTGGTGCTGTGGTTATGGCCAAAGAATAAAATGAAGAGAAGAGGGGGAAGGGAGAACAGGCCATGGGGGAGTGGGAAAACGGAGGGTAACCTAAGCTGCCAAAAGGGCTTGGATTGCTTCACTTCTTACATGGACTTCCACATGAAAACACATAATCCTTGGGGATTTAGAAAGAGAACATTCTCAATATTTCCAAATCATCATGGGAATGTCAGTCATGTGGCTAAACATCACATGTGATGTGAAATGTATTTCTGCAAAATTAAGTGAGGGAAAGCAGGATGCTTATGGGTTTTTTCTTCCTTCCCCTTTTTTGAGCTGTGGAAGAGAGAAGAATTAAATTTCTTGTCACTTGAAATTGATCAAATATCTCAACGGGGGGGCAAAAACCAGTGGAAAGTAGAATTAAGCTACCTGTGTCAGATAGTTTTCTTAAAACCTTAATACTGTTTTTTCGGTGTGTGTAATTCCAGTGTTCAGGTCACTTCCCTAGTTATGGATCACCATTTCCCTGATTGTTTTTCAATTTAGTCAAAAAAACTTCTGAGATTTTTTGCTTTCCAAAATTTGATTTTATCAGATTCCAAACTAGTTGCTAGTGAAAACCTCTGCCACAAAGCCACATTTCTTTTGCAAAGTAGATCACACTCCTTTCTAGATGGAACTTGTGCCTCTCTTAGCCCTTAACTCCTCAGTAAGGAGTTAGGCTTTACTTGAATCTCTCTCTAGGAGGAAAATTAACTGCTTTTCATGGTATCAGCATATATTTTCTCTTCCTACATTTATACAGTCTCTCTCCATAAACATTCAGTGTTTCCAGGTTGCCTTAGGAGGAAGAAGTGTTTTGCAGTAATCCTGAGAAGAATGGTTCTGAAGGGTGTGCAACAGTGGTGCTGTACAGTGTGTGTGGGAGTTTAATATGCCTTCCACTGTGACCGGGCAGAAAGCGATGAAGAGATTCCTGTGAAGTTTTGAAACAGTTCATTTACAAACTGGACTCTGAATCATCGTTGGATTTCAATGTCTCCTGAATTTTAGTATGGTCCACTAGAAAGTTTTAATTTAAAATGAAAATTGCTATTCCAGCAGAGATAAGACTTTATGTGCCATGAAAAACCATGACACTATCATCTATAAATATGACTATGACATTTTGATGGTGTTTCTAGCCTCAGACATTGTTGTCAGAATCTAAGCTTTATATTAGATTCAGTGTTTTTAGTGACTGTGGCCTTGTGCAAAGAGGTGCTGAAGACCTTTTATTTAAGTGACTGTAGTGGAATTTGAAAGTGTGTATAGTTTTAATTTCTGTGACTCAGTTCTTACATTCTGAATACCTCACATAAAAAAATATTGTTGACAGCATCCCTCAGATGAACTCTGACAAAAATGTAAACATGCAAGAATGTTGGATTGTTTAAGGACAACCGAAGCATTTTTCTCATGCAAAGCTACATAGGCTTTCTGTCTATATCCTCCTCTCCAGATTTAAACAGCAGGTTTTGAGAGGAGGGATGTAAGGTATTTTAAAACCATAAGGTTTTGGCTATATGGATTGAATCTGGATCATCATCCGTAGTACTTCAATGTTCATCTCAACAGGAAAGAGGTGCAAGTGTACTTTCAAAGGCTAATGCACCGTTTCTCTTGCCTTGCTCAAACATGTTTCTGGGAACAAGAAAAGTAGGGAGCGGGTGGGAAAACATGGCAAGGCAGTCACAGTGTCCAAACCATTTTGCCTGTCCCAGAACCATGAAGAAGCAGAAAATGGTGAAGATGTGAAGTGGGAGGAAAACATCCCTTCTAAAAGCAGCAAGTCACAGATCTCTCTCTTTCCACTCCCTCTTCCCTTTTTTTACCTAGCTGTAAACTCAAGCCCGTTTCTCCACCTAGCATTCCTTCCCAGCTTTCCCTTGACCTTGCCTTTCATGTGCCAGAAGGGTCTAAATCCATTCAGATGCTGATGTCTTATTTTTATGAGGTGGTCAGATTTCTGTCTGGGAGCACTGATAATTTTTCTGTTATCTGTTTCTGTATTAAAATATACAATATTTTAATTAGAGAGCTTGGGGGACTGTATATTCCATTTTGAGCTCTTGCAGTCAAGAGCTCAAAAGCTGTAAGAGAAGTGTTGGAAATGTCTTAAATTTTTGATTCTTAGATTTTTGAGCTGGGCAGACCTGAATAATAAGCCTTACTGCAGAGTTGCTGCCATGACTGATCTTAGATGCTCTTGCCTTTGGTGCTGAACAAATGGTATCAACATGTAACATGCAATCTGTGAAGCACCCTTTGTGAACCAGCTGGACAAAGGAAATAACTGTCTGTAAAATGTTACACTGTAGTGGTAAGGAACGAGTATTTGCCATGCTTTTCACACTAGAGTCATGAAGAAGACCCCCAGGACTTTGTAACACTTTATTGAAAAATAAACCTATTTTTGTAAGAGGGATAAGAGACTGTAGAATGCCATGTCTAATTCTTTAAAAATATAGTTTCCTGGAATTTCAAGTGCAGACTGTTTTTATTATTATTTCCTTATTTATCATATGGATTGTATTCAATCTGTTTCCGTTTTCATCCTCCCTCTTTATTGCCTTCAGATCCAAACTGTCACCAAGAGAGTGCTGGTGCCACCACCCATTGAAGAGCCACCTAATGTCACTGATTCTGCTTTGGCTATGGTGAATGAGACAGCACCACCTGAAGCCCAGTTGGTCATTAAGAAGGGACTTGAATTTAAGGATGGCATGAATGTCCTGGGTAGGAAAGTTTTTTGCCTGTCAAATATGTACCTCATATGTATGACAAAGCTTTTTGCTGTGACTGATCAGTGTTGTCAGATCTGCTCTTCAGCGCAAGTTTAGTCTCTCCAAATAATCATCAAGTGTTATCACCTACTGGCTGCCCATTGGTCTCTGAGATGAGTATATCACAGAAACAATCAAGTGGATTGTTCTGTATTGGCAGCTTTGCAGTTACGAGTTGGAGTACAGTAGCAAAGCATGTAGGAGGTACCCAAAATACCCTTTCATCCTAGAAGAAGCCAATCTAGACTAATACTAATGCATATTGGCAAAACAGCATGGGGGAGAGCTTCAAGAGCCAGTGCTTCACACACCCGCTGATGAATTTGAGCTAAGTTGTTTCCAGTAGGTGTCTTGGGCATGCTGAAATAATTTGGCTTGAGGCAGAGCCTGAAGTGAGAGGTGGGGTGTGAACCACACCATCCAAGAAAAATCCCAGAAAGGCTTGACACATCTCTGAGTCACAACTCCCTCCTCCTTTCATCTTGGCTGCTGACTTTTACCAGCTGCAAATGCCATCAAGCCATCTTGTCTGGACAAGCCAGCAAGTGGGGGAGGTAGGAAGACTTTGCCTATCTCCCACCCTTTCCTGAAACAACTGTCCAGACTGGGGCAGGAGCACACGGGAAACAAATAGCTGGTGCACCACTTCTATTTTCTCCTCTATGCCTAGAGTCACTGTTTTGTCAGCCCAAAGAGGAGAGCTCCTCCTTCAACTTTTTATTTTCTGGATGTGGGTGAAGTCAGTAACAAATTAGCTCTCAATTTGTAACCTCATTGGCACACCTACTCTTGAAGCTACTCTGTGACAGCATGTCCACAGGGCTGAGGCCGACACCTGTGTGTCCTCAAAGTGGGACAGAATGTGGCAGTACCTAATCTACTGCTTTCTCTCACCACTAGACCATAACCTTTTAAGGGCAAATAGCCCCTTACAGACTCCTTACAGCTGATGAACAGATCCTGCTGACAGTGGCTACTGTGTCCGCAGAGCTTCTTTAGGTGTTGGTGAGTTGGTTGGCAATGGCTGCTTTGCTTAGACATAGGGGAGATGGTAGTATCAATAAGCTGATCTTGTTTGTCTATGAAGCAGCCTGCTCCACAAGAGCCACTGTGTCCTGCCTACCTTCACAGCTCTTCCTTGCATTCAGCATCTGTGGGCAGAGGAGTCACTTGCTTTCAAAGCTGCGACTTGGCATTTTGCACCATGTGTGAGGCAGAAGCTCATTGCCTCTGCTGTTACCCTCACCTGCTTTCTTCTCTCCTGGAACTTTGCTTGTGCGTTAAAATGAAACAACCATTCTGACATGAGAGATGCACTATATCACTATATTTAATGCTAGACTTGTTTTGTGTAGGCTCTTCGTGGATAAGAAAAGATCTAGAAGGCTGAATACAGTTCCTACAGAAAATAAATACACAGTTCAGGTGTGGGATTTTCTGTGGTGTTTTGACCAATGACTCTCAAATGTTGCAGAGTTTTTTGGTTTGGTTTGATGTGGTTCGATTTTGAATGAAGAAGTGAAAACGTTGGGGAATTGCCATCCAGTTTGCATAAACTGTACAAGCCAGGCAAATTCCTACAAATATGAACCAATCTTAGTCTCATGACTAACACAGCAGTTCATTTGGAATTAATGAACAGAAAAACCTGCCTACTAACATTTTCTGATGCAGATTCTGAATTCCAGGAAGTAAGTTGGTATCTGAAAAGCTTTTAATTATTTCTTTACGCTCTGCGGCACACAAATATATGCTTCACTTCCCTATTCAAGTGACTCAACGGAGATAACTTGGTTCTAAAGAATGACTTTACATCCAGGAAATTGGATTAAAAAAAAAAAAAAAGGAAAAAAATCTGGTTACTAAATCCAGTGTGAGGGTATGGGACAGCCTGTCTTTTCCCAGCATACTTGTAGGTCAAATTCCCTTCTCTTGAATGCTTTTGAGTCGTGGTAGGTTTTTCCTTAGGAATTTCCCTGCTGTTTACACATTTGTTAAATACTGAAGTAATATCATGAATGAAAATTTACCCTCAAAGGATGACTGAAGATTCAAACCATCTGTCAGTATCAATTAATAATCTGGCTCTGGTCACTGAAAGTTGCTGGATGGAAAAGGTTAGCATTGAAGACACAACTCCAAAGTAATACGTGACAGATGCACTCTGTTGTTTTTTCACACTGATAGTCCAATACTCCAGATATTCTCACCTTGGCATTTAAATTTAGGAGCCAAATGTTACTCGGATTGAATACTATGATTTTGTATCCACTGATAGCCTGTTCCAGTGAAATTATTCTGTTTATTGGGAGTTCTGTGGCTAAGCTTAAAATGCAATGCTTACCTTCTACTCCTACCTCCAGCTTCTTCATTTAACTGGAATACTCCTGGACTGCAAAAGTTATGTTCAGGACTACTTTTGCCTTTCCCTGCACTCCAGGACTCACTAGACTGAATCTGTCAATGAGAGAATTCACTCACTTGAATCTGTCAAGGGACTTTTGTAAAGCCTGAGAAAAACACTCTTGGTTTCTAGTAACTGTTTTAACAACAGTTATGATATAGCAGTGTGTTACCTCTCCCATCCACCACGCCTTATGAGGTTTCTAATAGTTGCATGGCACTGAGAAGATTATTGTATACGTACTTTTTATGATCAGGTTAATTCAGGAAAAAAACACCAATAAAACCATAGCTGGGCTGTGAAGTTGGAATTTAGTAAAATATTGAAGAATCAAAGATGTTCTGAATTTGATTATGGTAGCTGAGAGTGAGTAAATATTAAAAAAATCCCAAGACATGTAATATCCTATAGTTCTGAAATCCTGTGCAATGTGCTCTAGGACAACCCCGCTTAAGCAGGGAGGTTGGACCAGATGACCTACTGTGGTCCCTTCCAAACTCACCCATTCTTTCATTCAGTGAAGTCTCATCAGCATGTAGTATCAAGACATTGACTAGGTGCAAAAAACTCCTAAAAACCATGGGTTTACGTGCCTTTTTTTTTGTCTTGCCATTTTTCCTTATAGGTTTGATAGGATTCTTTATTGCTTTTGGCATTGCTATGGGGAAAATGGGAGACCAGGCCAAGATGATGGTGGATTTCTTCAACATCCTGAATGAGATTGTAATGAAGTTAGTAACTATGATCATGTGGTAAGTTTGAAGTCCTAACTTATAGAACAAAAAATGATTTTAAGGAATCCCTCATAAAACCTTAATATAGCATATAGTGATCACAGTTTGTTAGTAAACAATGTAATTAAATAGTTGACTTTTTAAAGCCTTGACAGGTATGTTATAACCACAGCAGCAGTATTTCTATTTAGTGAGGATTATTTAGTACCCAGTTTGAAATATTTCTGAAGATACTCTGGTCTTCATTTACTGAAGTACAAGACATACATGTACCAGCAAAGGCCTTCAAATGCCACATTGGTTATGGAAGTTCATTATACAGAAGGACACCTAAGCAAGCAAGAATGCCCCACATAAGAACATCCCAATCTTCCTGGGAGGTTAGCATAATCCCAGGATATTACCTTGGAGGTACAATTACAAAAAAACCTGGACACACACACACTATTTACAGTTTTCTGTAATAAAAATATTTTACCACCAAATAACATTCCAGTAGTTTTCAGTGATGTGTAGTCCCTCCACTCATAGTTTCTGCAGAACCTGTGTCTTACAACCTTGCTGTAATGGGGTCACTGGAATATATCTGTCCTGTTTTCAAAGTGTACCCATTCCTAATAATGGGGCCTGACTTAGAATTGACTTTACCAAATTAAGACTGAGCCATTGTAGGGGATTTCCCCCCTTTTTTTTTTCTTTTGAGGTGTTTTTCCGAGGACTTCCCCAGAGCTATTTGTATGCAGTGCCAAGCATGGCCATATCACATAAAAACAATTTTTCAGAACATAAAAATGTATTGGTATGTTTGGCATTGTACTACTGCATTTCATATCTCCTAGGTCTCTGAGAGCAGAAATAGCCACTCCAATACAATGCATGTATCATGGCTCATTGCTGCCTGTGATTCCCTGGTGTTCCTGGAAGTGATTTCTTGAGTTACAAGGCCTCTTCTCTGAAGCTCTAGATGGGCACAGTTTATAGAAAAGAGAGCAGGGTGCCTGAAGCGCGAGTCTTCAGCAACATCAGTGTTTCAAAGGGAGACTGTTATGCAAGAGTGATGCAGATAGTAACAACAATGTGGAAATGTGTAGAATAAAAGAAAGAACTTAAAGCAATGACTTAAAGCAATAACTTAAAGCATTCCTGTTATGCTTCTGCTTTCCTGTAGATGATCTTGCTGCATAAAACTACAGTTGTTTTTTATTCACAAAGCTTTCAATATTTCCTTTAACCTGCTGGTCTCAACTCTAGAGAGAGAGAGTTTATACTTCATTCCAGAAGCTAGAATTTACTCTTACTTCACTTAGCACCAGCTGGTAGACCCAAGACATAATACCCTGCCTACAGTATAAATTTTCTCTAGTAGTCAGTGTTGTAGTGGCAGGAAATCATTCCAATTTCAAAAAATTCACTGTAAATATTAATTTTTTACTGATTTGCTTTTTGTTTCTCTTTTCATGAGAAAAGGAAATTGATGTTGGGAATTCCACTTGTTTGAAATTGATGTTAGGAATTCCCCTTGTTCATTTCTGTCTAGAATTTTAAAAGAATTGTTGTGGCCTGAAGCAAGGGGGTTTTATGTGTCTTTATAAAGAAAAATGCACTTCTTTATGCAGAGTTATATTTTGTTTGATTTATGATTTCTCTGCACAGACAGCTGTAACTCCTGTGGCACCTACAAACCCTCAGGAGCATGGCATTGCTACACAAGCATAAAACAAATCAGACATCTGGCTCTGACAGTGTGTAATTCTTTATAAGAATTGTATTTCATCAAGTTCACTGAAATGTGGCATTGTATGATAATTGGTATAACAGCTGGCCTTGCATTTCAAGTGACTGAGAGCTTTCCATGTTTTGGGCACATTGTTTGAGAGACCATGAGATATTCTAACAGAAAACAGGAAGCACTTTTGCTCTGAAAGTCAGTTTCCTTTGTATTGTCTTTAATTAAGCATCCAAATCACTAATCACCTTTGAAAATTTACATTATCATTTATTTTCAAAGAGGTATTTTTTTTCTCTCGACATTACATTACTTTCTCCCAATTTTTATAAAAGAGATAGAGAAGGTAAATCTCACTTAAAATTATATAATGTACTAACTTTTACCAGTGCAGGTATAAATATTGATTTCTATCCATGTACTTTCAAGTATGTTTCACTGTAGCTGATTATCAAGTATTTTAAATAATATTAATTCATTTCAATTTTTTTTTTGTTCCCAATCTATGCTACCATTATCATCCTATTCAAAAGTTCCATTTATGTCTTCAGGGAATCCCATGATTAAGGGGACAAAACCCCCACCCAAAGTAACAAAAGGACATAATGAAGAATCCACAAACAAAAAACATTTGTTCAAATTATTGAAAGAACATAATGGAAACATTTGTAGCCTTCAAGATATAAGCAGTTCATTCCAACAAGTAGTTTATCTGAAGTAAATAATGCAACTCCCTGAAACCATGTAAACAATGGGTTGTAAAACTTATGTACTAAGAACAAATCTACACCACTCTTTGTAATGATCCAAGCCTGAGTAACATTGTAGTATCCTTGTACAATGTTATTCCAGGATGCAAAACTATTCAGGAAATGCATATTCCATTTGATGGGATGAAAAATGAAGTAGATGGGGAATTCACTGGAGATGGACATTATTTTTGAAAAAGATGTGAAAACTATGCATTGAATTTCCATTCAATTCCTGATCTGCACCTCAGCGTTGAGCTGCAGAGCTCCCTACACTTTCTCCAGTCTGTACTATGTTGAGCACGGTTTTTATGACTACACTGCAAAGACTAGTTCTGTCTATGCTTGTTTTCTTTTTCCAGGTATTCCCCTTTGGGTATTGCTTGCCTCATCTGTGGAAAAATCATTGCCATCAAGGACTTAGAAGTAGTTGCTAGACAACTCGGCATGTACATGGTCACTGTGATTGTGGGTCTTCTCATCCATGGAGGGATCTTCCTGCCTCTGCTCTACTTTGTGATAACAAGGAAAAGCCCATTTTCATTCCTTGCTGGGATTTTCCAGGCATGGATCACAGCACTAGGCACAGCTTCCAGGTACACTTGAGAAATACCAGTGTGCTTTATTTTTTAGCTGATTATTAGCTGCTGTTTAGACATAATACATCCGCTGTTCTGACCTTCACTACAAAAATCATTTTATGCCATTGAATAAAAACTGCTTTGAATCCAGCCATGTTGAAATAAATCAAAATACCGCATGTCTTCGGGATTTTTTAAAGAGGTTGTAAAACTACCTTTTTTTCTTTTCTGATATTAACCAAATGACTTATGCAAATTGTGTTAACTCTGTGCTTGTTTTCTCAGCCAGGAAAAAGTGATAATTCTGTTTATTTAGAAAGCATGTTAAGACCAGTCTCATTGCATTCAAGAAAAAAAACCAAAACCAACCAAAACCAAACAGTGCTAGGTTTCAAGAGAGAAATGAAAAAACCTCTCAGTTTGTTCTTTCATCCAATTTGGCAGAGTAATGGCACTCCATTGAAAAGCTGAACATTTTAGACTTGTTCTTAATGCACAGAACAGGCACAACAAAGTGTGTAAGCAACATAGCTCTCAGTAATACAATAAAATCAAAAATTGGTGCTTTGCATCGGGGCGGTTAGTAGATCTTGTGTTGAAATTATTTTTCAGTTAAATACCATATCTTAAAATGTTTTTCTTCAATAAATGTTTTATTTCTGAAGAAAAATTTATCTTCCATTTTAATTAAAAAGTTGAAAATCAAAAAGACAAGTTCAAAGCTGACCACCAGAAAATCAAGCACTCTTGATTTCAAGAATACCTTGGAAGAAATGTAATTCATCTGCCTCTTTGGGTCTACTCAAACCACTGTGCTGAATAACTTCTCCCCTGATGAACAAGAGGCTCTGGAAGGGCCTTACTGGTGTGCATAAATGTCTGATGAGACAGTGTAGAGAAGATGAAGTGAGACTCTCTTCAGTGGTGCTCAGTGACAGGAAGAGAAGCAGTGGGCACAAACTGAAACACAAGAAATTCCATCTGAACACAAGAAAACTCTTTTTACTGAGATTTACTATGAAGGTGTGTGAATACTGGCACAGGTTGCCTAGAGGAGTTGTGGAGTCTCCATTCCTGGAGATACACTAAACCTGTGTGAGCATGGTCCTGGGAAACCTGCCCTGGCTGCTCATACCTTGAGCAAGGGGGCTGGGATGGGTGACCTCTAGAGATACATTCCAACTGCAGCAATTCTGTGGCTGTGAAACAATGTGGAATTATAGGAGATATAGTCTGGCCAGGAGTTTTAGTAAATTACAATTTAACTAAGGCTTTTGTTCATTGAAGTGTTTGAGTTTCCACTTCAACAGTATTTTTTGATGAAGGTATCGTATTTTGAGCAAGTGAATGTAATAGACTGAAATATTCCCACAAAAACAAAGCACTGTGAATCTGTGCAAAGAGCTGTTCCCCTCTTCCAGGCATCTTTTACATCTTTTCCTATCCTCCAGATGTATTTCATGTCCTTTCTTCCTGTCCTCCGGTGGTACAACATGGTTTGTATCTTTTTGCCCAGCTTTTTCAGTCCTTAATGTCATACAAATTTCTCCCTCTAGAGCAAATTCACAATCAAAGGAATTTAAGACTTGTCCCTATACTCATAGGTCTGTCTGCCAGAAAACATCTGGTACTTGTATTTTTCAACAAAATGCAAGAAATAAATTGTAAATGAGTCTGAAAAATTTATCCACGCTCTCTCAAGCTCTCATGCTTCTTCAAGTCATGTTCATGTTTTCGCCTCAGTCCCACTTCCAGCTAAATGTAGGTTTAATTTAAAAATCACCTAAAAAAGGCTTGAATCACAGCAGAAAGTGGACGTAGAAAATGTAAACGATGGTAATAGAATTTCTGACTTCGCTCCCTTATGGGTATGTGTTATATTGATGTTTTATATGTGTTTATATGTTTATATGTGTTATATTGATGTTTTCTTTACTTTTCTGCTTTCTCTCCTTCAGTGCTGGAACATTACCTGTCACATTCCGGTGTCTTGAAGAAAATCTCGGCATTGATAAGCGTGTAACAAGGTTCGTTCTTCCTGTTGGAGCAACTATTAACATGGATGGAACTGCCCTCTATGAAGCTGTGGCTGCCATCTTCATAGCACAGATGAATGGAATTGACCTGGATGGAGGCCAGATAGTTACTGTGAGGTCAGTTCAAAAATGCTCCTAGGCTTTGTTTCTACAGACTGTAAAATGTGTTTGCTTTGAGTTGGATGTCTTCTCAGCTACTGGATTCACTATAAAATCCATGGATTTTTAATAATGATATGCAAATGAATGTTTTGTACATAGGTCCTGGTTCTCTGCTGACAGGCCTTTTCTATCATTTGCAGTTTTGATGCAGGCCGGTGTTGTTTTACACTTTTGCAGTTGACAACTGCCATGGTTTAACCCCAGGCAGCCACCAAGCCCTAGGCGGCCACTTGGTCACTGCCCCACTGGTGGGATCAGGGAGACAATCAGAAGGGTGAAAGCCACAAAACTTCTGGGTTGAGATAAAGGGAATAATAGGGAAATAAAGATAATAAGGAAAGCAAAAGCTGCACACACAAGCAAAGCAAAACAAGGAATTAACTCACTGCTTCCCATGGGCAGGAGGGTGTTCAGCCACCTCCAGGAGAGCAGGGCCCCACCAGGTGGAACTGTTACTTGGGAAAATAAAAGCCATCACTTCAAACGTCCTCCCTTCTTCCTTCTTCCCCTCATGACTGAGCGCAAGGTCTTATGGTCTGAAATATCCCTTTGGTCAATTGGAGTCATCTCTCCTGGCTGTGTCTCCTCCCAGCCTCCCATGCACCTCTATTGCCTCTCCAGCATGGCAGTAGGAAAAGCAGAAAAGGCCTTAGATCTGTGTAAGCCCTGCTCAGCAATAACAACGTCTCTATATTAATCAACCCTGTGTTCAGCAAAATCCAAAACACAGCCCCATACCAGCCACTGTGAAGAAAACTAACTCCACCCCAGCCAAAACCAGCCCAGGATACAATGTTAATTGTAGTATACAGCATTCTCTGTCCAATGCAATGCTTTTTTTTAGTGTAGAGGGATGCTACAAGTCATATACTTTCTAGAATGTATGTGTTTATATACACCGAAGAAAAAAGTATACCTAAAATATCTGTCCATATATTTATGTTTGCCTGTACTTTTTCTGTGACTTTGGTGAGCAGATAAAACGAACTGAGAGTAGCCCATCCTGATGATGAGATTGCCTGTGGCATGGTTTGGATACTTGCAGACCTTTTATCTCTAACCCAGCAAATATTAACTGTAGTCTTTTCATATCAAATTGTCTTATCTAGGACTAAACTGAATATCTGTGAGGACAAAAGAAAGTATCCATTAAAAAAGGATAAGAGTGATTGAAGACTGTTTACTCTAAGGGAGTTTAAACTTAATGAAGACAGCAGGTCTAACATTCTGAATAGTTAAAATGGAAACCGCAAGTGAAGGCTGTCAAGTCTGCCTTCTTCCTGTAGTTTTCACCCACACACTTTTCTTTTATTAAACCCTTTTAAGTCTAAAGAAACTCCTGCAAAGGGATATCTAATTCTATGTTTCTTGCCCAGCTATACTAGCTCCACATTTTCCATTTCTTTATTTCCTGCCCCAACCCCTGAAATAGTAAAACCAAGGTTTGTAAAAGGTTCAGGGTTGCTTCTAATAAAGGCAGATGCTAGACCTGCATGATGCATATTTGTTCCTAAAACTGAAAACAGACATTTCAGAGATGCCACATACTTAACTAAATTAAGACGAGGGAATTTCAAGTTAGGAATCTGCTATTGTCCAAGGGATTTGGTAGACTTGAATCTGAGTTACTCCTCTTCTCCCCTTCTGAGACCTGACCAATTGGCTCTTCTTGATCTCACCATTTCAAGGCTGATGTGACCAGCTGTGATACTCACACTTACAAACCAGGCAGCAGCTTTGGTCTATCTGTACGAAAACGACTGGGTGTCCTCTTCATGCAGTGTAGCATTTTTGTTACAGCGATATGACAAGAACTATCTCTTGAGGAGACAATACAAATGAAGTGAAGGTTATTAGGTTTTAACAATCCACTTTGTGATATTGAGAATATTCAAATGATCCAGACATAAAATCATGAAGGCTTAATTAGCCTTTGACCAGCCATAGTTGCTTCGTATTGGTCATGTAGTTCCTCTGATTTCCTGTATTTTTTGGGAAAGGGTGATCTTGGAAATTGTAGCTAAGCCAGATTCTGTGTAGTCCTAAACAATTCTAGCTTTATTCCCTTCCAGGTCTGTAAGTGCTGCTTTGGGAAGGTTGGCAGGAGTATTTCCTCACAGAGCTTGGAAGCAATCCCTCACCAGTTTAGGCTGGAAGTGCCTGAGGAGCTGGCATTGCATGCCTGACAGCAGAGCAGAGCATCCTACCTGCATACCTATCTGGGTGTTTAGCAGGCCAAGTTGCACTCTAACCCAAACACCTGACAAACACACTGCACCCTGGATTGTCAGCTGGATCAGATCGAGCCAGCCAGCGTCTGCCAGCTCTAAATCAGGCTAACATCCTCACAGATTAGTTCTGTGGCTAATGGTCCAGGATTTCCCCCCCAGAGTCTGTTCTCCCCTGCTTCTGTGTTGGAAGCACTTTCAGATTTGTTGGGTCCACCCACAGAAGTGCAACCATGTTACTCATCTCTGTGTTTAAAAACACAGATATAACTTTTTCTTTCCTAGTTTCTTGTTCCTTTTTCCATCTTCTTTTGTCCACTTTTCCTTTTTATTTACCCTCCCTCTACCTCTTGCTCTCCCTCTCCCTCTTCCTCTGCTTTCCTCTCCCTCTCCCTCTCCCTCTCCCTTTTCTCCTTCTCTTCCATGTTTTTCTCCCCTTGACTAGCTCTCTGACAAATTTATTGTCCATTCTTCATAGGACTGCCCAATGATGTTGATATTTGTTATAGTCTGTGTTGTATTTTTAAAAGCCTTTGAAGCTCAGACATTCACTTTACTGACCTTCATCAAAGTATAGCAGGCAAAAACAAACACAGGTTTGGATTCATGAAAGAATCAGATCAATTTTGCTTTTTCATCTAGGGTGATTCGTATCTAGCCAGTGGTACACCACTGGCTTGTATTTTGTGAGTTTTGGATGCTGGGATTTTATTCTTCTGTGTTTAATAATAACCACTTTCTCTCAGCCTTTAACTCACAATTCAGTCTTCAAGTAACATAAATAAACAGAAATTAACCACCCTGAAAACTCAACCCATCATCACCAAACTTCATCATGTCTAGATGATCAAAACTCAGAATTCAAAACCCTGGATGTATTGGTAGAGTTCAGAAAACACCAGGACACAGATTTGAATGTCATAGCTAGCTAACAGTACTTAAAACTCCCAGACAACCCTCTTACAACTCTCAGAACAAACCCTATAGATCTGACCTGACCCAATAAATATTTTTAGAGAAACACAAGAGTCAAAACTATGGCCTGAGCTTTCTGTGATTTATCATATAGTTGTTGTTTTATGGGAAGAACTCATTAAAAATATGACCTTGCTAATGGTCACATGATTTTGCAATGAAACTGTATCTTCAAAGTGTATCTTCCTGCTTCTCCCATTTGATTTTTTATTTTGCAGTTTGACTGCCACCCTTGCAAGTGTTGGAGCTGCCAGTATTCCCAGCGCAGGACTTGTCACTATGCTGCTGATCCTTACTGCAGTGGGTCTCCCTACCCAGGATATCAGTTTGCTTGTTGCTGTTGACTGGCTTTTGTAAGTTGTGCTGACTCCACTGCTTCGTGCAGAAAAAGTGGTGAAGTAATGCTTGTCTGTAATGCTTTTCAGCCATTGATTTCAAAGAACTATAAGACTCTCCTGTACAGATAAATCAAAGGAGGAAAGGGGCTATTCAATAAAGTAGCTTCTCCACTGTTACAAACTATTAGAGAGCTGCTGAAGTCAGTTTCTGTGAGCCAAGGGTCTTCTTGTCAGACTTGTGAGCTCACACTTATATGTTTTCTTCTTCCTAGGTATGCGTTCCCATCACTCAAGAGCAGTTTTCTGATCTTTGCTTTCATATTTCTGTTTCTTATAGTTCTGGTCTTAAATGAAGGACGAATGCTGAAAATGCAAATTCCATCAGGATTTTGTCAGCAAGTCACAGGGTGATTTGGACATTTGTAGTATCAAATTTTTTATACTCACAGTGGGAAAAGTCAGTTTCTTTTTATATATAAGACAGTAAAATACCTTTAAGAAGAGTCTGTTCTAGTCAGGACATAAACCAAAGACAGATAAGAATGCAAACTGAAAGAAAGAAGGTAATTCTCTAGTTTTGTTTTACTGACAGATCCCTCAAACTGGAAAGACTGGCTTTCATTTCCAAGGACTTGAGATCAAAGTCCTTCAGTGCCATTGCAGGTCCTCCAGCAAGAAAGAGCTAACCCACATGTAATTTTCCAAAGCTTTTGGTCTTCAATGTTTGAATACAGAGGCTGTAAATATAGACAGAGGATATGCCAAGCCACGTTCTTTCTCGTTTCTTTCTTTGTCATTTGACAGCTTGAATATCCTTCTGTCACCTGTGCAGAGCTGAAAGGAACTCAGTAGTCCTCTAAATTGTCCTGGGCTCTTTAGAGACTTTCATATTGCCCTGCACTGCTGCAGCACAGTATATTCTGGTCAACAACCATCTCTCCCCTAGTATTCTTTCAAGTAGTAAAGACACTTGTTTTTGTCATTCCAGCTATGGTGCCCAGAAGGGGAGATGTAAGTATAACTGTACTATTTGTGCATTTTCTCCTACACTAGCAGCTTCAGCTGCCTGCTTCTGGTAGCTTTCAGTCCCAGATACACAACTAAAATTATGCAAGAAGAAATAACAGAGTTGAGAATGTGAAGTCAAAATACAAAAATGATTTTCTATAATTATCTTGTGGCTTATTGAGAAGAACTCAAGAACTTAGTCAATCCTCTGACATGTATTTTGGATCTACTACTATATCTGTCACTAAAAGTTTTAAAGAATAGAATGCAGCTTTGATTTCTGCTTCAGGGAAAAACGAAAGAGGAATTTACAGCTTGAGGACGCAAAGGGAAAAGTTGACTTACATAATTTATATATAACTGAATAGCGTGATAGCATGATGCAGAATGGTGAAATGAGACAGGATTCAGCTGGCAGAGTACAGCTGGCATAGTGAAAGATGTGATATTCTGTGGGTTTATTGTATGTATGAAGTCATAGTTGAAAACAGGAAAGTGGCATGGGAATCTGCAGCTGGGAGGAGGAGATAAAAAATATATAAAAATATATTTTAAATATATGCTTTTCCTGGCTCTCAAAGTAAGGCAAATAGGTAGGTTTCTGCAGCTGGTAGGAGGATGTGCAAAAGGAGCCTGTGGTTTGTTTGGGTTTTTTAGGGAAATGTCTTTTTAAAATAATCCTGTGCACTGAGAAGCTCTGCCCACACCAGTAAGCCTCAGAGACATAAGTTTATCAGCAGTTCTGATCCACTGATAGGTGTTGCATTTCATTCTCAGCTTCAGCAGCATTGTTCCCACTGTCTAGTCCAACCCTGTTTAGGAAATAAAAATTTCTGTACTGTGGAGCTGTAGCTGTGATGAATGTATGTATAGGAAGGACAACAATTCTGAAAGAAATATTTCAAGGTGTCTTTCCAAAATAAATGGTATGCAAAAGAGCTTTCAGCCCAAACAGTTGGGTTTGGATGCTTCTGGCCTAACAATCAGCAGTGCAATTGCAGTGTGATTCAGAATTGGAAGGTAAGGGGAAAAGAAATAAAAAAGAGATTGAAAGCTCTGTGTCATACCACTAGTGCTGCAAAGTCAAAACATTGTTTGTTGGTGGAAGTGTTGTGCTTATTAATCTGTTTTCAACAAGTAACAGCTTTATTTTCCGTCTTCAAGTGGCTGTGTTGTGGTAGCCCCTATGATCTAATGAGCTATTAAAAATGCTGCTGCTGACATTCCTATTTTAAGAAATGGCACACAAGCCAACTTTTGAGCAAGCTTTTGCACACACAAACCAGACCTAAAGAATATCTGAAATGAAGTGTCATAAAAAAGTATTTTCTTTACTTACAAACCTTGTCTTCTTCCATTTCTTTAGATCGTTAAATAACATTGCAGCAGTATTTCTAACAGAATGTAGAATAGAGAGTTAATAGAAGTAAAGATCCAATTCCAGCCACTTTTCTGGAACCCATGTGTAAATGCAACCACCATGTAGAAATATTTAAAATAGCTCTTTTATAACATTTGAATTTCAGATAAAGAAAGCTTTTAAAAAATTTTCTACTCTATGAGTTTTTCAATATTTCTGATGAAAGCAAATATCATAACATCAATTGATTTTACAGTACTAGCACCATCTGTAACTGTGGTCTTACCAAAACCGATTTTGCATGATTTGCAATTCATGGTATAGCACAAAGACAACTTCTTATCAAGTCCTTAAATTTGGCACACTGGCCTTCAAAAGGTTTCTGTATTGACTTCTTCTCAAGTCTCTCCAATATCTAGAGATAAGGCTGCTCAACCTTTCTCCCTCCCATGCATACATACCCAGCGTAGGCTCTTTCACCAGGCAAGTTTACCAATATTTCACAACTCTTACAGTCTCTCAGTTTAAAACCAAGCACAACAGAGCAGTGACATTTAATAGGTCAGCAATCACATGCCAACAGATGGAATAAAACCAGCTTACTTTGCTCTAGCCAGAAGCTGGGTACTCTCCAGATGTGAGCTGACAAGCTTAGCAAATATCGGTGGTACCAGATTAGTGGTATTTTGCAATAGAGAGGAATTAGGGAAAATTAGCTTGGACAGCTTATCCGGTATTTAAACCTTCATTCTGTAGCTCAGGAAAAGATTGCTTCAGTTCTGACTCTGTTCCTTGGCTTAGATCTAAATTCAGACTGTTCAGACCTGGTTGATGTCTGGTTGTTATGAACAGGGTCTAGACTGCAACCTTCCTCCATTTACTTTGTTTACATGTCCCAGTGTGCCTGGAATTAATTGATTGATTTGTGTAAACAAAAGAGTAAGTACAGTTGCCTTTGTTCTTCTTAGGGTGTTCTTTGGCCCAAAAGAGGTCAGTGGCACTTTGCTGTTGATTCCTGACAGCTGAGACTTTGTCCTTTCTGTTGTTCCTTTGGCTCATGCAGTATATAGCATGCTCTGCATCAGTGTGCAGTTTGTATTGCTGAATCTCTTGGCTAGTGGTACACGTATATGAGCCCGAGTATATCCTCAAATGACCCTTTCAGAATTTGAATTTGCCTCAATTATATTTATGTACTCTCCATCTTGGTGTTTTGGCATCCTATACTACCCTCTGTCATCCGGCAAATTCTTTCAAAATGAATTCTTTCAAAATTCAGCAGGTGTTCTTTTTGTGGAACTATATTACTGGGTTCAGTGTAATTGATGGCCTTAATTAAAATTCACACTCAGAAAGTCTTATTTTCCTATTCAACTTCTCTGACCAGGTTTAAAACACTCTTCATAGGCGTGGGATAAGAACTGTATGAAGCATTTCATTTATGTGAAGCAAAACTGGAAGGATGTTTTCCTCTTATAGGTTTGTTTGTTTCTTTCTCAGGGGGATTATTGGAGAGGTTTTTTACCCCCTGCGTATTCTTTTGATGCAAAAAAAAAAAGTTAACTGCTTCAGCTAAGATATTACACCATGAAGTCCAAATATGTAGGCATGCTAATGTTGAGAGAGAGAGGAGAAATTTGAATGGGACTATAGTTGCACAGCTGAGAAAGGCAGATTTAAAAATGTTTTAAAATGGGCTCAAAAGTTTGTATGGCCACGAATAGGCATATATAATGAATCTTTATCAGTTTGAGGTTTACATATTTAGCTCTTTTTTTCTCAGTGTTCTACAGGAAAAGGAGATGTCACATAAATCTGGTACTAGAAATACAAGAAAGGTTGTTTTAAAATTAATCACTGTCATGGGAAATGAGGTCTTACATACTGGATTTTCTGTCATTTGGCAAATGTCCACACTATTCAACCTGCCCATTTTGTGTAAATGAATCTTGATGAATGTACTTTTGAGAATTATTCAGTGTAATCACTTCTCTGACCTGTTTGACATAGCTAGACTCAGTTGCTGTATGTTGCTTTAAGTTGCAAACCTTGGTCAGAAGGGTTTAAGGAGTTTTATGTTTAGTTCAGATATGAAAAGACAAATTAGACTGTAAACTATTTCAACAGATGTAATACAGCCTCCCTGCAGTAGGAAAGATAGCAGGACCCATCTCCCATTTTTGCAGAATTTTGGGCAGGTTTGGGGCAGAATTTTGAAATCAGGGAAAATGCACAACCATGAGTTCACTGTTGACAGATAGAGCCACACTAAAGACAAGACAGCAGAAAGCTGGCATGTCTATGCAATGAAATCCTGTCCAGGAAGCACCAATGAACATATTTGTTTGAAATTAAGCACGTTAGCCTCAGTTGGCACTCTCCTACGAGGGGCACTCGTTACTGAAATGCTGTCACGGGCTCATTATTTTGTAGGCCATGACCTATATTTGGTTTGCTCATATGCCAAGCTCTGGCATGGAGTAGTGTGAATGGGCATGCTGCCACACTAACAGATGGCCATCTGTAAAGATGGTACCAGGAGAGGAGCTTCAATGGCCTGAGCATTATAGAGATATTTCATGCATTTTTGTTCCCCGTAGTTTGTTCACTGAGAGTAAAGGGAGAAGCCATTTGTTAATTCATACCAGAAAGGAGAACAGCTCATTAGATCCAAAATCCTTTTCCCTGGCTGCATTAAGGTCCACACTCTGATTAAACAAAGGGCAGTGGTATGTGGACATTGAAACCTCCAGCTCCAGAAGCAGGCACTGGGGAGATCTCAGTCAAGCTGCTCTGCAGCTTGGCTGTGATCTAGCACACATTCTTTGCCAAACTCCACGAGAATGAGCAGCTGGGACATGGGAGGTTGAACATCCTTGCTGTCTGAACAAGTCCCCTGGGAAAGCAAGCTTTTTTCATTTCCCTTGAAAACTCCCATCTTTCTGTTCAACAGATACCTTAACTTCCTGAAACAAGTGCAGTAACTGTACAGTAACAGGGCTGCCATGCCCTACTTTTTCTTCCTCTCATACCATTCAGCCTCTGCCTTTTGCTTCTTTTGTAGGGACCGGATGAGAACGTCAGTCAATGTAGTGGGGGATTCTTTTGGTGCTGGCATTGTCTACCACCTTTCCAAGGCAGAACTCGACACCATTGATTCCCATCATAAAGGGCATGAAGACATTGAAATGACCAAGACTCAGTCGATCTATGACGACATGAAAAATCATAGGGAAAACAACTCAAACCAATGTGTTTTTGCAGCTCACAACTCAGTCATGGTAGATGAGTGCAAGGTACCTTTCACATTTATGGATATTGAGACATGTATATAGCACTGCATGCTTTATTTTATCTTATTTTTTAACCTGCATGTATTTTTCAAATCGTTCTGCAAATAACAATGTGACAACAAGGTTCACGAACCCCAGACATTTTGAATGTGTTTGAGCAGTTCAAAAGATGTTTTTTTTGCACTCTTCTTAAAACTTGTCATTTGATGGGAAAAAATCATGTACATTGTTTACATATCAAAAGGCAAGATGCAGCGTATTATGGGATATGCCAAGACGCAGAGAATATGGCATCACCTTCTATGGACATTTACTTAATTTTCTATGGCAACAGAGAACTTAATTGCCAACCCAAATGAAGGATAGCTGCAATTCAGATACAGCAGTTGTCACTTGCTGACTGCCTTCATGATATGCTGTTCAGAGATCGACATGTTGAATGCACTTTAGCATCAGAATGCTCCTGCACTCATACAGCATGCTCATGCTTCGCTTCGCACATCGTTCCTTCTTGAGTCATTAAGACACAAACATTGTATTCTCTCTCTAATCCTTGCTGTAACTAACGTGGGATATTAATAGTAATAATAACATCTTGATCAGAGTAAAGTGAGCTTGGGAAACTCCACCAGTTGAATGAGAAAACAGTTGGGGAGATTAATGGTTAAAAGTTCACAAAGAACCCACCACTAGGATGGGGCAGTTTAAGATCAGGAGAGAGCTTTTGAAAAGGAGAAAGAAAGTGAAAATAAGATGGAACCTTTAATTTCATAGTCTTTTTTTTATTCATTAACACTCCAGTCTGATGCCGTACACTGTCTTTGAGACAGTGAATTTGCCAATTGGCCCACCTTAGCCAATTATCCAAAGAGATTCTCTTGTATCTTCTAGTTGCCACAACTGAGCCAGTATCTAACTGTGAATGACTGCACTAAGTTCATTAGCTCACCATATATTTCAAAATATAAGTCCTATTCTATCATTTTCACTTGTCTCTAGCCTGGCTGGAAATGTTCTTTAGAATATTTTTTTTTTTTCCTAATGCTTCATTCTTGATAATGTAGGCCAAACCTGAACTGTCAGGGGGAAAAAGTAATACTGAATTCAGAAAAAACCCCAGCTTTCATCTTCAGTTTTTCCCTGAATCTTCCAAGGTTTCAGTAAAATGATTTTTTAAAAATGAAAACATACATTTTATTCTGACATGGCTCTCCCCTTTCTCTTCTGACCCACTCTTTTTCCATGAGAAAAATTTAAAAAATAAATCTGAAATGGAAAGAGAATACATGATTACACAAAATCGAAAATTGTCATTAATTTATATTTCTCAAAAAAGGGAAGGACACAAGAGATTAAAATTTGAAGGAAAAAAGAAACTCTCTGAAGAGAAAGATAGCATTTGATAAAGGCTTTTTTTTCATTAAAAACAAGCGTGTGCACACACTCCTTTTTCGGATAACTTCCTTTAGAATTTTTGGAAAAGTGTTTTTGAGTTAAATAGACTACGCTAATTTCAGAGGATTTAAGACAAATTAAGCTACCATATAGCAGTCTTGAATCACATTCATGGAACTGAATACTGATAATTTTGTCTGCTTCCAGTCTCTCAGGTTTGCACAGAGATCCAAGTCAAGTTAAAAAGTTGATGCAATCAATATTTGCTAGACTTTCTTTTCTCCTTCAGTTTCTCTTATCATTTCCCTCATTTGAAGCAGTAGCTTGCCTCAAAAACATGGATTAATAGTGCACTATGTCATCCTAAGCACACCCTTTAATTAAAGTTTTGGACCAAGGATATATGAGCTAGAAGTGTTTGTCCTTTTTGACCGTTTTAGGTTTGCTCTGCTTGCAATCTCATTTTGCACTTTTAGACTCATGAAAGAGCCAGTCTTTACTGGATTGAGCACAAAACTGACTTTGAGCAGATCACTTCTCTTGTCGATGTGTCTGTCTGCAAGCTGCCAAAAGGATGTGTTGTTATGACCTAATTGATAAGCTATGCTGACATCTGCAAAACATTTGGATCATGTTGAAGTACCTGTACAGCTCCTAAGTGTTAGACTAGCAAAGGCAACAGAGAGTAGGATTTGGGACTTCAAAATAAGCAGCCATTAAATTTGAAGAGACATCTCTTCATCCTGTCAAATGCACTGGTGGGTTGAAAAGCATACTGCAACTCTGGTCAGGATATGGAAAAGCTAATCTACTAGCATGTCCTTTCTGTTTACTGTCTGTAATATACTCCATGTATAACACTAGTACCTTATAATTTTGCATGGTCAATGTACATAATTAATAATTAGTTTACCTTTATATGGGGGTAGAATGGTTGTTATTGCATGATATTTTTGTATTTTTTTTATTACCACATTTCACATGACTCTATGCGATTTTCATTTCTGAATAAGCTGTTCATTCCTGTATTTGCATGTTTCCCACTTTCAATGATCTAAGAAAAAGCTTGACTTTGTTTCAAAAATCAGTGCATTTTGTCATGTTTCCATGTCCCAATGCTTCCATGCATCCAGTTTATCCAGCATGGGGAATTTCAGCTCTGTCTTTAAGTTTTCATTTGAAGCTGAGGATGTTAACTTACAAGGTAAGTTAGGGAAAAGTAAGCCATCCATTTAGAATTAAATGAAGTATTTTCTCACATTATAAAGATCTAGATCACTTTTGTAAAGTTAAATTGACATTTTACCTTTTTAATTTTTTTAAGTCATTTGGCTGGAGATATCTTTCTTGAAAAACGAATTTATTTATAGTGATTTCTGGAATGCAACGTACAGTGTTTACTGTGAGTACCAACTCAGGTTGGTAGATCACTACAGGTGTTCTACCATACTTAAACCTAAAAGTTTTAGCACTTATCTTTACAGAAAAGAGCAAAGTTTTGTGGTACTTTTTGTGAGACAAATATAGCATCACTATGAATTTTTGATCTGGCTATACCCAAAATCTTTCACTACACTGTTACAGTGGTAAGATGAACAATACTTTCACAATATGTCTTTTCTTCCATTTCTTTAAAGGTGGTGTAATTGTAGGTGAGTTAGTATAGATACACATCTATGATTATTCAGACCTTGCATATTTTTCATGTCCTTGCATCCGTTGTGCAGCTTTGCTAAGGAATTCCACTGAAAAAAATATGACTTTCTACATTTAAAAAAAGTAATCTGTCCTTGAAGTAACCCAGAGAAATCTATAAGAGATGGAAAGGAGTAAATTCTAAAATATTTATTTAATAACATTTTTCTACTGCTAATGTTTTCTAGTCAGTATAATAAATGAACAGGAGTCTCAGTATTTGGCAGTGTTATGAATCCTGAATAAACACTTATATAATAAGTCATGGTGTATGTAATTCCTGCAAATATCATGATCTTCCATATGAAACTCATTACTTTTCTTATCAAAGTGCCTTGGCCTTTAAGTCGGTTGTTGATGATAATTACTTGCAGGTAACACTGGCAACCAATGGCAAATCTGCAGACTTCAGTGTTGTTGAAGAAGAGCCTTGGAAACGTGAAAAATAAGTGAAGAGATCCCTAGCTGCATCTTTAGTAAGCCCTGGAGGTGTCTTCTGGCAGAAGATATCATGATTAAAGAAGATTTCTCTCCTTTTTTTTTTTTTTTCTATTTAACATCTACAACTTCTGCTTACTTAATTTCGTAAATGAAACTTAGCAAAGATCTCATCAAATCATTGTAGTGTCTTTGCCAAGCAATGATCCATAACCATCTGTCTCCCCTGTGTTACTGTTTGGATGATGCAGCTGGAGAATACTCCATGCAGTGCAATGTGCTCTCACCCACTTTCCCTTTCATTCAAGACACAGAGAATGTAAATGCTGCAAAATGGGAAGATCAAAGTGCCAGTACAGTTCACTACAGGGACTCAGGGTCACAAATATGAGAGAAACATAACACCACGTAAGCCTTCTAGTGTTTTGGTGACTCTTGTGGCATACCTGATCTGTTTATCACTGTATGGCTAAAATATCTTTTGAAAACGTCCATAATGATTTCTATTTCTTTTAATAATTACAAGCACTGTACTTTTGTGCCTAGTTGTACTTCAAACTGACCTTAGATCCGGGAGCAAGATTAATGTATAGAAGTCAATAAGTTATCCCAGACATTATGTTAGATCAGTACGACTAATAGTTAGCATCAAGAGAAGACCTTAGATTTGTATGTGCATGTGGTATGTTTTTATCAGATGTCCCAGGGCAGGTGCAGCCTTTATTTTATGATGGTGCAATCCTCCTTTGTGACCACAGTGCATCATATAATACAAGGCAGTATAATTACAGGGGTGGTAGTTCACTAAATCTGCCTGATGTGCAAAACCACTGACTCAGTTATGGCATTCTTAATCAAAGTAGGTATTACCTTAATGTTCACCCTGCTCCACTGATCAGAGAGATTTCTCATGTGAATGAGACTACTCCAGTAAGGTACTACTGAGATTGATTATGGATGTTACGATTGGGTGCTTGAGCTACAAACAAATTCTGAATCCATTATTCTTAGAGAATTATTGAATGTGATAATCAGTAGCATTTGCTATGAAGTGAAAGCCATCTTTCAAGTATATTATGTTTCAGTGAATGGCTAAATCCTGAATTCATTGCTAAGCCAAATTTCATATAAAGTTAATAGGTTTTTGTCCAGGGTTAGGACTGAAAGAAGACTAAACCAGAATTTCAGGATTTAATGAATTTACATCTCTCTCTTTTTTGCAGAGTAATAAGTCATATAACTCCCTAATGGCAGAGAAATGTTTTTTAGAGTACATGGCATCTGAACTAATGAGATGGTGTTTTGTAAACAGATTATATCTGACTCATCCTGTCAGAAGAAATTACAGTTACAATAATCACCCTGTGAAGTGTTTTTAAAGGTGCTTGTTAATATTCAGCAATTTTAAGATACTAGTGACTGCCATTATACTATTAGCAATGTTCTATAGCAAAGCTGAGCCACATGGCCTTGGAAGGCTCTACTCACAGAACAAACTTTGTGCAATTTTGGGAGAGCTCTCGGAAGTTCTCAGAATGAATCGGAATATGAGCATATGGTGAACTTAAAAATGGCAGTAAACAGAGCTGAAACATTTATGGAAATAGACCATTCAGTGTCTGTGCTCAGACCTGTCATAGGTTTAAACAGGAATAATGTGTTTAACTGTAGACTGATATTTGGCTCTGTAGAAGCTATTAAAATATAAATATGGTCTGCTTTTGTTCATCTGCATTCATATAAATATCTCTGAAAATGCACACCGACCTGAGCCAGCTAAGGCTACTTGCATGGTTAATAATGTGCAAGATCAAGTCCATTGTCAGAGTATCCCTCCTTTAAGCATTTGTTGTGGAATATTTTTCTTACTGTTGTTTTTGTCATCACTTGAATTCCATGGCTACAATCCTAAGCAAAATGACCTATATAATTTAACACATATTGAACCACTGTGAATTCTGTAAGCCTCTAACATGTATTAAAGATGGAGACCTTTTCCAGAGGCCTCCTGAAGTATCTTAAGGATTTTTTTTTTTTTTTTGGTGAAAGATGGAATTGTAGGTTATTCAGAGAAGTGGCAGGCAGGTTCTCTTTTCTTCAGCCATTGTTATCAGCATATCCAGAGTTAACCTATATCTAGCTACTGCTTCTCCCCATTAGCTTTCACTGGGTTGTGTGCCAGAAATGTGCCTAGGATGGTGTGTAGGTACTGTAAAATGTTCCCTACTCTGAGGGTGCTGGCTCACATCAAGTGAAATTTACTGTGACTTGGGTGGTAGTTATATCCAAGAAAAACACATAGCATTTACCCTGGTTTATATCCAGCATTCTTGAGCTGTTTCATGGCACAGCTCACCCCTTAACAGATGATTTTTCATCCTTTTCACCATAGCAGTTTCTTAGCAGCAGCCACAGTGATTGCTTGCCTTTAAAGTAGCTTTAGAAAACTGGTCCATATACTTTTAGCTGTCATTTGAAACTGTTTAGCAGTTGGAAACAAACAGGAATGTCAGCAACATATGACTAGGCAGCTCCACAAAATTACATGTTGAGAAATGCTTAAAATATGCTTACAGTTATCCACTTGGGATGTATTGTCCTTTGAAGAGTGCTTCTTTGGATAGAGACTAGGGAAGGAAGGAATGCAATAATAGAGAAACCCCACCCACATATGGAAGAATAAATTTGGGTCTTTTGATAGGATTAGAATAGCAGACTGTGATTTTAAAATAGTAATTCTGTAGATAGAGTAACTCAGGGATTTTTCAAAAGATAATTATGATGGTATTTCTCTATTTAAATGTGGATGTGGGAGAAGGAGAAATGTTGGGGTTTTTTACTCCTCTACTTGTAGCCTGACTGAATATTTAATATAGTGTTACTCCAGTGCAGCACTGTATTAAATCATCAAAAAGCTTTCCACTTCTGTGGGAAAATGTAACTCACTCTTGGCTTTCATTTCTCAGTTTGCTCAATCCACACGAGGCTGGGTTGCTACTTAACTAAACAAACAGAAAATAACCAAGGGACCATCCACTTCAGTTAATACAAAGTTCACATTTCAGTAGGCAGTGCTGGTTACTTGCCAGCCTCCTTTCAGTTTCACCAGGAGTGTTGATGCATTCATTTGAATCTGGTGATTTTTTTGTATCTGTTCACAGTGCTGGGGTGGCAAAGTTAAAGGAAAAGCACAGTGGAAAGTGATTTGTTTTCTATGTAGTTCAAATTAACATTTCTTTGTACATTCATCTCATTTGCTGCTCTAGCAGTTCCCCCCACCTTTGTCTGTGCAACTGAGATATCCTTTGGCCTTTGGATTGCTGACAGCACACTGGCACATGGAAAAGTCTAGACCAGGCAAAGACGCAGTTAATTGCATACTAAATTCAATACATTCTTATGTGTTTGCTTTATTCATTTGCTGCTGAAGTGAGGTTGGCATTCTCTTAGTATCTGTTCATTGAAACTAAAGCATACTCTATGTTAAAATTATGGGAAAGGTGGAGCACTTTGACACTGATCTTGTTTCTTCATTGCTTCCCTTGAAAGACAAAGGCTGCACCAGCCTTTTAAGAAACGTGTATGGGTCTTATACATGAAGATGCTTCAAATAGGTAGGGGATAAGCCATTTGAACTGTATTATGAGATGTGCTCTTTCCATTTGAATTGGTGAGAAACTCGGTATGTCTTTGAAAAATTGTTTGCAGTGGTAAAACCTGTGCCTGCAATGCTTTGAATATTGGACTACATGAAACCCCACTGAAATCTGTGGGAGTCACAAGCTTCCAGAAAAAGTCAAGTCCCTTCCCGTCTCTGTTAATTTATAAGACATTTCACAATCCCATCCTAGGGAATAGTCTTTGTTTGCTATTTATAATGAAGTTGATTCTCTCATCCAATGAAGTTGATTCTCACATCCAAAAAGATATCTGCCAAGATGCTTCTTTTTTACCTAATTGTTTCTATGCTACAAGTCCAGCACTGAAATTAAAACTCAGCACAAAAATAAGGATCGCTATCATTACAGGTTTTTTCCATATCTTCTCTAAGGTACAGCTGATCTCTGTTTTTTCTCAAAGGATGTGGAATTCTAGACTTTATGCCACTTTTAAAGTACGAGTAATATAGATTTCTGATTTGTTTTCCATCACTCCCAGGGTCATTATTTTTCCAGCACTAGATACTCAGAAGAGCACACTGTTCATCTGAGAAGTGGCAGCATTAACATTTGAACAAATTTATTCTGGTGACTGCCTGGATTTTCTTTGCCTCCTTGCCTTCACTTGTGTTATTGCAGCCTTGTTGTAGCAACACAGCAGCAATTGCACAAATCCCCATAACTATAGGTAGTATTAAACCTCACCTCCAACATTCACTTCTGTAATTATCTTCAGAAGGGCTCTGAGCTTTAGTATCACGCTCAGAAGAATCCTTTTGTGGAGATGTAAAGGTATAACTGTTTCTCATTTCATTAAGTTCCATTCATCTATTTTTATTGCTGCATTTGAATTAATTTACAGAAGGATAAATAAGGGCACTTTATAAAAATGTACTGTAATACTATTCTGTTATGAGCCTGAAGACTGTCCTTGGTTTTTATTACTGTGACTTTTAAAGCCACAATTATGATATTTTTCATCTTAGCTATTGTGATAGGTGGAGTCCATTGGGATAGTTAACCTCAGCTATAATTCACCATGTAACACTATATAGAAGCTCCTGTTCCCAGCAGAAAGCATTCTTGGAAAGATGAGTTATTTTCTTCTCTCCGATAATATTGATGACTTTGAAGGAAAAATATTTACCCCATTTCCTTTGTCTAAATAGTGATACATAGAGTGTAGTTTCAAGTACTAATGAAAAAAAAGGAATCATGATACTGAAGTGTCAAAGAAGGCAGTCAAGCTGTAAATGCATTGTTCAGCTTCGCCATGTAATTTTTTTAAATGCTGTGTTCTTGCTCACAATTTTCCTGAAAAAATGTATTTAGTGCACATTCCTTCCAAAGTCATCAGTCTTTCTTCCCACATAGGCGTGAAGGCTGTATCTCTCCATGGTCCTCAGACAAAGCACAGACTCTGCAGTTCTGCACACTTAAGGCAGGACTCTGGGTAAAGTCCCCAGGAACAGTGCCTGGGGACTGTACAATGGATGCCTCCCTCATTTTTTCTTCCTGATCATGTTTTATGTTAAATTGAAATCTGCTGCTACGAATGAATCAAATTGCTGCTGATGCCCAGGTGCTGGTAATTCTTTTACTTCTCTTATGAGTGGGCTCCCTGACACAAGGCTCTGAGGAACCGTCCCTCACATGTGCCCACCATCTCAGAGACATCTTCCCCTGCTCAGGGGAAACCTGGTGGCTCCCCACTACCAGGTTGATACAAATCCTAACACAGATAAAGTGGTTGTGCAGTTGCAAGTACAAGTCTTACAAAAAAGCCAGGTTCCAAACATTGAAAAAACCTAGAGCATATGACTGAGCCACTGAGTAGGTCTCTACTAGTCCAGGATGGAAATAACTGACAGACTAATGTAAGATATGGGGAGACAAGAAGACTTGTGAGATTTATCACTTCACCCAACCTTTGATCCCCTTTCATTTCTAACTACATTCTGCTGCAGAACCATTGCTGATCGATGCTAGAGCATCCATTCCTTCTTGTCTGATTTTTCAACATTCAGGAGTCCTGCAACTGTTTTTAATGATGCTCTGTGGCATACATCATTGCATGAAGAGAAACTGGCATAGGCAGCATCACACAACCTGGATTGTCTGGTACCTGTATATTGCATTGTACATAAATAATATAGTTTGCAGGGATTTTTGTATCATTCTTTTCCATTCGTTTTCTACAGTTTTTTGGGGACTGTATGCAAACTGTGCTTGCATATTGATGTTGTAGTTAGTACTGTAGATTATAGCATTTCCATTTTGATGGTTTGTATGGATTTGTGAGTTCCTGTGCACTACACACTGTCCTTCTTTCTTAAAGACAATTGCATACACTTCCATCCAACACATCCTGCTCCTTTCTTAAATATATCATATTTCCTATGATCTAGTGTGAACTCTTGCTTGTAGAATGCATTAGAAAAAGCTGAATATGTATTTATAGTATTAAATATTATATGCTCAACACTGATTTAGTTAATAATAATACAGGTTTTAGGGGTTTGTACTTGTTCTCTGGAAACTACAGTGTAGACTGACTTAAATTACCTAGTATCTGTAATTTACAGACACACAAATATTTTCTTATAATATTTTCTATGTGATTATATAAGGTAGGGACATAATTCTCTGAAGGTGATCTATACCTTAGAACAAAACCAGTTTTCATATGACATTTAGGATCAATGAAATATTTCTGTGTTATGTTTAGTGACAACTTATAGACAAAGCACAAAATGCAAGAAGCAAATAGGAATTTCAAGATGTCCTTAAATGCTGCAGTTCATTATGGAACAATGTTATAATAATCTAATCTGAGCAATCTTCTAGGTTGACTGTCTTGGGCAATCGTCCCTCATTGTAATAATTTTTCTTGATGTTACCTTTGCCAAATCCTGCAGTTCTTTCTTAGGCCCTGATAATGTATATTTGATTGACTCAGAATGCAGTTTTAGAAAAACTGGAGATCTGAGGAGACAAAAAATATGTTACCAGGTACCCTGTCCACCTTGCTACAAATACAGCGTGTGTGAGTTCAGCCTGTGGAAAGAGTTTATGATCTCACCACCTACTTTTGCCTTCTTGAAAAAGGACCAACAGAACCACCATGGGACCAATGTAATTGAGTAGCATCCATATAAATACCTCTTGCTTTCTTATGTATTTTAAAGAGAATAACCACTATATTTTTCGACCCAGATGACAGTTGCTTCTCATTTTGGTCATCCCTTCCCATTAGGCAAATACCTGTTGGCATTAAGGCTGTGGCTATAATAATTTCTACTTAATAAATAAAGAACTGTTTTTAGAGGAATAAAAAAAAAGTAATATTAATATTCATAACAACTATATAACAAAAAATGTTCTATGGCCTACTAGCTCTTTGACTGTGATTCAAAACGAAGCAAACATTGAATAGCAAGGACTACTGTCTCAGTGTGACTGATACTGGGTATCTCTTTAACGATTAAAAAATCTATGGGGCCATGTGATTCTGCTGAGGTTTTGGAGCCTAAGTTTCTAGTAGATATATATAGGTAGGAAGTGTGTTGATATACCCTTGTATTTTAATCTTTATTGTATTTTAAATCAGATGTAACAGGTATTATCTTAATAGGAATCACAGGTAGAATAGTGCTGAGTTACTAATAGCTGGAAAACCCTATTGATACAATTTTTGACATTTTGTTGAAGCATGATGTCCAGTGCCTCTCTGCACTTAGTGTAGATAATGTAGCTATCAACATGTAATTTCAGTGAAATGGTGTATACAGTATGTGTAGCAGTGCATTAATTTAATTTAATTGGTTTCTATGTGTTGAGCCATAGTAGAAAATTAGACTGTGTTTTGAAATTTTGTTCTACTTTCTGTTTTTCATTTGTATCTGGGTTTGTTTCTTTTTGGCCATTCAACTGATTAGGTTCCATAGCTTAGTAACTACTTTGTCTGTCTGTTATGGAGTATCCAGTTTTGATAACATTCCGAATCATGTATGCAGACAGGTTATTGTAAATATATTCATTTTAGTTTTCAGCTATCTAACCAGTATTGAGTGTGTTAGAAGCTGCATGTGTGTAGTTCTCTGGCAGTAAATGAAAGTGATCCCAGCATAGATTTCCTGCCTTGTGAATGCACTTGTTATGACATGTTAATGAATTAATGTTCACATGAAGTGATAAGTTTTGTTTTCTTCGTTTGCTTGAAATGTTTGAACTCTTTATCACCAGAAGTTTAGTAAGTCACTGTTTAAATTGGCACAATGAATAAGGGGAAATCCATCTAACTGCATTCCTGTTGGATGCCCTGGCTGCTTTTGACTCTGTGCAACATTCAGCCCTTAGTCACATCATGGCATCATAGGATCCCTTTGAGTCATTTCCAGTTTCTCCTTGACCACAAATGCCAGGAAAGCAGTGCAGTCCCACGGCTGTGACTGGGCAAGCCTGCAGGCAGCAAGGGGCTGCCAGTTCTGTCCAGAGTGCCTACAAAGTCCAAGTAGGAACCTCTATTTCATCCCCTTAGCGGGAACAGTCTCTGAGAAAGATGAATACGCTCAGGGGCAAAGGGACACTGTTTCTTTCACTGTTAAAAAGGGATATTAACAATTATTGGAAAATAAATGCAAAACTAACAGCTTCTCAAGCTACTGTGTTTGTCGTATAGGCCTGTTATCAGAACTATGTCTGATCATAAAACAGACATATGAACTACAAAATCAGTGGCAAAAATCTTCTGAAATCAGGGCTGCAGTTCAGATCTATGAGAAAATAAGGCTGTATAGAAAGAAGAAGCTGATTTGTTCCTAGATGCCCTGGGCCTGGATCTCAGAAATGTAATCATCCCCTCTAAGCAGAAAGAAATAAAAATCAGGCCCCAAAGCACAGAATCTATCTTGCTTGGTGAGTCCCATCATGATGCTTCAGGATGAATTGCATGCTGGAGTACTGTGTGCTGCCTATTCATCATCCCTTGCCCCTTCTTTAAGGTGACCAGACACAAACTGGAATGTTTTGCGATCTTTCACATAAAAAGGATAAAAAGGAAGAGGGATAAGATTGGTCTTTTCTTTACATTCAAAAAGTTCTGCAGATTTTGAATTTGCATACTGTACAGAATCTATAGCACATTTTGTTTAAAAATAAATGAATGCAGATGATAAAATTTCTCCCAACTCTTGGCTCTGTTCTTGTATATTGTAGTTGGAATGCCTTGTAGACTGATTCTATTTTTGTAGTTCAGATCCTTTCCTCTTTACAAGGATTGTTAGTCATTTGCTTTTAATGCTTTCTTATGGCGTGAACTGATTTCTGTAACTTTCATGTATAAAACAAACTAGACATTCTTTCTATACTGGAAATATAGTCATGAATATAATATTTCACTAAGTGTTGTACCTCTTATGTACATACATCAATAAATGTTGATTCATAATTTTCATCTGTGAGTTTTAATTTCAGCCTGGGCTCAATATGGGAATGCTTTGTGTAGGAGTTTAAATAAAGCAGTCTGGTGTGAGAGGCTGGCTGTTCTGAAAACTACATTCAGGGTAGAAGATGGACTTGACTTTGCCTAACTGTTAGAAAACCTCACCCTTCACTGTATCCTCCAAATATTCCAGGATGCCGGCTGCAAATGAGCTCATTTCCCAAAAAGGCCAGGGCTCACTGGCTACAGTTCTTGGCAATGAAGCCAAGAGAAGTGAAAAGAGATGTTAGAAGAATAGGAGAATACAAATCAGTGGCTGCAGTTGCTTTAGAAACCTACTTCCCTCCCCTGGCTACGAAAAAATAAGTCTCTTATTCGTAGTCTTTCTAAAAAAAAAAAAATAAATAAAGCCTGTAGCGGAACTTGTGGAGTACTCAGTAAAGAAATCAATACTTATTTAACACATAAACTAAGAGATGCTTATGGAGCAAACCATGACCCTGTGGACTGGTAGTTGCTAAGTATGGAGAGAAAGCTCCAACGTTTATGCATGCTCAGAGTAGCAGACTTTACGGAAATAGCATAACTACCGTTGTGTGATAAAGACACATAACCGAAACCTCGGCTGTGAGGATTAACTGTATGCACAACCCTGGCCTTACTTCTTCTTAATCATCCACTTGAAAAATTTCCAAAGAAACCCAGGCATGGCAGGAAGTGGCTTTGGCAGCACCTCAGCTGGCGATCTGCCCTCTTAGTCAGTAACGAACTAAGTCCTGATGTGGTGCTAGGAGGATCTTTGGGCAAAAAGTAAATCTGAGGCCCTAGCTATCTGCTGCCATTTTGATACCATGTTGCTGCTTTCTGCCAGAGGCAAAAATGCCTTGATCTGGCCTCACCAACAAGTGTTGTTAATAAATGCATTCTGCTGATGTAAAATTCCCTGCTGAAGTTGGTTCGTGATCCCCCATCACTCACATATTTCATGTGGAATGTGTATGTTCAAATTCCTTCCCTAGAAGGTGGCTATTCTTCTGTTACACATCATGATAAAAGTTGAAAATGAAAGGCCCGACATGACCCATGCAGGTCCCTGTACAATTATATGAATGCAATTATATGAAGTTGTCCCTTCTGAAAATACACACCCCTAAGGCTGATTCTCTAACTGCTTGCAAGCCCCTTGTGTACCCCTTTTCCTCCATGTCCTCAGCATTAGAGCAAAAGATTATTTCAGGAGTGTCTTTTTATCTGAAATGTACCCCTCTCTACAGGAAAGAATCTGCTAGAAGGTGCTATAAAAGACAGTCATGAATCATTGACGCATATTAAGAGATATTTCTATATCTCCTCTCAGGCATGAAAGAAAAACTGAGATAACACTCAAGGTTGTTAAAACTCAATCTTCTCCTTTGTATTAGATAGTACATGTAAACAGGACAAGGTTATGAAAGAAACAGGTGGCCTCAACGTACAGTGCTTTAGGGGAAAAACAACATTAAAAATTACACTCAGTTGGGCTAGAAAGAGTTATTTGCAGCAAGCACTTATACTACAAGAACGTACAAATACCCCAGCAGGGTTTAGTGCCATTTTGCTTCCGAAGCTGTGCAGAGCCCTGTGCACGCGCACAAAACTGAGGCAGCTTTGCAGGCTTGGCAGGTGTCTGTCTGCTGTCTCACATGTACAGCGTGCAGTGAAAGTAGGAAGGAAAACAGACTGCATGCAAGATCAGGCCTTGTGGTCGTGGTGGCGTTAGCAGAGCAGGCAGGTTCTGTGGCGATAAGCACAACATGTCTGTGTAGACAGATAAATTACAAAGCTGACTGTCACCCACCGAAACTCACAGGGACAGGATCTGGAGGAACAGGACCTCACACTGTTGATGGTGCTTCTGTAGCACAAGGATGAGTAGTTAGAAAAGCAACATAGGGTCTATTTTACACAGTGTTGTGCTCTTCATTCTCACTTGTGGCTGAACTAAAAATGTTTGCTTTTCCTGTGTTCATTGTAAGACTAATCTATCTCCATTTGTCTGTTTTCTTACTGGGGTGCCAGAAGGTGCTCCATGGACCATTCTCCCGTGATCCATGGACACCACTTGAGAAACGCTGCTGTGGAGATGTGCAACTGAGAAAAGACGTGACTCCCAACTCTCTGAAGGGACAAGTAGAGAGCCCAAGCTAGGAAATGCGCTCAAAATTCATTCCATTGTTTCACTGAGGTTAGTGGTATTACCTAAATTGACAAGATCACACAAGCTTTGTTTCTGAACCTCATTTCTCCCATTTTGACTGGTCTATAACCAACAGGCAGGCTTTATACCTATCCTCTTCATGGGCAGAGGTGAAGTCATCCTCCTTGAACAAAGGGCAATTTTGTTTTTTAAGTCACTAGCTGAACAGGCAGCCTTACCTAGAGTTTATTTCAGACTTTCACTTGACTAATTAAAGATGAAAATGAACTACAAAAGAACTGTAGGGAAATACCTAACAACTATGAACTTGACTCCACTGGTGAATCTGATGACCTACTGCTGCAAAACAAAACATGCCGAGTTGAGTGGATGATTGTGAAACAGTTTTACAGTAAGACAAACCCCTTGTGCTTGCACACTAGGATACGGATAGACAGTACTTAGATGTACCTTGGCAATGCTTGAACAAAGCCGAAACATAGAATCATTTGTGAATCTGAAAACTGAAAGGAACCCAAAATACTTTGTCGAGGGATTTGCTCTGAGGCTTGTATCACTGATGGTGGTACTCCACGGTATGTGCAGGAAGCCTATTCTCTCCTTTGGAGTGCTGTTGTCAGCTGAGATCACTGTGGCTTGATTGTGGGGCTCAGCTGTGATGGGCTCACCTTAGGTAAACTCATTCTACAGGCTCAGGCTGAGAGCTGCAGAAAATTGTCTCCCCTAGGTAGCTACAGTAAGGTGCTGCTAGAAATCTGCAGCAGCAGCCCTAAACCGGATGTTTGCTTTTAAAAAAAGTAGGCTGATTAAAGGCGGCGAATATAAACTCTTAAATTAAAATACTGAAATTCCCATCATGAGGCAAAACCTACCCAGTTTATTACTGTCTGTTCTGAGAAAAATGGAAGTGTGGAGTCTCAATTCATGCAAAAGAAAATGTGTTCATTGAAAATGACCTAAGCCTTTATTTTTTTTCCATATTAAACCAGGGGAAAAAAACCCTTTTGAGTATGTGGTGCCAGAAGCTAGACGATGTACACCAGTGAATACAAGTAAATTTAGATTTAAAGCTAAAAACTCTGCTGTACCAGAGCCATTTGGTACCAAATGATACACAGGACTATCAAAATGGGCATTAAAACTGACCCCACCATAATATGACTGCCTGAGGCAAGGCTTTCAGATGCCAGGTACAAAATTTACAGCCTCCAGAGAAGTGAAAAATGCCTTATCATATCCTCCTCTGTCCTGAGTTGCTCTGGGAGTTAGAAGGACTTCAGGACAAGTTCAGCAGACATGAAAGTTGTTGGGTGTACAGAGCCTCCACTGCCTAAGAGCCATATGCTCATTTACCACTGCCAGCCTACATATCCCTAACTTTAACTGTGCCTCAGATTCAGCACCAGAAGCAAGCAGCTGTTGAGCTAAATTCTAAGTTAAGTGGGTGTTTCAGTGAGGCTTTTCCTTAATATTCTAAAAAATGCTTGAGGGTTTTCCAATACATACACTTATGTCATCTTAGACTTGAATAGTCCTATTTTATTGTAAATTTGCACATACATTATTTTCTAGTGGCAAATAAATTACCTGTAAGAATTGCATTTTAGTACAAAGGGAGAGCTGTATTATCCATTAGGCATGAAGAATCTTCCCCCCCACAAAAAAAAATTGACCAAGAAAAAAAAGTAGTTTTGCATGGTTAGATTTTGTCTGGAATATTAAAACTAGCTGAAACTATGTCTGTTCCTTAAAAAAAAAATAATTCTTATTTGACAGTCCTTGTGGACTTATTTTGATCCAAAACTTCATAACTTTTTTCTGAAAGAAATGATAAAATTAAAGACATTCACATCAGTGTTCAATATACAGCTTTTTGTGGCAAAGAATGTATGAAAGTAGGTTTCATCCCCCAACTTGTTAATCCAAAACCACTTTGCCTGTAGAGTAGGAAGTTTTAATAAAAAACCTGAGACTCCTTGAAGGTGTCACTCAGATAAAATCTTTCTAATTCTTGCTGGACCCATCCAGACAAAATCGATAGAAGGCTGTGTTTAAAGCATATGTGAAGCTTTCACTGCCTCTGCTTTACTTGCACTTTAAAAATCATCAACTGTCTTGAGGTCAGGAGGGCTTCTTTGATGGTGGATTTGCTTCTTCAATTTCAGCTTTTAAAAAAACTACGCAGCTATGTGAAGATCCGTATCGGTCCTGCACTTTCAGAACAGGAAGATAAGCAAGAAGCAAAACGTTCTCGAAATCTTGCCGTTGCTAACCTTGCTCAAATGGGTGAGAAAGGGAAGAAAAAAAGCACAGTCTCTGTGCTACACAAAAGACACTATTACTCATCTTTGCTGAATTTGTGCTTTGCCTCTCACTCCTCACTGTCACAGCTGCTTGCTCGCAGCATGGTGTTGGTGGATGCCAAATGCACCATGGCACAGCAATAATGAGAAATAAGCTACCGGGGAAAATTATTCAAAATCACTTTGCAAAGGAGGTGGTGAACGTAGAGGATGACTTGGAGGTGGGGGAGGTCCACAGGAAAAGGCTAATTCTTTTTTCCTTCTCAGAGCTGTGAAACATTCAAGTGCCAGAGGCCTGGGAGTGTTGAAGGTACTTTCCCAGTAGTCGTACAGAAATTTCACTCTCCCTTTACTTCCTTTCCCATCAGTTGTGTCCTCCCTCCATCCCTAATTCCCCAGAGCTCCAACCCCAAAACACTTTTTCACAATTCTTTCCACTCTTAAGGAACCGGTCACCCACTCCCACATAGCTGGAACTGCACCCAAGGTAACAGCCCTTTTCCTGCCACCTTTTTGTCCTTCTCCCTTCCACAGAGAAAAATTAGACAGTATCTGTGGTTACCGAAGGGGCTGGTATTTGACTAATCAGGTCTCTTGCAAAGACTCCAGGGGAGTCAAACCCTTGAATTGTTTAATAAAGACTAAGAAATAATTATTGCCTAATGGCCTCATATAACTTAAAATAAACCCATTAACTTAGGAGACTTACAAAATATCTCCTAATCTGTGTAAGCTGAGACAGTACACAGCTTCCAGAGGATTTAATTTCTTTCTTTCATCTACAGAAAGAATAATTAGGACCAGCCCTGCCCAGAATGATATGCACTAAAGAGACATTTGGTAATTGTCTCCTAATAATATTCCAGGCAATATGCTTCAAACTAATTAGTACAGAGGCTGATGTTGTTGAAAAGGGACACACAAAAGACAGCCATATCATGTGAAAAACTGCAAAGTCACAATTTTGGAACTGAAATTGTGGTAAGGGTTTAATATCCACACGGGTAGACATGATGGCCACATACCCTTTCTCTTTCTAAGATCTTCAAGAAAATACAGATGAAACAATCACTCTGCATTGCTTCATGAAAAAAATTATATTCTTATAAAACATAAAATCTCTCTCTTGAATGCATCTACTGCTTTAAACAGTATTTCCATTGGTCTGGATTACATTTATTTGAAACTTTTCAAGACAAAGAATTAACACAAGCTGATCACAGGGTCTGACCTCCTCAGCATTTTTAGAAGAGATCCTCATACTTGCTAGGCACCAGGGGTAGACCGAAAACCAATTTGTCTGTCAGCACGCTGAAGGAAGGGCTGGGTGCTGTGCTTTCTAAATGCTGTTGGTTCAATGAGCCAAGAATAGTCATGGAGGTCTTAGTGGGTTGATCTGAAATTGAATCAAGCTGATGTCTGCTTCTGGGGGGAAGCTGACTTGATCACCAACTCCCAGAGCGTCTGTGGAGCCTATGGAAGGCTGGCAGAGCAGAAAAGGTCACATAGCATTCACCTCGGCCTAGCTTAGAATTTGCAAGCAGAAAAAATTATCACAAATACTCAACATGACTATCCTGCTGAATACTTCTTTCCCACTAATAGCTGGTCTTACTGTTTATCCTCAATGTGGAATCAAGTTTATTTTGGAAGCTTATTTTACAGTTCAATATGTTTTTAGCAATACTATTGCTAGTTACAATTTAGAGATAATATTTTCTATCATTCTGATTAATCCATTAAATAAATATGCAAATATATCAAGTGCTCTGTATAAAAATACATACACACAACAAACAACCCCTCATATAATAAAATCAAGATTAATAAAAATATGTACTATATTACACATATGAAACGTAGTTTTGAAACTATAATGAAACAATCACACATGAATCACAGGACATAATCTAAAAAGAACCAGCATATATATAATAATGGCAGTGCCTCTGTAAAGACAACTTGAGCATCTCCCTATTTAAAAATATATAAAAAACCCAACCAGTGTTGTCTGTGCATTTATAGTGCCTGGACATAAGGTAAACTAGGAAGAAGTTTGTGAGATTCTTCATTCAACATCTGTATAGGGAGATGAATAACATCACAAACTTTTTCTTTTTCTAAAGGAGAAATTTAGGCTCCAAGACAATGAAATATCTCCTTTACATTAAGACCTATATTCATTTAGGACTTAAAGAGAGGAATAATTCTTACTCTGGATCTCCATACTTAGTGAAATGAGTACCTAACACCAGTTTAAACATAGCCTTCAACAGAACATTTTGATTTGTAATGACAAATAGAAAAGCTTGCTTAAAAACATTACAGGGATTAAACAAAAACCAATGCACTGTTCATAGATGAAATATGCTGACCTACATAAAGTCAGACAACATCCTATGCATATTTTAAAACCTCTGCTTGTCCTGGGACCTTTTGCCCAGGCGTAAATTGCCCTGAGAAGATCTGCCTGCAGATACCAGGGCACTGAGCATCTCAGTGAAACACATGGGAAACTGCTGGAGGACTGCAATTCAGAAATATAATCAACAGCTTTATGTTCCAGTAAAGATCAGTGCGAGCTAAAGTTAGTATTTAGCCAGCTCAATACTCATCCTCCAGACTGTTTCAGATGGAGAAAAAAAATAAAATGCTTTAGCAGAACAGTTTCAAAGACAGATGCTGTGGTCAGTGAACAGGAACACTTGCATAACCCTGCTACAGGCCATCCCTATCCAACAGCTGACGCAGACCACAGGTTGCAATTACTTAAATTGTTTTTACTTGCATTTTCTTGGGCAGCCCAATTAGAAGTTATCGTTCCAAACTGCTTGCTTAAAAATAGCACAGACCACTGGTAGTAAATAAGTTTTTTTCTGACAATTCATATCAATATAATGCACAGCATCATAGCTTAATACAAATACTTTACATAACAGACACAAAAGGACAAAACACAAGCATATAACAATGCAGCTTAGCTACTCTACTATATTACATGGCTGGGAGAGTTTCCTTTCATTTTCTTTGACCTTTTCTGTAGAATTTGAATTTCTGGTACCGATACGCAAGCAATGTTTCTTTTTAAAAAGTAGATGGAAAAAATGTAGATGAAATAGAATTCTGAAGAAATTAGTGAGATCGTAGAAAAAGAACTTTTAAAATATCAGCAAACTGGTGCGACATAATAAGGGAAACAATTTTACTAGGCTCAGCATCTCCTAAGTAAAATGGAATAAAAACTAAAATATCTAAAATAGAGACCCATTCTTTGGGAATAAAATACTGTCATCTTCCCTAATGATCTCCAAATGCTTGATTTGTGCATGTGTGCTAGAGCTGGGGTCATTTTGTTTCATTCATTATCTTAACTAACAGACTCATTAAAAACATGCACAAACTTGGACCAATGAATGAGGGGGGGAGAAGAGCAAAGAATATCTCAAAAATTCAAGGATAATTGTACAGGTTGCTAGGATGATAAAGTATAGAACTTTATTATGTATCAGTTCACGTTTTCATCTCTTTATTACCCCTCCCGAGAAGACTTGCTGTATGCCCATAGTATCATTTAAAAATAGAGATAAATAAATTTTGTCCTTCTGGGTTTCCCTCATTGCAGACCAAACCACACATAATTACAAAATGTCACTTTCTGTTTATAGTGGCAGATTCTGAATGCACCCTCTGCTCTTCCTGGTTGGAAGGCATTTCTGAAGGATTCTCGTGTTTCAGACATTATAGAGCATGCCTTTTGGGTTTAGACTTGATTGTCACTCTTGACATTTTTTCCTCACTGACTCTTGTATCGTGGCAAGTTTAGTACCTTATATGTTTCTAAGATGGAGTGACTGGATACTTCTTAAGCTGCACACAGTGAAGACCTTCCATCTGGGGAATAATGACATAAACTTGTATGTCTCCTAACATCCAGGACACAGTGAAAGTCCTCTGTGGAGGGACTGGGAACTGAAAGCATTATGCAACTCTTGGGGCGTATTTCAGAGAGGACATGTCAATTTTTTAACCCTGGCAACATTGTAAAGTGATTAAAAAAGGAGTAAGACTTATGTTTATTTTCAAAAGACATCAGTAGCAGAGTGCATTTGTGAATTCCTGTTCAAGTTCCACATGATTTTGATTTCCCCAGCCCTGATCTACTTGGCAACATGGCACCATTACACTCCAGTCTTCATGTCAAGGTCATGATGATTTTGTGTTTCATTAACAGTCAGGAGTTCATCACATGCTTGTGTTCGGTCATTTGACCGTTCTTTATGAACCAAGTGCACCATTTCTTGTGATTTGCTGATGTCTCCATTTAATGCACTTGACTTCCTGTCCTCCACTGCCCCTTTCCCATTGTTAATCACTAGCTTTTTCTTCTGCCCACATCTAGAAAGAAATAAAAATAAAATACTATTAGTAGAGACTAACAGAAATTAGAAAAAAATTGAAGGTCAATATTTAGGAGAAGGTGATTGGAAAATAAACTTGTGTCTGCCAGTGCAGACTTACACTATGCAAAGTGCAAAGTTTCTCCATATCGCATATTTTAGTTTTGAAAGTATCCAAATGCATAACATTTGTCAGGAGCTCACTTATTCAATTTATATCTATTTTTCCTACATATAGGAATAACATTCATTACTGAATGCCAGAATTCTTTTTCTAACCTTTGAATATATCCACATTTATGAACTTTGTATATATCCCACTGTAAGGACACACCTCTGAAAATGCATGAGTTCTCAAGGGAATAGAAAATTCAGATCAAGCTCTCACCTCATTATACAAAGCAACTCTCTTTTTCTTTGTATTAGCATGTCAAGCCTAGAAGCCAATGAGCAGCAAGGAAATACAGAGCACTACTGCTGCTATCTGCAGCACAGTTCCTTATGATGTTAAGGTAGGAAACAGGTACTGTGCCTTTAAAGTTACACTCACTGCAGTGATGCCCAGTAAACTTTATATATAGCTCTGAATGAAAACACACACACACATTCCTTTAGAAAGTCACCAGTCCAAAACTGATGCGTGCTGGTCACCATGGGCTGCGTATTCTTCAATGCAGTAAGAAAGTACTAGTTACAGCTCTCAGGTTTGCTTCAGACTGTTAAGATGATTCTATGGCTACACACTCTTGAACATCCAACATTTCCTCAAACAGCCTTGTGTAAACTGAATATACATAGCACAGCTCTCCTAAGAGGGACAATGTCTCTGTGAAGTTGTACTTTTATGTGTTTCTTCTTAAAGGAAGCATATTTTGCCTGAATTACTAATTTGGCAGTTCAATTATACTATTATGTTTCAAAAATACTATTTTTTCATGCTTACTTTTTCATTTTCATAGATGAGGGTTATTTTATCTGAAATACCTCAGTTCCCTGTGCTAATGTTACACACACCCTTGGGAATGATTTCCTGCTCTGTAGCCATAAAATGCCAAAGGACACCAGCAAGGAGCTGTGGAGCTCCACAGCCTCTTCAAAGAGCAGCTCAGAGTGCTTTGCAACCAACAGACTAGAAAAAAATTTGCTCACTATTTCCTGAACAAAAATCTCCACATACTATATAGTTACTACTCCAATAAAAAAAAGAGTTCAAATTCAACATTCAAGTAGCATTCAATAGTTACTCTGTTAAAGGGCTCAATTTTAACATTCAAGCAGCAAAAAGCTGTTGAAGACAATCGAGAAGTAACCTCAGAACAGCGTCCAGAGAAAAGAAAGCTGTAAGAACTTTAAAGCCTATGCTTTAGGTTAAGGTTTTTTCAAATTTCCTGGCTAACTTAGCACAGATCACTGCACCTTTTCATTGCTCAGTTTCTTCATCTGTAAAGTAGAGTAAATAAAGCTATTGAGAGCTCTGATAGCAGTGTTAGAATATATCCTTGCGACTGCCAGCTATGATACTGACTCTTGTTTGGAAGGAACAGATTAATCCTATGATAGCAATTGTCCAATACAGCCCTCCACACTGTACACAGACAACACTGTTAATAGTGGAAGATTATACTCAGCTCATCCTGTGGTTGCTACTGGCTATGTGCATCTCCCGGTTTCTCTCTCAGTGAACAGGATTTTCCCATTAATAACTAACAGAAAGAGAATAATTTTCTGTGATCTATATACACTTAATTTCCATTTCCAAGACCAAATGGTTTATACAGCTGTTTATACAGCTACTGATGTCACATGATTCCATGTGAGTGTGGAGGCTGATGTGTGACCTGTGCAGGACACATGGTCACCTGGGCTCTCACACCCCAAGTCACAGAGCATTGCAGAGGATGCTCTTTCCTGTATTATATTTTTCTACTCTTTGACCAAGCTTACCTTCTCCGACTGTTAACAGCAATGCACACTGCAAGAATCAATACAAGTGCCACAAGAGCAGCCACTATGATCAGCCATTCTATAGGGAGACATGAGGAAGGGGAGAAAAGCATGTTAACGTATCTCATGTAGTTTTGCAAGAATCTCATGTAGAACTGCAAGAACACAATCGCTTCTACTTTCATTAAACTGTCACTCTTTTCCTGCTTTGGATGGATGTTTGTTCGTTTTACAAAATGTTTCTGTGTAAATCAAATAAATTTTCATCACTCAGCTATACACAGGCCAACTCAGATTAAATATCCCATCATTGTTATCACCCATAAGTACTGCATTTTGGTGGGCATAGGTGAAGAGGAGCTGTACCACTGACTCACTCCAAGAGCAAAAGAAAAGGCTTAGCATGACACATCTACAAGAAGTAGGACAACTTCTAGTACATTTTTAGTAAAGGAGGTTTCAAGACCTTCCCAGTAGCCTCTTCTCTGCTACCATTATAGCCCTACTACCATTACAGATGGAGGTCCTCTACAAAGAGCTAACTCTTTGATTTTGTTTGTTTGAAAAAGGTCTCCCTTGTTTAACAAAACTTTTACACTTTATTTGAAACAAGTTACTACTTCTAATTAGTTAATTATTATTAGTCTGCGGTGAAAAACTGATAAGCATTCTTTTTGTAGCGTGGTCTTCTTATATCTCCCCTCAGTTTTCTCTGAAAATGATGGGTTCTTCAGAAGGTGCTTAAAGGTTACCTTTCCAAAATTTTCTGTATGCTCTTCTCCATTTTTCTGCCTATGTGAGTGAGCAATGCCTTGAACTGAACACAGAGCTTCAGCTCTGGACTTGCTAGGTCTAAGTAGAATGGGATAATTACTTTCTCTGTTTTAAAAATTACTTTATTGCTAATATGTCCCAGAATATATTTGCATTCTTTTGCAACTGTATCATGGTGTTGGCTTCTTTTTATTTTCTTTTATTCTGCAAACTCTATTCTGCAACACCTGGCTCAGCCATCATTTTTACTGAACGTTCTCATGGATACAATACTGTTAATAGATCTTTAATGAGATTTGCCTGATTTCTTATCAATTCATAAAAATATTTGAATCTTAATCCCATTCTCCAAATGCATGGTTTCTCTCATCTCAATATTGCTGGAAAATTATATGAGTTATAATACGTTCCATTTTTTAGACTACTAGTGAAGTGCTGAATATTATTTGGTTCATAACAAAGCCTGAACAATTGTACTTGACCTCATTTTCATCTCTTACTTTAGTTCATATGAATGCAATTCTGTACTTATATTTTTAAAACATGACTTCAAAAACCTACCTGGTACACGGGCCGACCTTGGCTGTGAATCTATTTTTGTTGTGGCAGTCTCTTCAGGGAAAGTAGTGGATTCATAATGTCCCTTGCGTGGTCCTTCATTACCATATATACTGGAGGTAGAGCCTAAAGACAAGAAAAAAAACTATCCATTAGGCCAAATATGCTTAGCAAGTATTTAACAGCAAGGTACAAAGACCATGAATTTCACAATTAAAAAAACATATTCTGGGAAGTTCATGTTGAAGCAACTTATAGTACTGAAGTATTTATACTGAAAACTATTACATATAAGTATCATACTCATCTGAACTATGGCTAGCTTTAGTATTTTGAAAAATAAAACTCATGGCTTTCCACTCTTGTCTCCCTTATATGTTTCTTTTTTTTGGGTGAATCAAAATGTGCTTATGATTGCCTAGAAATTTTCTGAATAAAATGTAAAGACATAGGTGTTGGCAACTTTTTAAAGAGGCTTTTGTCATACAGGTCAAACATCTTGTCTGTTCCATGGGGAAAACAGAATGAGAAAAGGAGAGAGAGAGAGAATTTTAGTTTTTTATTAAAACCTAAAAGGTTTAAATGGAGAAATTTTGAAACTATTAATTCTATTCCGACACGGGATAAAACTGAATGTTAAAACTCTAATACTCACATTAAATAGAATGACAGCTCTCTGAATGGTTGTAAATTATCAGCAGAATATAGATACAGTCATTTCATTTGGGACTACTACTTCCTTATCACTACAAAAAATGTATTACAGATTTCCACTTCTCTGAATTCTTCTAGAGTCTTACAGAGTAAATTAAGCACTGACTCTATTCAGCTGTAAAGTTCTTTTTCTTTAACACACATTGGAACTTATTTCTATCCAGCATTTCTGATCTCCTTTCCTAGTAACAGCTGGCAAATACAAAACCAAGAAGAATGTTTTTCCCCTCTTGCTTTGCCAGCAAGCAGCTCATGAATCTTCCAGATGTTTTCATTATTTTTATTAACAAGAAACTTATTGACTGGTGTGTTGTTTGGTGATATCTCACAACAAAGGACAGAGCAATAATTCAGCAGCCAAGGGTCCCAATCTAGTGGCAAAGAAAGCTGACCAAGAGGAACATACTAACTCGTCTACCCCACATCTCAGCAGACTCTTTAAGGTGCTTTATATCATCCTTAAAAATACCAGAGCTTTTCCTCCACAAAGCCCCTTAGAAAGGCAGCATTATTAAAATGTGTGTCCTTAGAGAATGTGCTACATTTGCTTTTCCCCTGAGCACTGAGAAGAAGAAGCAGGATTCAGTTGTGTCCTCTGCTGTTCTGGCTCTGGGAAGGTGCTCTGGGAAGGTGCTTGCAAGTGGCAGGGAGGGATCCTCAAAAGCTCTCTGCATTTCATTTTGGTAACATACTAGGGTTTTTTTCTTTATGGACACTTATTTTTGGGGTTCCTTTGGGGGACTGATTTGTTATTCTGCGGACACTTGGACACTTAGTGTGATGTCAGACCACAGCTTAAACACTGCTGTAGAAAAAAAGCAAGAGAAACAAAGTAGTATAATATATCAAACCATCCGTCTGTTCAGAGAAAGTCTTTAACTGTAGCCTGCCAATACATTCATGAATCTTTTCCATTCTGTTACACCAATATGAGGTAACATTACAAATGAATGAACCATTCAGTAAATAATTTTTTTTTATGAAAATGGTAGTGTCCTAGTAATTCCCTTGTGTTGTGTTTTTAAAAAGCACCAAGAGAAAGTAAATGAAAAAAGGCAGAGTTTTAGGAAAATGGCCTTTTGCCAGGGCACTGACAACGCAAAGATTCGATGCGGATATTCACATTGAAAATTATCTTCAAATCAGTTCTTACATGTTCTGTGTGCTCAAAACAAAAAGGTAGCAAAAATCTTTTCATAATGTGTAATGTCTGCACATAAAATTAAGGAGGTAGCTTGGATTAACTGAGTGAACAGGGCCAGTGAAAGTCAAGAAATGAGCTTGTTTTAGTAGGAAACCATTATCAAAAACAGATTTATCTTTCCAACAAAATTCTATCAAAAATATATTTTGCATTTATACTGCTATGCCTGTCAAAATACTATAACCAGGCAATTTTGACAGAGTTGAATTTACTGGATTTATACAAAATTTTTGGAAAAAAAAGTAGGCCAAGTTCCATCTCACAATGTATTAATTAATTATTAATAACAGAATTATCTTTAAAGCATTTGATGTATAATGCTCTAAAAACATCGGTACCTAACCTTCCTTATGTGCAAAGAATGTCCACAGAGCATTGGCCAAATTCTACCCTGGAATGGTTCCACTAACTTCCAAGAAAGTGCATGAAAACAGTGTTTGGATTAGCGGCTTTTGGAAAAGAAAAACTAAAAATCCCTTATGGTTAGGATGATTATTTGTATGGAAACTACATTTGGAAATAAGGAAAAGTCCCTTAAGTTTGCAAAGAATTAGCATGTGACCACACATAAAAAATTACCAAGGGATACATGTAGTATAATAAGCAAACACTGTTATTGTTAATTGCACTAACTTTATCAGAAGAATAACCCTTTAATAAAAAAAAAGTTGTTCTCAAATGAAATGTCAGTTACAGTCCAGTAACAGTAAAGAAAGGCAAAATGTTATCACAAATGTATTGGCATGAGGAGAAAGTTTAGACTTCTTCATGTCAATAACTGTGTTACCACATACTGATAACACAAGGTTATTTGCAAACAACTATTTACAACCTTTTAGCAAATACCCTTCATGACATCTTATCAGCAGGTTATAAACAATAGCAAACCCGCAAAAGGAAATCATACTATGACAACAGTTTACAATTACAGTTAGTACACATGGGCTTGGACAATAGTCATTGTCCACAATAATAACTTACTGACGGATAAATTACAATGTTCATAATTCATTGTTCTTACTAGTAGTAAGAGGGGTCTGCAAGCGATTAAGATGGTCTTCAGCGTCTGGAAGAATTGCAGGTATCCAACCGACATGGGAACCATCTGTGATGTTTGCTTGTTCACTTTCCCTTCCAGGTGGAGTGCCAGGTGCCAGTGGCTCCTTGGTTGCTTTCTCTTCATTAACATCCTCCACAGATTCTGTGACTGGCATGATGGTGCCATGATCAGCTTTAAAACGGAGCACTCACACAAAACCACCACCCATATTGTTTTCAAATTGTATTTCCATATTGCACCACAGCAAGCCAGAAAGCACGTCCACTTTCCTCATTCAAAGCACAGAAAGAGGGGAGAAGACATGAAGGTCTCTCCTTCTTCTTCCACCCTGTCACTGGCTTCTGAGAGACCATGAAGCATCACATCTCTGCTCACCATGTTGGAGCAAGACATTGGCTACATGTACAGATCCCAGTGACAGATGGAGAGGGGAGACCTTGAGGAGAAGAGACCACAGCAGCAACAACCTGACCATGTAACTCAGAAGTGAGAGGCCATACTGCAGCCAGACCTGTGTCAGTCTTTCCTGGCAATCCAAGGTGAGGAGAAGTAAGAAATTGATGGCAGAATATATGGGATGTAATTCTTCTATGATTGCACTGCACTCACCACTGGAACACCTCTCCCCTATGATGGCGCTGCTGCTGAGTCACAGGAGCAAGTCATCTGATTAACCTACCAGAGCACCTCCACCACACCAATCATGGTGCCAAAGCATATCAAGCCTGATCCCACTGATGCACAAGAAAGGAAGATGAGGCTGGGGATTCAGAATCACCAAAGTGCATATCTGGCAGAATAGTTAGCAGGTCACCCAAAAACATGCTTCAGCAAAGGACAGAAACCACCAAGTGTACCAGTAGAGAGTCCCTTATGCCTTGTCTACAGATCCTATCACAGATTTTTGCATTGCAAGTCCACACTAAGAATGTAGATCCCCAGGATGAGAAAGATAGGATGAGAAAGGAGTCAACTTCAGAAGAAATAATGTCTCATTTCACACAAGCATGAGAAATGAGTATGATCCATTATTCTTACTGGTACCTATCAGATGAGAGTCATTACCAGCTTTGATTATACTGGCTGTAGTCTTGTGGAGGACTTCATCCCTTGGGGTATCTGTGGGATTCCTGATGCCTTCAGTGCCCTGTCCTGGTTCATTATCTGAAGGCAGAGGTGGTTGAGTTGGGTCTTTGTGGTGGGCACCATCAGGAGAGGCAGCAGCTGTTACCATGATGTGAGTTGCCCACGCTTCCTGGGTTATATCTTCTGGTACCAGAACATCAGTGGAGGCTGTGACTGTTGTGATGATGGCTAAGTTAACTTCGAAGACATTTTAAAAACCCTACCTTACAAATTTCTCTCTCTTTATTTAATTCAGCAATCTCTAGTCTTTTATTTATTAGCCTATGTAGAATATGTAGTGAGAAGAAAAAAAAACAAAACCCACAAGCAAAGAATATCTTCTGTATATGTCACGCTTTTTGGGTTGTCTGTTCCTTCACTAACACCCTAATAATAAAGTTTAATACCAATTTAAAATTACACTACTGAAAGTTATCATCACTAAGCAAAATCAGAAACCGAAATATGCATTTACAAACAATGCAGCCTGAAGTGTCAGTTTTGAAAATACCTCACAAACGCTACTTAGAAGGGCAAAAATAGTAATGTTATTTTCATAATAAAATGAGTATAAGAATTCCTGTTGTTACACAGGAATTACATTAGAATGGCTAAATTTAAAACATTGGAATAAATTGCTAAATCATACTTGCTTTTTCATATTTGCAACTGATCTCTCAAATCACATAAGCTTAATAAACAATGAGCTGTGAAGCTTTACCAAATCTCCTTCATATTTAGAAAACAGGAGTAGGGGGTAGAGAATACAACTATACTTTAATCCACAAACTGTATTTTAATTCACACAATCTTTAGCTTTCATAGGTCTTTGGCAAATCCTAAATGTTGTGGATTAAATAATTCTGATGAAAATGGATTTTGAAGAAGAAAATGGAAAGCATAAATGCTAATTTTTCCATAGAATTTCTTTTTTAGAAAATGTAAGAGACATGCAAAAACTTCTAAAGCACTATGATGTCATAAAAATAAGTAACATTATATTATATTTTATGAAAAAGCAGTATTTTGAACTCGGGTAATTTTAATTGAGTAACATGCAGATCTTCGGACATTAAGTAGAAGCTTGAGGAACTACATGAACAAACTCCAGTAAATTATTTCAAATTTTACAGTATTAAGAGAATATGTGGAAATATCAAGACCAGGAAAAGTCAGACATGAAAAGACATATTTAAGTTTATGATTTATTTACACTACTGGCCACTTCCACAAAGCAACTGCTTTCTCAGTATTACCATCTACTAAAAATAAACCTGAGAAAAGTCAGGGGAAATAAGACGGAGGGCATTCAGGGAAAAAAATATCCTTAAATAGGGAGCAATTCTTGTTGGGATATTCACATGCAACAAAATGATAAAAATATTTGCACTGCAAGTTCACAACAAGAATGCAGATCTCCAAGATGAGAAAGATAGGGAAAGGATACAAGTTTCAGAAGAAATAATGTCTCATTTCACACAAGCATGAGAAATGAGTATGATCCATTATTCTTACTGGTACCTATCAGATGAGAGTCATTACCAGCTTTGATTATACTGGCTGTAGTCTTGTGGAGGACTTCATCCCTTGGGGTATCTGTGGGAATCCTGATGCCTTCAGTGCCCTGTCCTGGTTCATTATCTGAAGGTAGAGGTGGTTGAGTTGGGTCTTTGTGGTGGGCACCATCAGGAGAGGCAACAGCTGTTATGATGGTTTAATAACAGATGACTTAAATATAGATTATTTAATCAGCTGTGAATTCCATCTGTATGCTGCTGTGGCCTTCCCATTCCCATCTCATTCAAGTCTCCTTAAACCACTGTTACCCTTTTCTCAACACAAAAAGATAAGAGAAAGGAGACCTGTCCCGCACAGGTCTACCACTGCTCTGTCAAGGTTTTGATGAGACATTTTCATTTGCTCATCCACTTTTTTACTTAATAAAAATATTCCCAAGGACAGTGGACACAGGGACATAGAGACAGCAGTCATGAGGATTCCCTGACCTGTGTCCCAGGCTGACTACACAGCCGCAACTTCCGGGACACTGCCGTGTGCTGTTACAGCATGTTTTACATTGCAGGTATCAACACTGACAGTAAAGAACCCTTTCTACAGTCACTGTAGAAAGTTACTCAAGACACTGTGAGTGGTGACAAGTTATAATTCATTGTTCTTACTAGTAGTAAGAGGGGTCTGCAAGCGATTAAGATGGTCTTCAGCGTCTGGAAGAATTGCAGGTATCCAACCGACATGGGAACCATCTGTGATGTTTGCTTGTTCACTTTCCCTTCCAGGTGGAGTGCCAGGTGCCAGTGGCTCCTTGGTTGCTTTCTCTTCATTAACATCCTCCACAGATTCTGTGACTGGCATGATGGTGCCATGATCAGCTTTAAAACGGAGCACTCACACAAAACCACCACCCATATTATTTCCACATTGTATTTCCATATTGCACCACAGCAAGCCAGAAAGCACGTCCACCTTCCTCATTCAAAGCACAGAAAGAGGGGAGAAGACATGAAGGTCTCTCCTTCTTCTTCCACCCTGTCACTGGCTTCTGAGAGACCATGAAGCATCACATCTCTGCTCACCACGTTGGAGCAAGACATTGGCTACATGTACAGATCCCAGTGACAGTCTTCAGAAGAAGAGACCGTATCATGTTTTTAGCACATTATTTTAATGTTATGAATAGTATGTTATATGAGATTGCATCATGATTTCGTGTCATGCCAGTTTTGTTAATTTTTTTCTCCCATCATTCTGTGAATCAGAGGGACAAATATTTTGATAAAATTTGTGAAAAGAACACTGTTTCCCCAGATGAATATTCACAAATAAATGCATTAACCTGTTGATATACAAATATACATAAGTATGAATTCAACTTTAAGATAAAGATAGTTTGGCAGCACAAAGTAATATAACTTATGATATGATCTGGATGCAATTTCACAGCCATGCTTCACCAAGGAATAGAAAGTACTGAAAGTGGTGTTGGCAAGGAAAGAACAAATGTTTTATACAGAGCTAAAATAGAAAACTTTTGTCTCACCACCATCCAGATGGAGCACAGAGAAAACAAGTCATTCTACAACTTACGTTATTATTTTAAGAGATTAGTAATTACCCATGTCTACAAGTTTATGCAGCATCTTTCCAGGACAGGCCATCTGAGAGACAGAAGTGATGCAGTACACGTAACTGACATTATTAGTAGTACCTGTAGTGGAAGAGTCTTTCTCATGATTATTCCCTCTGGAAGGAATAGTTCTATCCGTTATAGCAGGCCATGTTGCATATTCCTCTCCGTTGTCCCAGCCTGGATATATCCATGGGTCTTGCATGGAGTCATTCTGTTTGGCCCCATGGGTGGAGACCATAGCTGTTATGATGATGATGAAGCAATTATGAACTCAGTATATAAAGATCCATCTCTCATATTATTCTCCTCTTCGGTTCTTGTCTCTATGACAGGCCTTGCTCACATGGCTACTACATTTAATGGCAAAGAGGAGTAAAGTAGACTTGCTTCTCATCCTGGTTTATGTTTAGAAAAGCTGCCTACTCTCATCAGTAGGACCAACTCCTTCCTCAAACCAAACATATGCTTTTCAGAATCAAGGTATCTTATTGTTTTTAAAAAGTATTTCCCTGAATCTTGCTGTTGACGTTGTTTTGGTTGAATATCAAACCAATGTCCACTGATTCAGAACTAAGAACCTCAAAGGCAGAAACAAATGCAAGGATATGACCCATCAGTAAGATTTTAATCACAGAATTTGAGTGCATTGACTGGATCCAATTTTTTCCTCCTCGAAATTTCACTGTTTTATTAGTTGCAGCATCTCCAGGAAAACAGACGAGGAAGTATGACAGAGGGGAATGCTAGCACATGCTACACACTGTAGATAAGACAGCATTCAACTGGAGAATATTTGATATCGCAGTTATTTAGAAAAAACTTATCCAAATCAATCAATCTGTAGTTTTTATTAGATAGTCATAGCAAAAGAGTACCTGAATCTTATAGGAAGCATAACCCTCCTTAGCTCCTTCAATACAATAAGAAATTTGCCACACTGTGTTACAATTTCAATTGCAACTAGGCTATTACATATTGCTATAGTAGTGTAGTATAATGTAGCGTAGTGTAGTATAGTGCAGTGTAGTCTGGTAAAGTATGGCACAGTACAGTGTTTACACATTTATCTCTATCTCATTTTGCATTGTACTGCATCACCAGATTTTTTAAGGACGGTGATGACATATCTGGGTTTGATATCTTACAGGAATGTGGACTTAGGCACTACTGAAACAGTGAGCTACACAAAACTTTTGCTAATAAGATTAAATTTAGTTGAATGAATAGAAACGGCATCTAAATCATGTTTGTGATATACTTCTCTTCAGAGATCTGTATTTAATAATTTGCAAGAGTAGATGACTGTTGGCAGCACATCTGTCATTAACTAGTAAGCTTGGTACACTCACAGGAACAGAAACTAATATATGCCAATTTTCAGTTACTAGCTTTAAGGTATAATTTGGTCTTTTATGTTTCAATTGATGCAACGAATGGAAGAGAGAAGCCTCTTTCTTATTCTGCGTTGTGCTTTGTTTTCTTCCCTTCATCACCAGTATCACACTGTCATAGTTCAAAAGTAAGGTGAGTAGACATTTTAGATAATTTTTTTTAGATATAATTGCCATATTAACAAAAACTGAAAAAAGAAATCCTGGGTCTGATAATGACTTGCAACAGGGAACTGAACACAGGTCCCAGTGAATGAAATATACAACAGACATTATTAAACCTTCTCTGTTTCCTACAGATAAAACCCTGGTAGACAGCTTGTTAAAAGCTTGTGACTGCATCAGACACAACACAAAATGTAGGAGGCAGTTACGGAAGGTTACAATACTAAAGGTCTTGACCTGTAAGTCAAATAGAAGAGAAAAAAACACCCAGGGACAGGTCTGAAGAATAATTAAAAATTAAAACGATTTTTTAATAATTAAAAATAATATAACATCAGAATTGCTCAGGGGTATTCACAGAATTTGTCCTATGGCCTCAGAATGCAAAAATATTAGTAAAAAAAATCCTAAAAGTAAACCTTTAGAAAGACTTGATAATTTACTAAAATGTGACCTGTAATATTACCTGTATGAGAAGATTCCTTTTCAAAATAATTTTCACCTGCAACAGTAAATTCATGTTGTTCAATACTCGCCGTGGTATTTGCAGGATTTTGTTCTTGACTGATCCCTCCAGAATGAATGGTGTATGGCAGTGGAAGTTGGGTTGGTCCTTGATTTTCATTTTCACTTGTAACTAGTGCTGATAAGATGATGATTGAATCAATAATGATCAAAATACCCATCATCAGTCATATTCTCATATCATGGTTTAATAACAAAGACGTCTGGCTTTTGTGTTTTGGCTTTTTCTTGTTGCATTTGATGTGAAATGAAAGATGAAAGAAAAAGTAGTCCTTTGGAAACCTTATGACACAAAACCATCACCAGGATCAGAAGATTTAAGTGGGCTAGAAAGGATCCCAATGACCAATGGAAAAGATATTGGAGAAGCAGCAGAAGAGCACATAGAAACAACAGCTTACACCTCTATTTCATATTCATTAATACTAACTTAACTGTTGAGTCTGTGTATTCTGCGTTTTTACAGTGAAAAAGTGGATGAACTTTCTCTTTTGAGTTAATATCTCAATTACACAATTACAAAGCCGGCCCCAAGGAAATTGTAATTTCTTCTGAGACTGGAAAGATGAAATAAGAAGGTTCATATATTCGAAGCTGAGAAGCATACTTATTTTGAACTCAATAATAATTAAAGCTCTTACTCTTTAATTTGCTCTTGCTTACACAGCACAAGATGCAGTCAGAAAGAAGCTGAAGTACCACCACCATAAGAGGTTTTCTATTGAGTATCGACAGGTTTGGAAAAGATACATCAGAAAAACCTAAGATGAGCACTAGAACTCAGGTAGAAATATATTTGCCTTAGGTATCAAAAATTACCATGAGTGATATATTAAAAGTAAAGCAAAGGTCATTAATCAGAGCACGCAAAGAATGAGCTGGACTTGTTATATATGCTAAGAAACCAGCTAGAGAAACCTATGCTACTTCCCAAAATGGGAAAAACTGGAGAAATATTTATTTTCACATTCAGGCAATTAAATATTCATATAGAGAGCACTCATGAAAATGTAATCCATTCTTTTTAAATTAAACCTAATACATCTGTATCATCTTATAAAAAAAGAGTTAATATTAACTAATGTATGAGTACAACTGATCTAAAAATACGCCACAAATAAAAGAAAGTTACCACAAAAATTTTTTCTGGGTGATTACAGATCTTGTTCTAATGACAATTGTATAAACCTTCGCTGTTCAAAACAAGCTCAGGACCAGAAAGGCACAGCAAAAATAGCTTGAGAATGAGCTCTGTAAGCCTTTGCCTACAGAAGCTTCTAGCCTTGAATGCTTTGGTATCTCAGTAGGCTACTGGCACTAGCACTGGTAGCAAAATGTTCACATTCTTCTGGAGGACGATTTTTGTAGGAAAATTTCATGATTTTGAAACACTAACTCCCTGTTTTGTCTTTTGTCTTCAGATTTTCAAATTGAAAATTTTGAAATGGAAAAAGGGATTTTCTTTTTCCTCACCGGGGTTGGTCACCAAAAGTTACAGTCTACTTAGTTCTATTTTGCTACTGGTAGTGCAAATATAAAAATACCAGAAATGTGAGGAAAAGTGGCAATTAACTAACTTTAGATGCAAAAGATAGACTTGGAACAACAGATAGATGCCACCTATGAGGGCTCTAGTACAAATAATGTAAAGGCATTACACTGAACTGAGGCTAATGGTATGGGAATTACGAACAGTTGCACCATGAGTGTTACATTTACGTCACAAATCTGAATATTATCTGAAATACTTGATTCCTTTACCCCTGCTAGGAGAGCTAGGATACTGCTCCTCTTCATCTGTGAAGGTGGGATTCCAATGATCTTGTGTGGAGATTTCCAGAAGTGTTTCGTGTTGTGAGTCCACAGCTGTTGGGACAATGGAGGATTGAACGCTGACTATGCTCTAAGTCTACCACTGTTCATGTGTGCCATAAAGGTGATGGAAAATGGAAATTCATGTATATCCTAACTACAGCCTCTCTACTCTTTTTATCAAATCCCTTTACATCAAACCAGTTCTTCTTTTCTTTGCATTGGATAGACGCAAATTTTCCCAAGAAGAATGGGGAAAACAAGCAATAGAAGAATAATGTATAGCAGAAGTAATGCAAAACCATTACAGCAGTTATAGACATTTAAACTCATGTTTGAAGAATAATGCTGGACCTAAGGAACATGGTAGATATCTCAATACATGTAAAACATGCTTGCTAAGTACCCAAGAAGTACTCAAAAAGTAGCATGCTAGAATATCCAGCGCTGAGCTCAAAAGCGATGAACGGTAAAAAACTGATAGCGCCTTGAGAACCAGCAGGTCACCAATATTAGTGAAGAAAGTTATAATACAATTAAAAAGATAAAATAAAACTTCCACAAGAGTCTATGATCAGAGATTGTATACACTTTCACCCATGCAGCATGCAGACACTGCTAGGCCATAGAAAGTATTTGGAATGCAATACACCAGTGGAATAAGTCACCAGTGCAGAGTCTCAAAGATAAATAAATTAACAGCAGAAATACCCAAAACACAGGCAAAAGAATAAAATGCCCCAAAGCAAGATGATTTGATGATTTTGTAATTTCTTCTAAAAGCAAAGACCACTGCTGAAAAAATGCAAATACTGAACTATCTCCAGAAAAATCGAATGCTTTTAAACAGTGATTTATAAACACCATTGAGTAAATAGGAGCACAAAAAACAGATACATTAAGATGTACTTCAATTAAATAAAATTACAGAAATAGAACAGAATTATCTTTGTACAAATAAGAGCATTAGAGTATAGTCATCAATGTCAACTTCTATGCTAAAACCCCCCCCTGGTCTTTAAGTCAAGTACCAGAGTGTGTGCTTCAGTGACACGCAGCATTTGGCTCTGATCTTCACATGTGGTGGTTTTCTGGTTTTCAGAAAAAAATTATTTCAGGTATGGATGGCTTTTGAATTTAAAAAGAGTTATCAGATGATGACTGTGGGACTATTCCTATCAGGAAAATAAAGCTATGTATTAAAATACCTTAATTATCATGTTGGATCATGCCTAGACATCTGAGGTCACAAAATAAATGAGCTGATGTTAGAGGACTGCATGGGAAGAGTGTAGAAGGGAGCAAATATGAGACTGTTTTGTTGACAATTCCCAATGAAAAAGGCACTTAGGCTTTGGCCTCCTCAAATTATGCCTGAACATCTCCTTCCACAGACAGGAAGTCTGGTATTAAATAGTTGTAGATTATATATAGCATGAACTAGAATTATTTTAACACTTAAAAAAAATTCATAGAAAGAAAGATAAGCTTTTTTTCATCTTGGAAAATCATGAGTGAATGAAAACATTTCAATAGGCATGAAAATGAGGTGGTAATTTTAAGTAGTGATAGAAGAGATATTACTTTTATCAATATGGAGCTCAGATAATTTTTCCAATCACAAAAGAGATATTTCTGAAGGAACAGATGATGAGGAGATCATCCAATTTTCACATAATATGTGTGTGGCAAAGGAGGAGGAACATCAAGTGTGAAAGGAAAAAGAAGAAGGAAAGCATCCAAAGAGAAAGCAAGTTCCTTACTCGTACTTGGAGAACTCTTGTCCTTGGCCACACTCCTGCCCCAGCTGGGAAACAGTGTTGGGTACATCATTTCCTCTGAAGAGTCTTCATCATCTGAACCATTGCCACTGGAGGTCACATCTGCTGTGATGATGTTAAATCTGCCATGAAGCCCTAAATCACAAGGCCTTCTGCTGGCAGCAGTTAGGCTTTCTTGCCTCCCTACATGCAGCCTTACAATTACAGAAGAGAATACACAGAACTGTGCTTCTCATGGTCCATATCTCCTCCTGGCCTTTTCACTCAGGGGATGCACCACTTTGCCACAGCGCTGCTGAAGCTCCCCAGTTTGGTACCCTTTGCACACTCACAGCATTAACCATACTCTGTCCTCTTCAGCCCCTAATCAAAATGCCCTCTTAGCATGACATTCTTTGCCCTTGGTTGCCTGTGTGGCTTCTTGCGTCTTCTCTCCAGGATTTGACCACCACCAGTGGTCTGGAAACAGATTCCACCAAGCTTGGGTGGTGGCTTTCTCTAGGTCGTCATGATGAGGCCCTGGAGCTGTTAGGACATGGTCCATTTAACCAAGATCTTGTTATTATTTCTTGAGAAGCACTTTTCCTCCAGGAAAGTCAAGTCCACTAGCACCAGCACCCTGAGCACCCTCATGCCACAGAGACGGATGTGAGTGCAAGGCGAATGTATGAATCCATGGTATCATTACATTCCTCAAACACATCGCTCGATGCAAGCGCTTCTGGCAGTCCCAGGAAAGAACACAGTGCCTTAAGAGGAGACATCAAAAAGCCCTGTGGGTTTTCTCTAGCCCTTCACATGCCATAAAGTTAATGAGCTCCTCATAGGCTTTGACAGCAGGAGAGAGTAGATAGCCTTAGGCTCCAGAACAAGGAACATCCACCAAGATGACATAAAATCACATACAAAAGGTGAAAGAAGTATCCATGTCAGGCAAAAAGGTGACCCACAGATAAACACATCCAGAGAAGCAAACTGCTCTGCTACTGAGAACCCCAAGAAGCCAGAGAGACCTGGGCTCAGAACTGCCGCTATTGAGTCCACTCAAAGGACACATGCACTCCCCTTAGCCTGATGCTGTCAGCTAAATCCACACCAGAAATGCTTTTCAGAGTAGGTGTCAGCACAGCGTGAAGAGAGAGAGATGCAGCTTTATTCCTATCACATGACCAATGCACAATATTTTCTCAGATCAGAGCATATCAAATAGTCAATTCCAGAGGTTTGTGACAGGCATTTACAGATGGAAAGAGATTTCTGCTTAGAAAAATCAGAGGAATCTACAGTGTTTTCATCCACTGTGCTAGGCAAGCCAAATGGGTATTGGCGTGCAAATAGAAATAAAAGTGTCTATTGCATATGGATGAACAAAATCAATCACAGTTACTGTTTGAGTAGGTTGCTCTGATAACTTAGAAGGGTATTTCATTGATCAGTAACAGAATTTTACATCTGATTCCTGGCACACCTTCAGATGAATCATAATTTGTTAGTAACAAAGAAACTTTTTTCATCCAGGAGAGGAAGTTGATGGCAAAGTGCTGAGAGTGTATTAATCTGGACCATTAACTTGATGGAGAACATCACCAACAATGTCTAAATCCAGAGAAATACCAAAAGGGTATTCTCTGAAGAACAAAGAACTGTGAATATTGTTCATTTCAAACCCATAGCAAAGAAGTCTTTAGATTAAGCCAGATACCTTTTCACAAAACTTTAACTTTACAAATGGTGTGTAATATAGATTGAGAGACACCAGTTTTGTTTCTCATTTTAACACACTATAGAATTAGATAGATATATTTTTAGCCATCTGTCAGAAGATATATGACAAATAGTATTCTTTACTTATTTCTTAATTTTCTACTTTCCTATCTGTGGGATTTTTCCCTGAGAAATTAAACTGGATACTCCAATGAGCCTGCACTGCTGTGGAATCTAAATAGCAGATATTGGGGTGCAGCTTCATCTTCTTTTTTTGATTGTTCTCCATGTAACTTCCTCCTACACTACTGAATTTTTGATTACTTCTCACAGAGATGCACAGCTTATACTTCTTTCTGAAAGGACTGCTAAGTTATTGATTCATTTGTAACGCAGTAAAATTAAAATAACTGAGTCTCTTTGGCTTTAAAGTGGTGTTGCTGATGTTGCTAAATCTATCAGAAAAGCCCAGGTGCATTACTTTCATAATTTTTTTTTCCCAGAGAACCAATCTATCAATCCTAAACCAGTAAACAATCATGCCAATGCTATCACTTCTGTCATAGACATATATCAGTATTGACATATTTTATTATACGGCTTTATAGTTATTTTGATCTTTTAAAATCTGAAATACCTCTAGTTTTCCCTCTGTAAAATAGTCCTGCCCATGAGAGAGAACTGTTAGCAACAGGAAGGGACATATATATCTAGAATCAATACATTTGATAATCAAGTAGTAAAATGAAAACAGACAGCTTTCCTGCCTGGAAAAAATGCACAGTTTTTGCAGTGCGTACAGAAACAGCTGTACAAGGAAACACTAAGTCACACATGCATACAAAAACAAATACATATGAAGGTGGAATTTCCTCCACGCTTCTCCCCCTTACGGGCAATATTTTGTAATAAAAGCTCTTGTTTGAAACAAGCGCCAGAAAATTTTCTACTTTCTTTCAAGGTCTGGGGTAAAATCAACCTAATATTTCTTTTCCTATCTACATATTTATAAGCTATTACTAACCTTCACATCCTCTGAGACAAGATGCTTGGTTTTAGTGATTTATGTCTTCTAGCAAGGCTTTTGCTAACTGTGTAAAACAAACGATCATTCTTACTCTAAATACAGTGACAAGGGTACCACCCTTCCAAATCACATAGACCATACCTATCAGCAACCAACAATCAAGCAAGTTCCTCACTTTCATGAATTTCCTTGGTGGGGGGAAAAAAAAGAGCCAGTAGGAAGAAACTTTCATGTCTATCAGTTCAATCTTTACTACAATATGCCTCTGTAGATTTCCTGTGTGTAATTAAAATGTTCTCCCTTTAGGTTCACTTTATTTTCTGGGGCAAAGATCTTTATCACTCTAAACTTAAGAACTAATGTGAACATATGTACATTACTTCCATTTTAACATGTGTAAGATGACTTCAAAAGCTTTTTATTTGTTGTAGCTGCTGTGCATTACATATTTGATAAAAACATCACAAGCAGTTTTTCTGATTCAATAAAGCTATTTAAGGACAAAGCTGAGAAAAATGGCTAGTGTTTTTTGATTCCTCAAAGCCTGTGGAGCCCAAATTTTCTCTCATGCATACTGCCAACAAGGGTGAAATTAATTTTTACAGTGCACAAATGGCTTGGCAATTGGAACCATATAAAGGATTGCTTTGGTTAGCGAGGCCATGTTTTTGACACAGATTACACTCATTCACAACCATAAATATATAAGAATAACAGAGACTTTTATCCCAAATTGACAAAAATTTCCTTTTCTACCTCAGACATAAGTTGACTTCAAGTAATAATTGGTTGTACTAATTTGTGGTGCCTCAGAGAGCAAACAGGTGTGATAAAACAGCAGTGGAAAATATAAACCAACAATCTCTCTGAGCTCATGTATAAGCATTGAATTAAATACACTGTAAATGATTTTGTTCCCACTGTCCCAGAGACTGAAATTCATTTCTGACTTAACCAGTTTGGAAAGTAGTGTCTTTCAATGTCTTTCCAATATTTGAAATGTTGTATACCTCACCACTTACCAGAATACCCTTCTGAAAGAACAAAGCAGTTTTAATGCAATCTATAATGTAGTTGTTATGAAATGTAAATCTTACTAGTAGTAGCATGATAATGTCCACCATCTTCTTCATGGAAATCATCAGTCACTGTCCCGAAAGAGATGTCAGGTGATAGAGATGGAACTTCATCATCTGTATGGTGATGGATAAATCATTACTATTTCATTAGCTGAGTTAGCTGAGTTGCAATACAGTATTTAGGAGTACTTCAGTTACTCTATACTGCAAGCTTCATTCCTTCATTTATTGGTCCAAGAGAGGAGAAAGATACAGACTAGATTCCTCTCATAATTCAACCCCGCATAACCTTACTTTACTAACATAGTAAGGATATCACCTTACAGATTATTTCAAGAGGAGTATGTATTGCAGTGATAATGAATATTCTGGCAGTGATCTGTTCACATGATACAAGATTTAAATGCTACCTGTATACCATGTGGACAGGGATTCTAGAGCAGTGAATGAAGCTATTTGTATTCCCCTCTACTGAGATATATTCTGAGATTTAGTCCAAAAATTTATACTCTGCATGCAAGCAGAGTTGATAATAGCTGTAATGGCAATCAGTTAAAATACACAGCATACACCTCGGGGAGTGGTTCTGATCCCAGTTCCTTAGGAAAAAAAATGTTAGGATTTACCATTCATGATGCTAACTGTATGGAAAAACAAGCATAATATATCATGAGTATACCACAAGTGAAGAGTAATTTTATAATCCTAATGCTTCTGCTCTTTTTTTTATTTTTAATTTCAGTATATACTGAGGATAGTGACGCAAAACATTGTTATCCTTCACTGGTAAGTTACGGGTGATTTGATAAATAGCCTGTAGTCACACAGTAAACTTCACTGTCCTTAGAGGATGACTTATATTTGTATCCCTTAGGTTCAACTGGAGCTAGTCTTTCAGACTTCAGATAATTTCATCCACACAAGAAACATAAAAGATGAAATAAAATATATAGAAAAGAAGATGGTGTTTCTATTTGGTAGGGCTTCATGAAATTTGAATTTGGCTTCACTACCTAAAAGAAGTTATTAATAACATTTTAATTTGACATATCTATCTCCCTAAGCATTCTCTAATATGCAGTAGTAAGATGATGTCCTAAAAAACCTCCTGTATTTATACAAAGAGAAATCTCTTCTATTGTAAACTCCTCCTCATTCTTATTACTTAATGTAATTTCATTTAGAAAACAGATAAAAATGTTATCCTTATCTCTACATATGCTTCATACTCACATGCAATCAAAAAAATGCTTAGAAATTTAGAATGCCTCAGTTTTCTCTTCTTTCAAAGACACACTTTCTCTCTTTTTTTTTTCTCCTGAATACAAATTAGAGATGGTACTTTTCAATCCCTCATTATATCCTTTAACTATCAATGTAATCTTTCACTCACTTATATTAAAGGGCAACCTACTATCCTTACCATAGTCTTTTCCAGGAGTTCCTTTTTCACCCCCTCCAGAAGTGTGATCTGGCAGCTGTGAGACTGGAGTAGCACTTCCATAATATGAGGGGCTGGATCTCCTGATGGAGGTATCCATGGGAGTTGTCTCATGAGTTGATCCACTACCTACATTTTCATCGTCTGCACCTGAAGTTGAGGACTCTCCACCGGTATGACGTGTGCCATCTGCATTATAACGTGAGCCATCTGCATTGTCAATGACTGTGGAAAGAGGGAATTAAGCAGCTAATATCAAGGAGCTACATAGCTATATTTCAGTAATGCTAAACAGTTTTAGTTCTACAACAACAAAAAAAAAAAAAATAAAGAGAAACACTTGTGAATTAATACCGGTTCATCCATTTTTGCCATCCTATCTAACCTGTCTAGATAATACTTCACTAAAACATGTCTAATGTATATATGCTAGTTTACATATTTTTCAAATATGTAGGGCCTACCCTGCATCACTTATTTCCACCAAACATTTTGGTTTTAACATAAAATCTCGGCATTTGTAAAGTCAATCAGAATTTCAGAATTGCAACAAATAATTTATTATGAGCATTTTCTTCCACTTCCAGCTGCTTTTCTAACAAACAGCTCAAATGAGATGTAGAAAGGTTGTTGTCTTAAGCCAAGTCTTTTGTGTCAAAGAGATATTATCCACTCTGAGATGCTAAAAATGTCAAATACCTATATAAAAAAGTGTTTGGTAGCACCCTGAAATAAACAAAGCTCCATAAGATTTAGGGGAAAAAAAGTGACCAATTGTTTTAATTTCTGTTGAATGTCTCTTAACTTCTTTTTCTTATGTTTGGCTTGATTTTTTTAATATCAGTAATTGTTTATATAAAAAAAACATAACCAGATACTAAAAACTGAGCAAGTGCATGTCTTTCTAATCAGTACAGTACCTATTTCATCTTGATTACTGAGGAGAGAAGTATCTAGTTTTTCAACTGGTTCACACCCTTTGTCCCTTGTTTCTGTGAAAGAAGGAAAATAGAAAGTATTAATTTGAGAAAATGAATATAAAAGTCACATGTATACCCATATTAATGGCACGTAATCACAAAATGTCAGCTTCAGATGAGGACAGTTGGAAACGAATTTCCAAAAAATTTTATTCACTGATGTACCTACTTTCCCTTTTTTCTCCTTCTGAGGTGGAACACTTCAATATTGTTAGTTCTGTCAGCTAACAATTAGATTCTCCATTTCCATAGCCATTCCAGAAAACAGTTGCAGTCAATGTCAGTTAAAACAGCCTTATGACCCAGTTTCAATGCAGGCAGCCCCATTGTCATGATGGAAGTGGCAACCCTAACCCTCTCTAACTGGAGAGAATGGTCCTCTCCATGGAGGGCTCTGCACAGGCAAAGCTTGCCCTGGTCTGGTGAGCACTGCTTCCTGCAGTGGGCTGAAGTGCCACATTTGGGGCCAGTGTGTAAGCTACCCAATCATACTGGTGGAAGGGAATAATACCTGGGAGGAGTTATAAAGCTCTGAGGGCAATGGACATCACTGTAGCAGCAGAATAGTCATTTGTGAGTATCAGAGGACGGCAGATCACATACTATGCCAATACTAAGAATGACATCAGAAAATGTCACTGCCACCTAAATCATGAATGATTTTTTCCTGCAGCTTTCTGTAACAACTGTCTGTGAATGTCACAATCTACTGAAACTAAAGCCACTTGAAGTTAGTCCAGATTTTATCTTAAAATATTGTGTTCAGCATCTGTCATGGACTACCCACATTTTCCTAATAATTTAATAAAATATTTCTATCTACTAAAAAGTTCAAAACCTTAGACGAAAGTGGTCTGCTTCTGACCCACGTTGCTGTCTAGCTGCCTAATGTCTGAATGGAGATTTGCCTAAGCAAATACTGAATGAACCTACAAACAGGAGAGCAGCAGCCATGTCCACGGGATGGCCCTCGCTGCTGCAGGTGGCAGCCACTCCTAGTATTCCTGAACACAAGTAACTGCTTCTGGCTATAGAAGCTCATGTGCGCGTGAACAGAAGAGCTGAATGCCAGCACTCACAACACTTGTGTCTTTCAGATCTACTGCTGCGGTTGTTCACTTCACTAAGCCATTATAATGAACTGTTCTGAAGCCACTGAGTTACTCCCAAAGGCAGAAAAAAAGTTTAGGTCAAAACACACTAATAACAAAATGGATCAAATTCATTGCTGGCATGATAGTTACACTTCTAGAGTTTGAAAAAATGTATTTCTCCTCAGCTGAAAAAGAGATTATGTTTATTATAGAAGCCTTCATCCCAGTACCTTAAATAGGAGATTACATACATTATTTTTAGTTAATCTATTTCTAAAATACATCATAAAATCACATACATACCTGTCTCATTGTAACAATATGCATCATACCGACCAGTTGTATTTGCTGGAAGCTTGTAAATGCCAGTATGGTTTGCTGCACAAAGATGATACGGTCTGATTCGTGGGATAACAATATGCCCCACTACAAAACCATACCTGTGAAGGACAGAGGTAAATAAACCGTATTACTTACTATAACAGATGGCACCTCAAACATGAAGAAGCTACAAAGAAGCCATAATTTTTTTAAAGTGTATGCCTTTATGCATACTTTTTTGTTCCTTTTTCATTCAGGTGTTCCATCAGTCTCCGACCACTCAACACTGTTTTGTAAGTAATTTCTAGAATTTAACCCATTTTAGCTAAATAAGTATCTTATTTGCTAGAGCAATTAATTCCAGAGCAAGGCAGTGAAAGTGAAGGAAGCAAGTGCACTTTTTGTTCAGTGGGAGGTTGTATTACCTGACACTAAAGACTGGATTGTTTCTCCTTTAGGGATTCACATTTTTGTTGCTTTGACATAACATAATGCTCAGTGACATTCCACACAGAAATGAAATGTTGGGGGCTCAATTTATGGTACCTGAGCAAACTTAAAGAATGATTGTAACACATATCATTTTCTGAAAAATCTGACAGCTTAGTAAAATATTCAAATACAGCAGTCATTCATTCACAAATTCTGACTCTATCTTTCAGTTGAACAATGTGGTTATTGTGTACAGAGCTCACATATTTCAGTGAAGACTGTAGTTACACTAGGTACAATACATTATTACTATTTTGCAATCCTGTAACAATTGATTCCAATGAATTTAACTGGGATATGTGATAGAATTGTAATAAGGACTGGGGCTCGATTTGGGTTTTGTTTCACTTCTTGAGAGGTATGATTTGTCATGGAGGAGTAAATGTCATAGCTTTGCAGTTTTTTATCTATGAACATCATTCCAGTTACACGTCTAATGTGCAGATACTTGTAGTTCTGAAAGTCTCTTGTAGGTGGAATTATAAATTACTTTACTCACACTCCCAACTGACACCTTATTATTGACCTATTTGTGTTATGTTCTGTTGATTCGTCTTATTCACTCACCATCTTATTCATTCACGTTTGACATGTATTTTGATGATTATATACAGTATATTTTTCCTGTCCTACTCAAGTTTAATAAGAGCTAAGGCTTACTGACAGGGACCTCTAGCGCAGGATTGACAAATGAAAGTAAGAGGGAGGGTTGACCAGGAGGAAGGAATCCTATCTGTATGCCTTACACATCCAAATCTGTCCTCTGGTAAACTTTGAATTAGGGAAAATTGTAAAATTAAAAAAAACTACAGCTCTCCACTGAAAAAAAAATAATCCATCTTCTTCTTTCAATTAGCTTTATATTTTAACTTCAGAAAAAACTTTCCATGTTGCAGAATACTCATAATTGCTAGCACTACAAATCTCTACCCCTAGGCATTAGTTAGGATTTGATCTCTACATATTATGTAGTGCTGGGCAATTCAGACTGCTATGTATGTTCATCTGCCAATGTCAGAAAAAAAGAACATGCTTACTATGTTATGAAGGATTTTTCCCTCAGAGTAAAAAACTGTTTTTAGTCTTCGTGTGGTACAATTTTAAATTACGCCCACTTCTCACAGAAGAATCCAGTAAGAATTCTCTGTCCACTGTTCCCTGACAATTTTGTCCACATCTTTCACCATCATAATACTTGTGAAAATGAACTTCACATGCTGCCATCAAAAGCAGTGCATGACACTTTTATGTATAAGAAAGTTTTCAAAGCACTGTGCGTAGTAAGTTTATTATGTATTTTTTAAAGCAAGATCACGTGTTCATATAGTCAGATGTATTTACAGACCACAGGACTGTATTGACTCAATTAGTGCTTGAACAGAGGGCATCCTTAGGGAAAATATTTCATCTTGATGACATTTTTGTTACAGATTTTGTTGTACTACATCATTATTTATAGAAGGTAATTAAGTCACTTGACAACGTAGTTTTGGGGTTTTTAATAATTACTATGTCTGTCTTCTGAAACTTCTCCATTCACAGATTATAAGGATGCACTGATACTGTGGCCATTTTTTCATTGGGATGCCAAGAGTTCATCCCTCATGGTGCCACTTGCTGCTTTTTACTGTTTCTTGACAAGACAGAGTTTCGTATACCATATATACCATCTTCAGTCTTTGACCTTATGTTAGGTCCTTACTTTTCACATACTTATCTTACTCATTACTCAGCGATACAGTATGATCTGAACATCTTCCTGATTAGTTTATTATACTGTCAATGTTTTGTTACCTTTAGATTTTATCTGTGAGAGGTTATGATTTTTTAAAAGATAAGTGGTAAAAACTATACGCATCAAGAACTTATTTATTACCGGACCCAGAACAAACATACACATGCACAAAGATGTTTTGTTCATTTCACAATATAACTTATTTAACTGCTATGACCATCTTAACAGCTATAGGAAGTCAAATGTAATTATTACACTATAGCATAGGTGGATTGACTTGTCATGGTATCTTATTTTTTCAAGAATTTCTTTACCTGCAAGTTTCAAATCCAAGTTCATGAGCTTTCTTCAGCTGTTCTAGTGTTGCCAAGGTACTATTGAGAGCTCTGCAGAGTTTGACTGCTTCAGGTCGTGTGAGACTGTAGCGACCATTTTTCTCAACATGAAAAACTCCTCCATATCTGCAGCTTACATTGAATTCTGTTATCAAAGAAAAAGAAAAAAAAGGTGTTACAAATTGTTAGACCTAATGCTTCACTGAAGACATGGAAATTGTTTATTTTCAAGTATAGTATTTTCAATGTAAACCACCAAGAAGTAGCAGTTAACAATTCATTCAGAAAAAGCACTACCACTTTCAATCACGTTCTTCGTACTTCCCCTCTTTGCACTGAGGCACAAGCCAAATCTTCAGTCTTTCCAAAAATAGCAATACAACATGTTTTTGTGAGATATCTAGCACTTTTAACATTCCATTAACAATAATGTGCAGATGATACACTTTGTGAAACCTTGGAAACCACACTGCTGCAAAACTAGGTGAATAGTCAGATGTACTTGAAAATAAAATATTTCATTCATAACAGGTTTCTTAAAAGATGAAATGAGGAATAATAAGAGTTTTTGTGATCATTAAGTTCTTTGATTGTCTTATTGCCATCCCTTTACAGTGTATGAATTTATATGTCAATTCCCAGTTTCAGAACCAGTTCAAGTAACATGTTCCTATTATGTGCTAGGCAAAAGCAGAAAGTGGTTGGATTTTCATGATCTCCTTGAGATAAGAACTATTCATGGTCTACCTGAGACAAAAACTAAGTAAGTCTGGACTAGAACAACATTATGTTGTTAAATACTCCCTGAAAGATAATCTTTAAACTCTTCATATTCAGCCTGCTGGGGCAGATAAAGAAGTGTCAAATACACGCTATATAAGAGTTCACATGAATTAATTTCTTGCCACCTTTTCATTCATCTGACAATATTTCCCTCCATTTTGAAAGGCTTCTTCTTGCTGAGTTCATGCTCTCTCACAAACATCTTACTGCCAACTCATGTCAGAGATTCAATATGTACTGCAGTGTTCGTTTAATGTTAAAGGTTATCTTGGACGGATTTTAACCTAATAATACCATAAAGACTTGCACATGGAAGCAAATTTCAATGGCAAAATGTATGAGGATAAAATTAAAAAAAAATAGTTTATACAGTTACATACAATTCATTTTCTGGCCACAAGCCTGGCAAACCTGAACAAGCAGTATTTGCAAAGCCTGAGTGAGGGGAACACCTCATCCAAATTACTAGAGATACTGAATGAAAGGCATAAGGGCTAGAGGCTCTGAGGAGATCATCCTCCATTCATCTTTTTGTTGGAAAAATACTGCCTGCATAATGCAACAAGTAAAGTGGGGAAATGGCATAATCCAGGAAAAGTTTGTGACTGATAAAACGAGAGAAAAAATAAATATTATCTGTCATCTTTTTTAACAGAAGCAGCTAAAAAAGAGTTAATAATAATAATATTACCAATAATAATAACAATACAAATAAAAACAATCATGTGCATGGAGAAAAATCAGGGAAGAACAGGACACTTCCAAGCAATGTGAATTGACTTTGCTTTTGCCCCACCTTTCCCTCTAGAGAAAAAAAGCAATTGCAACTCCAGACTAGCATGACAACAGCAAAGAACACTTAATAGGAGTAACCTATTATTCCCAGTGAGAAGAGGAGTATGACTCATTTTTATCTTATTTTTAGTGGAAGTTCCATGTGCAAGAAAGGGAAAAATAGACTAGTCTCCTCCAAATATCAAAAGGGTGTGTTTGTACCATCTATTTGAAAAAAAAAAGACATATAATAACTGCTTTTCTGAAGGACCTGAAATGCAGTTCATACGCATTTCCATTGACACATACTATGTGAACAAGTAACTTTCCTAATGTTATTCTTGCTTGACAGTCTATTTTCTTCTATAGCATAGATGTGAAAGCAAATGATAGTAAATAAAGCATGCACTCTTTCTTCAATTACTTTTGTTCATTGGCAAACTGACGTTATTCTATGTACAGTGTATCTACTAAGTGTAAACTGCACAGAACATTCCTTTACGTAGCTCACAGGAAACAATCAAGGAGATAAAACACCAGATTAAACCCAGATTGTATGATGTATGAGAAGACAATCATTATTCATAGCTTGGGTAGAGTCCAATGGTATTGATGTTTGCTTGACCAAAGGAGCTCAAAAGCTGTGCATCCAATCTTGAATACTTTTACCATAGGCAACAAAATTAACCATTATGGTTACTTGGATTGCCTTTCCCCAAAAAGAATGTACAAAGTATCTCTGCTCCCTCCACCCCGAGCTCCCCCCCTTCAGTATTTTGGCTGAAGAAAAAAATTTCAGTTTAGACAAAATCAATATACATTGCAGAGCTGTTTAACAGCCTTGCTGATTACAATTGTTAGTGTTTGTATTATCATACTCTATTAAAAAAATCAAGAACACATAATTTTTAGCTTTGTAAAATTTATGCAGGACTAACATTCTCTCAAAATGCCTTTTTGCTTGACATAGTTGTTTTCTTCTTCCAGGGAAAAATAGTTCTGCAGAAATTTCTCTGATGACAGACATGTCATAAGAGGTTTTGAAGGCAAGAATGAGGAACCTGTTTGGCAGAGGACACTAAAAAATACATTTCTCTTTCCTGGGGGACTTAATGTCCTGCAACAGGGGTTAGTTTCAGCAAGTTCCCACACGTGATTGTGAAATTGTGACAGTGCTCCCCACAAGTGCCAGATGTAGATGTGCACAGCACTGGTCCTGGGAATAGTTGATGGACTTGAGACCTTCTGTGGCCACACTCCTGACTGAACACCACCACATGCTGAAAAGTCATCACCACATATGCACAGTGTCACAGATGTAGTCAACAAACCACAGGATGCAGATCCCAATAGATGTTTCCTTATAACAGCACGACGAATAGCTGCTCTGCATAGAAGGATGTGGTCCTTCTGCCACTCCTTGGCTACTCCTATGGGATGGAGCTGCTCTTGCAGCTGCCATGCAAGTGACTTCTACTTTTGCTACAAATGTTTCATATTCAAATACCGACATTATCTTGGAAGTTGTCCAGTCAGTAGCTGTATTAAACATAAACGACCTAGACAAGAAAAAGGCTTCTTTTTGGTTTTTTCTTCTTAATTCTCTCTTCCCTGTAGAACAAAACAGGCTGAAATTTGTTAATAATGAAACATATTCTGTGAAGTCCAAGACTTAATATTATATTTGGGGATCAGATCACAAAGTTCTGTTTGATTACTTAAAAGTAACAGGCTCAGTGTTCTTGGAGATAGATTTACTTGAAACATCAACACCTTTTCTGATAACTTTAGGCTAATTTCTGAAGAACTGTGAAAGCAGATACCACATGCATTGGGTGGCATTTGATAGCAGTTAATCCTATAGTCACTGAATCACAAAGTGAAGTTTACTTTTGTTTAGAGTGAGTTCATTTAACTGTCATCAAACCTCAGCCCATTCATAGTTTTAAACACGACAATATATGCTCCATTAACACCCAGCTACTCAGTAATAGTCAGAATTCCACCAAGAGTCAATTCCTTAGACTTCAAGAGTTTAAAAAATTAGGCTTATTTACACAAATAGGCTTAATGGAACTCCTTGTAGGCTACATGCCTACGCATGTGTACATTTTTCATGGAAATGCTTAGCTTGGATCTACAGTGCGCATACTGCACACCAGGACACTTCTGGGAAGTATCAGGTTTATTGCACATGTGCTGCCCAATTGCACTGCATGCCCACACAGGAGGGCCAATGCTCTCAGGAAGCCTTGCTCATGCAGCATGAGAGATCACGTGGGTGTCCAGGAAACCCCAGGCAAAAATGTGGCAATCCAATTCTCAAAACTGGATTTAAGGCCATCCAATTCCTTGGCACTGTGCCCTAAAGTAATGCTGAGACAGCATGTTTGTTTTCACTTCGATGATATCTTCTACACCTACTATTAAAAATGTACCATTGCTGTAGTATAGACACTCTGTTCATGAAGAAGTGAATACAGAAAAAGGACTATCACAGTACCTAAAACTCACACAATATTTCACAGTCTAAGCCAATTGCATAAATTCAACATCTAGTTTTTGAAGACAGTAATTACCACATTTTAAGAATGACAAAATACAAATGCAGAGCACGCAACCCAGATCTGTCTGGTAGCACAGTATTTTTACTTTATAGTCTCCTCATCCAGACAATGAGGATCCTTAACTGAAGTAATGAAAAAACTTCTAATCATATCAATAGAAAACTTAACAAAAATAAAAGATGAAGTCTAAACCAAATTAATACCTTAAATTCTTTTTCCCATGGTGAGGCTTACAGACTTATTTTGAGTTAAGGAAGAAACATGATTGCCAAAACCAAATCTAAATGCATATTCTATCTTTTCCGATGGTGCAGGAAGATCAAATCTATTACTTTTTATTGATGTCACTTAACTGGTTTTAACACAGTTATGCAAAAGATGGATTTTTGCTCTGTTTCGAGAGACAAGGTAATACAATTGTGTAACAAACTATTACTGATCCCTTTAACCATTTTGAAGCTTAAAGGAGTGATTCAGAGTGGACTTTCAGTGACATCCCAAGCAGCATCCAAACCTTCACTCCTGCCTCCTCTCAGAGCTGTCTGGCTTTGGGTGCTCACAGGCCATGAGCCTTCCCTGACATCCACGTAATTTGCTACAGCTGTTTAATACTAGCTCCTTAAAAAGCAAAAAGTACTAAACATGTCTGAATTATCATCATCATTTATCTCATCCAGATCATGAGACTGGGTGACACAATCCAAAGTCATGGAATGCCCCTAAGTCTGTGATGAGTGTTATGGGCATGGAGAATGTTAGCTTCCACATAGGCCATTTCTCTCCATCTTTTCTGGGATTTCTGATGCCCTGTCCCAAGCAGCTGCATGCAAACCTTTCTCTGTTGGCTGTTGCCATTCACAAAGATAAACCATGCTCAATTAATACTTGTCAGCCAAAATCACTAACTTTAGTTCCCCAGACAATTTCCTAGCTAGAGCCCACCGATGGTATAGAATTATCTTAGGCATACTAAAGAGCATTGTCCTGTCATGGAAGTGTGAGTTACACCCTGATTATTAATATAAGAGGCTTGTTAGAAACTGTCACAGGAAGAAACCAGGTGCAATTTCTATTTCCACCCTGATTCTGCAACCCTTATGCATAATGAGTAACACTGACTCATGCAACTCTTCTCATTGGAGCTGATTTTCCATAAAGATTTTTGGTGTATGGATATTTCATGCACTGCTCTGTGTTTTTCATTGTTTTCAAGACGATACCTAGGAGTTTCATTCTGAAGGTGGATGATGTCTTATATTTAAAAAAAAAAAAAGTTATTTTAACAACTGCAGAGATACATCAAAGCAAATGAAGTGGAAGATTTGCAAAAACCCTGTCCACTGAAACGACAATGTGTGGAAGAATACGTGTTAACAGACTTCTTGGTAAAACCGCAGTCTGAATCGCATGGCAACGAGGAAATGTTAGTGTGCCGTTTTCATGGGGATTTTCCTTTTCAGTTTGCGGTTCAAGATGATTGATAAGTCACCAGGATGTGATAAACTGGGGCTGACAACAAGGACAGAACTAGAGGTTTCACGGTGGATATAGTTTTCATTTGTTTGTTTTAATAGAATATGGGATTTACATTTATTATAAGAACTTTTAGTTCTAAATTTATTAAACTTATTTCAAGCTTCAGGCAGATACACATGGGTAAATGTGTCCTTATAACTACAGATTATTTAATCTTATGCTCCTGAACAGGAACAACCACTAGCTTAGCACTGATATCTACATTTTGAATATTATCACCTGCTTTAAATGCATGTTAGTAATGAAGTAGAGAAAAGTGACATATTGGAAACAGATGAAAACCTGTTTAAAAGAAAATCCTAGTAACTCCAGGCAAATCTAGAAATTGGGTCATATGAGTCCTAATATCTGAGGAGGTCTGGACAGTCCACATCTTACCTTTCGCTTCAGACCTATCTCCAGTTATGCCTGTTTTTTTAATTGTTTCTCAGGAAAACTACTTCATGGCTAAATAAGAATGCATATTTTACTTCTGACTTGAAGAAATGCCCTCTGAATACAAAATTTCCTATGGGATGGATTCATGAGGCATTTCAAGATCCAAGAAATTTTGTCAACGTATACACTAAGTTAGCCCAATTACTGCCATTTTGACATCTGTGAGAAATTAAATGTATAAAAAGTATTATTCAGTGATTAGCTAATGCACTACAATACACATGAGCCTGGAAGGCATTATTATTTGCTGAGTATTCCACCTTTTTTTAGAGTCTATTAGTAAAAAACTTCATTCAAGGAATTCGCAGCCCAGGCAACTGTAACAGGATACAGAGACTTTCGCCTCTATGTCAGAAGTTGGACTAAAGCCCGAGTCAGTGATGAAAACCGCTGGATAGCTGTTTGCTAGGTTATGCAAAATGATTCATTAATCCCAGCCACAGTCACTAATAGGCACGTGTCGACATCATTAAAACACACCTATACTTGAATCCCTCGGGGCTTGATGAGGAAAGGAAAATTGTGCTGGGAAAATAGGACACAGGATGATTACACACTGATCAAAATTTAGAAGTCAAATTCTGCAAGATCCATGTGAATTGAGCAAACTTGTGTCTGTGCAGCTGCAGTCCTTTACCATCCCAACAAAAAAGTGTCAAGGATCAAGCAATATGTGTAATCATTTAGTGTGGCTGGGTGCCGTTTTTGTATTCTCCCAGTTAAAATATTCTTGTTCTGTCAAACACCATTCTCTAAAGAGTAGATAAACAAATCTGGAAATAGGCCACCTACACCATAATCAAGGGTCTTCCAAATAATGACAGGTTCTTGGGATTTGTCTGATGAAATACTTTCTTTGGAGTATTGCCAAGTTGTGAAACTTACAATGATTTATAGGAAATACATTTCCAGATTTAGTGAGAATAAAACACATTTTTGGCTTTCAAAGTGCCCCTTGTGGATACTGAAATTAAGCAAAATAAGGGGTTTGTTTTTCGTTTTGAAACTGCCTTTCATTCTGAAACTAAAATAATTAGTTCACACAAAATAAAATGCAATAATTTAACAAAGTTAAGTTTAAATGTTTGCATGGTTGCAATACATATAGATGGTTTAAGGAACTTGGACCAAAGTTTCCCTCTAGAGTTTTTTAAAATGTCATATTTTCATTTCAGTTTGGCATAGAAAAACGTTCTAAGCCTTGAAAATTTTAATGGGAGAGAAAAAACCCACATAACTATATCCCTAATAGATAGCTGATATTCTGGGAGAAGAAAATTCTCCATGCACCTGGCTTATTATAGACAGTAAAGTCCTGGAAAACACTTTAAAAGGAATTTACCTGCACGTTTGCAAGGAGTTCCTGCTATAAATAGAGACAACATATTCTTGGTGGTTGGGTGTGGTGACAAAAAAGTGAAGATGACTCTCCACAGATCCAGAGGTATACAGCAGACCTACCTTTGAAGTTGTGCCTAAGCTGTTTCTACTACATAGTTATATTTTAGTACCTAGTGACTCAGTCCGAAAAAGCAAATAAGAGTGTAGCTTCCTCACTTTCCTGATGCTGCTAACTACATAAAAAGTCATGAGACAGCCTTGCTAACCTTGAGGTCCAAGTGGACGGCTGAAGTGGGTTTCTTCACTGAGGAAGAGAGATGTGGTTGGAGGTACACACAGAGGCTAGACAGGGATACACCGCAGTAGAAGGTTCTCCTTTCTCCACCGAATGTTAACATGTATTCCTTACATTTCTGCATTACTTCCGGAAGTGCACAATGGAAATGGGATGTGGGACAAAGCTCAAGCTGTTTACCTCCTTCTAAATTGTTGTTCTCAAGGAATCTGTCAACTAGTTACCAAAGTCATTGTATCTGTTTACTGATGGGCAACAATCGTAAATCTCTTAATTGATAGCTCTCCTGGCTACTAATTTAAGAAAATGGGGGTGGGGGTGGTGCTATTTATAAATCAAGCATTCATAGAATCACTCAAAATGCAAGAAAGTACGAGAAATATGCTTCACTCCTTATCAGTTGCTGTAGGAAGACAAAAACTCTGCTAATGCCTCTTTCAAACATACTTTATCTGCTTGGCAACTGTTGTTCTGGTAAACATCCTGAGTGAGCCTATACTGTGTCATCACTTATGATAAACTTCCTTGCTGATGACATTAATATTAGTCTTTTTGTAATAGTTTCACTCAGTAGGGAGTTGAAAGTTTTCAGACTCCACTAGAACGTGGTACAGCTGTGTAGCACCTCAGGGGAAAAATTGCAGGCAGTGAAATCATAGTCTGCAGTTAGTTATCTGATATATCCCCCTCAAAATGATGAAAACATAATCATCATTGTCAATACTAGGAGAGCTTCAGGCTGTACAATGAGTATTCTAACCCCAAAGGCTGAGTAACAAGGACTGTGAAGAGAATCACTTGGATCCATGCCACGCAATCCAGGTGAAGAAACACATATGAAACAAGGCTAGTGAATAATAATTGAAGCCTGATAATCATTGTTTGACTGATTTAGTTATTTGGGATAAAAGCAGTTAACAAAGAGAGTTTCTCAGCAGGCAGATCCCCAGCCTGGAGCTCAAAGGGCCTTATGCCTATTCCCTACTTTGTCGCCTATCCAATGAAAGAAAAGAACCTCAGGAATCTTTTCAAAAGCTCTGAAAGCTAGCCAGTTGAAACAAAGATAACATTACTCTGGTAGGCACACTGAAAAGAGGAAGGCTGTTAGAATATGCCTCACAATGTAAGACATGATCTATAGAAGTCAATGGTAAAGTTCTTATGCTGTCTTAAATCAGTGCAACCTCCTGATGATGGAAGACAACACTGTTACAACCACTACCCCATCTGGATTTTCCCTAATACAAGAAGGGCAGGGATCCCACGGCCTGTAACCAGAATACCTGAGCAAGCAGGCAACTTCTCCTGGAATTTTTGGTGGCAAAATGTTTCAGTTTTCTGGACTCTGTATAACTCTATCCATCCATATACTAAAGTTTGAAGAATCTTGAGATTTATATTGAAAATGCTTGACTAGCAAGTAATTTTCCTAAGATGTATGCAGGTTATTTGTACCCTAAGCTATATGTCCAGTTAAATTTATTCAAAAATTTTTACAGTCTTGGTTTTGAATCTTTTATAACTGCTTTAGTAAAAAGGTATGTTTAATAACTAGAATTTGGAATTATCATTAGTATGTATGCAATGCTGATGCTACCACAAGTATGGTAGAAACAATAATATGCATCTGGTTTAATATATTTTTCCCATTTTTTTAAAGTTTATTTAAACTTAACAATTCATGAGAAGCAGTGACAATTCACTTGCCTGAGGGAAGAATGAGAAAGCAGCATTGGCAGTGTGGTCTTGATATTCTGTGATTTCAAATACTTCATTAAGTCCTACATTTAGGCAGTGGAGATACATAAAGACAATGCATTACAGCTTGTGTGCAATCCTCCTCGAATAGTGACGCATTATTGTCTCCCAAAAGTGTTGGAATCATTGTGAAAGCCAGTGCTTTTGCTGTGATGCTTGCTGATTCTAATAATCTTCTATCTTAATGATCTATAGCTGGATTTCACAAAACATCCAGAACTAAATCAATGTTTGAATGGCAAATTATACAATGGCAGACCTCAATTCAGGTGCAGTGAGTTTTATGAGATTGGCTTCATTTTGAGCAAGAGTCAATTTAAATAGCAAATCAGGAATATGCCACCTTAATAAACAGAAAAACCTATAGTTACTAATTTATTATTAATAAAGCACAATATTTTTTCCCTCACAAAGGGTATTACTTACTTCACAGAATATTCTGAGTTGGAAGGGACCCACAAGGATCATCGAGTCCAGCTCTTAAGTGAATGTCCCATACAGGGATTGAACCCACAACCTTGGTGTATTAGCACGATGCTCCAACCAACTGAGCTAATCTCGGGGTTAGGCATTACTTATTTGAAGCAAAATTCATCACATTGTTTGTCATGTGCACTAGACAAAGCATCTGCCCAGGACACAAGAGTACAGACTGGGTGAACAACTCACTAAAAGCAGCCCTGATGAGAAGGACTTGGGGTTCCTCGTGAATGAAAACCTAGATATGAGCCAAGTGGGTGTGCTCGCAAACAAGAAAGCCAATTGTATCTTGGGTTGCACCCAAACAGTTGTGGCCAGCAGGTTGAGGGAGGTGGTTCTCCCCCTCTACTCTGTCCCTGTGAGTGAGACCCCACCAGGAGTACTCTGGGGCCACCAACATGAGAAGCACATGGACCTGTTGGAGAAAGTCCAAAGGAGGGCCACAAAAATGATGAGAGGGCTTGAGCACCTCTCCTACAAAGAGAGCCTGAGAGAGCTGGGGTTCTTCAGCCTGGAGAAGAGAAGGCACTGAGGAGGCCTCATTGCAGCCTTGCAGTACTTAAAGGGGGTTTATATAAAAGAGAGAGAGACTTTTCACACAGGCTGAGAGTGACAGGACAAGGGGAGACAGTTATAAGTAAAAGAGGAAAGATTTAGATTAGATGTTAGGAATAAGTTCTTTACTGTGGGGGTGGTGAGGCACTGGAATGGGTTTCCTAGAGAAGCTCTGCATGCCCCATTCCTGGGAGTGTTGGATGGTGCCCTGAGAAACGTGATTTAAAGAGTGGAATCCCTGCCCATGGCGGGCGGTTGAAACCTGATCGCCTTTTAGGTCCCTTCCGATGCAAACCATTCTGTGATTCTATCATGTCTCTTAGAAACAGCAGAAGTAGCTGACAAAATGTGGAACCACTTTTCCGGGTGATCTGCCACTAATCATTGTGCACAGATCTTATTTGTCTTTCTTGAACAGTCTAAAAGTATGTCTTAGACACATCTCACTATATGATTGCCTGAAACTGCTAAGTCATCTGACTCTTAAAACTACTTCCTCTGGAAAGATTGGAGATATTGGGACACCTCACAGTATAGAAATCAATTCAAGATACCCAACAAGTAAGTTAAAAAGCCGAAGACAGGATCATATCAGTCATGTTGCCATGACTATCAGTGTGGATATATTTGTATCACTTCAGGGGTGGAAAAAAGGTGTTAATACATTGCCTTGAAACTGCTGTGAGTCAACAGTAATATAATGGTGACTGGTGTCGATAAAGCGGCATGACCTGAGCACTATGAGTAATAAACTCAGAGAGATGACTGATACTGTTAAGAAATTCAGTGCAAGTCTGAAAAAAAATTGTTTTAAGGGTTTCAAAATTTAGGAAAATACTTACTCTTACTCATAAAGAGCATTTTCTTACACAGACTGTTCAGCTGAAGTAAGGATTGCATAGCCAGACTCAATGATGGATTGCCAAACAGTAACAAAAGAGTTTCCTGTTTTTATGACAACAACGTTCAGAAAATGCTCTGGTCCTTTGTGCTCTTGTTCATTTCTGATCCAGCAGAATAATATTTGCACAAGGACATTTTTCTTATGATTAGTAATAATGCTTCTTTCAGTTGAAATAGCCCTGTGTGTGAAATCATACCTGCTTTCTGAAATTGAAGCAAAAGAGGCACAAACCTTGTTGATGAAACACCAGGCTGGGACTTTGGAGAAAATGTTCTGTTTATGGCTACATTGCTTTCTCTCTGTTTCCCTACCTGTGAGGTTGGGATAAAATCACTGACTTCCAATGGCCTCCAAAAATCACTAATTATTATTTTCTGCTGTCCACATGTTTGTCAGGTCACTTCTTTCTCGATAGTTTTTACTCTGTTAAATAATACTATATATAGACTTCAAGTTTTAAGTTCTGTGGTAATTTAAACCCATTAAGCCTGATTCCAGCTGTGCCGAATGTATTGATGAAACCCACTAGATAAGGCACCAGTTCCCTCTAGACCATGTGATATTTATGTGAACTTCATGCAATGCAAGAAAAAGAAACACTACACAGAACAAAATTTCGTCAAACAACCCTCTATTTCTGAAGTGATACATTGAGAAAGCATATGGTATCAAATCTCAAGAAAAATTCAAGTCCTTCTACAGTAGTCATAAGAATCCAGCAGGTGACAAGCAGAAGGAATACATCTCAGACATACTTTGGAGTCAAAATGTTTGAATGTTTAAGGTGCTGTAGGATATATCGAGGAGAGACCACTGTGTTTTGTTACTAATGCCCACCTTGAGCTTTGAAGATGTGGATGTGTATCATCAAGTAGATGCTATCAATAAACACTTTTATAGGTTATTAACGGGTTTAAGTCTTGCTGGGCCCAAGACTTTCAATGCTGTGGCTATGCTTTATTTATTAAATAGGATTGTGACAACATAGAAGTATTTGAAGAAAATAACATTGTCTATACTTTATTTTGAAGGGTAGCCTAGTCAGTTAGAGGCTTTTTATTTTTTTTTCTCCTTGCTCTGTAAAAGAGATTAACTAAAGAATTTATTCATTTGCAAATACAAAATCTTGGATAGAAATTCTACTGATCTCTAAGGGCACTATTGCAACATTTTACCAGTCCTGCATTGTTCTGTATATAATATATTGTTTACTCTACACTAATTTACGATAGTTCTGGTACCCACTGACGTATATATAAGTAATTGTAGTTGTTAAAAAACATAAAAGGAGAAGAAAAAAGATCTCCAGCCCCAGAAAGTTATACAAACTACTTGTTATATGAAATACCTGGATTAAAATATACACTCATCAAGGCATTAACAGAAAACAAATTTAGATTCAGTCATGGGTCTTAACAGTCTCGAAGTCACAGGATATGCCTCCTCCTCGAAAACTGGACAAGTGGGTTTCTCTCTAATCCACATGAACCCACAGAGACAGAAAATCCTATCTAGCCCTTAGGCCTAGATATTCCCTGAAAAAAAAAAACCTAAATAACTGTGCTGATCTTACCCTTCTATGATGCTCTAAAATTGCCCCTGCTTCACTGTTTTAAAAAAATACTTAATGTTGTCCTCTGTTCAGTGTGAACACAAACAGTATCACAGCTAGATAAAGTGTGAGACTTGGCAGGTCAAAGAGATGTTGAGAAAATAAAACAAAACTACTGTAATCTTTTCCCACCCAGCAAGCAGCCAGGAAATAGAGCCATAAGAAAAAAAAAAGAATGAATGGAACTGACTTAATAGAAATGTCAGGAAACACAAAAATCATCACACACACTCGTAGGAGAGCTCTGCAACATTTTACACCACAACAATGAGCAAATGGATACAGGGTTTTCTGAGGCAAGCCACAAAAGCAGGAAAGAAACTAGGCAATCACCATGGGAATGTGTCTCACATGCTCAAAATGTCTGCCTGTTACTACTTTTAATACAAGGATTGTTAATTGGATAACCACCTGTCTAAAACCCATTTACTGATGAACCAGAACCACAAAGTATCTCTTCTCAGCGGGCTATAAAATCATTTTGTTACATTCTGGAAAAGAGGAGTTTAAAAGTTTAGTGCTCAATATGCAATCTCAAGAAGGGTATTCTTATTTTCTCTACTAGAAGAGCTTTTGCTCCTCACAAGAAGATGAAGTTACTCTTACTAGTGCAATGTAAGAGTGCTATTTTTTTCATACCAATCTTCCAAAATCACTGGATGCTCATGCCCTATTAGCCTGATGGTGAACAAAATTACAGTGTGCCACACAGCACAGTAGGCTGAAATTAAACCACCTAAAAATAAAAAATATGCATGAGTATTTTCTTGTCATTCCAATCTTCTCTGAGACCTGTCTCTTGAAAGAAGAATGTGGTTGTTACATTTTATTTTGCTCGAGAATTCCTAAGCTGATGAGCAGAAGTTCTACTGCATCAAATGTATACAAATTTCTATCACAAACACAGGGTGACAAAAGTCTATCAGATTTATTAGACTGCTTCAGTCAGATGTGCCAGAGAGACGGAGATGTATTAGTGGGGAAAACAGTAAACAGGTGTGAGAACTAGAAAAAGTTGTTAAAAAGAAGATGTGGGCATTTGAAAGATATACCTGGATACCACCTGGATACACATAATGGCTGCACAGTGATACTGTGCTTGATATTCAAGCTTCTCAGGACTTGTAAGGTTCTGGCCACAGGGCCTTCTGGCATTGTGACCAGATAGGTGGCCCACCTTCAGGTTAGAGACAGTGGATCTATTCTTGGATCCTCCCCTGACTTGCTAAGTCATTTTATGTCTCTCAGCATTTTGCTTTCCCGGAGTATCAATCCTTTATGTACAAATACCTCCAAAATGTCAAGAAGACAATTGATATTTATAACTAGGAAGTATTGGTTCAAACAGTAGAGAAACATGACTAAATTTAAGGCACCATTCTTCAGTTAATTATTAAACAGATTTTTAAGTTCTTGAACCTAAAGAAGTGTTAAGTTTGAGAGTAGGGCAAAGGATGTAAGTCAGTTCTCATTTGCCAGACAGCTTCAAGCATCCATAATCATAAAAAGACTAGCCTTGAATAAGAACTTTCTAAGGAAACTCTACTTTGCATTTGCTGTTGTCTAACAGGAACCATTTGCTATTGAGCTGAAAATAGCTGCCAGTCTTCACTGTGTATATAGATAGCAAACACACAAGTAAACAGGATAAAACTGTCAGAGCAATAAAGGAAGTTATATCTGAGTATTACAGCGCTGCTATGGGAGAAATTGATTCAAACAAAATACAAATTATTTCACTTCCATGTTCTAAGTGTTCCTATATATAAAATTTATGCATAAATGATCCATAGGAACAGAGAACAAAACCGTACATTTATAAATATGAAGACTCATTGAAAAAAGAAGCTTTTTTTTCCTACACTTACATGCCCTTGTGAATGACGGAAAAGAGAAAGGACACTTAAATTGATGGAAGACACTTAATCAAGCAGAAGGAGCCAAAATAGGGAAGTGAGTGAGAAGAAAACAGTAATATGTGTTTAGGCCTCACCCTCAGTGTCTTCACTATTAATGAATCATAATTAGGAAATACTACTTTCCCTTGAACCTGCCCAGTTAACTACTCCGTATTCCTTGTGCAGAAGTTTTTTCCAGAGCACTGGGATGGAGTTGGGAAGACCTGGCTGTCCTTAGCAGTGACATATTGTACCAATACCTCAGTCTCCTCATTCTATGATAGAGACACTTCACCTTGTCTGTAAGATGTGAGTTGGCTGGTGGCAAAGAGTAGGTAAATCACTACCATCACAATCTCCCCTACAGAACTGTTGGACTATTGCACTTACACGTAGAAAGAGCATCTTCCAGCCTGCTTGGTCTGTTTTGAGTAGACATGTGGGCTCTGTCTGCTCTCCGAAAACAGCTGCAGCCACACTGCTCTGGCATGCAGGATACCAATCCCTTACTGATAAGCCTCCCTGGTGGCGAGATATGTTCTCTCAGAGAGGCTGCCAAATTAAGTCTGATGCTTGACTTTTAGACCCAGTTTGGATAGCAACTTGCTCGCTGCCTGGACTGAACTAACTCACGTCTGCCCACAGGGTTCTGGGTGGCCATAGAATGTACACTGAGCTTCAGTTAACCTCTC